>NC_054057.1:43969142-44614226 GCF_017639655.2 Falco naumanni | reverse complement strand
GATGGGTGGGGAAAGCGAGAGCTCACGAAAGCGAGGCGAGGAGGAATCCCACAATACCAGGCGGGTTGCGAGCCCGGCGCTGCCGCTGTATCTTTAATGCAAGAGGAAGCGATGCGGAGGGGTGGAAAATGGCAGAGTTGCAGATGTTGCTAGAGGAGGAAATCCCTTCTGGCAAGCGGGCTCTGCTCGAGAGCTACCAGAACCTCACTCGAGTGGCCGACTACTGCGAAAACAACTACATCCAGGTGAGGGGCGGCGGGGCAGCGCACCGGGGCCGGCGGTGGGGCGGCGAGGCGAGGCTCCGGTGCGGGCGGCGGGGCCGGAGCCGCCGGAGGGGCAGCGCGGCGCCTGGCTGCCCCCGCCGCCGCTCCCCGCCCCGCAGCCCTTCCCCCGGGTTTGCCTTTTCTTTCAACTTTTGCAGCCCAACGACCGGGCTTCCCTGCCCCCTCTCCGGAGGGGAAGGGAGGGGGTTATTATGTCAGTCCGGCTCGGAGGGTGTGTCTTTTTTTTTTTTTTTTTCCCTTCTTTTTTTCTGTATTTATTTATTATGAGTCACATCCCGGAGACCTCCCTGGGCTGGGGCGGGGGGTGAGCGGGGCACGAAGGCCGGTGAGCTGCTCCGTGTGGCCGGCTCAGACCCAGTATCTCGGGTTCCCCCCTCGCCTCCCAGCGGCGCGGCTGCCTCCGGGGGACGCCGCCGGGCCCCGGGGCGGCGGCTGGCGGCGGTCGCTGAGGCGGGCAGCTCCGCGCGCCTCACGTGGAGCGCGGGTGCCGGCCGGCCCCTCCGCCAGCGCCATCCGCAGCGGCGCGGGGGGCGGAAGGGGCCCCGCAGGCGGGGGACATCACGGAGCTCGGTCGGCGGCGGGGAGCCGCGGGGGGAGCCCCGGCGGGGCCCAGGGAGCGCGGCGCGCCGGGGCCCGCATCCCGCGGGCTGTGGGGGCTGGGGGCTGCCCGTGCGCGAGCGTGGGGTGGTGCTTCAAAATGGCAATCGGTGCCGCTCGCAGGCACCCTGCAGCCGCGGTTTCACACCGGGTCTCCGGTGCTGGAGGAGGCTCCCCTGGCTGTACCGTGTCTCCGGTCGGTGTGGATCCCCCTCCCTCCCCCCCGAATGCCAGTGCTTCTTGGCCTTGCTTTAAGGCTATTTTTGTGAAGCTGCTTTTAAGCACAGTTTGCTATTATTATTTTTTCAAGATTTGCCGCACGAAACTCCGTAAGGCTGTGTATTTGGTTATACTCATGTGGCTACAGAGCCATCCAGAGATGCTCAAATTCAACTTTTTTTTTTTTAACAAAAAAAATTGAAGGGGGAAAGCAAATGAGCTCCGCTTTACTTACTAGACAGCTTGTAAAGTGAACTTGTTGAATCTAATACTAGACTACCTGTGATGAGTGTTTAATGCAGGTTGTTAAATTCTCTGGCATCCGTTGTTGTTGGTAAGCTGTCTTACTGTTTTTAGTAATGGAGCAGCAGATTTGAAAACACAGCTTTAATAATATGAAGTGAAATACTTTTTTTCTAAATGAGCTACTTGGATTAAAACTGCTCTAACAAGCCATATTGTCAAGATTTTTTTTGGTGTGTGTGGTATGTGAGGTAGTATGAGTTAATGTCTATTTACTCTTCCGAGTTGTTTGCTCCACCCAAAGAAAGCTGCTGATATAAATGTTTCTAAGAGGCGAGGTTCATTTGGTTTTACTCATGGGAAATATGACAAATACATGAGCATGGTAATTGCGGCACAAGTTTTGACCTGTCTCCTGCTCCTGACTTTTTCCCTGTGTTAGAAATTTACAGAGAATCTTCAGTTAGGTTGTTTTCTTCAGTCCTAAAAATTGTCTTTTTTTTCTTCAAGCAAACAAACCAAAAAACCCAACACTCGAGCTAGGTCCTATCCAGTCATTTGGGGTGGTTTTTATGTAGTTATTTATTTATTTTTTAAATGTGATAGCTCATTTTCACCTCAAGTATCAAGGTCAGCTGGATGTGGGATTGGTACAGTCTGTTTTATCTGTGTACAGCTGTGTTTACCCCTTTTGAAAGGAAGCTGGAATTCTAAAATTCTTAATGAGGACTTGTGCGGTAGCTTTGAGAAATTTATACCTCGCTTGTTTTGTACACCCGTTGTATGTTTACTCAGTGAAAATGGCAAATAAATTGATAAAATTACATATTTTTTAATGTGTGATGGAGGTGGGTTTTTTAATCAGCACTTTATACAAAGCCATCTGCTCTCCAGTTGGACTACTGAACAGATTATACTTCCCGTGCCTGTGGTGGGGCCACTGCAGGATTAGGCGATCTGACACAGGGCACTGGGTTGAGATTTGGGAGTGTGTATATCGTGGGATGGGAATGGAGGAAAGGAGAGGCAGAGGCTTAACCAACGCATAGTACAATTTTTTTTTTTTAATTTGATGTAATTGAGTATTTTATAAGAAAGGCAGGCCAGAACACAGAACCTGTCCATGAAGTGAGTATTAAAACAGTTCAGAAATGGCTACGCATTGTAACTTATCCCATAGAGGGTGACAGATTCAGTCTGGCTTCTCTGACTTTGGATAGCTTCGCATTTGGAGAGTTTTCTCTCGTTCTGTGGGAAAGGCTATGTGATTCTTAGCAGGAAAACCCACTGTGTGCTGTCACCTACTCTGCATTGTGGCACTGAGGTGGTACAAGTTTATCTGACTGTTCTGACTGCTGATGGTAACAATCTGTAGTAATTGTAATAGCACTCAGATACTTACTCAGAACTCTTGATGTTCTCAGCCTTATGTTGTGTATTCTTTGCTCACTTAAACAGGAAAGCAATTTCCTACCCCTAATTGCATTGCTGTATTCAAACTATATCTCTATTTTTTTGTATCTGAAAACGTAGGAATCTTGTTTTGTCTCTCCCACTTAACGTGGGAATAATTCTGGTAAAATCTCAGTCATACTGTTGTTTTTTTTTTTTTGAAGAGAGTGTGTTCAGTGTCTTTTGGGATTCTTCAAAAAAGAAAAAAAAAAAAAAAAAAGAGGAGGTAATGAAGAAAAACTCACCTGGGTCACACCCGAGTCCCTAATGGTGGATGTGGCTCTATTGACAGTAAGCATCCTTTTAGTGAAGCATTTAGGAAAGCTGACAGCATTTGGGACTGTCAAGCTGAAAACCACTATTCTAACAAAAGTGGGAAGCAGTTTCTTGCTAAGGCAAATTGTGAATAAATCAGAATGCCAGGCAGTAACATAGTTTGCTCTCCACATGTGTTCTGGTTACCTAGAACGTTTATCTGATAGGAAGGGAAAATAGCTGGGGAGAAGCAGAGCAAATAAGTTTCTAAGGAAGACCTGCAGTGCTAAAAGGAAAGTATGGTATGGTGGCAGTCTTGGGGGGATGGGGGAGAGAGTGAGACAGAAAAAAAGGAAATCAAATGTAGAAGTAGTAATTGAAGGAAGTTGTGATGTTATTGGTGGGGATTTTGGCTTTGACTAGAAGGAAAAAGGTGTTATAAGTACATTACTATATTCAACCTGTGACATGATTTAAAATCTGTTATGTTTCTGGTTGGAAGCTTCAGTGACAAACTGGTAGAAAATTCCTATTTTCTTTTAGATCAGAGACTTAAACTCTGAATGGTTTTAAGAGCAGGTTTTGAACCTTGGATCTTTAACTGGAAGCATGTTTTTGTCTCCTGAAATAAGTTTTCTTGGTATCAAGGAAAATGTACTTTATGTATAGTTTTCTAAATATTTTTCCTATCACTCTTGAGAATACTGGTATGACTGTTCTCTTGTGATGGAGACGTTTGCTTGTGAATTGGCATACCTTTATTATAAAGTGCAGTGAGATTAAGCAAGGGAAGGAGTGGTGAAACTATCTGATAATGGAAATAAACAAAACTTCTTCATAGGTGCCATGTAACTGTAAGTTCCAGTACCTAATGCCTTCCCCAAATCCTTTTGCCTGCAAATAATTCTGGAACTTAGCCCCTTTCAGTTTGTATGAAACCGTGAAGAGTTATCTGAAAATCTGTAACATAAAGCTGAAGATGCTAGTGAGGAATTTAATCAGTATCCTGAATAGTATGGACTTTATCAGTACTAATGCAGAAATAACGTGGAGTTAAAGTACTTAGAGTTCTAATTGTGGTTCTTCAGCTGAAAATACTAACTTCCAGAGAGATTTTCCAGTCAGTTTCTTGGCTGAACTGAATTACTTTCAGTTTTTAATGAACTTATTTACAATAACTAGCCTATGAAGTGTTAGAATGATGCAGGAAACCAGTGTCTTCAGTGTTACTGTGCTGATGACTTCCTTTTGAGCAACTTCAGTTGGCTGGTGTAGTGCTGTAAAACACTGCTTACAACTCTCTCCTACTATCTAAATCAGATGTTTCTTATAGTCTTGTTTATGCACAGGCATATACATAGTTTTCATCAATCCCTTTGCTTCTAGGCCACTTGGTAAGATCCATTTGTAATATTTTTTTAAACTCAAATATAATTTTAATATGACTGTGAGAACCTCTAAATGAACGGCTTGGAATATGTACTACTTGTGTAAATTCTGATCTTGATAGTCTCTAGTGGATAGGTTTAGCAGCTTTAGAAAATAAATTAAGTGAAAGACCTTTTAAGGAAGTAAGTGCTGTGTTGCCTAAATACGTGGTTTTTTGTTATCATGCTGTTTCCCTCTGTAGCTTCCAACTGGTATGTGGGAACTAAATGGTGGGTTTACAAGTTCTGGGTAAAACAGACAAAAGCAGGGACAGATTTAAGTTTGACTACTGTTGCAAAAAAATTTGAAGTGTCGTTCCAAGTTGGTAGAGCAATAAATGTGTGTGGTTGCACAGTGTTGCATGCAAGAAGTTCCACAAATCCTTATGTTGTCTTCTAGTATGTGTATAGGAATTCTTTCTGCTTTATAGGTTGGATGTTCCACCCTTACTATACAGTAGATTGTACATATTGGAAAGGAAATAACATTTTTCATGGTGTGTCGTTTTCTGTAAATGTTGGTAACAGATCTGACACTCAGCTTGGTTGCCTGGTGTATGGAGAGTGGCTTGGTTCAGTTCAGTACAAAGAAGTGCACTCAGAATGTCTAATTCAGGAAGTGGCTTGCTTTAAAAGGATAAACTTCTTAAATTGTCACTAATAAAAATCTTTTATGAGCTGTGAGAACTTGCATGCTTTTATGTTCATAGGTTAATTAGTTTGTATTGAGAGTAAATACAGTGGGTTTTTCCTTTTTTTTTTTTTTTTTCCCCCTCCTGGCTTCATTGCTAAATTTGGAACATTTTGTAAGAAAAGCAAATTAAGCTACTTCATGTTCTGTAACATCAAAATATAATTCAAAATTGGAGAGTTTCAGAGCCACAAGATAAAATATGGTTTTACCATACACTATGGTTTGTAGGCTTAACTCACATCCTTTAAGATGTTAGCTTAACTTTTAAACACTGTTCTTTTTTTAAGGTAGTTTAAACAAACACTTGCCATCAGTATGAAAGGCACTGGCTTTTCTATGGGCATGGTTTAAAAAAAAAAGTAATAATTTGGGTACAGGTTGGTGGGTTGGGCTTGTAGCTCTTCTGTGCTGGTGTGTTGTGTGTGTTTTGGAAAATACAGCTTTATGTTTAGCTCAAAATCAGCAGTAAGGCAATAGTGCAACTTCACTGAATCAGCGATTACCCTGTGTACACAGCAAACAGATCCAAGAGTGTTGTGTGTGTGCTTTGTGTCCAAAGGAGGTAGATGATACGAGCTTTTCCAAAATTTGAAATGTTTCCATTAATTTTGGTACGTTTGGTTTAAGAAGCCAGCAAGATGTCAGCTGCTCTTCCCATTCCATTTTTCGTTAGTATTTCAGCAGATGATTGTGTTGGCACTGTGCTGCCTTAATCGGGAGGAGTAAAGTGGATTGGGATAAGGTTTTTTTCTAGGTGCATGCTGCTTCTTCCACAAAGGAAGTGCTGTCCGCTCCCTTCTGTTTCCACATATGCTGGAAGGAAGAAGCTTGCAGGTTGTGTGTTGTCAGTGTATGTTAAGTGTGATCCTTGCTCTCTGTGCTCTGCTTGCTGGGCCCAGCCCTGTGGAATTGTTGGAAGGAAGAAAGAAGACGTGACTAAGAGGGGCAACTGTCTAATGCTTACCTCCCTCTGGATCTCTGGGAGCTTGGTGCAGTAAGTAGCTCTTATGGTAAAGAGGAAATAGATAGGCCTTGAGGAGGGCTCGTAAAGTGGATCACATTGTAATGAACTTAAGAAGACAGGAGCAGGCCGTGTACAAGTACGAAGCATTGTACCTCTGAGGGCAAAGTTCCTGTTAATATCTATGCTTCTGATCTAAGTTTAACAATAAAAACCTCAGACTGTGAAAGAAAAAACCTGATGCAACCTCCCAATATTTTTGTTGAGTATTTTGAATTGTCTTCATTTTACAGAAGGATAAATGGAGGCATAGAATTTATAACTGACTTGTGCAAGGTCATATAGGGACGTGCTGTCAGATTTGGGAACAGAACCTGATTGTTTGGACTTCCAGTGCTGTACACAAGGGTTCCATGCCACCATCCCCACCCCCTGCCTTTCCAAGTTGACTCCGTTACTACAGCGCAGCAAGAAGTGTGTATCTGCAGAGATGTGAAGTCAGTGTCCACAGAAACAGTGCAATGAATCCCTTGGGAAAAGATACAACTGAAAACATCATTGGACTCGTTAGCAGCATTTAATTTTTAAGGGTTTTACATATCTCCTCTCATAAGAACCTTGAGATTCTAATTTTTGGCTTTGCAAACTTCTGGAGTTACATAATGATTTTGGTACTGTCTGTCTGCATGTTGGTGGGGGTGTCTGTCTTGGCAGAGGCACTAGAAGATATCGCTGTCTTTCTCGTTAGTGAAAGCAGTCTGTGTTTGACAGTTCTGGTGACTGAAATCTTACTTATCTACAGAACAGCAGGGCGGCAGCTGTGTGGATGAAGTGTCAGTTCTGGTGTAGCAAGACATCCTTGAGGGATGAGAGTGTATCTTGCTCTCTCTGTGCCAGTGTTCAGTTCTTAATTAGTAACTTCCAGTTGAAATGAGTGTGTTGTGGTTATTTGTTCTTACCTGGCAGGAAAAGGCTTGTGGGCCCCCAGTTACTCAGTGTCCAGGCTTGTTCACGATGACCCGAGTGTTCTTGCTGCCTTTAGTATTTGTGTTAACCAGAGTGGTGTTCCTCTGATGCTGTTCTTTCCACCCCCACCCCCAAATCTGAGCACTGGTCACAGAGGCAGGTGAACTCGGTCACAGGGAATCTCCCTTCCCTCCACGCCTAAGGGAAGTAACTGCTGAATTTGTAATAGTAGATACGGTGCCTGAAGTGGTTCCTCCCTTTTCCTGACCTTGCTGGTGAAGTGGCTGCCACAGACAGACGCTTGATGTCTCCTGTGGGTTATAGAAATAACCCTTTGCAGCTCAAAACTTGCGCAGAGTCCTTGTGGGGCTAAGACCGGGGATGTGGTAGAGAATAGGTTATGATGCGCTTCTGAACAGAGTTCTGTGCGCAACATGGTATCTGTAGGTGTGTTTCCTCCTTCACCTCCAGCCTGTCAGCATGCCCATCTGACTGTGCTGGAGAGGCTCAGTCGCGTGTTTCATCAACCTCAGGCCAGCTAGTGAAATAAAAGATACAGCACTTCTAACAGGTGGGTTCTTTGAAGAATCCATTTATTGTACAGTATGTGAAAGCGGAACTGTAAACGCCTCCTCTTGGTATTAGAGGAAATGTGGGTTTTTTCCCTGGGTTAATTAGTAAGAGTGTAGATGCCACCTTTGCTTGAAACTATGCAAGTCATGTTACTCATTAGATATGCAAGCCCTTAATGCTGTTAACAGGAGCCATGCATGCTTTGCAGAGTGTAGATTTGTTACTATGATGTTGATATTTTAGAAGAAAAGGAGGGATGTGGAACTCTGCGTGAGAATTTCAGCTTGGAGCAAAGCATAAGTGCAGCATTTCCAAATAACTTGTAAAATTCAACAGTCTGTATTAACATGAGATAAAATTGGTGGGCAACCTGCTGGCGAAGCTCACAAAACAAATCAGTTTTACCCTGAAAAAGATTGACTGTTTACAAGGTGACTTTTAGACAAGAATGTTATTAAAAATAGATTCCAGATCAAATATGTCTAGTTAGTAAGTGCTGGGTTTGGCAAACTGAAAAAGCCTCTGAAGATCAAAACTTATCTTGGTTTGGGCCTCTTGTGATAAAGTCTCTTCGTAATAGCCACGTGATGTGTGCCATATTCAGTTTTCTGCTGTTGGGGAATATTCTAAAAGAACAGTAGAGGTTGTATCTTCTGCAATGAGATACAGCTTTGTTATGTTCCTTGTGTTTCTTATGTTAAGATAGCAGATACATTTGGGATAGTGTCATCCCTCCCTCTTCCTTCCTCCCTCCCTCCCTCTCCAAAGAGCCCAAAATAATCAGTTCTGTGTACTCTTTCTGCAGCAGAAGTTAAAGAGCAAGCACACTGCTCCATGTGTGAGGAGGCCCTGATACTGTAGTGATGAACATTGAAAGAACTCATGGGGAAGAGACTGCATCATTTTCCTAATTTTATTGTAACGTCAAAGACAATGAGGAGTAAGATGTAGTACTGTTCCTACTTCTGTTATGAAAGCAAGGAGGCCTTTCAGAACTCTGGCAGAGGAGGCTTACTAAAAGAAATGCTGGTTTGACATCCTTAGAGTTAAGCGTAATGTTCTTAGCGGGTGGTCTTAAGGTTATAAATAGTTCCAAGAAAAAGAATTTGTTTGTTTACTATTTCAAGCATAACATTTCTTTGATGTCCTTGGAAAAGAATTGAAATGTAGACTCTTCTGGCTATTTTCACACCAGTGTTTTTTCTAAGCTATACTTTATCAGGCAAGCGTGGGTTTTTTTGTTGGCTTTTTTTTCCAGCTAATATTTCACCAAATGCATATCTTCACTTTCATCCTCTGATCTCCTTGTTGTACTTTAGGGTCAGCAAATATACCAACCAGTGTTTGTCCTGTGGCAATTGTTGTCAGTTGAGCATCTTATTTGACTTTATTGTAGCAGGTGTGCTACAAATTATTATTTGAACTGTGGTCTCCGTGCACAAATTCTGTGTTCTAGAGCCTGAGATAAGAAAACGTCTGTGTAAAACAAATAGACAAGAGAAGAATGAAGTGTCCAGGCAGCTGCATCAGACTGCTGCCATAATGTTAAGAAAGCCATGCCATAGCTTGTCTTTTCACATTCGTACACCTAATGATGTTAGTCACTATTATGTCACTGATGTTACTAGTGACAACATTTCTTTCTCTTCAGGTGCTTCTCCTAGCCTGTGATGTTAATATCAATGTGCTGATTTCTCTCTCACTGTTAAGTATCCTATCTGCTTGCTACAGGCAGTTTCCTAGACCTGTTGTCTATCTTCTATTGCCGAACACTGTAGACTTACTCTTTTGGTACCATTGACTCAAGAGTGCTCTCATCACAGCTGCTGGCTCTGAAACAGACTCACGTGCTTGCTCTCTACCTCGTTGACTTTGGGTCTTATTTCAGATCTCATCTGAAAACCTCTTTTCCCTTGCCTATTTCTTTTAATTAATGTCTTTCTATTATTTATCTGCATATTTTACTGCCTTGGAGCTTAAATTATGCAGCTGTTTTTCATGATGTCTTTCAGATAAACAGCTTCTACTAGCATGGGCTTGAATAATTGGAAACCTGTAGCTACTGAATATGTTTATATGCACTTCTTTTTTAGATTCTCTTTATTGGCTCAGAGTTGAGACTAAAGCCTTGCCCATGAAGTGGTCTGTAACCACCTGAGGAAGCCATGATGAGCAGAATACAGAAGAAAGAACACATCTGGGGAGATGTTGTGTGCAATAGGACTGACATGATTCTGTCTGCTAGTAAAGCTGTTAGGAGGCCTCTCAAATATATGTGGCCAGGCCCTCCCTTTATAAGAAATTTGTCTTGTTCAGGAAGCTGGTCCTTTTGTTACTCTGAGGCCAAGGAGTGGAAAGGACTAAATAAAACTTCTGTCCTTGGAGGGCCTTAAATCTCTTACCAGCGAGGGAAAGGAGGATGTGTTGGGGAACGGTGTTCTGTTAACATGCATTAGTAGGTATGTATCTACAAAGCAGAGCTGGACCTGATCCTGAAGGGTTTTTATAAAACACAATTCTAGCCTCCAGGGTTCCCACTGTGAGGCCTTGTGGCAGGTGGCTTGGATGGTGCTTCAGTCAAGGTCCAAAGAGTGTCAGACTAACAGAGATATGATGTATCGAGGCACTCTATGTTGGCAAGATCCTTGGAGACCTGGCTAGGGATTGTTCAGCTTTTGATTTGCTGGCTGGCACGCAGGATTGCTAAATGTCTGGGAGAAGCTGTGATGCAAACTCCTGGCTTTAGCTGCGTTAGATAAAATGTGTGTCTGGTTTGGAAGTGCTTGGCTGTACAGGGGCTCTCTTCAAATACTGTGGATGTGTTTCCTGCTGCAGCGTACCGTATGTTCTCCCAGCACTGAAATGGCATAGTTGCTGCAGTAGTCCTGAGATTTGCCTGGAAGCGTTGCAAGGGAATTTTGTCTTAAATGGCAACAGATTTTGTATCTGATTTCTAAAGTGTCTTTAGCTCTGAATGTTAGGGAAAATTGTTGTTGCCATAGGTGTAATTGAAGCTTGGGCTCATACAATGCTGCTTACTTTCTGAGAGGTCTTGTATCACTTGAGTAGTGACTGTGTCCTTTCTAGATGTATGTTTTGTTCCTCTTCAGCAGTCTGTCCTTTAAGCCAATGGAGAAGGGTGACAGACAATGGAAAGCTTTCTAGCACATGCTCCCTCTTTAGAAACCTACTGTCAGTGAACAAGAACTGTAAAATCCGCTTCTGTTGGTACTCTGCAGTGAATATTGACTGTTTAGAGACTTGAGGGAGGTATCTGTTGTAATTATGAGAGAGGCTCATTTACTGGGGACAGAAGCCAAGTATGTGGGGATTACCTGTGGGCTGTTGCTCCTCTACTGAGAGGAGAAAAGTTGCTGGTTTTGGTCCTGAATGTGGGAGGCATGGAGGATTTCAGCATGTTCCTTGGGCATGGAAAGGTCTTAAGAGTTGATGAAGAATAACCAAGGTTGAATAACCTTCTACCTTGCTGACAGAAAATGGGAATGGTTTGAAGGGTGATTCAAAAGCAAGTCGAGGGTTTTGAGCAACACCAAGTTTCTGGTAGGAGTAAAAGCGCTGGAGGAACAGGGGAGAGCGTGTAACTCTCCTTCACTGTGTACCTCTCTTCAGCCAGTCTTTCTTGCTGGCTGTGACGTGGTAGAAGGACAACATTGAAAGCAAATACTGTTACTATTTGCTTCCTACCTACAGCAGACAGCTAGAGAGGTAGCTTTACTTTTTTTCCCAGGTTTCTGTAAGGGGTTACTGCGGCAGCACTGGGAGTGGGGGAGTAGGAACTGAAGCAGGTACTTACTGGCTGTGTAACATCCTACGAGGCCTGGGGGAATGAATGTGGTGAACACTGTGAGTCATGCTTGTCAGTCTCATAAAGCAGGAGGCTTTTTACAATTGGCCTTGGAGGGAAAGAGGTGTTTAATGGAGCAGTTGTGAAGGACTTATGCAAATAGAAGACATAAGTAATGAGCAAAAGATACTCATTTAAGCTGCTTGTCTTCTCAGAAAATGATTAAATGCAAACTAACCACTGCAAAAGTTAAGAGAAATGTATAATCATTAAGTATAATGGGTGTAAAAATGTGGCCACTCATGATAAGAAAATTCTTTTTCTGTGGCTAGGAAAAAAAATTTCTGTAGCTGTTGAACAGGACTGTTTCTCTGAATACAGCTCTCTGTGGCTGTAACGAGGGCCGCTCATTGGTCAAGCAGATTACAGGTGAGGTAGTAGCAAGGTGTCCTGGTGGCCCTACTACAAGTGCTGAAATAGAATACTTGAGGGGTGGTTTTACTACCAGAAGGGGAGACAGGGAGTGATGTGGATACGACTATTCTCATGCCTCTGATTGCATGGAAGTGCAAGCACTGCTGTCATCTGTATGACTCTGGACCTCCTGCATCTGCCTAAACCTGCCCTTCTCTACAACACTGTATACGAAGGGGAAGCAGCCTTCAAAATCACGTGAAGGAGCAGCATAAAAACACCAGTGGAACTTCAACATGGATTAGAAAACTTTGCTGTAATTGTCTGCTGGAGTCATTGCAGCTGTATTTCTAGGAACAGTTACTCACTTGAACTACTGCTGTGCTAATGCCACAGCAATTGTCTCTCCAAGGACTTTGTTATTTTAAAAAAATACAACAACAAAACACCAAAAAAACCCAAACCCCTCTCACTCCTTAATTTGGCACTGTGTTCTCTATTGAAGAGCTTGCTTTCTGTCTTCTGTTGGTTTCTGTAAGTTAAGCATTGTCTGTTGCAGGATGTGGAGATTACCATATTTATTTATTTTTGTTACCTGCTGTCCTGTTCATGTTTATTTGGGAAAGAAACAATGGTATATTATTGACTCTTGCCATTCCTCCTCCCTCCTCCATTCTCCTGAGCCATCTGTTTTGTTCTGGGGTGTGTGTGTTTGAGGAGCTAAATTCCTACTTGCTGCAATTGAAATAACACAGTATTCAAATACGTTTATGCATGTAAGGTTTTGGAATGCTCTTGCTAACCATAAGCTCACATTTTAACATAATAAGTAATTCTTCAAAAATAAACTGGATGGTGGTGTACTTAAACAGCTATCAGATAAAAATTGTACGGTCAGATCCAGGAGTGTGTAAAAGTCTAAGCAGTATTAGCAGCTGTTTATGCGATCAGATAGAAACAGAAACTAGGTTGATTTTCTCCACTTACATGCAAGTTCTTGTAAAAACCATCAGTCCTTGTACTGCAGTCCATTACTTTATGACCATGAGATCACTGTATAGCCTGTGCGTTATGTGAGAGTATGCCTTGTAGTGGGAAGCGAGCTACTACAAAACTGTACCCTGGTTTCTAGTCTAAGCATGTTGCACTAGTGTTGTGAGATCTCTGCAAGCCCTTGGATGGTTTCTTGCTGGAGCAAATATATTGGTCTTCAAGACACTAAATACAAGTGTAGTGCTACAAAGTATGAGAAGACAGTTTGACCCTGTAATGGCCATTTCTTGTTTTAAAAATACTGTGATGTTTGGGAATTGCCTGATCTGTAAAATCTGGGCAGTGGGTGTGTGTTTAAAGTGACATTCTTAAATATGAGAACTGTTTCTGAACTAGGAACACTTGCAGTCCAGACATTTACTGGATGTCAAAGGCCTGTGTAACTCTTGGCTCTACATTTTAGTGCCTTGAGATTCTTCCTGGAGCTGGACAGGCCTGCTAGTAATGACTTTCCATGCTCTCTTCCCTACTTCCCTCCCTGCTTTGTTGTCCAGCAACATCTCTGACATCTCCATGTGGAGAAACCTGTTGTAACGCTGAGTGTAGCTTTGAGCCTGCTTGCTTTTGGACTGACCCTTTTGCCGATGCTGACATTCAGTGTTTAGCCGTCTTTCAAAACAGCAGTTGAGGTTACCCTATTGCATGGGTTCAGAGCACTGTTGACATATAATCTGTGCGTGCTGAGGTGACACTGGAGTTTGATCTTTTATTCTAAATGTTGCTCAATGCCCTCTGGTGTGATTCCAGGCCTGCCTAGAGGGTAGGGAGGACCTAGAGAGTGAGGATCTAGAAAGAAAAGTAGCCTTGGAAGTTCACCTGTAAAAGGTCATAGAATTTTAGCATGTTGCTTGTCTTCAGATACAGATTTCTTGTATTATTCTGGGCTTATTCCTTCAGTTTGATTTCTCAAAACAGAGATAAAAAAACCTTCTGATTGTGTGAGCACACACCAGTCCTTGAGAGTAAACTGAAAAGGTAAATAAAATCTGTAGGAGGAACCATTGTTACCAGTATTATGAAAAGGGACTTGCGCGCAGTGTGAGCTGAAGAGCTTTGCCCAAAACAGGTTACTCTAAGCTATTTTGATTCAGAGGCTTGCATGGTATGAAAATCTACCCAGTTCTGATTTGTCACTCCAGTTAGGTTCTTTGTTGCTGCCACTGTATTACAAGGAGGATATTAAGGTAACTAAAAAATGCTAAAGTGTCTCCTTTCTATTCCCACCAAAAAAAGTAAAAAAAAAAAAAAAAAACACAAAAACCAAAACAAACCAAAAAACAAACCTTTGGCTTATCAATGAGTATATCCTTGTTAGATGAGTTAAAACTTGTTTAAAACTTGTTTGGTGGGTGCTGGCACTTAAAGTAGACAGGCATTTTAATTTCAAGCCCCATTACAAACAGAAAAGAAAAGATCAATATTTGAGAGGCAGCATATAAGGAAACAAATGGAATGTAAGCTCTCTAATTCCCTGTTATCTGCTGTCTAGTGTGCTGAAATAATCATACATGCCAAAGCCTAGGGTAGCTTTCTTAGTGTGGAAGAAGGAAGACTGCTATGGAAGTGCTAAGGGCTTCTTTTCCTGGCTGACAGTTCAGGGGTGGCATTAGTCTGTATTTGGAGCTCTGGGTGATATCTCTGATGTCAGAGCTTGCTTTATATCAGCAGTGAAGAAATTTGTGTGCTTGATGTCATAAGGCAAATCATAGACACTGCAAGGAGGTTAAAAGTGTAATTTTGAAGCAACTGTACGTGCTAATACTGTGCAGTGCTTTACAGAAATGGAAGATGTGGTTTCTGTCCTGGAGCTTGTGTTGTCTAAATAATGTAAACCACAGAAAGTAATACTTGGGCCAAATTTCTTAAGCTTGCTGCATATGCAGTCTTGAAGTCTTACTAATTGTGTACAAGGGTTGTGTGAAAATGACACATGGCCATGTCTGCTTCTGTCATCTCAGTTCAGTGTGGCATGCTATTTTGATTGTATACACAGACTGTAACAACTGACATTAACAATGTATTGTGCTAACATATATATTTACTCTGATACCTCCTCTACTGGATTTGGCAGGAGAACTGAAAATAGTGTTTTCAAAAATACTGGGTTTTATATATATATTTTGTTTTTTAATAAGGGGAGTGGTTTAGGTCAGAGCCAAGATGAACACTGCTGTATTGGGCAGAAAATGCTGCTAACAGAGCAGCTGGCACATACCTTCCCAGGCTCCATCTGTCAGAATCAGCATTGCTTTGTAAATCGCACTCCTATTGGGTAGGTAGATAGATTCATTTCTTGCTATAATGTTGGCAGCCTGGATTAAAACGGAATTCCTAAACTGTTTTTTTTTTTTTTGCCCACTTCTTTACTGTTTGGAAAAAAATATAGTGTTTTTGTAGGCTACTTCTGCCCTCCTTTACAGACCTGTTGAAGTCTGTGTCAGCATGTTGCGAATGCTGCATCTTGTGGACTTGCCTTTAGTTTAAGTAAAAAAACGTATGAGGGTAAGGTAATTATTGAAAGCTTAATCTCAAAAACATGGTTCTCGGCTGTGTACGCCCAAGTCAGAATGGGCTGGGATCTGATGATAACCCGTATCAGTGTATCTGAGAATGTTAAACGGCGTGTTTGGTTTTTTTTAAACATCAATGTCCATATTCATCTTGCATTTTTTATCAGAACTCAATGGTAAAAGTGTTATCAGGAGTATATGTATGTGTATGAAATATATGCATGTTCCTTAAACTCTCCTTTTCAATGAACTTCTCCCCTTAATGAATGTACTTCTCACTCAATCTTCCCCAAAGGAGATAATGATTAGAAAAATTGAGGCTCTTCTTTTTAATTAATCAACAGAATGAAAAGCAACTTCCAAATTAAAGAAAATCTGCAAGGACACAAGCAGATTGGCTAAATTGGTCTCAGCCCATAGAAATGCTAATTTGCTATCAAGGCTATTCAGGACTGGTCAGGGGAATATTATTGGTGGAAATGAAGGATTTGCTTCTAGCTGATTGTCTAGCATGTACAGGATTTGGGGGAAGGGCCTGTCTGAAACAGCTTGTGAATTACAGGCAGCGCTTTTTACACTTACTGTCCTATGTGTTTGTTAAACTACAGTAATTTGGTATGTATCTTGACCCTTGAGATGGAATAGCTGATGAGTCAATGATTTTTGCCAAGATAGATTTCGGTCTGTTTTGTTTTAGAAACACTTACTTGTGGGCTGTGGTGTGGTGGTTGCTGTGGTGGTGATCACCTTATTGTCTGGTGCCATGAATGAGTGCCAGCTATATTGTGCAAGGTCTTTACCGGGGGAGAAGAGATTTCAAGTTCTACCAGTTCCTCTGTGTTTGGTATAGCTGAGTTACTGCATCTTATCTTGGAGAAACTCAACAGACGTGTTATTATTTCGTACCAATGGGCCTTTTTGTTGTGGATGCTGAAAGGAAGTTGACTTGAGTTGAATTGTAGATGCTAGCCTGGCTGTGTGTGTTGAGGATTTCTGCCTCAGTAGATGGAAAGAGTTGCTGTTTACTGAATGGACTTGAAAGAATTTGATCAAGAATTTAATCCTAGTTTTCATTCTGGTGTTACTGTAGTGAGAGGGATCCTAGGTTTTAGAACTGTTCTGAACGGTTAGGCATCCTTCTGTGCCTGCCCAGTCTTTAAATTCCTTCGTACTCCTTGAACAACCAGTTACTTAAGTGGTAGAGAGCTTTGCTGCTTCTATTTGACTCCACTTCTCACTATGAGTAGAGAGAGGTGTGTTGGATAGTCTCTTCTATTTCTTGTTTTCACTGTTAGTGAAGGATTGACCACCAGTCCCCTGGAGAGAAGGCATTGGACAGGAGGTGGACATGATCAGTGACTGCAATATATTACTATCAATAGCTTGCAAGTTATTGGGTAATTAGAATCTTGAGCTTTCAACGCCCCTCCCTAAATTCAGGAATGGTATAAAAGGACCATAAAATGACTAGTTATGGCGACAAGTTATGGCAAATCACTTCAGTAAGACAGCTGAACATTTTTCTACTGCACACATTGTAGTACTGGTCTTTGTGATGCATAATTTTAGTTGAGATTTGCCTGTGCTCTGGGAGAGGTGAGTTTATGGCTTTAGTTCCCCTTCCTATGGAGGCTGAGTTTGCCCTGTCATTTAATCAGGCTGTGCTTGTATTAAGGCCCTTCCAGTTCCTTGTCCCTGCATAAATGCTTTCTTTTTAATTTTTTCGCAGTTGGTTTTGCTGATGATGGTAAGGATATGAATGGCAGAGCATGTGGTTCCAGTAACAAGAATACGGATGGTGACTGATCTGAGACTGATTATGTTGAAGAAAAGACAATAGATGAAGTGTACGGGTGACCCTCTGAAGTTTTATCTGTGTTGCTATGAGAGGATGTCTCTTGTGCTGCTAGTATGTTGGGCAAAGGTCGAGCTTAAACTTCTGAACTAACTCTCCTGATGCCTGGCTTCACGTTCCAGTGAGGGAATTGAGGTGCAGATCAGTGAGGAACAGTCTATAACTTGTAGGCAGGTAAACACCAGGCCTAGTATAGCTCCGTGGATATTAGGAAATACTCGGTGCATCATCCCCTTAAAGTAAATGCTAGTCTTGCAGTGAGACTGGTGTATGGCCTGAGCATAGTAAGCCTGTTCCAGGAGACAGTTGACATGTGACATATCGGATTCATACTCTGTCCTTACCTGGGTGGCATACATAATGTAAGTGACCCCTATTTATAAATTTTGAAACCTTAGTTTCCCCTGCCGCTCTGGAATGCTGTATATCCCTTAAGGCTGTATGTGTGATGAGAGAAACCCTGAATGCTCCCCACCCAGCACCTGCTAGTAATAACCACAGTCTGTTTAGATCTCCTTGTACGGCTTTTGGGTAGGTGCTTCACTCCTGAACATTCTTCAGAATATAGAAACTTGTGGCACTTGCTGTGGTCACTTGCCAGTTTGACTTTCTTCTCTTGTTTATAACTGATACTCTGATGTAATAACTATCGGTAATGGCCAAACAGTCTTCGTGGTGCAGCCTGTTTACGAAGCAATCTAACAAGCTTCATGAACTATGGGTAAGGAGGAACCTGTATCCATGGGCTACCCTTTTATTTAAGTATGTAGCTCCTCTGTTATTTAGTGATCTCTGGATTTACAGTTCTTGATATTCAATGTAAATTATTAGACACTTGACTCAGTAGGTAAATATTATCTAGCATGTATGGCATATTTAAAACTTCGAAACATATTAGTGCAGCTTGAATATGGAACACTTGGTCTAAGCTGAACATACATTGTGAATAGTTTAGAAATGCCTAGGCCTTTTGCCAATAGCAGGCAAGAAGTAACAAATAAACCCTTAAGACCAGCTTGGAGTTATTAAAAGCCTTATCAGATCAGTGAAGCAGCAACTTCGAACTCATAGATGCATCCAGAATTTCCACATAATGTTAGGAGCGCTTGCTTTAGGGAGGTTTCAGTGCTCCTGTTTTCTGAGTGGGGAAGCCACTTTTCAGAAGTACGTTCCTTCCACCTTGGTATGTCCCCAGCTAGTTCTCAGGGAAGTTAAGTACTGAGATCTAGGAGTCTCCAAGCCACTGCCTGGATGTGCATGTTCACCATTCTATAAAAGTATTTCCAATTGACTGGAAAAATGAGGTGCCTGTAAATTGTAGCAAATTTAAGCTGGAAGTTTTGGCTAGGTGTGTGTTGTTTTGTGTTTTGATTTAGTTTTTTTGGTAAAACTTCATTCCTGAGCTTGTTGGGAACAGTTGTCTGTGTTAAAATGGCAGGACCTTAGTGAAGGAAGCAGAACTTTGAAACCTCAACTGTAGTATCAGTCTTATCAGGAAGTATGCTTTCTGTGAATGTCAAAGGTGAGTAAATGACAACATGAACAAAAGAGAATACAAATGGGCGTATTGATGACTTTGGCATAGCTGCATTCTGTGAATGCTAATGTGATAAAGATTGCTAAATCCATGTGGCAGCTGATTGTAGCAATCCTAATTTTCTCTTTAATTGATTAATGAAAGGTGTAAGTCTTTTTAAAAAGATGACAACCAAGATTTAAACCTAAACAATTATCTTGTGTTTACTTGTGAAGCAAACACAAATGTATTGCACTGTTGAATTCATTAAATGTGTATGAGCAATTACAGCAAAGGCATATAAAACTGAGTGTGAAGTTGTTTCTGTAGCTTGATTGCTGAGAGTGTTCAAACCCTTGAACAGAATGCCAAACATCTGAACAGGTATTGGGCACTGAATAATTAACAGCTCTGTTCAGCTTAGTGACTGTTTGGCTGCTTTAGGGCAGTGCTCTGTTAGTAGTTTATCCTGGATGGGTTTTTCTGTGCTTGAGTTTGGACATATTCCAACAGCTGAAGATGAAAAATGTGGAGCAATGCATGCCACGTACTGAGGAGGCAAATTAATTTCTTTCTGCCAGGGCAGCCAGTCTTGGTGTGATCTGATGAACTGCTTTCTGACCCTTTTCAAGTGGAGCCAGCCCTTCTGGTGGGGCATTTTTCT
The DNA here is from genome assembly GCF_017639655.2 of Falco naumanni. Classification (NCBI taxonomy): domain Eukaryota; kingdom Metazoa; phylum Chordata; class Aves; order Falconiformes; family Falconidae; genus Falco; species Falco naumanni. The sequence continues at coordinate 44,594,738 of NC_054057.1, read as the reverse complement.
TACAGGGAGTTTCAAGCACAGTGAATGAAACTGAAGTGGGAAGCGGGGAAAACAGAGGTCAGAGAACAGATGATGAAGAGTATGGACTGGTGTGATTGCAACAGAAGGTTGGGCTTCTGAAGGTGCTTTGCAGTGTGAGCTGATGTGATTTTTTTGGGTGCAAGTTTGTACCTGTAGTTGTGCGCTGCATGAACTAGATGATGGTGGGAATTAGCTGAGAGAAAGCTGGAGGGCAGATGGTTTGAACACTGCAGACACTATTGTGGGGATATGCCTTTGTGGGTGGCAGTTTGGAGAGGGGAAGAGAAAAATTGGCTGGGTATATGACTTGTAAAGATCAGCTGCTGAGTGATGGACAGGTTCCTCATCGTTTGACCTTGATGTGTCACCGAACTGAAGAATTGGTAAATAAGCTCCTACTCTTTTTTTTTTTTTTTTTTTTTTTTTTTTTACTGTGGCAATTGTTTGGGTACAGAATCAGTTTTCTACTTTACTAGTAATTATGTGACTTTTTAAAGGAAGCTTTATTATACAAGTTTGCATTTGCCAAAAACACATGATATGCAGTGTGGAATGCCATGCAAGTTTAACTGTCTTTTCATGTATTTGCTTGGTTTATAGGAGGAGTTTTCTTTTTAGTATTAAACATAGTTACGTGAAAGCAATTTCAAACTGCAATTTTGCCATAGTAACATGAATGTTAAGGGTGAACTAGGCATACAGGTGGGAGCTTATTTTAAAAGGGAAACTTCAAAAGCTGTGATATTCTGGATTTAGAGAATATTCACTTTGCTGCTAAAGGCCACTCAAACTTCTGTTTATATCAAGGACTACTGGAGAAACAACAGTATCTTTAAAGCTTTTGATACAGGATCATAAAGTAATTCTGAACTGTTAGGAAAACAAGTCAGTTGACAATCTTTAGATTGTGTTGTCATTAAAATTGAATAGTTAACTGGTGCTCATATATTATTCCAAAATATCTGAAGGCATGTAAATGTGCATTATCTTCTATACCGCTTTTAGTTTTTGCTTAAAGAGAGGTGAAAGTAACAGTTTAAGAACATTGGGAATCCTGGCTCCCTCCTGTTGCTGCTACATAGCTCTTGGCTTCTCCTTCTCCTATTCCCCCTTTGCTGGCTGTAAAGCTTTTAGCTTGTATCTTGTGGATGCCAGTAGTTCTAATTAAGAAATGCAAAAGACTATGTCAGGTTAGTTCTAATCTAAACTGTTACACTCTAAACTGAAATTGCCTGAATTATCTGCAAAGCTTGAAAATGTTTCTAACCTAATTCTGCTAGGACATGCAATATGTTCCACATCAGAACTGTGTTCATCTAATCCATCTAGTCATTTGAGCAAATAACTAAAACCTTAGGTGCTTAGGCAAATGAGGGTGAGGCATTTGATCAACAAATCATTAGAGAAGAAAAGAAACTTTTTATACAGTGAGGTTTTCTCGACAACACTCAGTAATTGAGTGCCATGGCTTTGTAACCTGTTAGTGTTCAGCGTATCCGTTAGTTGAAACTTTGTAGTAAGAAAACTGCTTGAGTAAAGGCTATAGCTCTCCAGTTGAGCTTTTATGAAGTTAAACTTGTGTTGACTGCTGCCTTGTTGTCTGTGTCTACTTCAGTAAACCTTTTATTTCAGTTATTGGTGAAGTTGCTACCTGCATTTTCACTGTTGTCCAGGGTGGTAGAAGTTCAAGTATAAATAATCAGTTGGGTTTTTTTAGGCTTCAGCTCAACAGGAAAGTGTTTTTAAAGTCACTGCTAGTGGCAATTTGAAGGTTAAAATGCCTCTGGAAAGCCAGGGTACTTTGGGAAACTTGCTTCTTGAACCTTTAATAGTTGCTTTACAGATCCTTCATCACCAAAGTTTGTTTTCTAAAGAAGCAAAATGACTCACTAATGTGTTCTGACAGCTAGAAATGTCAATACTCTTTTTAGGTGGAAGATAGCTTTGTTTGCATTTGGAAATACTAAAACAATTGGAATTTTGCATGGTTTGGCCTCTGTACATGCAGTAGCTTTTTTTTACCTTTTGGCAACAGATTGTATTAAACTGTTCTTGCTGCTTCACATAGTAGAAGGCATCTGTATGTGAATCCATTTGAAGGATGGCATTAACCAAGTGTCCTAAAAAGTGTAAAAACTGCTAGGAATGTTAATCATGATTATGAACAATTGTATGGACTTGGGGGGGAATTCACCTGTGTTTAAAAAAAGACAAATCTTTAATTAAAAGGTAGCCTAGCATAGCTTGTGTTGCAGTATTTAGGTCATGCTGCAACTTTATAATGTGTATGAACAGTTTGCCTTCTGATTCTCTCCTTAAAGCAAGAGAGACAAAGATTCCTTATTAGCTGTTGCATCTTTTCATACTTTAACTCAGGTGCAGATTTAACACTTGGGGATGTTAAATGAAAATACTGAGGTGAAGGAATAGAGGCAGCCTTTAAGAATGAATGAGTGCATGGAAACTGGGAAGCACAGGGCTTAGTTGAATGCAAATGGAATTTCTTAGTTTCCTGACTTTATGGTTAATACTGTAACTGTTGCATACAGTGTATGTTGAGTCTTATTCAAAGAAATCAACAATAAAAATAGAAGACTAGTTGGAAGGGACTATTAATATGAGCCTCTCCTTTTGGTTGCTGAGATCAACTGACTGTTCCACAAATAAATAAAATGAGGAAGAAACTATGCTAGCACTGAGTCATCATATACTGCAAATCCTTCCTTATGCAGTGCACCTTTCCTACAGAGGGAAGAAAGAGACTTCTGGGTAGCTGCAGTTTGCAAGCTGGGTAAACAGATGAAGTACATGGCCTCTGCTGCCAGCTCCCAAGCTGTGATACAGGGAGCACTTCGGAGTGGGGTGTGTGCATTTTCCAGATGGATTTTTCTCATCCTGCCAGTGAGAAGGGACTGATTTGGGTCGTGTGATTCAAGTCACGTAAGCAGTTGCTGATCTTGGACAGTAACCTGCCCTCTGACTAGGGAGCAAGTGCCTCAGGACAGGTTGAGGACTTCAACTTAGCAAGGTGTGATTTCAGCGGGAAAGTGATCCTTTTATTTTTGCCGTTCAGGGGGAAGCTGTGCTCCTTTCTGACGCATCAGAATGTGTGTGTCTTCTCAGACATGATGACTTCCTCAGCTGTCAAGGAAAGTTTATTAGGCTTTTGCCTGAGGAGGGATAGTTTCACAAATACTCCCTGCATGCAGGAGCCCTCTGTGCATACCATCATGATGCACTACTTGCCCTTCTCCTGGGCCGTGGGAATAGTAACCCGCATAGCTGGAGGGTTGGCTTTGTAGGTGGCATGTGCAGTAGGGGACACCCAACTGTGGGAAAATACTTTTCTGTCTTTAATGGGCCTGAGCTGCATGACCTCATAAGAGATGGCAGAAGCTGCATTTCAGTGTTCCTGGGGAATCGGAGGCTTTTTGGGAAACGAAGGGTTGGACAGGCTTTAGAAACTCAACTGTAACACATCACAATAGTATGTTTTCTACTGAATGACTTGGTGTTTTTGGCATATAGTTCTATTATGGTTAAATATTTTTCAAATTCTTTATCTTCCTTATTGAGAATTTTTTAAATGCAGATGCAGATAGAGTACTTTGACTGCACACTCAAATGTTCTTAATTACAGATTCTTCTAAATATAGGTTGTATTTTTATGTTCTTGTCCTTTTCCCCCATACCCCACCCTTTTCCTGGACCTAAGCAAACGTCTTGTTCTCTTGCTTTACAGGCTCCAGATAAAAGGAAAGCATTAGAAGAGACCAAAGCCTACACAACCCAATCTCTAGCCAGTGTTGCTTATCAGATCAATGCACTGGCCAACAATGTATTGCAACTGCTGGACATCCAAGCATCCCAGCTACGGAGGATGGAATCCTCCATCAACCATATCTCCCAGGTAATCTTTTTTTTTTTTCTAATAGAGGACTGACAACACTGGAGAAGGCGTTACCTTTCTCTTGTATTGAGCTGGATAGTTTATGTTGATTTCTCTGAATTCTCTGAGTAACATGATAGAAAATGGTAAGGCTTTTTTCTTTCAGTATTTATGAAAGCCACTTTGTGATGGAGGTCAGGACAGAAGTAAAACAGTTCCTTTATCAAGAAGCACTGGGATTATGTTTGGTTTAAAGCAGGAGTTAATTACTTCGGATTCCAAGAACTGAAGCTACAGTTGAGGGAGGGGTGGAGAGGATTCTCTTTCTGAAGGAAATCTAGATAAAATACCACTGCTCATATGGTACTTCTATTAACGTTGCAACATATGCAGTAATCTCATTTGTTTTCATACCTTTGCAGGATGTAATTACATGAGCTGTGTGAGAGGGAGAGCCTCTTTCTAAGCCAAAGCAGTTGAATGAGCTGACCTGACTTGTACTGTGACTGCAGTATTGCTGGAGTTGATGTGGGGAGCACATGGAAGTAGATGACAGGAAAGAACAGGCTTGTCCCTGTCAGTGACAGCTTGTGTTCCCTTGGCTGAAGTGTCACCCTAGCTGTCTGCTGCTGAGGGGGTAGAGTTGCTGCTGCTGCCTGCCTTGTACCTGATCTGGCATTGGTCTGATTGTATGCTAACTCAGCCAAAAAATGTCTGCTGCGTTTAGCCTGGAAGTGGCTTATTGCATCATCATGTGTGTCTCATACTAGTGCCAAGCAAGGAGGGAGGGACAGGATCCACTCAGTTCATTAACTCCTATGTTGCTGTTCTCAAGTGGGCTTGAGTGGGTTGTTGAGGGCCCGGTGTCCGCTCTATCATATGCTGTTACTGAAATTCAGTTGGATCTTTGGCCTTTGTCCTATGCCTGTCTGAGACATTTCATAAACAAATCCCAGAGGATTCAACCTAAAATGTTCTTCAGTGCAGCCAGTGAGTTTAAAACCTTTGTTGGTCAACTGGTACCATTAGTGGTCCACCTTAGACCAAATACATGAAAAGAGATGCGTCTTACGGTCTCTACTGTCTGTCTCCTCACAGGATCTGCTAACCTGTTTACTGTTATTTCAGAGTAATTATGGTTTCTAAAAAATCGTTGTTAAATGGCAGCACAGTGGTTCACTGAAAGCATGTCAGCAGGGTGAAGATTCCAGTGCATGTGGAGGGGCCCTCCTAGTAACAAACCTCTCAAAAAGGCTTGTCAAGTTAGTGTGTGCTAAGAACTAAACAGTGTTAAAAGCTGTATCAAGTGTTTAAAAAGTGCCTTCCACTGAAACAGGAAAGTAGGAGGAAGTACAATTGCTGTAGATAAGTTCCTTGTTCTGTCAAGTGTTCAAAGATTTCTTGATGCTAGGATTATGACTACTTCTGAAGAAATGACTGGGTAAAGGACTTGAACCTACAGGTTTTCCCAAGCATTGGATGCTCTTTTGTACTGAGCACATCTTTTCTTATGTGTTGCAGAGCTGCAGTGTGTGTGTGTGAAGCGATTATTGTTAAATTCTTACTGGCCTGCTGATACGACTAACTAGCACAAAAGGTGTTAACCCTCTGTACTGTTGCCACTTGAATTGAAGGCACTATGCTGAAAGCTATTGAGTCACCTGATACATGAACTGTTTGCTAAAGACTGTGAACAATCAGTGCTTTGTAGAGCTTTTGAAGAGTGTTTAGCAAGGTCACTTGCTTGTAGCTTCTGTCCTGGTTGGTCTTTCCTGAAACTAATCCTTGATTATAAATGAACCTCTGCAGACTAATTTTGTAGAATTAAACTGGATACAGATAATGCATGCATACCAGCTCAGCTATTTGCTTTGAATTGTTTCTGCTTAAATGCTTCAACTGCGTATCTTAAATCTGCTGTGCAGTTGCTTTGATAGACTGTCTAAATTTTCCAAGGTCTCCAGAGTGTCTTTCATTTGTATCAGTTGTGAATATTTTCATGCCACTAAAGCATGTGGATGAACGTATTCTCAGAATGGAATTTTTCATGTGAGAAGTATTGCCTAGAAATGGAGATCTGAGGATTGCCAGTCAAATACTCAATTCTGGGTTTTGCAGCGTAGAGCAAGTATCTGTGAAATAAGGCACAATTTGATAGTTTTTTCTGGTTAAAATACCTTTCTTCTTTCTATGGAAGAAAATTCTGTGGTTCTTCTGACCTGCAGGTGCTTTCTGTTCCCCTACCCTGTTTCAGTTCTCTGTGCATTTTCCAGAAGGACTCTAGGCCAGATGGCTGGATAGCTAATTTTGATTAGTAGCCACTCAGTATTTTTCCTAGCTGTGTACCTTCTTCAATGGAAAAAGCACTCATGAAAAGTTAGGTGATGGAGTGATGTCTTATATTCTTGTTACTGGAGCTTAATTTTACAGATGGAAAGTTTGCTTGCTTTTATAGGAAAAAATTAATTCAACTTTGATTTCTTCTTGAGAGCAGAGAGGTTTTATATGTGTAATCACGCTGTGGTAAGGGAGCACTGCTCTGGGCACATGGAGGCAGTGAACAGCTCCAATGGTTTTTGCATAGCAGCCACAGCAAAAGCCTGCCCAGCTGCATCGATATTTTGTGTAGTTATATTTTCTGCTGTAATGTGTGGGTCTGGAGTGATCTGCCATGTAATTATTTACTACACCTAATATACAGAGCTGTGCACATACAGCTAAGCTCTTTGGCTTAAACCCTTGATATTGACTTTGAGTTTTGCCAAGCTGACATGACTTTTCCAAGCTGCTCTGATGTGGCAGAGCAGAGACTTTATTGCTCTTCTGGAGAAGTTCGCAAAGCTTTCCAGTATAAGAGATCCTACTCATCCTGTTCGGTAAGATTTGGGGGAAAAAGAGCAAGTCTCTCCTTTGGACCAATGTGCATGCCAAGACTTCACTAAAGGTATTAAGGTTAGCAAATGTGACGCCCGTTTGCAAGAAGAGCCAGAAGGAGGATCCAGGGAACTACGGGCCTGTCAGTCTCATCTTGGTGCCAGGAAAGCTTATGGAGCAGATTATCTTCAGTGCTGTTATGTGGCACATGCAGGACAACCAGGCGATCAGGCCCAGCCAGCATGAGTTTATGAGAGGCAGGTCCTGCTTGATGAACCTGATTTCCTTCTGTGACAAGGTGACACACTTAGTGGATGAGGGAAAGGCCATGAATGTTGTTTACCTGGACCTGAGACCTTAGTAAAGCCTTTGACACCATTTCCCACATCATCAATCATCCTCCTGGAGAAACTGACTGCTTATGGCTTGGACAGGCATACTCTTCGCTGTGTAAAAAAAAAAAAAAAACCTGACTGGATGGCTGGGCCTAAAGAGTTGTGAATGGAATAAATCCAACTGGTGGCCGGTCACAAGTGGTGTTCCCTAGGGCTCAGTACTGGGGCCAGTTCTCTTCAGTATCTTAATAATCTAGGATTGAGTGCACCCTCAGTAAATTTCAAGATGACACCAAGTTAGGGGGAGTGTTGATTGCTGGGGGGCAGGCAGGCTCTGCAGGGGGGTCTAGACAGGCTGGATTGATGGCCAAGGCTAGTTGTAGGAGGCTCAACAAGGAGAAATGCTGGGTCCTGCACTTGGGGCACATCAACCCCACGCAGCGCTACAGGCTGGGGGCAGAGTGGCTGGAAAGCTGCCGGGCAGTGGAGGACCCGGTGTTGTTGGTTAACAGCCGGCTGAACATGAGCCAGCGGTGTGCCCAGGTGGCCAAGAAAACCAACAGCATCCTGGCTTGTATCTGAAACAGTGTGGCCAGCAGGACTAGGAAGGTGATTGTCCCCCTGTACTCCATACTGGTGAGGCTGCACCGCATACACTGTGTTCAGTTTTGGGCCCCTCACTGCAAGAAAGACACTGAGGTGCTGGAGCATGTCCAGAGGCGGGCAACGAAGCTGGTGAAGGGTCTGGAGCACAAGTCTGATGAGGAGCGGCTGAGGGAACTGGGATGGGTTATTCTGGAAAAAAGGAAGTTCTGGGGGACCTTACTGCTCTCTACAACTACCTGAAAGGTTATAGCGAGGTGGGTGTCGGTCTCTTCTCCCAAGTAACAAGTGTTAGGATGAGAGGAAATGGCCTCGAGTTGTGCCATGGGAGGTTTAGATTGGATATTGGGAAAAAATTATGTGCTGAAAGGGTTATCCAGCATTGCAGCAGGCTGCCTGGGAAAGTGATTGAATCACCATCCCTGGAGATATTTAAAAGACACATAGATGTGGTGTTTAGGGACATTGTTTAGTGGTGGACTTGGCAGTGTTAGGTTTACAGTTGTACTCAATGGTCTTAAGGGTCTTTTCCAGCCTAAATGATTCTGTGATTCTATATGTGCCTTTAGACTCCCTGCTATGAGCTTTTTGTTGCAGTCACTTGCATTGTGTATTCCTGTCAGTTCCTATTTGATGCTTGTTTGTTTTTATTTGCCTGGGGGATGGCCATACTTAAAAGAGAAATTTCAGGTAGGAGTTGAGCTAATTTTGATCCAAGATGTGAAAGAAGGGGCAGCCCGAGTGCTGCACTGTTGTGGTGTGCCATTTCAACTTTCCCTGTGGGACACTAGTGTGTGAAAAGGTAGTGGAGAAATGGACTTGAACCCCATCACTGGTGACTTGTCCATCCACAAATCCTAGGCAGCAGCAGAGCAGCAGTTCTTCTATGGTATAGACATATGCTATGTTGCAGACCAAAAAGAAATTTTCTTTGAAGAAGATGGAACAGCAATAGCCAGGTGTTTTGCTTTCTTTGTAGCATATGAAGTATAAGGTGTCTGGAATAGGTAGTATTTCCTTTGTAATAATTTTAGGGAAGATGAGTGAATACATGGACTGGGCAGCGAAAGAGGAAGCTAAGGGTCAGCTTGCAATGAGAGACCTTGGAAGACAAAGGAAGGACCTTGCACATTGAGGTGGGGAAGGAATGAAGACCTCAACATTCAGCACGTGGTGTTTCTTGAGGTGTGCAGCATCTAAATAAACCCAGGATTTTTTCATGTACCCTGATGATGAGTTAAGCAGGACACTGTATTTATGCTCTGATTGTGCTTTATGCTTCATTACATTTATTTCCTATGTATATTAAATGAGATTGTGATTAGCTGTTTAAATCATGGCGCTAATTTGTGCTGGTTTTGCATGGGTTCCTGAGCCAATGAGTTAATTCTTTAAAAATAAAATTAAAAAGTCCTCTCATATTCCTCTCTTGATTCTGAAAATTGGTGTCTTCTAGTAGAGGAGTTAAGTTCAGCTCTTCATAGCTTGAATATTTGACAAGGGAAAACTGCTCCTCTAGAAATTTGGGACTGTGCTCTTCTGACTTTTTGTTGGTCTCCCCTCTTCCCCTCTTTCTCTTGGAAACAGGAGCTGACTTAAATGTGTACTTTAAGATAAATTTTTTGCTGCTTCACTTCCACAAACTTGCAGGTAGTGAAGCTGGGACAGCCAGATTCCTCAGAGGGGAGGGAGGTTGACAGGGACACATCCTTGTTTACTGTGTCAAAACTGAAAAATGTAACAGATCAATGCTCATGCTTATGTCAGAGCAGCTGCAGTACTGGGTGTAGCAGCTATTCCTTTTCTTTTTCCCTTGACATAAACACTTTTTAAATAGCTCAGTATTTAAATCCATGCCTCTTGAAGCATGAAGCAAGCAATAGACTCCTTTTTAAGAGAGGATGGTTTGCACCAGTAAACACTGCACCCCTTAAACATTCAGCGTTAAGATTTTCTTCTGCATCTGAAAGCTCTCCTCTAATGCAAAATAGGGACTATTACAAAACAGTGTTTTGAAAGCATAACTCTTGGCAAGAAAAAAGTGCATCTTTTGTCACCATTAAAAGTTAGAAGGTTTTACAACTATTAAAAAACCCCAACCAAACAAAAAAACCACAAACCCCTGAACTGGTTTAGAATAATCTTGCTTGTTACCATCCATATCTAATTCACTGCATGTGTAATTCAAATACTGTATGCAAACAGAAGGCCAGATGCCTTCTGTTTCTATGGTATGCTTGTCTAGGTGAAATCAGAGGCAATAATGAAACTCACAGATGTTGTCTTTTCTTGTAGGACTTCTGAAACTTACAGCTGTAGGGTATGTTGAATCACACACACCACCCTGATTCCCAAATACTAAGGTGTTTTCCATTGGGCGAGTGATCAGTGAGGGATGTGGATTAGGTTTCAGTGAAGATCTTCTGGGGGCTTGAAGGGGTGAGCTCTTAAGTAGTAGCAAGTTGAGAACAAAGTAACCAGTGTTTGATGGCAGGGAAGAAGAGTGCAAGAGCCGTTAGGTGCTCAGCAGACCTCTGATGTTTGAAGATCCATAAGGCAGTGGAAGTACAGTGGGAACACTCGAGGTTTCAGTTTGTGGGAAGGAGCCTTCTCTCAGACTGTGTGTGTCTGCCCTTCATATTAATCTAATACTGTATTCAGGGATTGTGGTATATGATCACAACACAGTTCAAATTCATGTTTGCAAGCCAAGAAGCAGGAAGGGGTTAGAAAATGTGACTAATCATCTGCTGATGAGTGTGGATGCTCATGCCTAGGAACAAGCAATTATGTAAAGTACTTTTAGTACACTTATGAATGGGAGCAAAAGACCTGTCCAGATCCTTTTACTGATGACTCTCCTTCCAAAGGATATCTGTTCAGCTACTTTTACCCTGAAATTGCCTCTTTAAAAAGAGGAGGATGCTTAAAACTCCGGTGGTCTCTGATACGAAGAACACATGGGCTGGACAAAGGGACTGTTAACTGGAAAGAAAATTAGCCAGAACTAATAAGTGGTTGATGGCTGTGAACAAGCAGGATTAATACTGAAGGCCAGACTGTTCAGGACATAAACTGTGTCCTCAGCAAATCTGGGGATAACTCTTAGGAAAGGTCATACACATGCTGAATGGCAGAGCTTCAGTGCAGAGGAACCTTGAGAAACTTGAGGACTGAGCCAGCAAAAACCTTGGGGAAACTGGTCAAGGTGAAAGGCCCTACACCTGAGGTGGAATAACTCCCTGCCTTTGTATGTGCGGGGAGGTGACTGAGTAGCCATCCTGCAGAAAAGGAGCTAGTGTGCTGGTGGATGCTGTGCTGAACATAAGCTAACAACACGAGGCCATCTGAATAAGTGAGACCATGTGGCAGGGACATGTTGGGTAGAGTGTGGCTGGCAGATGAAGGGCCGTGATTATAATCTGCTCTGCAGTGATGAGGCTTCACCTGGAGCACTGTGTCCCTTTGTTTTGCATTACCTCTTGCCTTGTTCAAGAGTGATTCAGGGAAACTGGGAGGTAGTCTAGCAGAGAGGGATGTTGAGATGATTGGGAGCATGGAGCGTGCAGCCTACAAGGAGAGGTTGAAGGAGTTGTGCTTGTTTAGTCTGACAAAGAGGCAGCAGAGCAGTGGCATAACAGCAGCCTACAAATACTTAAGCCTGACATTGTCATCTTTGCAGTTAGTCTTTTGGTAGTGACAGTGTAATGTTGAACAATTACCACAAGTTGAAGCTCGGCAGGTTAGTACATGGAGTTGGGAAAATCCTTTTTATTTTGGAGTGTGGTGCAGTGCTGGTACAGGTTAACCTCTGGTGTGACCCTTCTTAGTGTTAAACAGCAATAGCTAGCTGCATATATCCTAAGAGCTGGCTTTATATATCTTGCAAGGTACATCATAAGCTATAGGAACTAAATGGTGCAGGGGGAGACAATGACAAAGTTGGGGGGAAACTGCCACTCCCAGTGTAGAAATGCTTGTAAGCTCCAGTTCCATACAAACTTTCCTTTCTGTATGTCCAAAAGCATGTGAAGAGACCAAATGTTTCTGCAGGAGCTAAAGCATCATCTAATGTTACAGACATCAGAGAGATAATGTCTTCTCTCTGGTTCTCTTGGACTGCCCCTTGCTTGTCAGCAGACACAAATATTCTAAATATGGTGAAGAAACTTGCACCTTTTGTTTAGATTAACCTTGCCTTGGGTGATGCTCCCTCTCCTAATAAAGTGCTGACAGTTATCTCTGCGGCCTTTGCTTCACATCCTGTTCTTCCTGTACTCTCTGTGACAAGAGGCCAAGGCTCCAAGAAGTTAAATCGTACTTGCTCTGGTTATCTGTCTGCTAATGAAAATTGTTAGTAACTCCGTGCGTATCAGCTTCTGCATGATACATATAAATTGTTCAGAATGTAGTATAATGTGTAAGGGTTGCCTTGTCAGCTGTTCTGTTGAGAAATTCCCTGCATGACCACAAATGAATATGTGTAGGATCTGTCTGTAATTCCTGTACAGCTCAGCTGATGCAGTCAGATAAAACCCCAAACACAACAAACGAAAAAAATCAAGACAGAACAAAAACCCCTATGATGCTTAGTTATGTACACCTATGAGAGAGCAACTGCAACTGTCAGCCTTTCTGTGATGGGGAAGGGCAGTTGCTTATGGTGGAGAAGAAGAAACTGAGAAGAAACTTTTGTTCCCCCCCCTTTTTTTTTTTTTTTTGGTAAATGCAGGTTTGAGTGTGTGTTTGGGGAATGGGGAAGCTACTAACTTTAATAACCACTGACTGTAATGAATTCCTTCATAATGCAGATTCCCATTGCACAGTCTGGTAGAAGGGCAGTCTGAATGCATAGTTTTCCATGTGTTTTAGACCATTAAAACCTCCTTTCTGCTGAATGGGTGTTCGGCTGTAAGCTCTAGATACCTCATTAAATACTAAATTAAGAGGCCTGATGCAGCCTCTTGTTTTCTGAAATCAAAGCCAAAAATCCCAGGACTGCGAACATTACTCTGAAAGGCCTTTTTGATAACTTTGTGCAACAAAGGAGTCAAGGGGTTTGTGCAGTCTTCCTTTTTTAATGAAAACCTTTCATATCTGGAAGATACATCACATAAATGTGTTACTAACCTGCTGTAAAATCACATATTGGACTTTTCAAGGAGTCTGTATTTTTCCTTCAGATGCATCTGATTAGATTGTTGCATGAAACTAATTTTCATTCTATTTCAAGTCTCAGTAAACCAGCAGTCTTCACATGTGAATAGCTCCTGGTTTATGTTGAATTAGTTTTCTTATCTCTGTCAACGTTTCAGTGGCGTAAGGGGAAGGCAAAAAGGAATTGCCGTGTATGAGGTATAGTTACAAGAACGTTGTGTCTAATACAGCAGCAGGTAACCAGCTACCAAAGCATTGTCAGTCACTGTATCTGTGCCATCTAAGGCAGCTATTTGGGATGTTGGTTTTCATGGCAGCTGGGTAGTGTTATGCGTGAGCTACCTGTGTCTGGGTGGGAGGGGAAAAGCAAGTACAAGAAGCTTGCTGTGTGAATCTTGGTTGTACTGCATCACTGAAGCTTCCCCCTTCATCATCTGCCTCTCAAGTGCATGAATGTGTGCTGCTGGGTGCTTGTGGCTGGACAACTTGTGCTGTTCAGAAGGGAATTGCTTAGTGCTTTCTGCTGGCAGGTTTTATTGAGGAGCATGTAAGTGCTTAGTTAATGTTGATTTGCAAATGGAAGACCAAGCAATGATTCACATTAATTTTATAAGCCAGCAGTGACATTTTGCCACTCTTTATACTGCTGCTAGCTTGACTTTATTCTCTTTATTAGCAGCCTTTTGGGACCCATTGGTATCTGTTCTGCATGTCTTGTAAAAGCCCCCTTACAGGTTGTATATATGTAGTGAACAAACTATTTTATTAGTTCATGGGAGATACATGAATGACTTGTTAGCTGCTCTTCTAAAGCTGGGACAACTTCTGTTGTTTTGTTGTAACTTTGAAAAAGAGTATTTGAAGTGTGGAAATCTGCCCAAATGTATTAATTTTATCAAATACTCGCCATGCGGCTGCTGTGCCCCTGTGTGCATCCCCTGTCCAACATCATCTGGGACAGTATGACCTCCACATCACCAGGGCAGTCGCAGAACACAAAAGGGAAAGTTTACCTTTACTGTAATAGAAAAAAGTGTGTGTGAAATTGTATGAATTTATATACTTTATGGCTAAACTCCTAAATAGAAGTAGATTGCCATGAGTATTTCTTTTTTTCAAGAACTACTTATTCCATTGAAGAATATTGTTGATTCTTAACTGACTGTGCTGCTAGTGCCATCATGGAAAGGGCATTGTGGTGATAGTGGAAGGCAAATTGTAGATTTCATTAAAAGCTGTACTACATGTAGGGTTTTCCTTTTTTGAGAAAAATTGGAATATGTTTTGGACTAGCACAGTTTGAATGACTAGTGGAGCCATGATTCCCTTTTTCAGTCATTCCCATTTGGAATGCTGGCTGTGCATGTAAACTAACCACCATAAAAGTATGTCAGCCTCTTCCTCAATTTCAAAACATAGATTACTAAGGTTGTCATTTTCCTTTCTAATGTTGGTTCCTGGTTCCAGCAAACAATTATATTATTTAATACTTTTGCCTATTGTATCTTATGGGCATGAAAATGTAAGTAGTACATGACCACAGAATCACAGATCTTTTATTTTGCTTGCTTCCTCTTTGAGAATCTGCTGAATAGCTATGACTTTTTCATGGATGTATCCTTGTATGAATGTTAATGTGCAGTAGTTTTGTAGCTTCACCTGTTCAAGCCTAAAAGCGCTTGCTTTTTCCCCTTACATGTTGTTCTGGGGCGGTTATTTTCAATGGATCCATCAGTACAATTCAGTGTGGTGTCACACAGGGATTGAAGCATAGTTTCTGTTTCTCTTAACTGGCTTCTCTGTTCCTTGCATGCAAGAGAAAAATAATGTCTTGTCAATCTGATCTTGTTGTGCTGTCTCAAATTCCTGTATGTGGCAAAACCAGGAGCAATAAGGGTGAGGTTAAAAACTCAGGATTCTATACAAAGTGAGAACAAGTATGGTGGGGACCTTTGAGTTAAGAGGGATCATGATGGAAATAATAAATGTATCATTGCTTCAGGAAAGGTCAGCTGGGCCATCTTTTGAAAATATAAAAACAAGGCAATATAAAATGACTGAAAGGCTTGATTTAATCATAGGAAATTCTGCTTTCTTGTTGAACTTGGTGTCTTACGGGATTGTTTTTTCTTCTTAAGTTGTGTTGTTGAACTGTGTTCAAAACTAGGCTGTATAAGGTTGCAGGATAAGCTTTCAAACCACAAATCAACCTTTATCTGACTGGAAAGGAGATAAACGTCGTCTTTGGGAAGCTGATCCTTCTTTGTCCATTTATAGGATTTTCTTACGTGTGTTGTTAAGTCTAGTATTGGGCAAGATGCAGCAATGGCCAGATGTAGTACAGGGCTAGAGATGAATTGGTACTGTGGATAAGGCTTGTCTCCTAAACTAGGCTGGAAAAGGTGTTACTGAAGTTTTTGCTCTCTAATAGTTGATAGGTAGTGTATGGTAAACTAATAATATGCCAGCTCATGTGGACTAGCAAATTGCATGTTCTTCTTAATTACAAGACATTCAAGTACTTTTTAAACCTGGATGTTTTTAAAAAAATAAACTTAGCTTGAAATTATGCAGTTGATCTGCATGTGTGCCTTGGCAGATGAAATACGGCATTTGAGAGCGAATGAACAGTAGAAATATTGTTATTCCAGTGCTCCAACTGAGGGCACTTTCTGCTTGCTGTGGTGATGAGCAAGACACTGAAGTAACTGAGGACAGTCTCCATTTGGGAGGTGAAACTTGTAAGTCATACCAGAAATATGCCATTTTCATGTAATTATGGGTCATTAAGGTAAAGCAAGAACTCCAGTCAAACAGCCTGAAACAAATTTGACTCTCAGCTATCTAATCTCCTGTGTCACTGTGTTTGGGGTTAGTTTCCTCATACACCCTAAGTCTCATAGTAAGAGACAGCACTGACAGGGTTATAAGCCTGTAAGCTGATAGGAGCTAGAGCATCTTCAGAATAAAGCTAGCTTTATTTTATTTGCTCCCTGCACACCGAGGATGGTCTGCTCATCACTTATTTATCACTGTTTTAGTATTCTCCTAAATTGATGTATAATTAAGCATATCCATTTCTGTGCTGTGTGACTTGTGTTCATGTGACCTTTAGACACGTCTGTTAGTGCCTTATTTTGACAGTAGCATGACAGCTGACCACAGAAGTGCTTGTCCTTCATTTATTACAGTTTTGAAGCACCCCTAATGTAGTGGTAAGCTACTCTGGCATCTGGATGATAGAACTGGAGAAGAGAACTTCTTGGGGGCGTTCATGGTCTTGGTTAAAAGAATGTGGTTTTCCCTTTTCTTAGTACAGGCTGTGGCATATTAACAAATAATGAAGCTTCAGGAAGTGGGGGATGGTTTCCGTAAGCTCGCACTGAGAGAACTTCAAGTTCAATCACTTGGGATTTTGCTGCTTTAAGCATTCCTCCCACAGTGCAGTGTGCCTCTTGGCTGGCAGAGAGAATATCGAGCTTCAGTCCTAGTTGGCTTGCTTCTTACTTCTAGACCTCCAGACCTGGGAGTAAAAGGAGCTTAATGGGACCACAAGTCCAAGTTATTTGCATCTGTTTTTCAGCTCATCTTTATGAAACTTTATTTCCTTGGGCTGCATTAAATGTATAGTCCTTCAGTCAATGCAGAAACTCTTCAGAGATGCTCTCTACTAGAGCTGGCTGAATTGCTTGGAATAAATGTATCTAATGCATTTATTCTTTTGGAAATTATTTGAAAGACTTTTCAAAGACAGTTTTCCATGTGAAATATTTGCCTGAAATAAGATTGAGAGAACGCTGCTGACTGGTCATTATTAGATAATGACAGGTCACCTAGTTTGATAGTTGTTTAAAAGCATCATATAAACAGTAGAAACAGAATAAAGAAAATGTGGTGTGAATTTTTCCAAATGAGTTTTTAGAAAGCAAAAGTTCTGCAAATAATTGTGACTCAAGCAAACATCCTGGAAAAACAGATTGTAAGCAGTCTGCAGATCTTACTGGAATAAAGATACTTTTCCTGTTACTCTTCCCCTCCGGCCCGTCTGCCTAGGTTTCTCTGTGGTGGTAGTTCTTAAAATAAATGCATAGTTGTTGTTTATGTTAACTATATACTTCTGAGAGTAAACACTGTTGGTAGTGCTGAATGGATATATATGACTTAAATCCAAAAAGTACATTGACCTCATTTAGGAAAACCGAGCTTTAGTGAAGCAATGGGGAGGAGGCAGGCCACAGAAGTTTGCACAGCTGTCTTTGTAGTCCAATTAATTGTGTCCTGATGTACCCCTTTACCTCTCAGGGAAATTCTTCACTCCTCACCAACACCTCCCTCCCTGATTAAGGTAACTGTAGCAGTATATTGATTCCAGCCACTTCCCAGTGCAGTTTGGTTTCTTGCAGAAGTTTGGTAGCTCTTCAGCGTGTGTTTAGCTGTCCAGTTTTGCACAGGTCAGTGGCCAGTCCTGCATGAGTCCATGGTGGGTGGTACTGTGGAGCTTTAAGGCCTCCTCTTGAAATGCTGCGGTGCAGTTCAAAGGCTTCTGACCCACCAATCTTTGGAGCACCTTTACCAGGGCACCAGCATACTTTCCTCAGTTAACTTTAAACAGTTCAGTGGTCAATACTTGTGTAGTGTGTGTGTCATAACTTCCACCTAAAGTGACATGAAGAGATGGCCAGTCTCTTTTTTTTTTTTTTTCCTGCCATTCTCTTGTACCAGGTGATGTTTTGTTCTTTGCCTCCCCTGCATCCCCCCTAATTGTGGGCTCAGTTATCTTGGAGACAAGATCTTGAACACTGCAGACTTCTGGGTGCTTCTTTCTACAGGCTTCTTTCTGTGTGTCATCCCCAATGGCTGACGCTTCTCTTCTCCCCAAGTATTTGCCATCAAGATTAATCGTTATGCTAATAACTGCACGGTGGTAATGTCTGATTTCTGAACACACGATCAGTCTGACTAATGAATTTACTGTAACAGTAGTGGGATACTGCATTCAGCAGTAGGGATATATCAATGTGCTCCTCTCTGTGCCTGTGCACAAGACTTGTCTTTGAGACTTGTGCTGCTTTTCAGCCTGCCATCAGGCTGCAGCATTTGTGTTCAGGTGCACTTTTGCAGGGTGAAGCCAAGAACTCGCTGCTGTGTGTGTGTCCAAGTCTGAGAGTTGATTCTGGAGGAGGGGTTGACTGGTGGCATGGTTTCTTCTTGGGCCAGGGTCTTTGCCAGAGCACCCAGTCTTAGTCTGGAAAAGTTTTTGCTGGGGAAGGTTGTGGCTCAGAATGGGGTAAGGGCTGCTAGGACTGTTGAGGCCATGTGGATGTTCCCAGCAGATACAACTGCAGTGTTTCCTATCAGTCATAGCCAAGAGTAGGAGGCTAAGGGGTATCCATTTACAGAAACAATGTGCAACTTCCTGTTCTAGTTGTCTGTGGAAATTAAAATGGCAATGGAGAAGCAGAGCAGCCTTAGCAGTTCCATCTCTGCCCTGTCTCTTCCTCCCACCCCATTAAACTGGTAAATATCATACGTGTTTGTGATTTAGTTGTCTGTGTTCTGCTTTTGCTTAATACATCCCAAATTACAAGAAGTCTGTATGACTCAGTCCAAAATAGTAACACAGTCTTAGGAAACATGTGTGGGAATTTTTGTTACCTCTCCTTTTTTGCTAGAATATCTTAATAGGCTTCCATCTACAATGCTGTCGAAACTGAGATTTCGGAAGAAGTTTGAGCTGAATGAAGTTCATGACGCTTCTAAGCTTGTCCTCTGTTGGTGTATCTTCAGGAGGGAGAGCTGGTTACTGAAGGGGGTTTGAGAAAGGGGAGACTGGGTCAGAGAGCTGAATTGTCTTGTTCTGTATTTGTCTTTGAAAACAGAAGTGAGGAGCTTGTCAGGTCCTCGTTGTTTTGATATTAAAGTGACATGGAAGAGCTTTTTGCTGCAATAATATGCTCAAGGTAGTAGTATGGGTAGTAAGTTAACTGCAGAGTTGAACAAGTATATGAAAACATGTAAGTGGAATTTATAGTGGTTAAGGGTTGTTCCTGCCATCTAATTTTACTGGTAAAGAGTCACTGGCAATGGGGATGAGGTAAAAACTTGCCACTGCTGGTTATGCTCCCATTGGAGTAGCACCTCATAATGTTGCAACAAAGTTGTTTGCCATAGAGAGTTGCTTACTTCGTACAAAATTTTGAAAACATCCAGAACTTTCATAGTTCTCTTCTGGAGAAAATGCAGTCTTCAGCCTTTGAACATTTAGGAAACAAGAGAAGGGAAAAAGAAATTATGTGTGCAATAAGCCGTGTTCGTGGCACAAAAGCAAGTGGGTTTGTGGTATAGATAACATGGCCTTTAGCCTTATGATGGCTGCTTGATTAATACGTGTGAGTTACTCTTGGTGCAGTGCTGGCCCAACTGAAAACCAGATTTCCCACTAGCTTATATCACTGCTGTCAAATGCGATACGATCAAAGAGGTTACGTGAAAAGTAACATAAGTGGAAAGTAACATATGTCACACATTTGCTTGGATGACTTGTAATCAAAACTATGTTGGCTGGTGGCTAAAGGATACTCAGGATCATTTCCATATCTGTTGTCCCTGTTTTATGTCTTAGGGAAACTTGCCACAGGACTGTCAATCTTAGATACATCATCAGCCCTGAATTCGCATGAAGAGGGATGCTTGGGAGAGGAATTTCTGTGTATGTGTGGCTTTTGCTTGCCCTTTTTTTGTTGGTTTTGGGTTGTTTGGGTTTTTTTGTTTTAAGAAAAGCATGTGCCTGAAAATATTCCAGAAAACTTTCAAGTAAGTACCTGTGACAAATCAGAATAGGTTTTATGTGGGAGTTTTGTTATGGTTTAGCGTAATGATTACTTTGACATGTGCAATAAATCCACTAGCCTAACCGTATAACATAACCTTTATTGTTAGAAACTATTTGATTTTTGCTATTAGAGGTGATAAACTAAAGCACAAAAGAGGTGATAAATTAAGACTAAGACTGTTACCTTGCTTCTGCTGGTGTGTTCCAGTTCCCCCCTGCAATTTGAAATGCCAAGTTACAACTAAATGTGAGGGGTTTGGCTTTGGTGTTTGGTGGGGGGGGGGTTTTGGTTGTGCGGGTTTTTTTTCCTTTTTTTTTTTTTTTATTTATTTTTCTGTTCAGGAATGAGCATTATGACTTGTCGTTATTCCAGTTTTATCAGTTCCTTACCTCAGACAAACTTTCAGAAAGTTCAAACTTCTTCTGTTGAGTTTATTTTTTATAGGCTTTTTTTAGATGATTTCCTTTTCAGCCACCTGCAGTGCTCTTTGCAATTGCACATGTTCATCTCCTATGAAGTTGCTTTTTTTGGCACCCAAAATGCTTTTCGTTCAAACATACAATTTTGTTCTACTCCCATGGTGGTTCTTTAGTGAGTCCAAACTACTGAAGAAGCTGTTTTATTTTTCCTTTCTGTCCTTGTACTTTTCTTCGGTCACGAATATATTTAGATTTCTGTGTTTTGTTTAATTCTAGGCAAGTGCATTGCATCCAGTAAGGAAAAGAAGGACTCGTTCAGCCACTTTAAAGTGCTGAAACTCTCATGTGGGAGCTTGCATAAGCATATTTTTTTTCTTCTGTTTTTTTCTTTTTAATGAGCCTACTCGTGCATGCATGTCTTGAGGAATACTCAGCAAAAAAGAAATTTAAAATAAATAAAATCTAATTTCAGGTACTGAAATACACACACATACAGTTGGGATTTTGACTTTGCATAAGCAAAAGCATTTATCTGCTTTTTGTGTTTTTTAAGGCTGAATGCAAACATAACATGTTATGACTGCACATCCCAAATGTTCTGTCAAAATCAGTCAGTAGGATTGTACACTTGAAACGCTTCTCTTTTGAAGTGTCTTCTGTTTTTAATCAGCAGACTTTTGCATTTCTGGCTTGTGTTCAAATATAATTAATAAAATTTTGGTTTGATTTAGTTGTTTTTTTCCTCTGGAAACTTGTATTAGCAATGCCACTGGTGTTAGTTATCACTAAAATGTGTATTTAGTTAACTGTCTAGAACACCTGCGGCTCACTGGAGGAGAGGAGATGTACGTTGGTAGCCCCCATATCGGAATCTTGTCCTGGTGAAGGGAAGATGAGGGGGGCAGAGAGGACCGAGTAAGAGAGCTGTCCTTCAAAAAGGTGTTTGTCCTACAGCATGAAACTCAAGTGGATGGTTAGCAATCGTTCATTTGCCTCACACTGTGGTTTTGTTCTGATGCAGAACTGGGTTTGTACTTCCTGTCGTACGATGGTTTTGAAGTGGTGGTGTGTGGTGTTCAGCCACAGCTTAATCTCCAGCAAGTGCTGGAAATCATATTCTAGGGGGATCGGGGGGGTTGTGTTAGAACAGGGAGGAACACCACGGAAGCTACTTTTCTCTCCCTGGCTCCCAGCTTTTGATGCTGAAGGGTCACAGACTTTAGGAGGCAGGTGGAATGTAATTCCAGATAATCTTGCCGTCTCCCCATCTCTGTATCCTCCCGCAGAGATTTACGTTAGTGATGCATTTTTTTTTTCTTCTTGTTTGTTAGACTCTTGAAGAGGAAATTGAACTAGCAGTTGAATTTTAAAGGCAAAAAAGAAAGTTAGCTAGAATTCATGTTGTACTCCCCCGAACGTGTATCAGGGCATTGGAGGGCTTGGCGTTTCATTATTTTTTGTTTTGTTTTAAATGAGTAATATTCACAACATACTACTTATTGCAGTGTATGTATGTTTGGTTTCCTCAAGCGGTTGAAATCAGCAGAATGCTTTGTCAAAGCACAGGAAATATGATCCATAACTCACTGAGTTTGAACTAGCACTTTAAAACATCAGTGGAAGCTGTTTTACAGAGAAATCTTAGGTATCTTTGTCACCGTGTTTCACTGTGCTCAGAGCAGACAGCTATGGCAGCGTTGCCTAGACCGGTGCCCACCTACGCTCTGTCTGTGTCTATTCTCAAAGCCGCTGCAGGTGGGCAGTTCCAAGAAGCTGGCCTAAGCGCTGAAGCGTCTTGCTTGGCGTAGCACAGGAAGTCTGGCGGAGCCAGGAACAGAGCTTCAATCTGCCGTTTTCCAGGCGCTTGTTCTTGCTCCTTGCCACAGACCCATCCCACCTCTTCCCTTCACTCCACTGACGTTCCAGCAGACAGCTGCCTCCTGCATGCGGGGCCAGCTGCTTTTGCAGCACCGTCTGACCTCCATACTCCAGATGTTTGGAGTTCCATTTCCCCCATACTTTTGTGAACTTCAGCGAAGTGCTTCTGGCATTTCACCAATACAATGGGGAGGAGGGAGGAGTGTTGTCTTAACTGTTTCCTTTCCGTAACAAGGGCCTCTGTAGAGCTGCTAAAAATCTTCCTCTGTAGGACTTGAGCTCCATTTGCCTTCAGTTGCCATCTGCCAGTCTTCCTTCCCACATCCCGCTCCCTCTTCCCAAAGATATTCCTGCAGACCCCCCCTTCTTACGCTCTGTGTTGACGTCATCTTCCTTTCAGTTGGGAAAGGTGTGAGGCGGGGGGTGAAGGTGTGATGAGACGCCATTGTATCTCTCCATACATGCTTCTCATTTATAGAGCCTAATTCTGTGAGGTGACATTCACAAGTGAGACTTACTGATTCCTTTCAGCTGTCCCATTTTATGTTCACAGCATCTTGCATGAGCATACTCTGTAGCTGTTAAAGAATAAATGAGAAGCTTCTGTCCTTTGGTCTTGTCTGAAGGAGGAAGACGTGTCCTTCCCTAGCAGCCCTCCCATTTCCAATTGGCATCAGGAAAGAAAAATCAGGCACGAACTCAAGTTTGACTCTTGGATGAGTGGGCTGGTTTCTTTGCTCTGATTCTTGTCCTAGAATGTCATGCACCTGCTCCCAGCCGCTGTGGTCTGTCCATGCCCCATGTCCCCTTTTGTGTGTGTCCCCTTTCTGCTCAGTTTCTCCAGCAGAATGTGTGACTAATTTGCCAATAGAGTTTTCTAAAAAGCGTCTACATAAATAACTCTTACCTGAACAGACCTCTCTTCCCTCTCCTTTTCAGTGCTGTTGTGTAGGTATATGTGCCATTTCACAGATTGTGTTTTGGAAATTGGGGTCCTTGATTCCAACTCTTAGTGAATCTTAGTCTCCCTTTTGGAAGAAAGGCTTCCAGTTTCATAACAGCAAGAGGGATAAAGGTGAGGCTATTTGTCTGTGGCCAATAAGTTGTAAGCCCATTTCTCTAGGTCTTGTTTTCAGCTTCTTGATTTTAATTAGGCTTATCAGTGTCCCCACTCTTTTGAAGACATATGAGTATTGTAATACTTGCAAGCATGTGTTCTGTTGGTTAGGAATTGATTTTTCTTGTTAAGTATGGCTTGCGTGGAAATTGGTACAGCTTAAGAAATGTAATTCTGGAGCAGGACGTGCTATGAACTGCATGCATTACTGTTGTACATCCTGTGCTGCCGAATTCTAAAATCATACAGCAAGCAAACCATCCTGTGTAAATGGGATGCCTATGTATACTTCCCTCCGTGACACCCCTCTCCCAACTGTCATGGTATCCTAGGAAAAATACTTATATAAATGTAGAAAATATCTTCAAACCTTTGCTGAAATCTGGTCTGCTTTTTACCGATGGCAATTGCTAGGAGAATCTGAGAAAATCTGCTAGTGTATGTAAAGGAAAAGATCTAAATTCTTAAGTCAAGGGCTAGCTCCATAGATTACATGCCAGTTCAATCCTGCATTCAGACATAATTGGAGAAATGCAGTGATAAATTGTCGCAGTAAAAAACACAACCACCACTTTTCAACCCCCCTTGACGTTAGATGGTATTAGTAAAATATTTTTAGCATTGTGGTCTTCTATATTAATATATAGCTTATGTATATAAGTATATAAAAATGCATGCATTTACATGTATGTTACATCTGGAAATAGGACTTAGTGTTCCTTTAATTATTTTTCCTTTTTGTCTAGCGCTTTCTCCCTTCTGATGATGGATGGTGAATGTTTTATATAGACTGTGCAAGTTGCTGTGTATGTATTGATGGCCTTAGTTGATTGTGTTAATCTGTAAAAGCTCTTGATTGTGAACTGTCTCTGCAGGAAGAGGAAGGTGACATAATCAGATTACGTGAGACATGGCTTATCTGGGTTCCTCTAGCCTTTTACCTTAAGAGGCCTGGATTTACTAGGACTTTAAGAGATGAAGCTTTCTGGAAAGTCTGGCCTACTATTGTAACTTACCTGTATGCTGAAGGGAATGTGTAAGAAACTTCTTTCTATAAACCTACAAGAAAACATTGCTGGATTGCAGCTCTGGAAATACAGCTCTCAAATCTGTTTCAGTTGCCTCCTACATTGCCAGCACCGCATACAAAGCAAACACATGAGGTGAAATGTAGATGTCTAAACGCTTCAGAGGTGACAGAAGACCTGTCTTTCATGGTACAGCTTCAGAAGCCATGGCAGGATATTCTGAAGATTCTCAGGTGACATTAGTCACTGGTGTTCAGGCAACTGACTTCTAGCCTTAGTGAAAATTGGATTGAAGGATTGTATATGTGAAGTAATAAAGCCTTAAAATCCTTACATTCTTAAAGAATTTAGGAAACTGAAAAAAAAGCACCTGTGTTTTTTCTTTTCCTCTAGTAATGCTTGTTTGTTGCTAGTACTGGCTTGCTTCTGTGGATTGACTGATGAGTTGACAGTACTTTAGCAGAGTTGATTCTGGTGACTGTCCAAGGGTCTGTTAAAGATGTCTTGAATTCATCTTTGGAGAAGGGGGATGGTAAGGAGGACCTTTCCCCTTTTTACTGTGAAAGGCAACCGGTGTAAAGGTTCTAGTATGTACCTTCAGATGAAGATTTGTTCAGAGTTATTTAGGGACTTGAATTTCACACAACTGATGGCTAACTGGGCCTGATAAAAGGTTGCATCGCTCTTCTACCTGAGAGATAGGATTGGCCTCACCAGTCACTGATAACAGGGCAGTGCTTCTGTGAAAGTTTCTTTCAGTTTTTTTATATATTTCTCACATGCTGGTTAACTTAACCAGATGTCTGTGCTGAAGGAACAGGGAAGAGGCAGATGTCCACCACATTGCCTGGTTTTGGTCTGTAACTGATTGGTGCAGACACAGTTGAGGTGTTCAAACTATTTCTAGTCAAAGGAATTGGCAGTTATAATTCCCAACACCAGTAGAGCCTCATACCTTGGGGAAGATCCCCATGGGATAAATGAGTGTGTACATAATGGTAAACAAGGATGGGCAGTGCTAGTGACACTGGCACTCTGGCTTCACTGGAGATGCAGAGAGCAAGCTTGCTTAGCGCTCATACTCTCCTGGACAAGAGATGGAATTAAATTATTTCTGTAAATGAATTCTTGAGTTTCTTGAACGCTGTCTTAATGGGGATCAGGCAATATACAAACAATAGTAATAAAATACTTAAGTTACTTGCACTTCCATCAAGAGTTAATGAATGATATAATTTGTAACATTGTGTAGACATTGGATTGTTGTGATGTCTTAAACCCAAGCTACTTGTGCTTTTTCATGCCTGATGTGCCTTGAACCCATAATTGGTCTCTTTTGTAGAATATTTCTCTTGCAGTGTAAATAGGTTCACATTTTCCTGTGTTCAAGATACTAAATTTTCTTTATAATTTCTTTTCTTTACGTTGCTCTCCCTCAAGAAGTTAGCTGTCTGGCTGAGCTCATTAAAGCTGGGGATTTTATTGTCTTTTTTGTAGGTCAAACTGGCTTCCTTGCAGGTAGCCTGTACAACCTGTGTTGTCCAGGATCTCTTCAGTGCCGTTATCCAGTTAACTATAACTCACTTATTTAGAAAGTTGTATTAAATACACTTTCTTTATGGAAGTAGCAGTGGGATAAATCTGTATTTCTAAACCAGAAAAGGTTAACGTTCTTAGTCTCATCAGATTCTTTCATCTCAAGGAAGCTTGTTGTGTAAACTATATAGCAAAACAACTACATTTGCCATTTTCGAGAATGACAATAAGGGTTAATATTAAAGCTGGGTCTAGGAGCAAATTGCAAAGACAGAGAGAGGGCTTGCTTTGATTTTTTTGTTGTTGTTTTTGGTTTTTGTTTGTTAAGGGCTGCTGAAAGCACCTTAGTGTTTGTTTCTTCAGTTATGTTTCCTTTGGTTAACACTGCAATTTACGGTCTGGGTACATGAACTTGTACTTAATAGAAAATTTGTATTTACTAGAAAATATTTGTTGGTGTTCCTTACAATGTTTGTAACATTCAACTATGTGTATTTTACTGCTATAAGCAATTAAATCTGAAGCTGTGCCTCATTTTTACAGGTAGTAGAAATGAACTTATCTTTTGTATTCAAACTAACAAGTAAACTTGGAATCCAGTCGTCCCAGAGGTTGAGGAAGGAAACCAAACTCCTTTCCCTGCACCACTCACTGTCCTGCGTACTGCATAGTTTTATTGACCTGTTGACTGGGTTCAGTCTGAAACCTGTGTTTTTGCCCGGTATTTTGTGTAACTTCAGAGTTCTGCTGAAAGGAGATACCATATTTCATGGATTGCTAGTCTGATTTGATACATCAAATCTAGTGTTCCAGTCGGCTTGTCTTTGACTAGAAATTTTAAACTTTTTTTTCTTTCTCTGTTATGACATTCTTTTCTCATGCTGCCAGCAATGCCCTTTAGTTAAGAGAATTGCACTGCTCAGATATAGAATGAACAGAATACTGTTCTCTCCATTAATTTGCCTTTCCATAATGCTGGCTTTAGCATAGAATCATCTCAAACTGGAAGGGACCCATAAGGATCGTTGAGTCCACCTCCCTGCTCCTCACAGGACTACCTAAAGCCAAACCACATGGCTAAGAGCATCACCCAGATGCTCCTTGAACTCTGACAGACTTGGGACCTCGACCGCTTCCCTGGGGAGTCTGTTCTGGTGACTGACCATATTCTCAGCGAGGAACCTTTTCCTAATGTCTGATCTGAATTTCCTCTGACGCAGCTTCGTTCCATTTTCTTGTGTCTTATCACTGGTCACTGGAGAGGGGAGGTCAGCATGTCCTCCTCCACTGCCTCACTTGAAGAAGTTGTACACTGCAATGAGGTCACCCCTCAGACTTCTCCAGGCTGAACAAACCAAGTGACCTCAGCCATTCCTCATAAGTTTTGCCCTTGAGACCTTTCACCATCTTGGTCACTCTCCTCTGGACACATTCTCTAATAGTTTGATGTCCTCCTTGCACTGAGGTGCCCAAAACTGCACACAGTGCTTGAGGTGCGGAACAGATGACTTCCAGGAAGTACAGCACCAAATTTATGCAGAACAGATTCCTGGGGCTCAGTAAGTGTGATTGCACCAAGTATGCCAGGAAGGTGGGGGTGGGAAGTGGTAACAGGTCATGCTGCATGCATGGCTGATACCTCTTTATGTCTGTGGCTTTGGTTGCATCAAGTAATTCTGATCTATTCTGCTAACATTTAGATATGTGTAACACTGATTACCCTATAACCAGGGCTTTGCTTATTTGAATTAAAGTGTTAGTAACAGACCCAACCCTATATTCAATCGCAAACTGGAAAAGCAAAAAAAGGGAAACAATGTCCAAACTGCAGAGGACTAGTGCTAATATCAAGCTGTTTATCCTTCCTTTTCTCCTCACTTTCTCTAAAGCAGCAGCTTGAGGGAAGCCTGTGGAGTCTGAGCCTACATTCCTTGTCTGAGTGAGCCTAGGGAGAAGTAGAAAAGTTACTGACTTGCAGCTCTGTGCAGCACAGAACATTTGTTTAAAGGACATCAATGGCAGTGTAGTTTTAGGAATTTTTTTGTCTAGTGTGTTTTGGATGTTAGATTTTTAAATCAAGGAAATGCCCTTGAAGTGACTATTTACTCATCCTTAAATTCATGGGTGAAATGTGCGGTGGTTTGATTACTGGGGGTGGGGTGGGCAGCAGGCATTGAGGGTGGTTTTTCTTTGTATTTTTTTAATTTGTAGCTTCCTACACTATATGTTAGACTCTTTTTTTTGGGGGGGGGGGGCGACACGACTGTTTGTTTGCCCTTTTTACCTGATAGCCAACATTTTCACTGTTGAGGACTGGGCAGCTGTTCTTCTCTCCCCTAACTGTTGTTCCACTCTTCACAAGAGCCTGGCAGGTTTTTACAGCTTGCTGCTGAGTTCGCTGTGCAGCACCACACAGCACTTATCCTGTCCCCTCTGCCAAGTGAGCCTCTGTGCTCTTATAGCTTCATTCTTCCTAAACTGGGGAGAAGCGGAGTAGGAAACCTGAAGAGGAGTTTTCTTGCACAGCACTTCTGGAGTATCAGCTAATGTAACACAAATCTAAGGAGTATTTGCTTGGTGTAAGTCTGTGGTATTAGTGTAATGACTTGCCTTGCCCTTCAGGACAGCTTGAAGTTGGCAGTACCTGGTTAGCTGAGTTGATTTGATAGAGATTGTGGGGTGTTTTCTCCTTTTTTCCCCTGCTCTTTACCAGCTGTACATGCATTTAGTGAGAGGAACAGTGGCTGTATGACTATATGGCTCATAAATTTGAGTTGCGGTGCTTCAGGATTAAAAAGATTGGCAAAGCTTGAAGTCGTTTCCCCCCACCCCCTTTTTTTTTAATATCCCTGTATATGTAAGCTTTATTAGAACATTTATATATCCTCAGATTAGCTCAGCCAGATGTAGTGCGGTGTCTTCTATTCCTCGTAAAGTATTTGTCCTGCAGTTGTGCGCTGTAGCACAGTAGAGTGGTGTCTGTGGCACAGAAAAAGAAGAGAAAAGAACAACTATTTGCTGCATCATTGCTGTGCTGCACTTGGCCTTCAGGCTACTTCTGAGGAAGCAAGCAAACAGTTAAAATTTAACTCTACATCCTGTTTATCAACTGTGGTTGGGGTTTTTTTGTTGGTTTTTTTTTTCTTTTTTTCATATGGTTTGAAGAAGACCGTTGAGGCGGCTAATCATTAACAGTTCCTTCAACCTCCAAGCTTAACTTGCTTCTGTGATTAGCTGGCATGGTCCCTACCACGCAGTTATAGTGGCAGAGGGGTTTGTTTAGTGGTTTAGCTTAAATTTGCTTCCCAAAGGAAGCATGTGCTTTTGGAAGGGCTGTTTTCTCAGTCTTTTCCAAATCAGTGTAATGCTGGACTTTTTCTTGCTGGATTTTGTTGTCTAGGAGTGAGAATCCTATTGCTGTTCCCCAAATTTTAAATTATGCTCTAGCATAATTTAATTTATGTTCTAGCGTAGGCCAAGCATGCTTGAAGCTGGTCTGGCTGTTTGCGAGTGCTTGTTACCCTGTGCTAACCCAAGGTGGTTTGACATACTTTGCTCCTTTCGATTTTTGATGTTTAAAAGTAGGTTTTGTACATGAAATCATGAACTAATTACTGTTTAGCTCTCCTGTTACTGTATCAGAGCAAACACTTACTCATAGCTACAGGTGCCAAGTGTGGCCAGAGCTTTGGGAGAATGGCTAGTTTGGCTGTTAAATGGTATATGTGGCTTGTTGCTCTTGGGAACTGGCTGGATAGCTGTGCTATCCTGCTAAAAATTGCTTTGGGGATTTCCTCTTTTGGAAGTGAAACACATTGCCTGTGACTATACAATAAACTTACCCATCAACTTCAAGCAAATAGATATAAATAAAAAATGAACAACTGTTACGTGCTTTGTTTTGCATAATGATTACGTAACAATTAATAACATGCGGTCTTTATAGATCTAAAAACAGTCATTTATTCTGGAAGAAGCAAGATGCTGTCTTGTAACTGATGGGCAACACATTGCTCTGGGCAAAGCATATGCTGGGAGCCTTTGCTTTGCATAGGGGCAAAATACTGCCTTGCTTTTCCAGTATGCCAGATGTGGTAAGAGTTGCAGTCTCATTTGCTTTGAAGAGTGAATTAGTCTCTTGCACAGGCATGCCGGCATGTGGTTCAGGATTTACATGTGTGCCCTAAGTTGCTGGCCCTGCACTGTGATACAAATACTCTTCTCTTTGCTTGGTTTACATTACTGAAATCTGTGAAAAGAGTTTACAAATCACTGCTCTATATTTAATTTTGGATAAGCTGTCTGATATAGTTAATATATGCTTTTTTCCTGTTCTAAGGATTTTTTTTCTGTTAATAATTTGTTGCAAGATTACTTAAGTAGTTTTCCACAGTGTGTATGGTACAGCATCTGTTCCTGAAATTTATGGAATTTTCATTGTTCATTGCAGGGAGGAAAAGTCAGACTACCTGATAGGAGAAGATACATCTTTTTGTATTGCAAAGGGCTTTTTCGTTGTTTTGGTTTTTTTTCTTTTGATAGCAATGTTAAGAGAGCTCTTGGACAAAAATGCATCTTTATACTAGCCACAGAAGTATCAATTTATTAGTAACAACAGATTCTTTTTCTGAGAATGAAGTAGAAGGGTGGATTTGTTTCAAGGGATGTACTAGTATTTTACAATACCTTCTTTTAAAACATTGTAGTATGTGCCTTAAATTGATGTTCTCCACAGCGTCCTATATTGCTATATTGTTTAGGTGACTAATTAAATTTTTTTTTTCACCTGCGCAGTGCTCATGTGTTACAAAATACGGATTGCTGCATATTATTAAAGAGTTACGTAAGATAGTTTGAGACCTGGTATTATCATTGAACAAAAGCGTTCAGGTTGTATGGAGGAGTTCAAAGAGAAACAGTCTAACAACATGTAGCACAGCACTTGAATAATGTTTCTTGATCTCACTGAAAGCAAACGAAAAGGCAGAACTAACATGTATATTTTAGTCTCTAAAGGGAAAAGAGCAAGTAATAGCTGAAGCTGAAGAAATAAGGGTAGTCTTGCTCTTAAGTCTTTGCTCTGTTGTCTGTGAAAGCGGCTGCTGGAGCAAATGTGGGTGCAGTGACTTATACCCGATACTGATATAGTGATAAATACTTGATGTATAGGATTGTCTCTTTTGGAAGGGTGCTTTTTATTCTCAACTGCGGGTTTTTTTCAGAGCATGAGCGTTTAGAGCAATAAAGCTTGCTCCAAAGCTGTATTGGAATATTTAACTTATTCAAAATAAGCTAATGTGGGCATACACATTTAATGTCTTTCATTTCTCTGGAAAGTCACAACTCTTCTATTAAGATTCCATGCGCTTCCAAAGTAAAAGAACCTTTTGTGATGTTACAAGTTGTCTGTTAGTTAGCTTTAAGCTGTGAAAACAAGCTTGCTTGGTATCACTGCTTTTAGGTGCTTGTCCATTTGTGTTCCCACTTGTAATCTGCAATGCCATGTATCAAAGCTGTTAAGGAGGATTTTATTTCTTTCTGTACTTAGGAGAATTTAAGATTATTTGAGCGTGTATACCGGTTAATGAAAAAAGAATCCCAAAAACCAGTTCAGTTGAAGGCATTTTGTAGTGAACTCTCAGCACTCAATGCTGGCTTCCTAGAAATGGTAATCTCCTGGATGCTTATCTTGCTGTTTTCATCTTGCCTTATATAGAAGTAGTGAAATATAGACTAATTTTGCACTTCATCTTTGATTCTGCTTCACTAAACAAAACCTTGCATATCATAATACCCCTTTTAGATTAGGCCATTTCTAGAGACATACCCAAATGAGTACTGATGGACAAGGGCTTTTCTTTCTTTCTGAACCTTGACTCTGTTTCTGTGGCAGTCTCTTCAGGAGGAATTGATACTTACAGACTAAGAATTATTTTCCTTAGTGGAAAAAGTGGTGACTGGATAGATTTTGTTCAGAGTCACTTAGAGTGGTGGTTTTTGTCAGATACCATCTCCTGCAATGAGATCCTGAGGTTCTAGTAGATACTTAAACCAGTAAATTCAGTCCCTGAATCCTGAAGTAGGCTTTCTAGAGGTGGGACTTTCTATGGCATCTGATGCTTCACTTGTACTTGTTCTCCTTCAGCTAGGGTTTAAGCAGTGGTCGTATTGCATGTAGAAGCATGTGTCTGTGTTGTGAAGCTTAGTTTGATCCTTCACAGGCTGCTGAACTGACCTTCCTCAGCCTCTTTAGGTATTTCCTAACAAAATGACAGAGCTCAGCGTATTTTGTATTCCTTTACTTCCATCTTTAAGGCTTTATTTTATTATTTTAGTAAAGCTGCTATAAACAGTATGACCGAAACTATCCTCTGTGCTGAAATTAGTCCTTCTCTGTGCAGACTCTTACTCTGATATGCACTGATGGCTTTGCTGAAAGAAATTACCGCACAGACTTCCCAAGCTTAGTCCCCCTCTGGGGCTGCAGGCAAATTGCTTAGCTTGTCTGTCCTGGTTTCCCAGCTGTGGAGTTCAAGTAATTTATTACTAACGTCAGTCATAAGAATGTTGAGGGTTAATCTGCAAGGACTGTATCTGTATAGTGTCTTCAGAGTGTCAAAGCAGTAATGTATAATTGTAATTTTATTAATAATATTGGTTATTTCATTAAAGTGTCATTTTTCAAACAACTTTTGTGTAGATTAAACTCATTTTGTCAATAAACTGGCATCCCTCCAGCAGCATTAACTTGCTTCAGACTCTTTTGTCTAATAGTGAAGCCTAAAGATGTAGGTAGCTCTGTAAAGAAAACATCAAATGCCTAAAGAAACTCGTACTTTCTTGTTTTTAATCTAGACTGTGGACATCCATAAAGAAAAAGTCGCTCGCAGAGAGATAGGCATTTTGACGACCAATAAGAACACATCAAGAACTCACAAAATTATAGCACCAGCGAACATGGAACGTCCTGTAAGGTATATTCGAAAACCTATAGACTACACGGTGCTGGATGATGTTGGCCATGGCGTAAAGGTAAGAATACCTGGACACTTGAGGACTCCAAGTAACACAGGCCATGAGATTGGGTTGGGGCAGAATGTTACTGATGTTAAAATGTTTAGTTCATTTATGGTAGGAAGGATTATGGGTTTGATATGCTATCACATACAAACATTTAAATAATAAAATGGAGTGCTCTACAGTGAGGGGGGGTTGAGCAATTTTGGCCATAACCTTGTGACTGTCAGTGGTAGTCACAGTGTCTGGAAATAATGGCTCATGATTTTAAGCTAATGACTTGCCAAAAAAGCCGTGACTGACTTCCTTCTCTGATTAAATTGTCTCTGCCACTCCCTTTATTTCTTTCACTAGTGAGAAAAATTAAGTCATCTGTTTTGGGGAAACTGGCTGATGGCCTGGGTTTTTTTGTTGGGGTTTTTTTGGAAGGTGGTCAGGAGAAAGGGGGTCAGCTAGTTGGCCTTTAAATCTTGGTGGCATTTGATGTCTCACTCTTATTTGTGCTTTCAGACAGCTTCATTTTCCTTTTTTCTAAATAAAAGCCTTCATAAATTAATGTCTACCTCCCTTGAAATGGTCATAGTTGAAGTGAATTGACCTAACACCCTTTGCTCCTTGGACATCTTCTTATAAAAAATTAGCTTTGTGTCCCTCTAGAGCAGACCTTCCAGGTATATTCAGTTCACAACAGTCTTCCCTTGAATGCCATTAAAAAGCTTTTATATAACAACCATGTATCCTCTAAAGCTTGATGGCTCTGATCAGTCAGTTATGCAGCTATGTTAGCCCATCATGTGCCCTTTGAATTGCTGAGCACTTGAGGAATAGATTTTTCAGAATTACATTACTCAAAAAAGTGCCAGAGTACATTGTGCTTCGTAGTAACCCTCCGAATGCCTGGAGGAGTCTTAATTCCAACATAAGTTAGAAAGCAGCTCTATACCATGACAGCTCTAGGTTATGAATTAACATAGTGACTTTGGACTACCTGATTTTTTGTTTTGTTTGTAGATAAACCTGTGCTAAACCTGTAACTCTTAGGGTTGTTTTACACTAGTAACTTAAGCCAGACTGGATGAAGCACAAGCCTATGTAGAAGCCTGAAAGACATGCCCTGAATAAGTGTGAAATAGAAGCACTGGGGTCAGAGAAACTGATAATTTTTCAGTGCAGTCTCTGCATTCAAGGAGAGTGCTTTATGAATAGAGAATACAGGAATCCACAAATTCAGTGTCAGGATATTGGTTTCTGCATTTAAGTGCTCCAGGGATCAAGTGTTATAGAAGACTTTACAAGTAGAATAATTACTGTTAAGTCTCAGAAGTTGATGCTTTGTTGAACTACTTTTTTGGTGCAGGCTCAAAACAGCTTGCTTGATCCAGGAGCATTGAAGTTGTTAAGGTGTAGCGGTTGCATTTTCCAGTATAACTATTTGCTTTTAGGAGTACTGGTGTCTTTATTTTTGTTAATGTGACCCTATTTGTTTAGGGGGTGGAAATGATGTGCTGTTTACCTATTTCTAGGTGGCTCTTACAGACCATTTTTAACAGTTAAGGGTTTTTTTTAACTGTTAATGGTCTAATTCTATATTAAAAATTTGATCTGTTCAGAGGTAAAATTGCTTCCAGTAATAACCAAATTATCAACTCATTACAAGTCAGCCACAAATTATATCTTGCTGTTGTTTCTTTGAGTGAAGGAATGAAACAGTAGAAAAATGATGTTGGTACTTTCTGTGTAGACTTGTTACACAAATGAAATAAGCATCCATCCAGGCCTCAGGTATATAGTTCAAGATGTCTGTCATTCAGCACCTTCACCAGTGTTGACGTTCACTGGATGCACTGTGAAGAGTGTGCTGAGGTAGTGAGTGACATAATGTGATGGCTAAAACATTTAATTACTTGGGTTCCAAGAGCGTTACACAGATCATAGCTCTGAAGGAAGTAGAGCTGTCTGCAGACCTAGATGTAGCTAGTGTTGTTATAAGAAAATCTAACCAAAACATCTTCAGAAACTGGATCAGGTCCTGTTGGAAGTCAGTGCAAATAATGATGACGCCAAGAATCTGAGTTGCTTCTTGAACATAAAAATTGGGGGGAAGCAAGTGGTAAATTGAATTGCAAACTTTGTCTTGTCCAGAATGGTTTTAGAAGATGCTTCAGACTCTTAAGTCTTAGCTTTTTGACTTAAGATTTCACTCCAAGCTGGACAGCAACGTGTCCGATAAGGCCTTAGAAACTATGTTTTTTGAGAGGAAAAGAAGCATGAGTTCTGCCTAGAGCAATGGTCAATTTAACTAACTTGCAGGTCCTTTAATGTCTTCTGCTGTTGCAACTGTCAATAAAATACAGTACAGCATATGCATTGGCATTTAAGTATTAAAAATTTTGCAATGCTTTGAAATCTGTAGATAACAGTTTATTGCTGTCAGTGGGACTCTGTAGTGTTCCGGTGCAGGATTTGATAAAGAAACAGAAAGGGAAAATATAAGAAAGAGAAATCAAAGGTACAGGCTGGATTATATAGCCTGTTTCTGCTTTTGTTTATTTCATGAAATACTGATCCTAGGAAAAATATTATTAAAATATATTTTAATATATTTTAAG
This sequence comes from Falco naumanni, assembly GCF_017639655.2. NCBI lineage: Eukaryota > Metazoa > Chordata > Aves > Falconiformes > Falconidae > Falco > Falco naumanni. The sequence goes on along the minus strand of NC_054057.1, from coordinate 44,559,422 downwards.
GGTAATCCTGAATTGTCTTATGTAAAAAGTGTAAGGGTGTAAGTAAAAATACTGTCTCACAGAATATTTAAAAAAATAAATAGAAAGGGTGGGTGATCCTCAGAGCAAATACAGTCTTCCCCTGTACATCTTCCATCAGAGCAAATGCAGAAACATCTATGCATACTCACAGCTCATTTTCTCTGTGTGTGTCCCTGTTTCTCATGGCTGTGTAGAGGGGATGCAAAAGCAGATGTCCATGCTTGGGGCATGGCAAAGGACACTATGTGCCTCCCTGTCTTGCATGTATGCAGCAATTTTTGTGGGGGCAGGTGATGACGGGGGGGGTGGGGTGGGGTGGGTGGCAGTGATGGTGAGCAGCTGCTCTCTATAGCAGGTTTCCTCCCTGATGGGAGACACCTCCTTGGAAGGCAGTGCAGTTTCCTCTTCTGGCAGTTTCTTGGTAGAAAAGCTTTTGCAGAGCATCCTAAGATCACAGAGGTCCTTTCTCTCTTGGCCTGAAAGCTCCATGGCAGCCCCCAGCTGCTCCACCCCCTGCACCTTCCCTTTGCAGGGGCAGATACAGACAGTCTCCAAAAGGAATCAAGTTCCTTTTTTTAATATAAGTGCCTAGGAAGCCAAGGCTAGCATTAGTCAAAATCAGGAGGGCTTTGAAAATTGGTTTGCTAGTGAGAAGGCTTTCCCTTGCAACACAAATATTATGTGTAGAGGGCTCCAAGAAACGCACAAGCAAGCATTTTTGCCGGCCTGTTAAGTAGTTGCTCAGCTGTCACCCTCTGGGGATAGGGGAATGTAGCTGAAGTAATTCTTGGTAAATAAGAGTAACTGTCATGATGTGAGAGCCTATGTTCCTGTGTAGAGCTTGGTTTAAAATTATTAGGCAGAGGCTACTTTAATATTTCTATCCTTCTGTTCCCCTTTTGTGAAAGGAAAAAAAAAATAGTGTGCCAGCAAATAAATAGGTCAAATACAATTACTCATACAGAAAATCCTCAGTTTAAGAGGGGGGAGAAGGAGGAGGAAGCTTGGAAGCTGCCTTAAAAGCCTTGAAATTGGCCTTTGAATTTTTTTTTTTTTTTTTTGAGTAAGAGGCAGGTGGAATTGCAGCAATTTGTAAAATGGCAGCTAAGTAGGAAATTGAAATAATGCTGTGTGCTAAAGGCAGATAAAATGTTGAATACATGCTAAACTGAAATGCCTAATAGCTGTAGTTGGATCAAGTTTGTTTTATGGAACTAATAGTTCTTCAAAACCAAGCTTGAATTGTATATGAAGCTTCCTTACTTTTCAGCTTTGTTTTAAGAAAAAAATTGCAATTTCATCACCGCAAAACACTTGCATTTCAGTGCATTAAAACTGTAAGAAGCTTTCTAGCCCAGGAAGTCAAACAAGAGTTAAGCATTCATTAGTCTTTCTCAAGCAAATGGAAGTTGGAAGGGCTCCCTTAAAGTAGGGGCTGGGTCAAAACTTAACCAAATGCAAAGCTTGGAGAAGGGAGCCTTACTCTCACCCTGCCCTACTCACCTGCAGTCCTCACGCTTGTGTCTGTGTTGGTGCAAAAAAAAAATGCAGATGAGATGCTGATGTGAGGGTGGAAGGCTACCTAATGGTACCTGCCTCCCCTTTAGGACAGCACCTTTTATGTGGTAGCCATTTGAGTATTAACTTTTAAATAATTCACTGTAATAAAAACTGAAATAAAAACAAAGGGATCCTGAACCTGAGCCTCTGCTGCTTTTGTCCATGTATTAGCTTCTCAGACACTCATGCTTCAGAGGATGTCATGGCCAATTTCATTAATGTCACATCATCCCTCTGGGGTCATGGCCAAACAGTAAATATTGCTGTAGGGTAAAGAACGCTTCTCTGGGGGAAAGAGTAACTCTTCCTGTTGCCAACTCTTAATGACTCTATTGTGAGTGTTGATACTGTGATTGTCATAGGGCACTTGCTACTGGAAATTCAGAAGTGTGTGTGGTATCTGATACAATGTAGGTTTCAAGCCTTTCTGTTTGCAAAGAAAACTCAAAACTATGAGGTCTCTTTATTTTCTAATTCTGATAAGATTTTTTTTATGTTAACTTTTTTTTCTTGTAGCTAGATTCAAAGTTACCAACTCAAAGAATTCAAAAAGCTTGAAAGGCAGGAATCTAGGTATTTTCTCTGAACAAGACTACTGAGTGCTGAGGGAACAATATTGTCTGTCATCCACAAGCAGGTTTTTATATGTTAATAGCATTTTAATATGTGCAAACTTTTTAAGGTCAAATGTGACTTGAAAATTTTTGCCTGCTCAGTTTGGAAATTGGAGAAAAGAGCAACAACAGCAAAAAGAAATAAAGGAGAGAGAAGCAATATTGACAAGCAACATTTGATTGCTGTTAACAGAAGACTATGTAATTACTAGATTGCAAATAATACTGGGAGAGGTTATATTTAAAAGATTAAAGTAAAATTTCACTGAAGAGACTTACCTACTCATGTTCAGTTTTGAAAGAAATGTTGATTTGGAACTGAAATTTTCTCAAAATAATCAGCCTTACTATAGACTTTAAGGAAATAAAGAACAAAAAAAGCCTCTGACCCATTCTCATAAGGAAATTGCGACACAGGAATGATTTCTTTGAAACTTCATGAACTAGTGGCAGAATTGCATTACCCTGAGTGTTTGACATCCACGTATAGTCTGTCTTCTGAAAAAATCTTTGATTACATATTCTCCCTGGGTCCATATCTTGATATCTGTAAGGAAACCATTTCTGGACTTGGTGCTTTACTGTATGTTTTCCTCAGGTATCCCATACCTTCATGTGTAAGTACCCTTCAGCTGCTTTTCTTGCTCTGTGTCATCTTGTGCTACTCCAGAACTGCTCCACTGATGAGACAGGAGTCAGTTGTGCAAAAATCTGTGAGGATGCCTATGGGGCAATTGAATTGCCTAGCTGCAGGTGCAAATAGCACTTCAAAACGTCTTATGGCTAGCTGCCTTTCTGTAGGGATGTCTCAGATAATTCTCCCTTGACAAATAAAGGAAATAACTTTTTAAGTGAAAGAGGAGGTTGACTATAAAGTCAAGACCATGGGGTTATTTTTTTTTATTGTGGTTGATGACTGTGATTACTGGTCAAAGCTATTGCTGGTTATCACTTTTACAGAGCATACATATTAAAGTTCAGAGTTTGCCAGACACTATTAATGCAGATTAGAGTGGCACAGTTTTTAAGCCTTTGTTTCCATTGATTGGCATTTATATTGGATGGTCTTTAATGACAGCTCTTAATGATCCTCGGTATGGCAGGATATAGAGTGGAATTTGCTTTTTTAAATCCAGGAGCTGGACAGATAGTGAGCAACTATCTGAAGTACAGACAACCTGCATAGAGATTTTGTTTCTGCAGTCTGAAGTTGGAGAGTTCATAGCTGAAATGTGCAGGAGAAACTTGCTGAACATAAATGTGATAAGGATTTTGCTTGTGTGCAAGTGGCCTTTTGTATTTCCGTGCTTATAGATACATCTGCATATTGTATCACATAAATGAACTATATTAAAATAAATAAATCGATCGCATAACTCACATAAATGAGTTGTGTGCAATGTCCCTAGCCCTAGTTTTCCAAACACAGTTTATAACTCAAAGAATAGCTTTCTGGTTCCCTGAATCATGACTAATGTTCCCCCATGACTTGTTACTTGGCATGGAAACGATTAAAACCAGTTAGTTAGATGGCTGCCTCCTGAGGCCAGCCAGCAGAGTCCCTCAAATGCCTGGACATCCTTCGGATACTGGTAGATACTTCTGATTGCCTCACACCTTACCCTTTTGTGCCACTCTTGGTCATGTCCCTTTGGTCTCCATTACAGAAACCTGCAGCACTGCCTTTTTCAGCAGGTACTTTTGTACTGCGTAGAGTGCCAGAATTGCCAAAATAGTTGCCTTAAGCAAGTAAGCCTCTTAGTTAGTACTTGCGGCCAATGCTCAACTGTCCCAAAACATTGCGTGTCCTGTCCAAACCCCCAGCTAAAATTCTCAGTCCAGGTGCTCTGAATTCCTGGCATCAGAAGCAGCCTCACTTTTGACTTTGATAAATGCCTTGCATGGCTGTTGCAAACACCTGTTTTGCCCATTGCCTTAATTGCATTTCTTCTTTTGAGCCTGCTGCTGGCTCTCAGTCCTTGGCCAGCCTGCTCTCCCACGCTGTCAAAACCCTGTGGATGTGCCACTGCCCTAGCTGTGATCTTTTGGAAATGCAGTGAGGCTGACTCCTGTTTCTCGAACCTGACTGTGGTTTCTTTCTCTTAATCTTGTGACAACCAGCAAAACTTTATCCAGGACTGCCACGTGCTTGGCAGGCTTTCCCAGGGAAAGCAAAATTGTTCTGCTTGCTGCTTTTAAAGCATCTCTGTTATGATGCTTGCAAGAACCCCAACCAGTACTGCTGCTTACCATGCTATCTTGTTTCTGGGAACATCCTGATCTGTCTAGCGCTCTGCCTCAGTATCACAAGCATCCCCAGCAAGCCTACACACTGTGTTTTTGTTCTGATGTGTACGTTATCCAGGATGCTGGTATCTGGCTGAAAGCTGTCTCCTTTATGTATAGTAATACAGCTAGCGGGAGGAGAAGGGAGTTGTGCTTCTTAGAGCTTTTGCAGGAGTTCTCAGTGCTGCTCTTCATTCGACTAAGCATTTTTCCTTTTATAGATCTCTCTCAGAACAGCCCTTCCCTCTTCAAGCAGTGAACCTTATGCATGCTGCTGCTTTTCTTCCTCGTGCCCTGCATTATCTTCCTTCCTGACTCTGACCTTCTCTGTACTGATCAGGCAGTTGGTGATGGTCATGTTCTGCCCACTGGCTGGCCGGCCTTAGAGGCATTTGTAGAGAGGCTCTTGAACCTACATTAAACATGTACCTGATTTTTCTTTTGGTTTTCTGCTTTTTCCCTCATTTTTCTTTAAGTCATAATGAGTCCTAGACCCTGCTGCCTAAACTGTTCCCAGTTCCAAGTAATTTTTTTAATTGCTTAGAAAGCACTGCATTTGGTGTTCAGACCAAGAAATGCAGCAAGATCAACCTCCTAAGCTCAGCCAATAAATACAAGAAAAAGTCTCCTCCTGATTAATTAGCTTATTAACCATGAGTAAATAGCCATATGGTTCATCTTGCTTTGATTCATTTGCTTTCCTCCCCTAGTTCTGTCTTTTGAATCAGAAGTTCCTCTCCCATAAGAATCCCTGTTCCTTTTGTGTTCATTCCTTCTGTGTTTTCCTGCCCATATGACTCTTGTTTATATTGACAGCAACAGACAGGATATGTACAGAGCTTTTTACTTACAGAAAGCAGTGTGTCATCAGTTGCTGATTCTTCTGCACAATAAGGAAGTGTGTATGTATCTGTCTGTATATTGTTTAACTGGTAACAAAAGAGATGAAGTTCACCTGATGTAGTGGTGTAGAGATAGGAGTAAAGGTCAAGAGCTGTTGGACTTCAGATATATGTTCAGTATGTTAAACAGTATTTAGCAGTAGAAAGGTTTGAAATACGATGGAAGATTCCTGAATCGTTGCTAGATGTTGATATTCATATTGTCGCTGCAGTGGAGGCAGAATGTAACAGTGATTAAGGAGGAGGTGGAAAGATTCACCCGTAAGTGTTGAGTGGCACTGCATAAGGCAAGGAAAGAGAGGAAGCTTTTCGGTTTTATATTTTTGAGGCAAGCAAATTTAGTAGTAGAGGCTAGGTAAGAAACCACGCCACCTTTCCTTTTAAGCCTTTAAAAGGTTCCAAGCTGTGACTGCTGGGCAGGGACGGGACCAAGAGTTTCACTTTTTGATCTCTTTTAACAGATTCTTTGTATTATGCCATTGCCCTTGGCAGCTGGTGAAGTAAGGGGAAGGGGTCATGTATTCCTGTGAGAGGGGAAAGCAAATTACATTGCTAAAAGCCTGTTTTAAAAATATAATTTATATATATATAAATATATATATAAAAGTAATATATATATATATAATAAAAATATAATACTTGGGAGACTACCCTGGCATCCTGAAAACTGAGCCTTTGTGACAGAAGTGGTTTAAATGCCTTAATTCTGCCACTCTGCTGGTGAACCTTTGCCTAGACTGGGGGTGAATGGGATGACCTTCAAATTTACTTACCACAGCTAAACTTTTTCATTTTAGTTTTGGAGCAGGTTTTGCGTTTCTGTTCTTTTAATAGGAATAACTTTAAGGGCAGTAGCTTTCAACCTTTTTTGGTTTTTTAAAACCCAGCTGTTTTTCAGTGGTTTTGCAGACCCTGTCAGAAATATGCACATTGCTGTATAGCATATTTTAGTTGGGTTTTTTTTTCAGTTCATGGATGCCTTTAAACTGGTCTGTGCTGCTTAGAGGAGGAGAAGGAGTACAAACTGTAGTTTGAAAAGACGTGCATTAGGAGGCTTGTTCTAGAAGTGATGGTTTATTTCCAAAGAACCTCAAAAAAACCATTGGGATTATTTTATGTTTCGGGGTTTTGTGTTTCCTTGGTTTTTTTAAACTGGTGAAACTAATCCTTTTCTCCATTCAAAAACATGAGTCTTTTCCCCTGAATAAAGTTAGAGAACTCAACTTGAATTTACTTAAAATTTTACATTTGTTTTCCTTATGAGGCCACGTTTCATAATTTTTTTCTCCTCTGCAATCATGAAGGCTGTAAAAACTGATTTAGTGGAGTCATATAATGACTTGATTCTAAGAGCTAAAATTTCAGAATAACAATCATTAGAGCACTGCCAATGCAGTTTTGAGCAGCCAGCACTGTGCTAGCTTGAATCAGATTTCAATCAATAAACCAGAGGTGAAAGGCACTGCTGCTCATCATGTTTGAGAACTCCTTTTTCTTTATTTACCATTCAATGCAGCAGCTAGTATTTCTTCAAAACACACAAAGGTTAAGTGTCAAAACAACAGGCAAGTCTGTTCTGCGCCGCCGTATAGCTGAAAATGGTTTTGTGAACAGATTCTTAAGTGCACACTGCCACTGAAATAGCATTGATTGGGGTTTGGACTTGTATGTTGAGCAAAGGGCTTTTTAATCCTTTATTGCCCATAAGGACCCTGGCAAATGAATCTGGCAAAACTTTGCTAAACTTAATTTTGACACAAGGGTTTTTCCTGTGGTCACTTAGTCAGACATAGGACTTTCAATGACTAAGTGAGCCAGTAAAATCTGTTAGTGTACTGGGATGTAGCTAATTATCAGTAGACACAAATGATTTCTTTATTAAAAAATGTGATATCTGTAGTTTAACCTGTCCTATCAGTTGTGATGGATCTGCCATTAATTTCTACCTTTTTCCCCCCCTTATTGGCAACGTTAAGTGGCTAAAAGCCAAGGTAAGAAGTGTTATTTCTCCTTTGACCCACAGTGCCTTATGTGACTGATAGTAGAGGCTGCAGAGCCATTAAAACTGAAAACTAGCGCGCTCTTATGCTCTCCTCTGCTTTCCATAGGATATTTAGATTAAACATGCTATACTTGATTTTTTTTTTATTTACAGCATTTAGTGTGTGTCAATATATCTGCGATACATTGACATCTGCATTTATACAATAGATACATTAATTTTTCTAACACATGTAGTGCTTTGCTCTGAATTCAGTAGATGCCTTGATTCCCTTCACTTACATTTTTTTGCAGGAGACTTCCCAGACAACCTGAATGACTCTGCTAGTCAAATAGCAGGGGCAAATTGAGAAATTCTGGGCCCATGCTGACTGTATTGCACTGTCAGTGTTAAAGTTTGATTTAAATTATTAACACCCAAATGGAGATGAACACAAATGTGGCTTCCCTTTAAAGAAAAGAGGATATAAGAGATTTGTGCATGAACCTGTCAGTTGCCTACCTTTCTGATATCTGTCGTAAATTAATAGCAAAAATAACATTAAGCTTCTGTTTAGTCTCTGTATTTCCTGGTGTCTGTCTTTGTGTAGTTGAAAACTTGCTGTTTGACAGCTGTCTGGGAATTCTCACTTCATATTCTTACACTTTAAAAAAAAAAAACAAAAAACTGTCAATAATAGAGCTGCTCTGTTACAAAAATAAAATCATGTTTTCCCTTATTTCAGCATGGAAATAACCAGCCTGCAAGAACTGGCACCTTGTCAAGAACAAATCCGCCTACACAAAAACCACCAAGTCCTCCCATGTCAGGCCGGGGAACTCTGGGGTAAGAATGAAGACTGCTTGGTCCCACTTGTGCAATAGAAAGTTTTAATTGTGGCAGTGTTGATGTTTCTTAAATACATGGATAGATGGCAATTCTGATTGCTTTAAGCAAAAAACACGATTACCTTTCTGCGTAAACCCTTTTAGCTGCATTGACTCATTTTCATGGCAACCTTTTGAAAGAATGTTTTTTCATGGAGGAAGGATTTATTATAGATAGGGGTAAATGAGGAGGCTATTGTTATTCCTGATTTTTGGGGAGAAATCCGTAGTGACACAAAAGAATATCATTAAGGTTTTATTTCAGTGGAAGAAATACTTAATTTTTAAAGTTTTTGTTTATTCATTTCTCAATACTGTAAGAGGTATGAAATGGCTGGTGGTGCCATATTTATTGCATTACCTAAGCAAAATTTGTGGCATTGCAAACACATTGGCCACATTGATTCTCACGGGCTTGCACATTTTTATTTTTATGCCTAAATGAGGAAGGATTTTGCTACTCCCGAGTCCCACTGTGACCAGAGTTCCCTGCCGTAGCAACTATTCTGCTGCTGTGGACCTGTGGGGTGTAAAATCTGCTTATCTTGGTATGCCAGCAAGTAGTTGTTGCTAGAGGCCAAAACATTAATACTTCAGAAGCTCAGAGCACGTGCCATACGGTTTTGTCTGTGCAACATTTTCCAAAAGGCATCCTAAACAAGACCTTCTACCTATTTGTCACTCTCAGTCTTCCCTTTATGCTGTGGGGGACAGAGGCACTGTAAAGCTGGCTGTCATGGTTGTGTTGGCTTCAGGTATGTTATCTGGGAGAGGTGGGGTGCTGGAATAATGAGGAGTAATGAGGGGGAACAGGATGGGAATCCGGAGCAGTGGTCAAGGAAAATTAGAAGCAGTAACTCCTTTTGTTGAAGACTTGGTGATTATTTTTTTTAATCCTGATTTGATGCTTTGCTGCATCGAGATGGCAGTGTTTGTTGTGTATTCCGCAGAGAAATTACCCTAGAGGTTTCCTCAGCATGTTTTGTGAAAATTCCCATTGCTTGAGGGCATGCAATCAGTATTCCAATTGTCTCTCTTATCCCAGCTGAGAAAGAGTTGTTTATCAGCCCTGGGAAGTTGGGTAGTGCTTTCATGTCCTCTTGGATGTTAGCGTAACAGCAGCGTTGATGTGCTGGTGAGCTGGCTGTCGGTAATGCTCCCCCCTGAACAAGCCAGAGCTGTTTAGTTGCCTTAGCTGATGCCTGATAAGGATTAATCAGCTGAGTGTCATTTCCAGATGAGCTTGACAAGAGGCAGCAGTTGGTTGAGGGGGAGGAATAATGTGGGTTTGTAACAGAGATTTCTATCTGCCCTCCTTGTTCAGGAAGTACAGCTCTTGTCTTGAGCAGCCATGTTCTGCCAAAGCATGAAATATCACAGGCATGACTGTTTTCCTAATATATGCAGAAAAAAATTGCTAGAAACCACAAGGATGCTACTCGTCTCCTTTTGATCCAGAAAATGGAGATAAGCCTGTAAAATCAGAATGAACTTGGTGTGTAACATGGGCCTTTAAATATCTGCTGCCTGTTGTGCAGCTTGTCCCTCCAAGGCAGGACTGTCTGAAGGAATATGATGGGGAGCGAGTCTGGCACAGAAATCACGTGGGTTTAAAAGGGAAAGGGACTGCAGGAAGCAGAGGTCTCTTCACCGGACCAGCAAGAGGCTGTGGAAAACCTTGGACTCTCAGGCTTGGAAGTACCATTAGAACAAGTGAGTTTCTGGATCTGGCTGGAGGGAGCAGTTGCAGTCGTGCCTTTGAGGGTCCTGGGGCAGAGCAAGGCCTTGGACTCCCTGTAGCTCTCCTTGATGGCAACGGGCATCAGCTCCACACTGAAGCACTGGAGGACAATGAGGTGGGAAGTGCTGGGCAGCGTCAGGAAAGAGAGTTTTCCTCCTCTGCCTAAGGCTGGCAGAAGAGCAAATGGAAGGATTGGACCTGAGTGATGGAAAGAAGTCGGTTTTGACTTCTCTGGTGCTTAGGAGTTTGAGTTGTTCAATGAAGTGAGAAGAACAAGGAAGAAACTAAGGCATGGCTGAACCTGAGGATGTAGTGGGGACTTGTTGTTGACAGTATTTTTAAATTTTACAAGCAAAATAAATGGTATTAGAGCTGAGTAGCAGTTTCTATTGCCAGTGCAGCCCAAGGTAGAATACTTTAAAACATCGGTTTTCAAGGTTATTTCTGTTGGAAGCACATTTAAAATCTTCCCTGTTTATCTTTTTATTTGGCGGTATTTAGAGCTTTATCTTGTACAACTGGAATACATAGTTTTATTTTTCCCATGACTGATCTCTTGGCGGATCTATAGGTGGTGGCAGTCTGCATATTAAAATCATCTGGTGTTCTTTATATAGACAGACTAATTTACAAACACCTCAGTGCATGCAAACAATTATGGTATTTCCACTTCTCTCTTTGAGAGGTTTTAATAATAAAATGGTACAGTTAAAATTTAGTACTGTTTCATTCTATATTGAAATAAGGAAGTCAGTAAGTTTCTTAAAATACCGGGAAGCCATATAACTTACAAAATCAGTTATAACCAGTAATTGAACAAACGATTACATGCCAGTAGTTTAGTATTTTTGTTTTTACTTAGCTGGTGCATTGCCAAATTCCATGTCTTGCGAAGGATCTCGTGGTTGCTGGTGAGAACTGAAGAGCCCTGCAGTTCAGTACAATAAATGCACTGTTCTTAAGGCAGTAATGGGTCTGGTAAATAGATCTTGAAAGATCTGTGTTATATTTCTGACTTGATGCAGTCTGCTAGGTGACCTTGGAAGTCTCTGGGCTTCACTTTCTTGGGCTGCAAAATGGAGACAATCAAGCCCATCTGTGAAGCACTTTAAGATTTGCTTAAGTGATACGAGATTACCTTGATTACTGTGTGAAACAATGCCACTAGGAAGAGCACTGGTCATTGCAAATGTAACTTGTTCTGTGAATCTTCCAGCCTTTCTACTGTCTTAGTAAGCTGAATACCTTTAACCAAGAATACTTCTGGAAAGCATTGGGTGGGGAGGGAAAGGGGGGAAGGAGGAAATTCTTACAGTGGAAGAGTTTGTCACATGCAGTGTACTGCAAGGTAACCCCAGAATATGATGCAACTGAAACTATTGTATGTTACAGAGTTTAAAGAATATAATTTGGGTGGTAAATTTAGTTTAGGCTTTATTAACCAGTTTATGTGCTGTAGCCCAACTTGTATGGATCTATGTACATAAGAGCACTTCAGGGAGTTGGATGTGACCTGTCTACCCTGCCCAGTGGAATTTGTTTAATGTACTGTAATGTGGGTCACTGTGCAGTGATCTATCAAGAAAACTTTAGAAAACAAATGGCTTCACTACTTTATTCATTTATCCTTTTGATCTTCTGATCCTTTATCTTTCTGTCTTCAAACCTGTTTTTCCTTGACCAGACGAAATACTCCTTACAAAACCCTGGAGCCGGTCAAACCGCCGACAGTCCCCAATGATTACATGACTAGTCCTGCCAGACTGGGCAGTCAGCACAGTCCGGGAAGGACAGCTTCCTTGAACCAGAGACCAAGAACACACAGGTAGAGTGTTTTCTCACTGTAACTCTTTCCTGCCTGGCATGGTAGTGCTTACTGAAGTCAGAAAACTTTTGAAACTTTGTGCCTGTTGCCTTTTTGTGAAAGGCAAAAGGGGAGTTATTCTGCCACTCTGCATTAACAGAATGCACTGTATGCACTGTATTGTTGGCTTCTGTAACACATAGAAGTGTCTTCATACTCTATAGAAGTCTCATTGTATCTAGCAACTTCCATAACCATAGGGCTTATTTTATATAATCACTTTATTTTGTACTGTGGTATTTGTTTCCCAAGAATAAGCAAAACTTCAAAATATATGCAGTTGCCAGGCAGGGTAGTGATGGGTCCTAATGGGTCTATAGCTGCATTATTAAACTTAGCCTAAAATACACTTAGGCTTTTACTTTTTGTTGTTTTCAGGACCACTAATTGCAAAGGGAAATCTCTGTTGATGAGAAACTCTGAAAGAGCCGATTGCTTTCTCTTAGCTAAAACTTAACACTCATTATCAGTGCTAGCATGATAGAAGTAGAAAATAAAACCTATTCACAGAGCAGGTATTGGCATCAGCCAGTTGTTTCCACATGCTTAAGGCTTTGATGAAAGAGTATTGTGTGTTTTGGGTGAGAAGGGAGTTTGAAATGTACCTTTGGGGTTTTTTAATGTATTTTTTTTTCTCAAATTGCAAGACTAGATCTTTTTCTGAGCCTCTTGAGTGAGTTCAGTTTTTTCAATTTGATTTTTATCACAGGCTTCAAACTGCAGGGGAAAAACAGGCAAAAGAAATCAATATAACTAGAAATAAGAGGTCAGCTTATTTTTTTAGAGAGTTTCTTAATTATTGTTTTTTCCTTTAAATTCCCAGTAGGCAATTAAATGCAGCTGATCGCTAACAGCGGTTGAGATGGTATTTTGTACATGGTAAATCATGAAATACTGTCAGAATGAAATAACTTCTAAATCTGTCTGCAACGAAGATCTTGTTAATCTGTTTAGCTGGCTACTGTGAATGCTCCCTACTCTTGTCTGACAAGATCTTCTTTTATGTAGGCTGCAGTTAGAGATTCAGCTGCAGCCATGGTGACAAGATCAAGGTCTTCAGCAGACGGAACACTAATTTTGAAGGAATTATTTTGGCTTCCATTTCAGATCACTGATACTCTTTTTTGTAACACTGTTCTTTTCTTTAGATATATTTGAATGATTTGTGCTTGACTCCTGACAGCACTGATTTGTAGCTACCCAGGAATATTAAATAAACTGTAACATCACTGAGTACTTTTTAATTAACATGGATGGGTTAAATGGTGTTTTGGCTTCAAAGCATCTTGACTACTTAGTTCCCTTTATATTACTCATTTAATCCATGTAAATTCAAGCCTTGGCCTAAGGAGTGCTCTTGGAAGGAATAAGGACAGATACTGCCTGAATCTTTATTCTGTTTCAGCTCCCTCAATGAAAAGAAGCGTTACGGCCTCCAAAGGCGTGTGTAGAAGTGTTATCCAGTAGTTCACTAGAAGTGTGTTCTGTAAAAATCTGTATTGCTGGCCTCTAATTTGTGTATCATATAAGAGTACTTAAACAAATTATGACCTGGCTGCACTGTTGCCTTTCAGACTACCTTAGAAACAAATTTCTTATAGACAAAAAGTGTGGGCAGGGGGGAGTGTTAGATATACAGAAAATTACCCACATCATACGCCACACTGCACCCCACCCTAATTGATTTATCATGGCTGTCCTCAGTTAAAAAGTCCTCAATCTAAACTTTGCTTCTGATTAGAGGAAATGATCCTTCAGCTGACAGTACAAATAATCTTAATTATTTATGGTTTGGGCATGAACTCTTCCATCCCCAGCTTATTACCTTCAATTATTACAAGGCCCCTGAACTATTCCTGCAGTTGTTACTCTATTGCCTAGAACTGCTATGGTTGCTTACCTTTTTATTTTTTAAAGCATTTAATTAGATATTTTATGCGTAGTGATGTTTATCAGCTTAGCTAATTCCATTTATTAGAAGTGTAATCCAGACTTGATTAGCTGTATGTAATTGTAGGTAGAGCCAGGCATTTTACAGGGGATTTTTCAACAGTCTATAATTGAGTTAGGCTAGCAGGGCTCCCACATGGAGCATGACTGTTGATAGGCCTTTGCAGGAAATGCTGTGCTAATACTTGTGTTTGTCTTTTGCAGCGGTAGTAGTGGAGGAAGTGGCAGTCGAGAGAATAGTGGAAGCAGCAGTATTGGCATTCCCATTGCCGTGCCTACGCCTTCACCGCCAACCATTGGACCAGGTATGTGGGTCTCTTCCCATGTTAACTTAAGGCTATAATGTCAGTTGTTTGTGTTTGTGGTGGGATTTTGACTGAATACGATGGGGTAAAAACTGTCCTGAAGCTCAGTCCTCATCAGGAAACCTCTTATGAGTGCTGGAGGACATCTATGAAGTTCTATTTCTTTACGAAAAGTATGTGCAGAACAATCACTTATAGAATAGCGGATGGTTAAAACGCCTTTGTCGGTCCATGTTTTTACAAGATAATCAAGGTGGGGAAGGGAATAGGAGGAGAGTGGTGTATCCTTTTAAAGTTTAAATATATTTTTAAATGCCTGTCTACAGTTCGGCATTTCTGGATGCCCTGAGAAGCAGCAGCAACTATGTACGTGTTTGATGGGAAATGTTGTCTTCTAAAATAACTTGCTACCTTTACCATGTGCCAGTGATGGCATGCACAAGTTCTTTTTTTAAATTAAAGTCTTTACTGCAAATGAAACACAGAAGATGACCTATGAAAACACTGCTAGTAGTAAAATTCAGGTTTATCCACCAGTGTTGGTTATGCTATGATTACAGTCTGAAGTTGCTGAGGTGTGATGGAGATCAAGAGGGAGGAGAACTAGTGTGTACAGGGTAGCACAGCAATAAAAAGAGAACCATGCAGGATCTCTCAGCATCGAAAGCATACTCCCTTATCTTCAAAGAATGATGGTGAAATGTGTGAGATCTTTATTATAAGCTGGCAGGATTTTTATCTTGCTAGTAAACCAACTCAGTTACTTGTTTACTATCTGTGTCTTTTGTAAGAACATAAAACTAATTTGCACAAGAAAACAGTGGAGTCCTGGTGTAATGTAATTTTGCTATTGCACCTGTTGCATCTCTGTTCCTTGGATGACAAGTCTTCACTTTCTTATGCACATATAGGCTAGGCTTTCCTTTCCCAAGTGTTTCTGATCCTGCAATGGTACAGATAGGCATGAAATCTTACTATCACCTGTCATCCCATAAAAATCAATGGGAATAAAGATCTGCAGGTACAGAACCTTGTGTAGGTTCTGTAGATCAGGGCCTGGGTTTGTATCAGTTGACCGCAGTTGAATTTCTATATTTATTTGGGAAGCCTATCAAATGCCGGTGCTTTTCTTATTTTTATTTTTTTTTAATATGGCCTAATTGGGAATATAAACTATTTTATTAGCACACATTTCTGTTCCTTCTCCTCCTGGAGCCCCGCCAGCACCACCACTGCCACCACCTCTCCCGATGGGCAGTCTGATAGGTGAGACTTGTGTAATGCTGAAGTGATTGCAGTCATGCTGCATAATCAATAATCATCTCTTCCTAATGGACTTTGTAAAGGTGCTTTTTCTTTTGTAGTGGGTTCTACATGATTTTAGTATAAAAATCAGTTCTGGAATTATTTTTTGTTTGTTTTTAAAAAAATCTAATCTCCACTAATTTTCTGTGGTTAAAGCCTCTGAAGGTAGCAGCTGCCCGTTGCTTGAAAACTCTGTTCCCAATAAAGCTAAGATCCAATTATTCTCATTTATAAGAGCTCAAAATTAGCTTGAATATTGCTGTTTTGCTGTGTCATTCCTGCAGCTGAAACTAAGCCACAACGGTGTGCTCTGACTTAAAAATGTTAGCTGATTTGTAGGGTGATGGATGTATTCTATCCTGTGGGTGTAAGGTGACTGAAAAGCAGAAGCGTCTGTCACAGTGGCTTGGGCTTGATTCTGTGATGCTGCAGGCAGGTGGCAAACTGGGAGACTTGAGGATACGAACTAACAGTTCTTGAAAATTTGCTTCAGGCATTACATATAGCTGTTAGGATGGGATCTAAAAGTAGTACTTTTCAAAACAGGCAGGGAAAAAAATACCCCACCCTTTCCTGTCACACTGTTTTGATGACAGAATTCATTGATTGTGTTACGGGAACTAGCTTTGGAGGCTTTGACCCACATAACCCTTTGCACTTTCCCTTACTGAAGTGTTAAGTGAAAGTGACTTTGGATAGTTTACGGCACTGCAAACTTCTGATCACACAATGTTTGTGTGTATATGCGTGTGTGTGCATTTTTGTATATATTTTTATATATTTATATAAGATATATACATGTGTATATAAAAGCACAAAACAGTTTACTGCAAAACAGTTTTTGCATTCAAAAATTGCGTTGATCCATGTGACCTCAACATGTGAGATTCATTAGTTTGCAAGGTGTGATTCTCTTCTCTGTCTGTTAGAGGTGAATCCACAAGGGAACTTAAATTGTTTTATTAACCTTGAAGTTTGTGCAGCAAGCGTGTGGAAGGTAAAAATGGGTGACCATCCTGAAAAATGAGTGACATGTCTTTCTGTCAAGCTGGCATTGGTGATTCTGATTTGTTAGTACAAATTCTATCAATACAAAAGCACGACTAGCAAATATGATTGATAAATGTGCTGAGTGTCTGAAGGTCATGACGTTTGTTTTACTGTTTTGTTATGTTACCGTGTCTTTTTATATTGGATTGGAGACACGTTCTGGTTCACAATGGAAAACATTTGCTTTGAGCAGAATGTGGATATTTTTTTTCTGCGTGCTTTTTGATAAAGGGTATTGCATGTAGAATAGTTGAGATATGCTTAAGAGTTGGAAGCTGATTCAGTTTCACTGTCCAATTCAGTCTCTCAAATTAGTTCCCAGCATTTCTCAAATGCCCTTTATGAGTGTTGGTTTATGTCCTATGTGTTTTTTCTCATTATTTATTATAACAGGATGTTTGATTTCTGTTAATCTCCTGTTACTTGCCTTAAAGTATTGGAGACCTGTAATCAAGTATTTCCCATGTTCTGGGCTTTTTTTCTATATTCTGCATTCTATCCCAAGTAATGCTCTGCTTAAGTCTTTTCCTTGGTTCCTCTGGCTAATGCTTTTCAGCTGCTCCTGGTTCAGCTCCTGGTTCCCAGTATGGCACAATGACCAGGCAAATCTCGCGACACAACTCTACCACTTCTTCAGCATCTTCTGGTGGATACAGACGGAATCCTTCTGTGACTGCCCCATTTTCTGCTCAACCTCATGTTAATGGCGGGCCTCTTTATTCTCAAAATTCAAGTAAGCTTCTGAGCTGTGAAATCACATACTGTTTTGAGCAAAACGATTGTAAAAGCATGCATGGCATTTTAATTCATTTATGAAGAACATCAATCAGATTACTGCTTTCTTTCCTAAAATAGAAGGAAAAACAAACAAGAAAAACCATATTGAAGTTGTACAGTGATTGCGCTATATGCAATTATACTGTTTTCCCCTCTGACTTGTTTGCTGTTACTCATGACAAGAAATTATTATGATTGCCTATCTAATTATAGGCACATTATACTTAGCATTTCAGGTGTGCTTGGAGAACACGAACTAAAACCAGATTTTTTTTGCAGGAAACCTAACATGGTTGTAGTACAGTCTCTCCACTACTGGGCTAGTGGCAAGAGAGTACTGTCAGAGCACAATGCTCAAGGGCTCATGTAACAACCTTTTCCCATTACACAGTTCCTCCCTGTCTCTGTCTCTTCCCTAAATCCTTTCCTGATTCCAGCTTTCTCCTTTGTTCTTAGTTTTAAGCTTGACTGTTAAAAAAGAGCTCAGTCTCTCTCTTTTTAGCACTCTTCCTCTGTGCTTCCACACTAGTAGTAGTATAGATGGAGATGAATGAGGGGAGGAATGGGTGCCATGGACAAGTGAGCAGG
The DNA here is from genome assembly GCF_017639655.2 of Falco naumanni. Taxonomy (NCBI): domain Eukaryota; kingdom Metazoa; phylum Chordata; class Aves; order Falconiformes; family Falconidae; genus Falco; species Falco naumanni. Next base: position 44,541,591 of record NC_054057.1, on the reverse strand, counting down.
TTTTAGTCAGCAGCATCCTGCCTACCTACCCAACAGGGCAAACAAAGTTCGCTGCGGGAAGATCTGCAAAATAAGGATCTACTAGAGTGTTGGCAGAAAGCCATTTCTATCAGGAAACCTCTTCCCTGCTGTTTCCATAAATTTTGACCAGACACACATAGAGGAGCGATAGTCCTCTAATATTTCTGGTGGTGGTCTTCGGTGATCCAACTCTTCAAACTTCAGAGGGATATTTCTTTTAAAAAGAAATGTTGACGTTTGGGCAGAAGATCACTTTGGACCAGTGTTTGCTGTTGTGTACTTACTTTTAAGGAAAGAATGCATATAATGTTTGAGACACTAAGGTGAAGAGTTTTCTCAGTGGTTTAGAAGCATTACATTTATTGGAAAGCATTTTTATATGCAGACACAGTACCTATTTTCTGCCCCCCACCCCCATCCTGATGCTTTTCCTTCTCTCTCTCACTCATACTGGCCCTTCGTTTTCCTCCACGCTCTCATTCCTTCAAATTAGTTCACCATAACAACAGAAACTCCTTCCTGTTTGAACAGTTGTGTTCTGTTGAATAAACATGGCTTTACTTCTGGAAATAGTTCAGCTGTCTCAAATGCTCTGCACACCCGTTTCTGAACATTTACATTTGTCCAAAGCAATTTTTTGCTCAAATGCAGGTGCTGTTCCTTAATCCAGCCTCTCTGGTGTTTTCAAAATACTGATTGCCGGGTTTTAAACAGTATTTTGATGGGTGTGTTTTTCTACTTTAAACTGTTTTCCTCTGTTTCTGTGACTGGTGATTTTTTTAAATTATTTTTTAATGCTATTGTCTTGACATTAGATCCAGGTCCCATGTTTTCTTAAGGTTTTACTTTTCATGCTAACAAATACTCTGTTTTTTCATAGATGTTTACTTCAATTTTGTGAGAAACCTGTTTGTTCTCCCTCTTTTATTGATCATTTCTCCCATACAGTTTATTTGGTTATTGGTTTTGTAATGAACTAAATGCTCCATTTTATTCATCAAACATTAATCTTAGTTATGGCTTTATTTAAAACTGTTGCTTACTTGGAAGTACAGAACCTCTTTCAAACTTGGCTCCAACTAGATTACCCTGCTGAATTCCCACCTTCACAGGAATTTCTCTGCTTCAGTGCAGGAGAAATTCCACTGAGAAAGGGGCACGGTATAAACCAATGAGTTGATGTTTTGTGGGGTTTTTTTCTTTTTCTTTTTCTTTTTTTTTTTTTTCCTCTCTCCCTGACGCTTCACGGGGAGATGTCCTGTCAGGGCTGGCACTTAGGGCAGAATGGCATGCCCTGCTGCTACCATGCTGCTTTCCTGCCCGAGAGGGAAGAGTTGGACATCTCAGCTGTCAGCCCAGCATCTCTGACCACTGGTGATGTGTGTCTTGCATCTTATTACTTGTCCAGTAGGTACATACTTCAGAGAAGATGAGCTTGCAAGTGCTTCTGGGGAGCCCTGTGCGCTAGCATAGCCAGCTGTAGCTGTTGAAGCCTTTGCCAGCCTCTTAGGTTGCTGAGCACCTTCTAACCACAGACAATAAAAAATAAAGCTCCATTCTGCTCTAAACCCACCTGGTTTTCCTACCAGCAAGCAAGAAGGGTCTGTTTTCTGTGTAAAACAAACACATAGAAAGCCAACCCACAGCCCCCCTACCCCAGCAGAACAAAACGAGGGGCAGTGCTGTGTGCTGCGACTGTGAGGTGTCGGTGTTGCAGCACTGCTTCCCTTGTAAAGTAGCTGTCTTTGCTCTGTCTCAGTGCTGCTTAGCCGCACTTGATGCAGCACGGTACTCTCACTTTAGAGGAGTCCAGAATCCTGCAAAACATCACCTCAGTTTGTAGTGGTGTACTTTTAATAGGTTAACTACAAAATTTAAGTAATCCTTATTTGGCAGTAAGACGAAAGCTCAGTTTTGTGTGCTCCCCAAGTGAAGTGGAGCAAGTCCCTTCACATGCGCAACCGGTGAGCTTCCAGACACACAGCCCGCACTCGGCGTTTTATTCAGCTGGACACAGGGGCATGCTTCACTTTTTGAGCCTCCACTGGCTAATCACGAATTCAGCCTTGTTGGAAACACAAGCTTGAAGAAGGTTCTTATATGTGTGTGTTCTTGTTGTTCTTTACATACTTTGTTTTGTGGTCCTCGTTACTGACGACTGCTTTTGTTTGTTTCCTTTTTTCTTTCTTTCTTTTTTTTTTTTTTTTCCTTTGTCTGTTTGACTTTCCCTGATATGGTGTGTGTGTTGCTACCAGTTTCTATTGCTCCACCCCCTCCCCCTATGCCTCAGTTGACTCCACAGATACCTCTCACAGGCTTCGTGGCCAGGGTGCAGGAAAACAGTAAGTTTGGACAAGCTGAGCTGTTAAAGGGTAGAGCCTACTTTCTTCTAGCATGCATGGCTGGCAAGTCAGACTCTTATTTTGTTTCCTTTTCCAGAAGCTAATACCATCTTGCATTCTAGTGTCAATATGCTATTGGAGCTGAAGGGCACACTCTTCAATATTTTATAACACGTGCATGATTATTACTGACCCATTTAAGTTCTGAACTGCAAATTTATTATAGAAATACAGTGTGAAATACGTGGCATATGCTTGATGTGAACATAGAAATGTATCGTAATTAAAAATATTAATTTCATGTTGAATCATCCTGCCTGAAGCTTTTTCACGAGGGATAATTGATTAGTTTTTATTAGAAAGGCTTATGTAGACTGTAAAAATGTGTGCTGTCTAACCAGTGATTGTAATACTGTAGTAGTTTTCAGGAAGCTGTACAGTCAATTGAAAAAGTGCAGTCTTAGGATCTGCCATTACAAAGGAGCTTGTAAGGTTTTTCTCCTCTCAGCAGCTTTTCCTTCTCTATTTCTTTGTGTTCTCTAGCCAAATTTCCCTACTGAGCTTCTTGCAGCATAGCTCTGCATGTTAGGTTTGCGAGAGAGATGCTCCCTGGTATGATCTGTGCTGTAAGGTGTTCTATACCGGTAACTCTGCTTTTACCGTTACTGCTTGATTCATTTCAGGTGAGTGTTACTGTCCCAAATACTAGCGCAGGTGTAAAGCTGTGTCGCTGATCAGGGGACATCTTTGCTGTAGGAGTACATTGCAGTTCTGTAAACAACAGAATGAATGCAATGTGAATAGAGCATGAAGTAAATATAAAAATGTTTTTAAAGTCTTTGGGAGCCTTAATGAAGTTCGTTAGGACCTCGTGCTACTAGCACATCATAGCTGTATAGCTCAGTCGTACATTTAGGGGCCTCAGACCTGACAAGTGCTGCTGTTCAGCTTCCCGTTAGAGCTTTTAAGTGGTCGTGTTCTGAGCATTCCCCTAGAGACAGGAGGCATCTCTCTGATTCTCATTCCAAAAGAAGGTATTTTGGTGTTGTGGTGTAGAACACCACAACAAGAAGAAGGTAAATAATAAGAATCATGTTGATGTGGAATAGTATGCCACAAAATTGTGTTGATGAACCTTTCCAAAATTCAAAGTGTAGAGGTATACCTGCTGAAGATGGAAGTTACAGAATGTCTTCACTTGCAGATAAACTTAATAAAATTGACACCTGCTTCTGAATTGTTCCAAGTATTGTCCTCCTGGAGATAACACAGCCCTTGGGAGAGTGGAGGTGAAAGGGACAGACTTACTTGCGTGTGTGACAACAAAGTGCAAGCTGACTTGTAAATGAGATTGCAGCAAAAATAGCTGAAGCTTGAAATCTGGTCTTAGGAATTGTTCTTTTTATTTTCTGTCTTGTAACAAACGGTCCCTTGGGTTTGAAAGTTACATAACGAGTATGGCTTTGAGCTGCCGCTGCCTCATCTTGGAGGCAGGGGGGTGTGTGGCAGTCTGCGCATACCTTCAGCAAAACTGGTGTTTGGGGCCGTTGAGTTTTGGTATTGTGTGCTAGACATTCATCTGCCTCATTTTCTGCAAGGAGTCTACAAGGGAGTGGCGTTAGGGAGGTGTGGGTAGGCTTGTCTTTTCCTTGTCATAAAGATCGGTGGGTTTGGAAAGCAACGTCCTCTGCTCTGTAGAATTCCTTCAGAGGACAGCGACGGAGGGCTTAGAAACTATGCAATGCCTATTTTTTTTCCTGCGCCCTGTGCCCAAACTGTGAGTATCTCCTTCAGAGAGGATTTCCAGTGTGTCCAGTGCCCAGGGACAACTGATTGAATGTAAATTGCTGTACTGTCACATTGTGCTTTCAAAAGAAAGTCTGCTGGTCCCCATCTAAAGAACAGGGATGTGAGTACGTACGAGAGAAGATATCTCCATTTGGAGCTGTATAAATACTGGTCCTTTTACCCTTTTTCATTTAATGTGGTTTTCTGTGCCTCTTTTCCCCCCTCCCCTAGGGAAAGTAATGCTGTTCTAGTTTGCCAATTTTAAGTTCAGAACCAGAAGTCTAGGTTAAAATCCAAGAGGCAGGAAGATACTTCCATGGGGTGGCACTTGTCTCATTCTCTGTTCCATTCTCTCCCCTTGTTTAAATGTGAAGATGAATCGTTTTAAGTGTTTCCCATATAGCGTGCAGTTTCTGCACTGCGTCTCAGTTAGGGTATGTGTTGGCACTTTCACACTTGCATTTCCTGCCTTCTCTTCTTTTCGAATACGCAACTTCACTGTTGAATAAATACAACTTTTTGCATTTCATAAGGTAAGGATTTCTCAAGATCTCAAAGGATTGTTGTTTCAATACTGGGGTTTTTTTTGTGGGTTAAGATGGAAGTTAAGGGGAAAAATACATTTTGTGAAAGATGTGCCGAAACTACTGCACAAAACCAATCCATTCATGAACAGTGTTGTCATGTGTCTATGGTGGATTAATGAAGCCTGCCTGTGAGCGCCATTCAGTAACATCGGCAAGACGCAGCGTTCACTCGGCCAAAGACTTTGTTAGTCCGTCTCCTAGTGACATAAATGGGCTTCTGTATGGGGGAGGAATCACGAATACAGTGGCTGCCAGTCTTACTGGTGGAGAGAGCGGTGGGGTGTACAGCTCAGCTGGTCAAGTTGAAGAGGAGCTGGGCTTGCAGGTGAAGAATAGAATTAGCTCTTCAAGGGGTAGAGAGCAGGCTGGGTGCCAGAGCTGAGGCAGCCTCTGCCCCTTCCCAGCAGGAGCTTTGGCTTCCCCTATACCAGCGCAGCTGTTCTGAGCCAGCTAGGACATGGAGTTATGCTCAAGCCCCTTGTCAGGGGCATGTGGCTGAAGAGCAAAGGTTAGTCACTGCTGGAGTAGCGGCCAGGCAAAAATAAAGAGCATTAAAGCAAACAGAAACTCTATTACTAATCTCCAATGCCACTGTAACTAGCAGTAGCTCACGTTTTCACTCAGTGTTGTTCTTTCCTTGCCCCACAGCTTGGCTTTCTTCTCAAAGTTAGTGTGGTGTGCTGGAGCTACATGCTCCGGAGCACATGCCCAGCCTGATGGCTCCTTCCAGTGAAACCCTTTCTAAAGCAGTGGTTTTCAGCCTGTTTTCAATGTGCAGACTCACAAATCTCCTGTAATTAGATCTGAATTGCTATATAACACAGTTTAGTAACAATACGCTCCCTTTTAGTAACTTCTGGCTTCATAGTGCTTACATCTAGGTCCATGGGTACTGGACCACAGTTCCCAAGGAATAGAAGTGACTTGATGTCTTGCATCTGAGTGTGCTGTCTCTCTCCTTTGCTGCCAGCTGCTGTGAACGCTACTGAAAACCGATTTGATGAACTGATTTTAAGAGTGATTTGTACCATAATGCCTTTCTCTTTTTCCCTTTCCCAAAGCAACTTGTAATTGTGCTGATTGGAGAATCTCAGGGCAGGGATTTGACATTTTGGATTATACACTTAATTCCTTGAGCACTTTTTTCCCAAGAGCAACAGCTGCCTGTTGTAGTTTTCCATTTATTAATTGAATTCTGGATGTGTGCACACACACAAGCTAGTCTACAAGATAAGGATCTGTACAAAGCTTTTCTTCTGCAGAAGGATTACTTTGCTTTCTCTTACGTGGTTAAATCTTGGAACGCTAGTCTCTTTCTTCCCTTTTTATGATCCACACCAGATCTTTTTGTCCCCTAAACGCTAGCTCTGAGAGAGCACGAATCCAAGGAAGCAGTTTTCAGAAATAAATTGAGGTGATTGTTATAGACAAAGGATTTGTTAAAAAGTAATTAAGCTGCTGGTCCACTCCAGAGGCCTGTTGCTGCCTGGCTCAGAGGGTGCCACTCGGAGTCCTTCCATAGCTAACCACTGCAGCTAGCCCCTCAGCGCATGGACGTCGGAGCAGGAAGCTTTCCTCCCTGCTGGTGTTCAGCTTATGCCCTGCAGCATGTGCTTTGACTCTAGAAGCATTTATACATAGATCTGACCACTAATAACAAATGTAGTTGTATGTTGTAGCTGTTAATACAAAGCCTCTGTTTCTAATCAGTGCATGGTATTATAGTGCATGCTATGTGTGGTGTCCCCCCGCCCCTTTTATTTACAGTGTACGGCCTCAGGTTTGTTTGCATCTCCACACTGTTTTGATTTAAGAAAAAAAAATAATCTCCAAATGTTTCTAGTTGCTGATAGCCCGACTCCTCCCCCGCCGCCGCCTCCTGATGAGATGCCTATGTTTGATGACTCTCCTCCTCCTCCACCCCCACCCCCTGTGGATTATGAGGATGAGGAGGCTGCTGTGGTGCAGTACAGCGATCCCTATGCAGATGGAGATCCTGCCTGGGCACCTAAAAACTATATAGAGAAAGGTAAGGGACGCATTGCAACTGTGTGTTACTGCGGTATTGGAGGATTAATGGTGTCTGAAGGGAATGAACAGTTTGGCTTGGGTCTGAAGAAAACAGTCATTGTCCCTGCCAAGTCAGAACTCGAACCATTCTTTTCTTAGTTTGCGTATACACCTAGTGCAATAAAATACAAGCCTGCCAAAGAAGGATTATAAAACACCTTCATGCATTCTAGAATGGATAGAAAAAAATTCCTTCGTTATGAGAAGCAGATGTAAATCAGATGGCTTTCATCTTCACTGAGCTGCTGGACTGTGTCCGTAGCTACCTCAGGATTGCTGGGCAGTCATCTAGAAATCGTGTTGCAAAAAGGCCGGAAAGTTGGAGCTGTATTTATCCCATCAAACTAGATAGCTAGAGTGGATCATTAGACTTTCAGCTATGAAATGTAGTGAGGCTTCCTTGGAGACTTACCAGTGGCTCTAGATCAGCAGAGTATAAACTGTGCTTAGGTATGAGCCCATATAGTAAACGTCGTCTTGTGAATAATTGAGATGCTGGTTTCCTGCCTGTAGAGCTGTCTGTGTTTGACAGCGAGCATTCTGTCAACAAGCAGTGTTGCCAATTCTCTCATGATCTGATAAACTGCATCATTATTTGATAGGCATTAAGACATCAGATTTCTGAGAATATGTATGTATAATAGTAGGTTCTTGGAATTCATAAAACTGATCAATTGCATAAATCCATGCTAACTGTTTTGAGAAGGGTAAGGCTGTGATGTCCCAGGTTTGTGTATTCATAGTGGTAGTTTCTAATTCCAGTATTACTGGTAGTGACATTCACTTTCCTTGGGGGGATCTCTGCTTTGTTAAATTGCGCATAATGAGCTAGAGGTTGGTAAGAGTAATGTATTCACCAAGCAGGTACTGAAAAGTAGCTGAGGTTGCTTCTCCTTTGTCCTAAAGTAACTCCTATCCTTGCACACGTTGCAGCTCCTTGAAAAGTAATGCCAAAACTCCTTATCCCATAGAAGCTCTGTAGCAAAGACCGTCCATTTCTCTACGGTGGCTTTAAGCAGCTATGTTTACAAGATCGTATGCTGAAGTACATGCTAGATAGCTGCAGGGGCCACAGTGCAGAAATTTTTTTTTCCCCTGTTGGTCCGTTCCTACAGAATGAATTTTTAAATTTTTGTTATATTTTTTTTAGGCTTTTTCTAATCAAGAGATCCCTATACAGGGATCTATATACCTTTGAGATAATCTGACCAGAAATGACTGCCACACTCAAGGAGCCAGTTATTTCATAGCTCAGCTCTGAAGTGTCTATAAGCTCCACTTTACTGTGTCGCAGTCAACTGTACCTCTCTGCCAACAGTTTGAGTGTTCAGTGTAGTGACCACCCACTTCTTACTGGTAGCTAATGTTGCAAGAAAAGTGAAATTTCATTTTCTGGACTTAATTTTCAACAGGGAAAGCATGTGAATCCATTATGGAGAATCCCAGGACAGCAAGCTAGTCATTTAAAAAATAACTGTACTTCAAAAAATGTTAATGCCGATGTTATTAATAAAATGTTAAACATGTCCCTGTTCAATCCACAGTTGTTGCTATATATGACTATACAAAGGACAAAGACGATGAGCTGTCGTTTATGGAGGGTGCAATCATTTATGTGATAAAGAAGAATGATGACGGCTGGTATGAAGGAGTTTGCAATCGAGTAACTGGCTTGTTTCCTGGGAATTATGTTGAATCAATCATGCACTATGCTGATTAAAATCCTTTGCTTTTTAAAGCTGGGTCTTGTATTCAGTCATACCATGATTATTTACAAGGGGTAACTAAAAGCTAACAGAATTGTCTTAATATACTTTAAGAAAAAAAATAAAAAATGTGCCCATTTCTTTAGGCCATACTGTTTTAATGGTATGATTGAATGTCCATCTCTCTAAGTCTCTGGAGACAGTATGTCTTACCTGATGGCAATTTGTAAAACAAGCAACTGTCTATAACTGGTTATACTTATTTACTTATGCATTGTTAATTTTATGACCAGCCTAAATATTCTGGGGAAGTAGGGTATAATATTTAATGAACCATGATCAGATTGTGCCATTACATTTTTCAGTACAGCATGGTAACTAACACTACGTTAGACTAACATATTAAAATCTGGATGAGAAGTTTAATGTTAGTGCTGGTCATATTACTTTTTGTTTAGACTCTTTGCTCATTCTTGAACTATATTTGTTTAAAGCATGCATACAAACTTATGTATTGAAATATACTTTTTTAAAAATCCAAGATGCTTCCAATTGTTGTAATCTTTACCTGGAGTATTCTCACTAAAGTCTATTACAATGAGTTGTTTGGGTCTAAGGTGTCCATGTGAATCAAAAAATGGGTGGTCTTATGTATGTGTAATTTGTACCCAAGTTTTTTTAATGAGTAAATTTACATTATGACTTTTTCCATTCATAAATATATAAGTGAACCAAAGGTCTTGTCCATTACTTTGTTGGTTGGCTTGGCAAAGAAGTTTGGAATGCTAACGTAGCGAAACCATGGCTGTGTTATCCCAGGCAATGTACTAAAAGCAAATGTTTGTAATGTGACTTTATCACTGACAGAGGGCAAATAAATTAGATATGAAACCTGAATTACACATTTATACATACTCTTAAAAGTTCTTTTCTTCCAGAATTCATTTTAGCAAGGCTTCTTGATTGAATCTAGTTACCTAGATGCAGTATGTTGGACACCATCTCTAACTGACATTTCTCAGTGGAAACTGTATCTGGCTTGGTGATGTGCCCAGCTGAGCAGAGATGGCAGGCTGTCCTCAAGATACGACAAAGGGGGGCTGAACATGACAGGAACGGTGCCATCGTGTTAAGGGATCACAGGCGGAGACAGATAGAGATGATGTACTTCCCGGTTCCACAGATTCTGTGGCTTAAATAACCTGAGAAGGAATGCGGTAGTACTGGATAATTACTGTAAGAGGAATGTGTCTGGGACTTCAAAGCAGACTTCTAGGAGGGTGTTGAACATACTCTGGAAATGAGTGATGGAGTGGAAGCTTTGATTGGCTGTTGAATCATTCATTTTTAGCGTAAGTTAGGAACACTGGGCATTTCATTTTCTTAACTGTAGCAATCCCAAATTCTGCATCTTGTAAACTGCTAGCGAGTAGCAACCCATAGCACACCTGCATTTCATTATGAATTGCAAAACTACTTATTGATGTATATAACCAAATAAAGTCTACGTACAGTATTTTTTATAATAAACCAGTTTCCGCATATACAATGTCAGGTAATTATGTAGTTTAACAGCCAGGAAAGCATTCAAACCACCTCTCTCCACAGAGTTTACCAGAGAGTAACATGCATGCGCTATTTATTAGTGTGGACAAGTGAAATCTGGAACAACTTCAGTTCTCATACGCTGATTTATATTTATTCTCATTGCAGCCTTTGTGCATTAACATGTAAACATCTTCCCCCCTCCCCCCCCCAATTAATAGCCTCCACTAAAACAATTGTACAGCACAGTTTGATTTGCTCTGAATTGTATGGCTTCCCACAATAAAACACCTTAAACTTCTGCTTTTTTTAAAAAAAAGTAGAACTTCAAAAAAAATGTTTTTAAAAAAATAATTTTTGGTAGCCTGTGTTGGAAGCAAGTATCTTTTGAAATAAATTTAGGCACAGTCTGGTAAGTAGCTGCCAGAACGAGTGGAAGGAGTTCCCTCACTTGTCTCGCGTGAGTACCATCTCCGTCAGTTGAATGAGGGCTTCTCTTTCAGGGGATGGCCGTAGCTTACTGATCTCTCTTGAAGCTTCATGGCAGTAGCGCTGGGCGAGGTAGGTTGTTTGCTGCACACCATCACTCTTATGTAAGAAGACAGTTAAAGGTAATGGGTAACTGGTCAGCCTCCCTCCTGCCTTCTGTCTCTTCTGGTTACAGGGGGAAGTTTTAAGGTCAGTAAGTACCCTGAACACTTAATTATACACTCTGAAGGGGAAAGGAAGAGGATTCATTCAATGTTCATTGAACCTTACATCTCTTCCCCGAAGTGTCAAAATACTAAGACTCATCCATGCTAAACTTAGGTATACTTACAAAACAACAGTATTATTAATAACCATTAAGTAGAATTAGAAACTAACGGTTTAACATCTTCTCTCCTGCTCTAAATAAAGATATATAGAAAAAATACGCTGTCTTGAAAAAATAGGTGTTAATTTTGCGCAATTATTTGGTCTTCTCAGACCACAGTCACATCAATTTTAATTGACTGCAGTGCACACTCCGTAAGACTGACTGGTAATTACATGCAGCTTAAACCAGTTGTTAGATACACCTACTCTTCAGGTAAGGGAACTGAGTTCATGCTTGAGCTTTTTACTTCTATTACATAGACTTCATACTATTGGAGGGGGGGAAAAAGGGGGAAGAAAAAGGCACCTGTTCAGTACCTAGTATTTCTGCTAAAACACCATGCCAGTAAGACAGCTGAAGACAGCAGTCTTGTTTTTAGCTTAGTATTGTACACAGCATGCTATTTAATGTGTATTTGAAAATGCAGCCCTGCCCTTTTACTTCAGAGGCAATGAATTTCAAACTGATTTCAGCAGGGACAGCGCTTCCAGAATGAAATATTTAGTATCGGTCCTACCTGCAACACGTAATTCCGAGCACGTTCAACATCTCCTGGCTTACTGAATCGTCTCATTATCATAGCATTCATTTCTGGAAACTTAAGCACAAAGGGAGAAAGTTTTGCACTGCTTGTGAATTGTTTTTCATGTAGCTGCCTGCCGTGCTTAGGTCAAAAAGGAACCAAAGTACAGACCTCTTCCCTTGCCACTGTTGTTACTACAGGTGTAGCTATAGGTTAATACCTGCAATGTGCATAGCACTGTAGTATAGTAAAGCCCAAGCATTTAAAACTTAAAACTGGCTAGCTCTGTTGGCTGTAGCCAGCTGGTACTGAAAGTTAGCGCCTGCCATTTCATCAGTGCAGTGACTTCTGTTGTGGCTACTTGCAGGTGTATAATCTGGTTCAGGTAATCTTACATTAATGATGGTTAGTGTTGGCACACCTAGAAGCAGCACCCCTTCTCCCACACATACAACAAAGAACTCAGCAGGTTTGTTGTAGCTATATTGCACAATTAAACCTGTTAACCCCTTCATGATACCTTTGACTGTTACATCCACTTACGCTTTTCCCTTGCTCTGATGGTTTATATACACAGGCTTTATCTCTGGAAAGCTCAGAACAGATTTTTATAACAGAAAAACGTATTTTGTTTTCAGTTGCATAGAATTTGGTTTTAGTACTGCACACAATTCCCTACAAATCAGGTAGATAACTGAAGTCAGTTCTCTGAGAAAGTCACTGCATCAGTTATCTAAACATGCAGGTGCTTTCTTCAGACAGTCCAGAAATAGGAAAACCTGGTGCTTCACAAACAAACCAAGGCCACAACTGAAGGAGCTACTCCGCAGATTTATTTCAAAGGAAAAAGGTGTTTGTTCGTCTTGTCTGAAAGGGTTATAGTCAAACAAAGATGATTTTATTCCCATACACTTGTAAACAATTATCTGCTTTCCTTGCACACGTTTGGTCCTGAAGCTGTAGATCTACAAACTTGTTATGGAACAAACATGTAGCATTCCTCATCGTTGTGACATTTCCCTGTTACTCACAGGTAGTCTCCTTGGATGATGCATTTAGAAGTTTATTGGTGACTCATACTTGGCTTTCTGTAGATCCTAGCTTTCTTGCCATGTAATGGCAATTTAATTGCAATGTTAATATCCATTTTCATATTATTAATATGTACAATTATACAGGATGTGTATGCTTTCACTTTTTATATTTAAGCACTAAAGGATATAAAAATCCTTAAGCCTGTAATGCAAAGCTGTTAACAGTTCTGGAGATTTCACGGGCAGTATATAAGCATTTGACAGGAATGCTTATAGTAAGAACCCTCGTTCTTCATCTGCAATAGTTTAAGAGCAGCTCTACACTTGGTGTATACTAGTGTACTTCCTTAAAAAAAAAAAAAAAAAGGTTGGGTTTTGGGGTTTTTTTTTGAGTGAACTAACCTTAATTACTGATTAAGTAGGTCTCACATAAAGCTGAACATTTTTTGTATAAAGGCCTCTCCTTAATAGCCTAATCCACAAAAATGTATTTCAGAGGGAGGGGAGAGGACAAGAAGAAAAGGCAGTTGTCACTGAAGATCCGGAGCACATTACAGTATGTTTGTCAAGAAGACAACATGAGGATTACCAGATACATTAAAGGGTACGCAGGACAGCAGTAACCATAATTTCAAGACAAAAGACGGCCTATATATAACAACTACATTTTGGACTATCTTCAAGTCCTAGCTCAGGAGTTTTTATATTCTCAGATACAAATAGATGAAACATCGTTTAGTAGCAGCACAGATAAGTATCTGTTGAAGCTCCAGATTTTTTTAGCACTTATACTTTCTTTATATATCACTTAAGTCTGTAGTGCTGTGCTTCCAGTTTCTTGAAGACAGCAGGAAATTTTCAGCAAAGCAGCCTTCCGGTTAATGCGGAAAACTTTGCAAGATGGTCAAGTTATCATTCAATGCAAAAACATATGTTTCCCATCTAGCAAAGATATAAACAAGGAAAAGTGCTAAAAAGTGACCTACAAATAACAAGTAAGATTTAAAAATAGGACTGACAGATTTTCTTTTCTTGCGTTTCTGTATTATGAACTCATTTGTTATAAAGCTAATTAAATGACAGATGAAATTGAAAGTCAGAGGCAGCCAACCCAAACAAATGAATAAAAGAACAGTTTTAATTAAAAAAACTGGAATATTCAACACCCACAAGACAGTGTCACCCATTCTCTACCAAAATCAAGAGTATTTGCAACATGTCCTTGTTTCTCTTTCATGCACAAACCAACCATTTCACAATTGCATCTTCTTTTGTACCTGTCTCTTGCTGTTCCTTAGACAACTCCAGCTGCTCATGACTAACAAGATCCTGCTGCTTATGAACACATTCTGAAATAATGATTCAAGAACAAGTTTGTGAATCTCCCAGAGGAGCCTGTGGGGAGGAACTGAGAACATGGAAGACGCTGTTCTCTGCATGCATTCATATGCATTCGTCTGCATTCTTAAGTGGCTGATACTCTGCTTTCCTGTCTTTTCTGAGATACATGTCCTTGTAAATGCCCAGAGGATGAGGAAACAAACACCTGCATACGTTCCATCTCCCCCACCCCAGGCTCTTTAAGACAGAGGGGGAAGTAAATGTCATAAAGTTGTAGGGTTTTTTTAATTACTTAAAACTTCTCCCACTTCAAGCTCTGAGCAATTCCGATGACAGATCGCAGACGAGAGCTCTGTTGGAATGAGTTGTGCCCATTTTTGTATCATGCTGTGGAGTCTGGTAGGAAGGAAAGCCTTTTAAGTCCCAGGTCTTTCCTCAAGTGAATCAGAAGCTTGAGCAAGGTGCATTAAACCAGTTTCTTCCCCCCTATTTTAATGTTTCCTTTGGTGCTGCTGGCACTTTTGTTTTCCTTGTACTCCTCCAAATAATTTTTAAGCCCCTAAAAATCTTGACCATTTTTAAGCTTATTTTATTTATGATACTCCTTTTTCTCCTATCCAAACTACTATTACATTTACCTTCAGAAGGGAAAGCTTCCCATGTCTGTAACTGGGTAAGACTCGAGGACAAACAGATGAAGAGATCAAATCTAATAAATAGAGATGCCCACCTGAAAGCTAGGCAGAGGTTTCAGTTATTGGCCCCAGCATGGATGCAAACCCCAGAACATGGCAAAAATCCTACATACATAATCAAGCCTGAGGAGAACAAGATGGCTGAGGAAAGAATATAAGCAAGAAGCTACATAGGAATAACCTGCTGAAAACCTGCAAAAACTCTCTGAATACCTGCCCCTTTGGGAAGGTTAAGCACTTGAACAACTGGGGCAGCAAAAGACTAGTGCTGCTTCTGATACAAGGGCCTAATGGTACGAGGACTTGTGTGTGAAGGTATTTCTCAGTCTGAAAGAACATCCATGTCCACAATAAATCCAGCTGACCTTGAACGCATTGATTTTTCACATGTGCTCAGGTCATGCTCATCACTCACACTGTAGACTTGTTTGAACTGGACCTCTGTGTGTGCTGTTAAAGAGCAGCGTACGCTTTTTTTGTTTTGGGGAAATAGATTCGTGTTGACTTACCTGTCGACAAGCAAACAAGACGGGGCCTGTGGCCAATCCAAGCTTGAGATCTGCTGCTGTTGGTTTCCCCAGATGGTCAGCACACGATGTAAAATCCAGCACATCATCTATTAGCTGGAAAGAGATAAACATACAGGTTATTTTAAAACTTTCTTTTCTTAAACAAGAACTAAATACAGAATAATCCTTGTTAAGAGAAGATTTATAAAGGATTAAGATAGCCCACTTTGATTTCTAAGACTCTGGAAAAGTTTACATTTTAGATTCCCTTTAGTAGTTCAACAAAGGCACTACCTGAAAAGCTATGCCAACATTTTTTCCATACTGATACGCAATCTCATGAACTTTGGGATCAGGGCAGCCTAGAATTGAAACCTGAAAAGAAAAAAAAACAACCAAGTAAATAGAAAGCTTTAGTTAGCATTCACTTTTAGTCTCTGACCATAGGTGTGACACAGCAAGCACAGACAGTTGGGGTCTGGGAACGGAAAAAAAAGCTGACTCAGTAGCACATTCTTGCTTATCTCTGTTAGTGGATACACACAAACAGCCAAGCTTATTAGAAAACAAGGCTGAACAGCAATGCAGTATTAAAAATATATTCAAGTCTGGAAGAGATTAGCTTTATTAAATATTTATCAGACAGCAATTATAATGTAAGGATGAAGAGTGAAGAAATGTGGATGCAGGCTAGTAGTCATATACAGTCCAGTGACAGGGGAATTAGATTTATTACATATATAAATCAGCCAGGGGATAATTGGAGGTCAGACAACAGATAAATGGAAATTACATTCCTCATAAAAGATCCACAAAACTGGATGTGTTGCACCCAGGATAGGGGGGACAGTTGAGATAAAATTATTTTTAAGGGTGATGTTAACTATAACTGAATTGCTCGGGAAGATGAGCTGATAAGCTTGCAGACAAAGGTATCGAGGGATTAATTGGTGGCAAAGGAAAGACAGTGAATGAAGAAAGTACACCGAACTAGACCCAAGTGTCACTAAACTGAAATAAACAAGACATTTTAATTGAGTACAGCTAAAGGAATCAACTACTTGAGAGACTGAAGTTTTGCCGAATGAACTCCACAAAGCTAAAATACAGGATGCAAACTAAGATTTTAGAGTTAATATCTTGCTCCAAATAAGAGCACTTACGCTTTTCCATTTATGTATTAATTATACATTTTGCAAAATGAGGCTGGTTATATTTAAATACTCAGATTTATTTCAGGCTTCAATAACGCAATTATGAACAGGGGGCAAAAATCCATCCTGGTTCAGACATTCTAAATCTGCTGTGACCAACTGGAGGAGTGAGAAGTGAAGATACATTTTACTTAATGCAAGACTAAAAATGCATGCTAGGAAAGCCACACGACATAAAAATAGGTGTGTGTATATATCTATCTCTCCACACTAATTTCTCTTTAAAACTATGTAAGGTAGCAATCATTACAAGAAAAACCCCCAAAACCAAAACCGAAAACCAAGCCCAAAGTAAAAGTGAGTCCAGTAGTAGCTTTGAGGATGAACACGAAGATGGAAGTAAGAAACAACATTATGTCCTAATAAATGCAATGCAACTCGCACAAAATTAGAGACTATTTCATGCATCAGTGCATTTCGTAACTCGGCATCAGAACACGTCCCAGGCGTAGCCTGCATCTAATAGTTAAATCCCAGAGGAATCTCGATGCCTGAGGCATTAACAGCATCTCACATTTCCCAATTTTGTTTAAAAGAGGAGGACAGGATAGCAGGAAGATAATGCTACTTAAATCTAATCATACAAAATCCTGAAGGCTATTAAAACAGTGAGCTGCAAATATGGTATTTAAATAGATGTTGCTAGGGTCTATCAAACTCGATCATTTTGCCCTTTTATCCTCCTTTTGATGCTTCTCTTAAACAGTATCTGCCCCAAAGAGCTAACACCTACTGCTGTACCATGCCTAGCAAACTTTTGATTGCTTCTGTAGTATAAATCAAATAATACCAACAAGGCAGGAGGACTGCATCTACCCTGTTTCAATGAAATCTTTACCTCCCACCACATTGCATGTGAAGAATTAAAATATGGAATTCAGTAGAACAGTGACAAAATCCTGGTTACGGTGATGGGTCAGAATGGGCAGACGTTGGCAAATGGGGAAAGGAAGTGCCATGTAAAGAGAAGAGCTTTCTCATTTGATCTTAAAGGTCAGAGCAAAGCTATTCCTGTAGGTAGACAGTTTTCTGGGGACACAGCCATTACCCACATGAAAAATCACAGCAGTACAGGTACATTTAAAAAAAACAGAAGCGTTGAGTTACAGAATGTAACACAAGCAAAATTCATCAGTGCAACATTTATTCTTGCATCTCTGTAAGAGAAGACTTTCATAGCTCCTATTCAGGTTATGAATATTTCTGAAGACAAAAAAAAAATTAATAAATCCAGATTAATATGCCTATCACACCTCAAGTGACCAACTCTCTGACCATGACCACATCATAAACCTGCAACATGACCGGGTCTCGCTACCAGGGAGCTCCTTCAGGAGCCAATTTCTCAAGTTGCTCTTGGGAATTACTGCCCTCATCAGGGCTCTCCCTGGGATGCAGGCAGGCAGCCTTGTCCCAGCCAGCCTGTCACTCTTCGTGATGAAGTTTAACTGCAGCCATAATGGGATAATGGCATGCATTTACAAATACAAATCAGGATAACAATGTCAATAGAATGACATATGTTTATATATCATGATATATGCTTAAATGATAAAGTTCACCCTTTGAAAACATCATACAGCTCCCCTGATATGACTGGTTGACTACTAATTTAATCTTGTAGGAATTCAGACTTGTCCTCTACTAAATTCTAATGAAAAATGAAAAATCCTTCCTCATACCAAGTGGTACAAATTCTTTAGAAAGGTTCTTTGAATTCAGTAAAGCCAGTCAGTCTGCTTGGCGTTATTTCAAACACACTTTTAAAAATAGAAAATGGTTTCTCTTGCTTTATGTTACATGAGAGACTATAAACCAATCTTGCCTCTTTACTGAATTTCATATCCATAAATTATTCTGTTACCAGCTCTGGGTAGATACATCCTGCTCTGTTATTATGTGAGACTGTGGCAGCTGGAGTTGAAAACACTTGCACATCTATAGCAGTGCCTCTTGCAGGTCAGAGAGGAAAATCTGCTGCTGGGCAGGGATATGCTTATATCAACAGTGCAAGAGATGTTTGCTCTCACACTCCTAGAATTTGTGGACACGATGGAAAGGAAAATCTAAATCTAAAAATCTTCCCCTTTCTCCTTCATGCCCATCTCCTGAAGCAATCAGGATCTTGCCTTCTCATTTGTGGCTCATCTACCAGTTTTTCCAGACAGGAGCACTGTTCCTCTTTCCAGTGGAATAACAGTATAGTTTAGGTTGGAAGGGAACTCTGAATTTATTTGGTCCAGTCATCTGCTCAATGCAGAGCTTACTTCACAGTTAGATCAGGTTGCTCAGGGCTGTGTCCAGCTGAGTTTTGAGCATCTCCAAGGATGAAGATCCCACACCCTGTCTGGGCAACCTGTTCTAGCATTTGACCAACCTCATGGAGAAATTTTTCCTAATAGCTAATAGAAGTTTTCCATAGTACAACCTGTCCTTTCACTGCACATCTCCCCGTACACTCTACACTCTCCCATTACATAGCTGGAGAGCGCAAGAGGACTCCCCCTTAGTCTTCTCTACTCCAGGCTAAAACCAGCTCTTGGCATAGCATCTGCTCCAGCGCCAGCCATCACAGTGGCCCTTCACTGAACCCACTCCACCACGTGAATGTCTGTCTGGTACGAGGGAGCCCGGCCTTCAGGTCTCACATATGCTCAACAGAGAACAGTCGCTTCCCTTGACGTGCTGGCTACACTGGGAGGGATGCAGGCCGAAACGTGCTTGCTGCTGCAGGGCACGCTGCTGACTTTTCCTCCAAGTTCTTCAAATCCTTTTTGGTAACTGCTCTTGGCAAGGGAGTTGGAAGGCCTACCTGGAAGAGCAGAAGCTCCCCCCTGCCCCCAGCAGACAATTATCTCATCTTGAGTCTGCATTTTCATGCATTTGACCTTTTCTCAAAAAATTAATATTTTAACATGTTAACCAAGTACTTGTTTATGAAGAATTGTACTTTTACAGAAGTTAAGACTATCTGTCTGAATATCTGTGTTATATTTACACTAATCATCTCCATAGCAAACACGAAGAAGAAACACCCCCAAAGGAGTTACTGTATTTTAAATAATAAATAAGGAAATTTACTGGCTATCCATAACATCTGATGCTCCTGACACTATTACCCTACATCTGTCATTAGACTTGATTGTATTCTGCCTTCCTAGCTGGGCTGGGGGGATCAGTTGTGCCGGTGGGGGTCAGAGGTCTGATCTTCCTAGACGCAGGTTCCACACCCTGGTAGGTGTTTCTGATAGAGCCCTGAGCACACACCAAACTGCTAGTTAAAGCAGGAGCTCGCAGGTGGATTCAGAGCTGCAGAATATTCTGACCTTTTCTTCTGTCCCTAAGGCAGACCTTCCATACACAGCTTTGCCTTACACAGGGAGGCTGCATGCTTTCTCCTAATCGAGAAATCAAGAATCTCTAGTGCAACTTTACACTTATCTCAAAACGGGCATGATTTAATCCCTCTTCTGAAAGTATGCTGTGCAAAATATAAACAGCTTTATGAGGGTCAGGTATTCACATTACAGCAGGATAAAAAAAGACAGAAGGAGAACCTGCTCAGCGTATTTTGCCATCTCCAGCTTGCCTGATGACTAATAGAAATTCCACTTCAGCTTTATTGTTTCTGAATTCTTGAACCAAAGTCACCTCTCGCGTTTCGCTGAAAAATGCCTTTCAGTAACTAAGGCTCCAGTGACCCTCTAGGCCATTTGCCACCATTTCCTTTTGGAACATATCTTTTGGACTGCCACTTTGGCAACATTCCCCCATGTGGAACTATTGTAGAAATAAACTGGAGACTGGGATGGCTCTAACATCTTGAACAGACTGTTCTGTTCATAAAAAAAAGTACTCCTCTACCTCAAAGGACTTTTGATTTAAATGCAGTAATGCTTTGGCGATGCAGAAGGTATCTAACACAGGACTAGACCAGTGAATATCTATTATCTTGTTTAGACATTTTTCCAGGAATACTCTACTCTTCCATCTCTAAGGCATGACATGATAGATCTACGATGCCACCTGAACTTGTTTAGCATCTTCTTTCCAGTAAATACTTTTATTTATGCCCAGAAACAAATCACTGGTTTTTTCCCTTCATTAACAGGAACTGAAGGGCTTATAATGACACACTAGCCTGGTTGTAACTGATGTTCTGAAAACCAGTTAACTCCTTCCTTAGCTTTCTCCCTGAAAACAAGATGTGAATACTCTTGATTCCCCAACTGAATTTCCTTTCAAGCCAGAACTGACGATCCTGCTTATACCTTTCACTACAGAAAACAGAACTCCCTTCTGATTCCATCCTTTTCCTTAGTACTCAAAACTATCTAAACAAAACCAACCCCAACATCCCCTCTAAAAAAACCCAAACAAATTCCAAACAACAAAGTCCCCTTTTCACTGCTATCAATAGTTCTCCTAATCCATGCAAAAAGAAACTGAGGGAGACACATATATACCAGTCATTCCTACTATGTGCAAGAAGTATGGTTTGGCCATAGACAGGCCTCCCTTTAATTTTTCTTTTATAACATAAATTTTACTGCATGTAAAATTCCAACGATTCAGTAATGGAACAACTCAGAACAACCACTAGAAGAAAAGCAGCTGAACACACCCTTCACCAGCATCACAGGCATGATCTGGAGGGAAGTTCTTAAATCCTTAACTCTTGTGAATTATGAAAAGGAAAAAAATCAAAATAGCACATTTGTAAGGAGAATCCACCCAGTGGGAAGGTGATTTCTTCTTCTGTCTGTGAAGGTTCTTTTAGGAAGACTGTCAAAGTGAATATAAAAATATGTATGTTTTTATTGGGGTAGCAGAATAATGTGATGCTCCTTACTAGTCCAACTGCCCACTAATATAAATGAAAAATTGCAAAGGGAAATTCTTGCCAGGGTCATATTGACATTAATACGATCAATCCAGAAGACCTAATTTCTTTCCTCCCACTAGAATGAAAAATATTTTCCCTCCCCAAAAAATCTATGTCTCTCCTCCTGTATGATCCTTTTGATTTAAGCAATTTCAACTGCTGTATGCACAAATGTACCAGTTCTCTGAGAAGAAAGGATGACTAACACTAACACAGATTTTTTAGTCTAATTCTCTTAGAACTCCCTCTTGCTATAGCAAACACCAGCTATACCACCTTTAATTAAAAAACCAAAACAAAACCACTATAACTCTTTTGGGGTGTGATTATTGCCCACCTTCTCAATTTTCTGTACTAAAACTAAACATGTGAATAAGAGCATCATCTTGAATCACATTTTTTTGGTAATAAAGTAACAGAACTGAACAGATAGGGTTGGATATAACAATTGATAATTAAAACCCCCAGACAAATCAAGAAGCACACGCTTCTGTTCTACAATGTAATGTGAAGTATACACAGTTAGTTGTTTCCTCTCACTGTTACCATTTAAGGACCCACTCAACACCACTGAGAGGCACCATATGTCAAAGAAAACTTAAAATCAAATTATAGGCTCAAGAATTATCAACTAAGATTAAAAACAGTCTCAAAGTTGCAGAATTTCATAAATTAAAGGCTGCCACTGTGAACCTTATTTTCATTCAAGTGAGGGTAACAATAAATATGTGTATGAATATAAAACAGACAAGAAAAAGTGAAAACCAATATTGAAGGCTACACAGCTGAACTGTGATAAAATGTACAATCTCAAACCCATTCACATTCTGGCAGAATACCACTTAAAGTGTTTGCTTTGGAGGGTCTCCAGAGAAAACAGCAATAACTAGGAGTTTAGCTGTGAAGCTTACAGTATGGTATGTTAACTTTAGAAGAGACAGACGTACATACTGCTTTACAACTGTTTGCTATAAGACTCGCGGTCTTCTTAAAAGTCTTCTCGAGGTAGTGAGCAAATCTCTCATTCTCATTTTCCTTGGAACCCAACTGGAGGAATTCACCTAAAAAGTTGCACAGATGGTAGTTTTTATTGGTGGGTTTACTGCTTAGGCAAGCAAATCTGAAGGTAAAAATAGAAAAAGACCTTACCACGCACCAGATCTTCAATCACCTGAGTTAGAACAGAGATGATAGTAGTGTTTCCAATTCGTGCTAAAGCTACGGAAGCAGCTGAGAGGATGAAGTCACCAGCTAGAACAGCCTAAGAATAAAGAAGAATTGATCTTTTAAGTATTTTTCCCGTGTTAGTAGAGACAGTACTACTTCCTTTATCTGGCATGTCTACTCACATCACATGTTTTTTTCTACAAAAAGCACACATACCTCATTGTAACAGAGAGAAAACAGAAGATAATGAAATATTAAAATTTGAACAATTTTTTAATCCCTGTCTTATAGCAGTTTATACTTTTCCATATAAGCTGTCCTCCCTGTGTATAATATCTGAATATGTGTTTGCCTGTGAAGTTTTTTTGAAGGTGACTGTTACGCCATGTTAGCTCTGAATTGCCATGGTAAATTCTGCTGCGTCAGCGGTGTACTTCTTTCCTTGCATTTTCTGATGAAGGCCTCCCTTTTAAAGCTCTATGAAGAAACACCTTTCTCAAAAAAAAAAAAAAAAAAATCATGCTGACTGAAAGGCTTTTCGGGTTCACTACTGAATCAGAGTAACATACAGGGTTCTGGATGAGGTGCAAGTTCAAAGTATTCCAACAGCACTGCAAAGAATTGCATAGGGAACATAAAAATCACTAAGAATCCCACTACAATCATACATTATCTAATGCTTCCAACAGTTCGGAAAAGGAACACAAATTTGTCTCATCCACAGCCTGTGCACACTTCATACTTTTTCTGGCATATCCCAAGACTGTGCCTAGGGAAAGTAATGTGACAAAACCCCTAGGTATTTGTGCTCTGCTGAAACTCAAAGGCAACTCTTACACATAATACTAAACTCACCTTCCTCTCTCCCCAGATTTGATTGACTGTCATTTTTCCTCTACGAGAATTTGCATCATCAATAACATCATCGTGAACTAGACTAGCTGTGTGGATCATCTCAGCAATTATGGCCACAGAGCGCTGGCTTGCTTGCACCTCCCTAAAATAGAAAACAAAAGCAGTCAAATAATTAAGTCAATTATATATGCTGCAATACACTAGAAGAAATCTCTACAAACACCGAACAAAAAATGTTTCTCTGAAAACAGCTGTTGCAGCTTTTCCATGGTCTGAACCCCATTGTTTCAATCCTGGAATTCGGAAGACAAGAGAAAGTAAGATCACGTTAGTAGAGTAAGTGCAATGGGACGTTTCTATCCTTATTAGGCCTGTTTCTGCCTTGCTGCATTAACAGTACTGCAAGATTCCTGAGTTAGTGACTCTAATCCCTCTAAATCCAGACTGCAACGAATAGCACAGCATCAAGGATGCTTGGTTCCAAGGAGATGGAATCTGGAAAACAGCAGAGAAAAGAACAGCAGGTAGCTTTGTAGATGAGTGTTAAGTTTTCCTCATCTCTGTGTTGCTCTACCTGCAAGATGCAGTATCACAAACCCTCCAAGGCTGGCTTACCTGTACTAACTAACCAGCAAGCTGGAGAGATCAGCAGGCACAGAAACCTGTATTCTACGTTTGAAAAACATAACTCATGGACCTTATCCTTCACGTTATCTGATTACCTTAAGACCTCAGAGTTTCTTCAAAAGCCCGAGGAATTAACTGGAATTGCACCGCTGCCACTTAAGAACTGTAAACCCTACCTACCTAACACTTACTGAAAAGTCAGCCTTTGGGAAGATCTAACACTGATGATTCAATTCTCAGTAGTTCACAACTACTTTATTTTTTAAACTACGTGAAAAGAAGGTAATGGAAGAACATAGAAGCAATTATCTAGGGCACAAGGCTGGCAAAATGAACATAAAAGAGCCAACCTAGCTCACACAATGGACCATCTACCCTAGTATCCAACTGCTACTGCCTTGTTCCAGACCATCTTTTCTACCTGTTTTCACCATGGATTGCATGCAGGATCCCAGAAATGGCTATCCCAGTCAGCCTTGCCTCAGAGCTGTAATAAGCCCACACGGATGTTAAAAAAACCCCAAAACCCAACAAAACAAAACACCTACACCAATAACCAACAAAACCCAACAAAAGAAAAAATTACTTCTCATATATAGATACCTTACTTCTGGTACACAGATAACTGAAAAAAATCACAATATTTTTCAGCAGAACAGAAAAAGAACTGAGAAAAACAAAAGATAATAATTTCAGCTCAGCCGAAGGGAATTTAAAACATCTTGCATTGCCTATATCTATTAAAATCTAGTGATTAATCACAAAATGAAAGAACATCTTGCAGTCTGCTGACATAACATTGTGTTCTGACACCTACCTCTATGCAGAACTCTGCTTTGCTGTCAGTGGGAGTTCTAACATCCTGAACAATAGCAGAATGTGTGGCTCACAGGCTGTGAAAATGCGGCTTTTACACAACAGAAAATAAGAGCTGGAAACCTTCACGGTTGTTTGAAGGTAAGTTTTACTGTGGACTAGTAATTTAGTCAAATGCTAGTTCAGTGTAAGTAGTTTTCTAAAATAAACTATTGTTACTAGGTAGGAAAACTTACCTTCAAAAAACTGTAAAGGTCTCCAGCCTCTTTCAGGCACTGGTCTCCTTTTGGGGACTCCCTTTTTCATTAATTATGTCAGCAGACTGGCCTTCCTGCTGGGAAGTAGCGGTAAATGGCAACACTCACCGACACACCAACATCTTTCAGCAGTATGAAGACAGCACAAGCATAGACATTTCAAAAGCAGGTTTTGAAAAGTTCTGCATTATAGTGCGTTTCATCTCTGACAATGACTAAAAATGGCGTAGGAATGCTCATGGTTCATGTGTCCGGTTCCCGGAACGTTGTATCAAATGTGATAATTTAAGCTGAAGGGGTTTTTTTAAAACTACTCTTTCTGCAAGGTCTCAAGCAAGGCTCTTCCCATCAGTGCCAAAAAAATTTGCAACAGTTTCCTACAAACATCATGTGAGTGTAATTCTGAATCAGAGCATGCCTATTTTAAGGAAAACACACAAGAAACAGGATCCTTCTCATTCCTTGCCATTTTTCATTCTGCTTCGCCTGCAAAACAAAAGCAAAAAGTAGCAGTAACTCAAGCCCATAGATAACTGGGTCCTCCCAAGTCCAGTAAGTGGAAAGATGCCATTTTTAGGTCATTCTCAAAGTAAAGGCACCCCAAGATGATACGAATTTACACAAGATTTTTTTACAATTTTAAGTTTACCTTTTTATAAGTGCATGATATGATTTTTTTAAGCCCTTGATTATGTTCTATTTTTCAGCAGGACTCCCTGCTTGATTCTGTGATAAGCTTTTACAGACCTACAGTAGCCTGAGCTCTTTTCCATTGCAAAACTTGTTTCATGTACACTGAACAAGACCAAGGCTAGTCTTAAGAGTTTAAAAAAAAAACAACCAAGCACAACTCTACCTCCAAACATCCTCTACAAAAAATAAGAGGGGGTGGGGGGCAGCAACAGGGGGAAACTCAAAACAACACAAAACAGTATTCACTCTCTTCAGCAAAGAGCTTTGCAATATGTTTGCCCGGAAGTAAGTATTACCAGTTTAAAGACAGGAAACGTGCAAAAGAACTTGCAAAATTTCTGTGTTACAACCACACTCCTCAAAGTATGTTTTTGCTGTTAAGACCCTGTGGCTGAAAAAAGGGACCATTTCAGAAACACAGTCTGTGACACGGAATGGCACTGCATACTGGGGGAAGCATAGAGAACAGATGTGTTAACACAGGAGCAAATCACAGAACAGCTGAAAACCAGCATACAGTACAGGCCTCTGACAACCGTGGAGAAGTGAAAGAAAAGAGAACCAAGGCTGCTGGCAGGTCCCCATATCTTTAGGAAACATTCTATGGAGTTTAGCCAGGTCATTACATTTAAGTATTTCTCACACTATTCTAATGGATTTATTTCCCCTTTTTCCCCAAATCTTTTGTGCTCGCTATTTTCTCTAATGAGATGTCTCTGTACTTCTTTGGCCTTCTCTTATTTGTTTGTCTCTCTCATTTTGGTTGCAGAAATAGAAATAAAAATTCCTATCTGCAGACACATCTGGAGAATACACCCTAAACAGAAGCATCCAGTCAGGCTAAGTGATAATTCTGTGAAATTCTGCACAAAGGTATGTGAAGAAATGCCAGTGAATGTGTGAAATTGAGGGTTTGCATGACCTCCGCTTAAACTCTTGGCAACAATTCTTGCTCTCACACAAAGCTAAGTGGCTATCATTAAGCAAAAAGCCATTGCTAAAGGGACCTAAAGACTCAGGTTTGGACTTCAGACTCTGGGATGTTCAAGGGAAAAAAAATCCAACATAAAAAAAAATAATCCAACATAGAATGATTTGAACGCTTCAGACGCTTATCTTTTCTGTAATGGTTCAGATTCTTTATACAACTGTCACTCTCCTTGTTATGACTACAATAAAGTGACTTCACTCTAAAAGGACAGTTAACCTGCTGAGCATATTCTAAATACCTAGCCTTCCTCAAATCTAAACATAAATAATCATGTCACCTAACCTGTAAGCAGAGCTACCTGGGTGCTCCCCTCCATTCACTTGAGAAGTCTTAGCTGTTCTGGTGGAGCTCTGTGAAGATAAAAAAAGTCTCTGTGGACAGCCTCATAAGATCAGGACCTCTAAGCTTACAAAGTTGTTATTGATAGGTTATATATGTCCTGTTATTTTAACAGCCAAGCAAGGAAGAGTATTATTTTTTCTACTAGGACTGCACAAAAGGAAAAAAAAAATATGAAACCATCAAATGAAAGAACAGGCAAAATCATGCTGGGTCCAGCAAGTTATATGACAGTTGAGAATGCAGCAAGATGAAGCAGAAACTCACGTCTCAGTAACACATACCCCAGCAGCAGAATAAAAAAAAAAATGCTAGGGATGAACAGCACAGGATATTGTCTCATCCCACAAGGCTACAGATGTTGTGGCCAGTATCTTTGATTACATGTGTGGGAACCAAAGCTTCAACAAATAAAACAAGTCTGGGAAAAGAATAAATATTAACTGAGGAAAACAATGACAAAAAGCTTTAAGGGAAATGGTAAGCTGAAAGAGGAAAAACATCTTAAACAAAAATGCTGGGAGAAGCAGCATGGAAAGCAAGTACTTTTCTCCCTCAGGTCTATAGCAGATTAGCGGAGTTACAAATATGCAGTGTTTCCTTCTCTACATATACAAATTTCCTCATAAAGAGTAAAAAATTGGAAGAACAATTTGTCACCTCGAAGCAATCCTCCTTTAAGAGAAGTATAGGTCTATACAAAGCAGGTGTAACGCAGCCTGCTTCAAGCTTAAAAGCAAAAGAGAAGAAAATGCCCATAAAAATCCATCAACTCACAGTATATGGGTATCCACAATATGGAAATGTATTCTTTTGGCATGGCCTACCCAACCCTCAAAAGACACTGGTCATCATGCATGAACCAAAAAGCAGTACACTGAAGACTTGTACAACATATGTGAATTTTAATTACAACTGTAGGCTTAAAGAAAAGTGGCATGAGGCAAAAAAAAGAGGAAGGTAAGTACCCTGAGATTTCATTCTCTTCCTTTGCTGAAACATTTCTGTTCTCCCTACTCAGATTTTCATTCTAAAAACAACATGACAAAGATAGTGACTCAGTCTGTCCCTGTACAAGGAACATTCAGATTAATGAGGCAGCTTTTAAACATCAAACATAGTTTGGAGGTGCTGACAAAAGCTGCAACAGATGTACAAAAGCTGCCAAATGACACAAGCATCCATAAATCAGAGCACTTATGCTAACGGTTGGCTACTGCAAAGCAAACACTTGCCTCAGGCATATGCAGGACCTGAACTCTGAGATCATGCTTTCTCAATGGTTGTGTGAAATTGCTTGGAGGGGGGCATTACAGATCTATTTTATATATGTATGTGTGTATATATATATATATGTATATGTATATATGTATATATATATATAAATATATTTATAGGGCATGTCTTAAAACTGGTCCTGATGGTTTCAAGACAGCATAATGCATGGACAAGAATATCTCCATGAGCATATACGTATGTCAAAAGACAGCAAATATGATTTGAGCATATAAAGGCAAAATCAGTTCTTTCTACAGATACTTCTTGTCTTTGATTCACTGCTCACCTCCTACACTATATGACATCAATTCCAGCCTGCTCGGTATGGCATGTACAGTACACAATTTCATTTATAAGCTTCTCAGGCTACACATTAGAATGAGACAAAACTACTTTTCCCATTATTCTGACCAGAAGGACGCTCACTGCCCCAGTTGTTTAAAGTCTCCTCCTAAGTTTCCATCCTCTTAGCATCATCCTTTGTCTTAAATAGCTCTTTCACCCATGTTCCCGATAAATTTGTAGACCACAAGTCCTTCATTTTCCCCAATTACTTTTGCCCTCGATCCCTGATGCTATCTGGACTTATATTCTTCTGAACACGTGGATCAGACATGCCATGATTTTACAAAGAGTGATATACAAGGGTATCAGCACTCCTGTAGCTGAAGTGGATATACTATGGTTCATGCATGCTAGGATTCCTTTAAGGTTTTTCATAGAGAAGGTGGCTGCAAATCCCATTGGGGTTACGTCTGGACAGGACACTCACAAGCCTCCAAGCTCAAGCAGAAATTTCTATTTTATTGTGCTGCCTTTCATCCCACCATGGATAGCCAGTCATCGAGAACGATTCTGTCATCAAGAAGTGCCATCATCACACTCCTGTTTTTCATGTCAAGATCACTCACTAAAATATTAAGTCAAACAGTGCTGTGACAAAGGACATCCCTGCCCTGAGGAGTTTCACAACTGACACTGTTCCTTTTGTTACCTCTAACACAATGACAAGGGGCAGTACTGAATGGAGAACAGAACCGGGCTAGAGTTCATTAATCCTGGACAATGTTTTCCTAAAACAAGAGGAATTGGCACACACAGGACAGGACACTGCCAACTAGGTTTTGCTTTCTCCTTCGAAATTATACACATAGGAGGGGGCATACCAGGAGAGGTGCCATATTAAGCAGCAAAATATATGCTACACTCTGAGGCAGAAATCAAGTCCAACAAGGCATTAACCTACTGCTAAGGAAAAAATGATGGGAGAGCTGAGAAAATCCCTTAAGACTAATAATTTAGTCTAGAAACACTTCTGGCAAGGGTCCAAAGATTTCATATTTGAAATTCTGTATGAGGGGAGACTGGAAGCATAGCTGGAAGACAGAGAACACTCCAGCCAACATATTTCCTCAAAATGCAAACATAGCAACTGATAGGAATGTGTGGAAAGAAGCGTCTGCAATGAGCCAGAGCAAGGAATTATAGAGTACAGGGCGAGCATGATGTTCTGTTCAGTTAAAACTGTTTTCAAAAGACAAGTAACTTGAAGAACATGAGGCTTACACCAGCTCCAAGCTTAGAATCTTAAAGTGTAGACACTTGCTCCTGGGGGGACGGGGGAGGCGGGGGGGAGGAATCTGGCTGTTTTGAAGGTCTCAAAGCTTTGAATATAATCATACTACCTGCTTTTCTGCATAATTACAAAAAAAACACCTATGAAAGTCTCTTCTTGCAGCAAAGTTCTTACCTGTGACAAGAGTGTAATAGTTACAGGATTGGTTACAAATGAAAAATACTTTTAATTAAGTCCATATAGTTTCAAGGAGTACTAAAGGTTCCAAAAAAGCCTTTATCCAAGAAGCTCAAATCGACTACAAGTCTCACAAGTATCAGAAATTGGCAATATTATTTATCGATCACCAGTTACAACTGCAGTATAGTTCACAATTTTACACATGGAAGCATGTAATAAACCTGGTAGCTCCTTTTGCGCTTCTAACTACAAAAATACAGCTTCACAACAGAACTTAAATTTAGGTTTTACTAAGGAGCAATTTATTTTCATAAAGTTACTAGGCATATTTTTCCAGAACACAAGAATTATAGATTTCAAGTATGATATATGCCCATACATCTAACAGTGACCCACTCACCTGGAATTATTATGGTGAATATTGCAAGCCCTTGCCATTAGCACCACAATCATTGGTCGAAAGGCCTTTCCTTTCCCATCAAAGTAATAATCACACATTTCCTTAAGTTCTGCTGTAGATACAAGTAATTCCTATAAAAAGGAAAATAACATATCAGCATAGAAGTCAGTAAGCCAATCTGTTTCGTGTAAACGAAACAGTATTCACACATGAAGTTACTGCCTGCATTCATTCCACCCAGTGTAAGCTGAAGTTGCTCTTAAAATTGCTATGAGTAATCTGAAACATAAATGATGTATTCTAGCAGTGCAAATCAAGAGAAAAAACTGCATTCTAGTTCTATAAGAAATGTAGAAATGCTCTCTGCCTTCAATTTATGTTTCAGACAGCTGTTCATAGGAATATTTTTTCAATAACTATCTTACAAAGCAATGGTTGCTATTAAAATCAGAATCACCACAACATCCCAGAGTAGTCACCAAAATCCCTCACCTTTTTAATATCTTCATAGAGATTCTTCAAGTCTTTTCTACCAAGTTGAAAAGGGTCTTGGTATTTTTCATCACTAACTGTCTTACTGCAGCTGCACAAGTGGGATGTACTTGTATGATGAAACCTGGGGACAGTGCTTTTCAAGAGAGCAATTTTGTTAAAAGCAAACTTTCCCTGATTCCCCAAACAGAAACATTGCAAAGCATTTCTTCCTCCTCCTCCTCTGCCCTCAGACAAAATTTAACCAAAAGGCTAAAAGGTAAGCAGAAGACATCAAAATACCCTTTCCAGTCAGCTAATAAGGTGCAAGGACAGCACAGCTACATATTGATGATCAAAGACTTTCAGAAGCTGGCAAAGAGCAGCATTTGGCAAAAAATAACACACATACATCCCTTAGCAAATTACAGAAGTCTTCTGAGGTCTCAATGTATTAATTTTGAATACAGTATTGATAGTATAGCATACATTGGGAGATAAGGCCTTCCCCTTCCATTACCACAATTATTCTGTTACTTTCTTCCCTCTCCTGTATACTCCTGAAAAACATTCCTGACATGGATTTGAAAATTCTCCTTTGCACACCCAGCTACATTATTATGTATATATACATATATATATACATAAATTAAAACCATACTTCCAGGTAGCATGATGATGCTGTGAAAGTTCATCATTAAAGGGTGAAAACTCCTCCTGGATGGATTAAGATGCATCAGGCTTAGGACTGATTTTTTTATGTTCCCTGGAGTTGAAGTTTACATCTCTTACTATGTTTCCTTTTCCAAAGTGAACCATATAGGGCATTTCTAGGGGCATTCTTGCTTTGCCCGTTGCTCTCCAGGGAGGACTTAGATTCAGACTCAGCACCACAGCAGAATTACACAGAATTATCCAGCTACATACTAGAGTACTAGAGCGAATAAAACCTTATTTTCAAAGTTTACAGCTCACAGGTGTAACTACCCCGTTCACCCAATAACTGCCTTTACCCATTACACAACAGTACGAACCTCCAACTTACCGCCAAAATACATTACATATTTTTGGAAATGACAAAGTTGAACTTCTTTGGGTAAAGTGACACATCTGCACAAAGAAAAACAGTTAATTTAACAGAACTTTAAACCAGCAGAAAACATTTGATTACAAAACACAAGTGTCTGTTCATCGGCACTGCTCTACTTCCCCATTTTACCAACCCAGCATCAAAAGGAGTCGCATAATTTCCTTCCACACAAGACAGAACTGCCAATATGTACATTGGCTTCTGACTTGAAGTGACTCTTCTGTTCAGGAAGGTTGGACTTTCTCCCTCCCAGGACCAGCCCAGAAGGCGTTATCAGTTAACTTCCCAGAACTGCTCTAATGAAACCTTGCTTTCGAACTTGTGGAAGGTGCAATTTTCAAACGTTCCCTGTCTTGCAGATAAATCTGGATTGTACCAGTCCCGGCACAGAGAAAAGGACAGGAGCTGTTTCTATAAACTATTACACTAACAGAAGAACATCATGTCCTCATTTTCCCCTGAAGCAATTTTAATTCAGCTTGCCGCTTATGATAATTTACACCTGTATGTCTTCCCTGCCAGATGTCAAGAACCTAACCTCCAAGGCCAGCAATCTCCCATGCTCTCTCCCTGCAGGCAGAGGCCACGAGCCTGCCGGAAGGCACAGTCCCAAGTACACAATTCCAGCACAGAGAGGCTGAGAAAGGAATGCACCTTCTTCTCTGCCCCTGGCAGTGCTGCCAGGAACTACCCAGCCCTGGTCTGGAGTGCAGGCTGACTCAGGGGCTGACCCAGCCCTAAATGACTGCCATCTGCGCATTAGCAAACCGCCTTTCCAAATGCCTGCGCAGGAACACTCAAGGAGACCTAGAATGGGAGAAGCGTTCCCCCAACTTGCTCCTCTTGCCTCAGCATCTCCTTGTACACAGCTTGAAGTCTCTCCTCTGCCACAGGGAAAGAAACAAGAACACCTTAACAGCTCCAGGATGCCCTTCCATCCTCCTTGTGTACAGGATGAAAAAAAGGCCAGACAAGGAGACAAGCAACTGAGAGAGACCCTAACTTACCACAGATTGGCAACTCACTCCTGATTTCAGTGGCCAGCCCCATAGCTGAGACCTTCATAAGTGCGCTCTCTCACACCTCTCACCGTTTTCGGTTGTTAAAAAGTAGCTGATCTCCTCCTAGTCCTCCTTCGGTGAGGGCACAGACAGGCCCTCACCTTCACACCGCAGCTTAACGCTGCGAGACGGGGTCAAGCGCGATGCTGGCCACAGCGCTGGCCGGACACCTCACTGCGGGTCACAGCAGCGCTGCCTCCTCTTACGCCTGACACAGGCACGGTGACAATCTCGCTCTAACGCCGATCGCTTTCCCCGCTCCCGCCTAGAGCAGCCTCCGAGAGGCTCTTCCCCACCACAGCAACCGACGCCGCGCTCACTCCCCCCAGGCCGCAGCCCCCGGCCCGCCGCAGCCCTCCGGCCCGCCGCGCTTCCCGGGCGGGAAACGCCGCCGCGACCACCCGACCCCTACGCCCCGCTGGGCCCCCCCGCCGCCCCATTCATTGCCGGTGACCTCCAGGCGCCCGCCGCCGCGCCGCACTCACCGCCGCGCTGGGGGCCGGAGGCGGTGGGGTGCGGGAGCCGGGCCCCGGCGGGCGGAGGCGCGGCAGGGAGCCAAGCGGCAGCGCCCGGCGGGAGGAGGCGCCGCACGGCCACCACCAGCGCAAGGCCATGGTGTCCCCCAGCCCCGCCGCGCCGGTAACGCCTTCCGGCACCGCCGCGACCCGGACGCGGAAGCCAGGCGCCGCTGCCAGCCGCTGGCAGGGGTGCGGAGGGCATCCGAGCGGGCGGCCCCCGCCTCGCCTCACGCCGCTCCCTCGGGGCGCCGAGCGCCGCGGCACCGGGCAGGGCACCCGGCTACGGGGCAGGGCTCGGGCGGCCGCCGCCGCCCTTCAGCGGGGCTCCGGCTCTGCCAGCCCGCCTGGCGGGGCTGTGGCGGCGGCCCCCCCGGCGCTGGCCCGGTCGGCGCGGGGAGCGCGGTTTCAGCGACAGCCGCTCGGCCCTTCCCTCTCGGAGAAGGCGCCAGCTCTCCCCTGACACCCCTGCGGGGAGACAAGCGAGGAGGGCCTTGTTTGAGGCGAGAGAGGCTTCAGGCCGGTTCCTTACGTGGCTCGGTGAAGGCGCGGCCCGGCGGACATGTGGTGGCCCCCCTGGCTGGCCGCCTGGCTGGCCTGGGTCTGTGGGGCCGGGGCCGGGCGCACCGCGCCGCTCTGCGCCTCGGGCGGGCTCTGCCCGGCCGCGCTGGGCCCGAACGCCTCGCAGCCGGGGCCGGGCCGCTGCCCGCCGCGCCGCGGGGCCACCCAGCTCTGCGCCTGGGCCCTCTCCTCCGGCAGCCTCCTGGGTAGGGCCCGCGGCGGCTCGGGGGGGTCGCAGCAGCTGCTAAAGCGAGAGCTACGTGCAGACCTAGTGCACACTGTGAAATACTGTTAAACTTCCCCCCCCTTCTTTTTTTGTATTAGCAGTTTATCGTAATGGAGAGAGGCGCGAGTCCCAATGATGTGTTAATGCAAAATTGATGGCCTGGCCTGTCATTTGGAGTAGCAAAGCAGTATACCTCTCAGGCATAGAGAATTACCTGTAATAACAAAGATAATTTGCATGATAACATTACAGAAACAATTTCATTGGGTGTTATAATTGCTTTCAAGCATTAACAAACAATAAGTGATAAATGTTGTGGCAGCTGCCTGTAACAGGATTTTTCATTAGAGATATTGAGAAACGTGGCTAACAAGTAGTCTCCAGAGATGCTAACTTTAATTTTTTACTAAACAGTGACTGTGAGGTACTGGGATTTTATAATTAACATAGATTTTTAAGATTGTTGCAAGCAAAAATCCATAAGGACATTAAAACACACAGCATTAGTCCAGTGTTTTAGAACAGTGTTTGTCTTCTGTTAACGATGGATGAGGGTGTGGAGTAGCTCTGAAGGAAGAATGAAGCACATCTTTTGAGTACATATATTACGCTACAGCAAAAACTGTGTCTCTGACCCTTTAGTTCACTGTTTACATTACTCAGAGAAGACTACAAGCTGGTTTCTTAGCTTACTTGGTGATCATCATTGCATATGGACTGTATATCAGTTACCAGTGCACAGTGTTGCACTACATCATTCATCTGCAGGGAGAGCTGAACTTTTCTGTCTCATGCAAATTATCTTTTAGGGTTGCATATAATTGAGTGTAATATAAGACTGCCATGAAACTGTTCTAATCAGTCAACTGAACCTATGCTTAAATGTTTTAGATCTTAAAACTGTCATGCCCTATGGTTTCTTTAACTGCAGAATTCAGTCTTTCTTTGCAGAAGTCCCAAACAGAATAAAAACCTGTATTTATTTGGGCTTGCTTTTAATGCAGGCTCAATATACATTGTAATAAAGAGTCAGGTTTTCATTGCTTCTGTAGTATTTTGATTGGATTTAAGGGGAAATGTATTAAGAAGAATACGTCTAATTGCTTTTTAAAGAACATTTCGTGTGTGTTTGATGTTTACAGATCCTTTTCCAATTGATGTGATCCAGGAAAATTATGTCCGTAATGTGAGAAACTGCATTTTTTCAATTGTCTATCCTACACCTTTTAAATCTAGAGTTCGTCTTGTAGCTGTTTCAAAGGTTGGCTATTATTTATTTTTCTTCCTTTCTAATTAGTAGAGATTGTTGATACATGTACTAACATATATTTTAATATTCATATGCTCTTTATTGTGAAAGCTTCTCACCTATATATGTTAAACAAATACAACATATGAAACTTACTGTGGGATGTCTTTGAATAACAATGTCTGTAGAGAAAACACATTACAATTGAAAAATCTGATCATATTCAAGTACCATCTGTATTATTTTTTTGACCAGGAAGTTCTTGAAGATATTTTGGATCTTGATATATCTATCAAAGGAACATCTGATTTTCTTCACTTTGTCAGTGGTGGGAAAGTGGTACTTGGGTCTGTTCCATTGGCCCATAGGTATGGTGGTCATCAGGTAACTATGGCACTCATTCTTCCAGGTAGAATTATGTAGGTCTTTTCACATTAATTATGCCTGTAAGTATATGAACACTTATGAACATTTTGATCACAGATTTGTTCTTCATAAGGGGTTGCAGATGGAACAGAACTACAGCACTCTTTCATGGTTCCATGTCTGCTTTCTCTGCTCCTGTTTATGCCAGAAGCAAATTACCTTTTTAACTTCCATTAGCTGTGGAGTCTGCTCAGCACACCTGTGGCCTAACAAGCTCTGATTCATGATCGGTATTACCAGCTCTGAGGAGTGAAGAAGGCAGAGTCTCACTTCAATACCATGATTACTAAGCGTTAAGTTTCTTTGAAATGGGTTAGATTATTCATGGAAAAGAATGGTAGAATTTGGTTTGTAATTTCCAATTAAAATTACAAGCTGTGTCAGTTTAAAGACTCATTATACAAAAGAGACAGGGCTGTAGCTGTACATCGTAGCTGGAAGGTAAAGAAAAAAGTGGGGATTACTGGCATTATTCTTTTTCTGTGGTTTTCTGATTCATTATTGGTGAGTGTGGAAATAGAGCTTTAGGGATATCTTAATGACTGCCTAAGCAAATGTGTCATTATGTTTCATTGTATTGTGTAGATCACAGAAAACCTACATATAATCTGTACCATTTCAATTATAACCGCTCTAAATGATAGAAGAAAATAACTTGATTTTTCATTTTTGTTAGTTTGGTAGCTGGGCAGGTCAGCTGGGTGATGGAAGAGCCCACTTGATTGGAGTATATACAAACAGGTGTGACTTTTTTTTTTTTTTAAGTGACTGATTCAACTCTGTATTCTGTTTAGCTGATTCATGCATTTCCCAAAGTGTACTGCTAGAAATGCTACTGGTATTTTTGCAGGCATGGCGAGAGGTGGGAACTGCAGTTAAAAGGCTCGGGAAAGACCCCATATTCCAGGTAAGTTGCAATTAATCTATGTGCACCAAAACTGTATGTTGACTTTTTGAAATTTCCTTTGATTTTGTGACCTATTCCTTATTTCTCTGTTCTCCATAGGAATGGCGATGGAAGAGCTGTGCTTCGCTCTTCTGTGAGAGAGTTTTTGTGTAGCGAGGCCATGCACTATCTTGGAATTCCTACAAGCAGAGCTGCTAGGTATTTTTCTTTTCTTTTTCACAGCATCCTAATTTACAGGTAATTTTGTGACTGAGTTTCACTGAGCATCAATAAAACAGGACAGTTAGTTTCCAAGAGGATACATCTTTCTTTTCATATGTATGCAAATCAGAACAAAATACATCCCTGCAGTTTTGTAGATTTTTGGATAAAACTTTCCAGTAATAATGAGATCCAGCAATTAATTCATTCACTTTTCCCTTTTGTATGCTTTAAAGTACTACTTTGTTTAAATATGACATCACGTTCTGTCTGTGTCTTGCAGTGAACAGCTGTTGTTCACTTGTAAGACTGTCTTAACTGAATTCCCTTAATTTGAAATCTGTTTTTTGTAAAGAAGGTAATAAGTGCAAGTTAAATTGAGTTAATACCTGACACTAACTCCCCTCTCCAGCTTTTATGACACTGCCATCAAGATCTTCTTCTCTTTTAAAAAAATAAAATTGTTCTCTCCCTTGTTGCACACCAAAAAATTTGCAAAACCAGCAGAACTAGATTCCTGCCCTGTAAATGATAATAATGCCTTTAGTGTATGTGGATAATCAATGAGTCTATTAAGATATTTTACATGGTTAATAAGTGAGTCTTTTATTAATTTAGCATTTGGATTAATTTTTCTAGAATCAGGTCAAGTAGGAAAATGGAAGTGGCTATTTCTGTATTGTCGTAGTCACCTAGTTGCAATTTTTAGGATTGGTAGGAAAAATTGTCAGTCAGATGAATAGACATTAATATTGGAGGTAGTGCTGAATATAGGTAATTGCTGTCAATTCTTTATTTGTGCAAACACCTTTTGAGCAGAGAGGGAGATTTTGTAAAAAAAAAAATATTAAAACTACTTCTGTTTGAACCAAAGAAGACTAATACATTCACTCATTTGGATGATTTTCTCAGAATTAAGTAAGCTGAATTTTTCAGATGATCATGTTTAAAATGTCAAGTTCATTTTTTGTTCCAGGTAGTCTGATGTCTGTACTCTGGCATTTCAGGCTTTAAAAAAACAAGTGTTCTGCAGCAAAGGCCTGTACTCAGCTGCTACATGACGAGGTGTCTTTATTTGCAAAATGTCTGCAAATCTCTCTAGCATTAATTCTAACACATTTGCTCTGTTGAAGTGCAGTGTTTGTAAATGACATTTTTGATGGTTTATTCACTGACTTCACCTTGAGACCCTTTGCTGTTGGCTGTTAATGCAAAACTTTAAATCTGTCTGAATACCAGCAGGAAAGCATCTGGCAAGGTTATAGCCTTTCTGCGCTGTCATCTCAACAAATTGTTCAGTGTAAAACCAATTTGAAATCACTCTTTAGCTGTGCACAAATTCTGTTGAATACAGAGTGTGCTTTAGTTCTCTGCTGGCAAATTGGTTAAATGCCTGCCTCTCTCAACTGCTGTACGAGCTCTCCAGACTGTTCAAGACTTCATTTGGAAAAAAACCCAGCTGATACCCATATTCTTCCCAATGGGGAGCTGTTATACTGAGGCTGGTGGGATGCACTTACAGAGGTCTTGTCAAGTCTTGGCAGAAATGTGGGGAAAAGCCTTCCAGCTTATCCCAGAACACCCAGCAGGTTGGTTTGCTCTATTAATTTTCAGTACTGTGTTCCCAATGGGGTGCTACAGTTCTGTAGCAGCCTGTACTGCCACATAAAGAACACTTCTTCATATGGTACCATTTTAGTCACATACTGGCATTACCAGTGAGCAGTGTAACGCATTGTCAAAAAAGTGAGT
The DNA here is from genome assembly GCF_017639655.2 of Falco naumanni. Taxonomy (NCBI): domain Eukaryota; kingdom Metazoa; phylum Chordata; class Aves; order Falconiformes; family Falconidae; genus Falco; species Falco naumanni. Next base: position 44,502,834 of record NC_054057.1, on the reverse strand, counting down.
CAATAAGCAGTTTTCAGAGTGGCCCTTACTTGCATAGGGCTTGATGTTCATGCAAACAGAGCACGTGGGAGTGTAAAATCCAGCTCTTAAGCTAGAGCTGGGGTAGGGAGGGATACAATCCATCCATCCTTCTGTGAGTGCTGTTCCAGGTTCTCTGGTGTAAGAGCAATTTTAGTGCTCCGTTTCTTGTAGTTGAGTGCATGTCTGGTGTCCTGCTGCCTTCTTGCAAGTAATGGTATGTATCAACCACAGGGACCATTTGAAAACTATTTTTGTAGTGGGAATGCAGGTATTTTTATGTGGCTGCTGGGCTATCTGTGTTGCACATCCATTAACTTGTATTAGTAACTAACCAAGTGTTGATGCCTCTGTAGATATTTTGTCAATAATAAGATAAATGCTGGTATTCTGCAGGAATATTGCAAGGAGACTGATAAGAATTACATAGTCAAAAGGAAGCAACCCTTCTGGCAGAGGTCTGCTAAAACCAGTACAATTTAGAAGCATCATTATCCTGACTCCTGTCCTGTAGTGCTCCAATGCACGCGATATTTTGTTAGCGTCTGGGGTTCATTCCCTGTTTTTGAAAACTTATGGTTTTCTTGAGGGGTTAGGATTTTCCGTATCATTTATGTCAGCACTTTTTGTACTTAATCCTACAGATGTACTGATCATATCTGATCATTTCCAGAAGAGTCTTTTTTTGAAAGAATTTCCTAATGTTGCTTGTATCAGTACAGCTCCAGTAATGGGAGCAGATTGATTTCTAGATACTTTTTCCCTCCTTCTGGAACAATTCACGGCCTGGTTTTTGCAGTTAATGTTCAGTTTGGATAGCTATTAGATACCTTCAAAAATACTGAATATACTACTACTACTAATGATAATTTAGTTTCTAAACCACAGTTACTGTTGCAAGCAACTGCACTGTGTAAGATTTCAGTCAAATCATTCCTTTCCATGATTGTTTGTACATATTAAATGCATAACCCATATTTTTGGTCTAACTAAATTCTTTCTAAAATTTTGATGCTAGGTTATGTAAAACCACTATCTAGTGTACTCTAAAAATATAACACTTGGGAGTTTTAACGCTGTGACTGCCCTAGTCATGTTTATGAGTGGAATATTAGGTTTGTCTCTGGTTCTTTTCTGTGTATCTCCAAGGAAAGTTTGGTTCTGTTGTCTGTGCAGTCTTCAACTACGTAATAGATAGCAGCTATAAGTAGCTGCATTGAATTTCAAATAGCATGCCACACAACTATTTTGAATCATAGAATGGTTTGGGTTGGAAGGGACCTTTAAAGGTCATCTAGTCCAATCCCCCTGCAACGAGCAGGGACATCTTCAACTAGATCACGTTACTCAAAGCCTCACCCAATGTGGCCTTGAGCGTTTCCAGGGATGGGGCATCTACCACTTCTCTAGGCAACCAGCATTTCACCATCCTCATTGTAAAAAAAAGTCTTCCTTATATCTAGTCTAAATCTACCCTCTTTTATTTTTAAAGCCATTATGCCTTGTCCTATTACAACAGGCCCTACGAAAAAGTTTGTCCCCATCTTTCTTACAAGCCCCCTTTGAGTCTTAAAAGTATGCAATAAGGTCTCCCTGGAGCCTTTTCTTTTCCAGGCTGAACAACCCAGTTCTGTCAGCCTTTCCTCACAGGAGTGTTCCATCCCCTGGATCATTTTTGCGGCCCTCCTCTGGACCCACTCCAACAGGTCCATGTCTCTCCTGAAGAGAATAATGTTTTCCAGTTATCAGCAAGCAAAGATAAAGAATTATACAAAATGAACTAAATTTTCCTGCTGTTCGACTCTTGAACAAGAAGTCCTCTGTGCCTATTGAGGGGTCAATACCTCTTTCAGAGCATAGCACTGAGCCTTACTTCTGCTGGATTCAGCGTAATCCCAGTTGTTTTGGAGAGAGAACTTCCTACATGTTAACCTTGGGGGCATATGATGCCCTTGTATAGTTTGTGAGGATTGATTCCATTTTATTTTGCTTGATATAACAGAAAATACAGTGAAATTACATGTTTTATTTTGTGAAATGAATTAATGTTGTGAAATACTTTATAGCAAGGAAAGTTGTTCCAAGCACTCACAAATCTCAGTATTCGGGTAGATTGTGCAGAATTTTAAGGCAAATGAAAGGAAGAGATTGTTTTTAAAAATCCAAGTGCAAGAGAAAGGGATAATTATAATGTATCATCAGAATTATGCCTGTTTTGTGGGTTGATAGTATTTGAAGAGCTCCTGATTGCTAAGGGTCCCAGGTCTGTCCCCAAAGATCCTGAGACAACAGTTTTGGCTCATGTAAAGGGCAACCTGCATCTGATGCAACAATTTGGTTTCTATTTTCTCTGTCCTTCTAATTTTGCTGTTGTCCTCAGGGAAATTGTGGCTTACATAACGTTATCACACTAATCTGTCACTGGGGTTCCAGATGAATGCAGTATTTTATTTATTTTTATTTTTATTTTTTTGGTGCAACCTCCTCCTCTAGAACAGTTTAAGTAATGGAAATTGGACAACATTGTATGAATACAAAATAAATGCATCTTGCTAATGAAGCTTGGTAAGCCTCAGCTTACTGTTTGCCTGTGTCATTTGTAAATACAAAACTATGCCAGCAAAAATAGCTTTCCTTTTTTTGAAATAAAGTTATATAAAATATGACTTGATTTTCATTGTAAATTCTTTTTCCTAAGATAACTTTTTAATGTCCATTTCTTGTTTGTTACAGCTTAGTTGTAAGTGATGATGATGTGTGGAGAGACCAGTTCTACAATGGAAATATTAAGAAAGAAAGAGGTAATAAACACATTTCAAGATATGTTGCAACACTGTAACTTAGTTCTCCGTTTAATATGTCATATATGTGTAATAAAAAGTACTAAATAGGCTTCATTTCATTTATTAAGATACAGGACCTCTCCCGAGAAAATGGGTCTGAAACATATCTTAGTTAAAGAAATGAAGCCCTATGAACAGGTCTGCTATGATTGTGGCATATGTGTTGTAGTGGTATAATTTTTATTTTCACTTGCCATTAGGAAAATGGTACTGAAAGCTAGGGAAATTTTCCACTGTTCCAATAGCAATACTAGGATGGTGGGAATGCTACTGTGACTGTGCCATTGCTACATCATCTACATCTGCTCTGAAAAAGAGTGGGATGGCAGAGCATGGGGAAAAATCTATTTATGTTGGGTTTTTCTTTGTTCCTAGCATGTCTGGAGTTATTCTAGTATTAATGCAGTGCTGGAATTTTGCCTGTGTTTGCTGGTATAGCAAATTAGGCTTTATCACTAAAATGTATGTGTAGTGAAGTAATATTATAAATATTCATTTGTTATGCATCTAGCATACTTACAAAAATACCAGTTTAACTATGCATATATAAATTCTTCGTCTACAGGAACAACACATGACAGCTTTTACTATGGATTTATTTTATTTTGGTGATACTCTGTTTACATTTAAACATATGTGTCTGTATTTAAGGTGCAATAGTGCTACGTCTTGCCAAATCGTGGTTTCGTATAGGATCCTTAGAAATTTTAGCTCATTCTGGGGAACTGGACTTACTCAGGTTTGAATTTAATCTTCATAGTGACTATATTACTTTTCTTAACAATCAAATATGTATTAGAATAAAGTATATACAGTTGGAATTTAGACATAGATTATTTACAAAGGAAGATTGCATAATTTGGAAAGATAACCTGCTATTTTTATGCAAGCATACAAAAGATCTTGCCTCATAAGGGTAAAACCCCCTAGATGTTTCTGAAGGCCTGGATCTTGCAAAATGAGAAAGGTTTTATAGCTGAAATACTTTTGGTAACTAAGCACTAGTTTTTTGTTTTGGAAGGATTTGTAAATGTGAAGTATAAGTTCTGGCATTTCTCATAGTTGTCTGTGAAGCTAAATTAACAGAAATATGAAATAAATGACTAACATAGGTATGTTGTATAAAGTATGCTCTCTAGAAATATGCAGAACCAGAGAATTGTACTAGGTAAGAAATTATTGCATGGTTTTAAGCCTCTGAGCAATGTTAATTTGCGTGTCAAGCAATTAGCATGACAAACATTTAGGTCTACTGTAAATATTTAAAAGTTGGTCATTTCTCAGGAGCAATACAAATTGTTCTGGGGTGCTTAAAAATGAGTAAGAGCTCAAAGCAGCAGTTGTACGGTGTAGTAACTGAGAACTCAACTTCCCACATCATTCCATGCTGTCTGTCTGGGGGTTTTTTTGTTTGTTTTTTTAAATCTCACAGCAGATTTTCATTGTAGAACTGAAATACTGATTTTAAGTTTTGTTTTGGGGGTTTTTTTTGGTTAAAATGTTTGTGACCCAGTGGATTTAAGGAGAATGTAAGAGGAGTAAGGATCACTTGTAGCCATACGAAATAGATGTCTCCTGCCTGCCTGTTTCAGAGAGGGGCTCAGAAGGGGCAGGCCAAGGCTCGTATGACTGTGCTTCCTCCTCAGAGTAGGTCTTGAAAGAGGACGTCCTGGAGCAACCTGCTGAAATTCAGAGGCAGTAGACTGGACACCCTTCTAAAGGTCAGGTTGCTAGGTACTGTGATAAAACCATCTCAATTTGAGGAGAGTTTAGTGATTTGCTCCAACAACCTGATGAGAAGGTAAAATCTAAATATTTGAGGGCGTACCCACACAGCCTTGGCCGGGTCCAGCCCTTGGCCCGGTCCAGCCCTTGCCCAGGTCGCCTGCCTGTCGTGTAGATACTGCTTACGGCTCCATGTGCCAGTGGCCTTGGCTGGCTGTGACCACAAGACGGTCCTGCAGGGAGCTCCTAAATGTACTAGATACCAGCCACTCCAAAGCTTTAGATCTGGGAAGATATACATCGGACAGGCATTGCGATTTTTAATGCATGTATCCCCGTTTCCTGAGCCTGTCTTGCAAGACTGTGCAGCCCTGTCTTGGGAGTGGCCAGTTACTATGGCAAGTAACCTTACTTCATAAGAATTCAGCCATAAAATTTTCGCTGTGATAATTCTGATCTAGAATTATTCCTTGTAGTCATATACTTTTTTTGGATACAGAAACTTCCCTAAAAAATTGATATTACCACATGCAAAACCAGATCCCAGTGTCTTCTGAAATCTGTGGGAATAATTTTAAAATACATCGCAGTCTCCAGTCATATTTATGACAGGAACCTTAGGTTTTATCTCTAAGCATTTATAAGGGCTTAATCCAATACTCATTGGAATAGATTGATTGAGTTTTTGAATAACTATTTGCAGCAAGCTGTAGATCAGCATTTAACTGTTTAAAACCAAGAATTTTGAATCATCAGTTTTAGAGGTACCAGCTTTGTTTAAAGAATTCTGCCTCCCCTATTACAGAAGATTGCTAGACTTTATCATCCAGGAACATTTTCCATCAATAGCCATGAATGATTCAAATAGATATCTGGTAAGTGCTTAAGTCTTGGTAAGTTACTTTTTATTTTCCACAAGCATGTAAGCAAAAATTATAAAAAGCTTATCAGAGTTTCAAGTTTTAAATTTTTTAATAATTTGAAGTAAGCTTCCAGGTTTTATTAGTGGAAGTTTGTTAATTGCCTTCAGAAACCTGCTGCTTGAATTTATTTTTTTCTCAAAGTTGAATACAAACATTCTTTTTTTTTCTCATATACAAACATTCTTCACCACTTTTTGTTAGGAAATTTTATTGGGAAGCTTTCCTTTTCTGTTTTGTTCTCTTACTGCTCAGATTGAGCAGTGGCCATGAAGTGATGTATTATGCTTTTTCTAGTATAATGTAGCATATATAGTATATGCACTAGTATATGTAGTATCTTTGTTCCTTTTTTTTTTTGACTTTTTAATTTCTTTTAGGGCATCTATGTACTTACATAACTATAGTCTTTGCTGGATAAGGTTATTGTGCAGTCACATCATTTAGAATGTGAATGAAAAGTCCTGACAGAGACAGACATCTAAAAATAGATGGCGACATATTTCTAAAGTGAATCAAATGTTTATAATATTTATTGTATTCCATATCTTTGATTCGGAGGACTTGAAGTAAAAGATATATTTGATTTTAGGAATTTTTCTCTACAGTCGTATCGGAGACTGCAAATCTGATTGCATTGTGGATGTCTGTGGGGTTTGCACATGGTAAGCTGCAGTAGATGGCATTGGCTTTACAGGAGGGACTGCAGTCATATAGTTAAAGATGGATTTTATTTGTCACTGTTCTTCAGTTCATCTGATGTCTTTGCCTACAGCAGTATCATCTGTTATGCATTAATAGAATTTTCTTTTTCATAACAGAGTTAGGAGCACTCTCTGATCTTTCAAAGCATGACTGTATCTGACAGAAGCAAGAATTCTCAGAATTGTTGCAGTAGTCTGATGTACTATTTATAGATGATATATATAATTTTAATCGCTCTGAATTTGATGCATCTACATAAAACCCTGGCCCTTGACAGTGTACAGGATACAGTGCTGTCCACCTTTGCTTCAGATTTGCATTATGAAAAATAAAATAGCATTGTCTTGCTAGTACAACACCCAGTCAACTTGCAAGAAAGCATCTAAGGACCGATTTGCAAGATGCTGCCAATACTGTGTAGCACTGAAAGGAAAAGGAAACAGTGCCACCTAGGTGTAGAAACCAAATGCAAGACAATAGCAGTTTCTCATTTTCATACTTCATATGCATACCAGGCCAAGGGCAAGAAAGACAGGTTTGTTTTCCAGAGTGTGATTTCTGAAAGGTAACTGCTCCAAAGTTCAATAGATTCAGTGGATCTATTTCACAGCAAACTTTCTGGAGACTACAGGAATTTTAACTTCTGTTTTTCCTTGCTTGTTGTTTAACTGTAGGTGTGTGCAACACAGATAACTTTAGTTTATTATCCATAACAATAGATTATGGTCCATTTGGATTTATGGAATCCTATGATCCAAGTGAGTATAGCATCTGTTTGTAAATATTTTACTTACAATAAATTCTTTGTATTAACTTCTATAATTTCTGTGTGCATGAAAACTAACATCATTAGTGGAAAAATCCCAAGCTGGTGTATTGTTTGAGGAGGTTTAGGGAAAAAAATTATATCAGAGGCCAGTTTTATGAGTTGAATAGATGCTACAACAGAAACATATAAAAATCTAAAATTGTGTGAGCAGCCAAAAGCTGCCTTATTATGGCCAAAAGTCAAAAGCTTTATAGTCACAGCAGCTAAATATATGTTGGAAGAAAGCAAATCAAACCTACCCAGTCATGGCAATGTTTCTTTGAAAACATGAACGCCATTGAGTCTGGGATTGATAAATATAGGTCCAGTATGTACATAAATGCATATTATTAGATTATTGTTTAGAGGTTGCACCTGAGTAAGCTTTAGAACCAGCAGTGGTTATCATGCTATCTGTTTCTCTGAGTTGCAGCCTCAAGATAAGGAAACGTCATGAGAGGAAATGTCTTATTGTGTCTATTGCATTGAAAAAACAAGTCTTTTCTGGGCTTATATCTTTGTATAGCGGGTTGACCCCAGCCAGCCATTAAGGATCCACCTGCCACTTGTTCACTCCGCACTTGGGCTGGTTGGGGGAGAGAACTGGAAGAGCAAAGATGAGAAAAGCTCATGGGTCAAGACGAAGACAGTTGAATAAGTGAAGGGGAAAAAAAGGGGGTGGGGGCGACCAACAGGTGATGCAAAGGCAATCACTCACCACCTGCCACCACCAGTTAGTCCCTAGGCAATAACTGTCTTGGAAAAACTGCCCCCAGTTTTTATTGCTGAGCATGGAATTCTATGGTATGGAATTTCCCTTTGGTTGGCTGGGGTCAGCTGTGCCAGCTGTGTTCCCTTCTAGCTTCTTGCCCACCCCTAGCCTACCTTACTGTAGTTCCAGAGTGAGAACAGAGAAGCCTTTGATGCTGTGCAAGCGCTGCTCAGCAATAGCTAAAATATTGGTGTGTTATCAATACTGGTTTAGTTGCAAGTCTAAAACACAGCACCATACAGGCTGCTATGAAAAAAATTAACTCTGTCCCAGCCAGAACCAGTATACCCTAGAACCAGATGAAATACTTCAGAGTTAAAGTTCAGATTGGAACCAATCACCAGATCTGCCAGATGTCACAGGTCTCCTCTTTAATGGTCTGTTTGTTATTAATGGCCTCTGAGAGCTCAGGCAGTGCTGTGTGCATTGATCAGCTTACCTGCACGTGAGCTGAGCGAGGGGTTCATACTGCATCCATTCAAAGACTGGCGCTGTAGGTACACATGCTTTGTACTTTTGGATAGCATTTACTTATGATCTCCCAAAAAATAGATTTCCATACTGGAACACACTAGCCCTCATTTTTATGTGAATACATAAAGTCTGTACAACTGAAAGAAATCTTGCTTAGGTGGCCTGTTTATTTAAACACAGGGTGTAAATTTATAAAATTTATAAATTTCTAAAATTTATACAGGTTACTTTACCAAAAATACTTACAAATCCTGAATCTCCTTGCACAGTTGTTTGCTTAGTGAGTGCTAAACAGTAGTGCTGTATGTAGTAAAAACATTGAATAAGACATTGTTTTAAGTGTAAAAACGGTGTTTTTCTGTTTAAACATCCGAATTTATTTTGTATCTTCAAGTAGGGAAACTGTGACGTGGAAACTTGTCTGTGAAGGATGTATTCCTTAGATTTGCAAATAATATATCTTGAATTAATTCACTGTAACTAAGTATCCTTGTAATCTGATTTTAAATATTTAGTAACTTTAGGGCTTTTATTAGTTTGCTGTGTAAGTATAAAAATGAATGCACTTCAATATTTTAAAATTGATTGTTTATTGTGATTACTCTGTTGTGGAAAAGTAATGTTTTGTTTGAAACAGATTTTGTTCCAAACACATCTGATGATGAAAGTAGGTATAAAATAGGAAACCAGGCAAATGTTGGGCTGTTTAATCTGAGCAAGCTGTTACAAGCTCTAAAACCTTTACTGGATCCCAGACAAAAGCAGCTGTAAGTAATCCTTAAAATGTCTTCTTGCTTTAAAGAACTAGTGACATGGGAGACCCTCTAAGACCAAGCACATAGGAAAGAAAGGATTTGACTTCTAAATTTTTTTTTTTTTTCCTAAGTGGAAATTGATTCTGAATTAATTATTGGCCAGAATAAGGTTGGAGGGAGGGGAGAAATTTTTTCATTGGTCATAAATAATAGCAAAAAATCACTGGAAGGCTGTCCTAGATATGTGGTCCATTCTCCTTTCACTAAGATTGGACCTTTGCCTGTAGTTTTCTATTCTGTCTAGCTTGTTCTTTAGGATGCTTACTTATGAAGACTGTACATCCTCCTGAAGTGATGAGGTAGTATTTTAATATCCTATTGTAATGATTCCTAATATGAATCCTTTGTGTGATTTAAACTCGTGACTTCTTATTCAGTATGAAAAGGAAGAACATTGTATTTTTCTTCTTTACAGTGGCAATTTATGTGTTTGAAGTCTGTTAAAATGCTTCTCCTCAGTCTTTTTCCCATGACAGATCCCAGCTGATTCAGAATACCAATGTTTGCAAGACAGAAGTAGTTTTCATTGCTCAGTGTACAGTAGGATTGTACCCACAGTAGTATTTCAGTTCCATAGGATTTGACATTTCTTTTGTTTTTGCAGAGCTTCCCAGATTTTGGAGGGGTATGGTGAGCACTATTACACCCGGTATGCAGTTCCAGAACTCAAGCCTTCTACTCACAATACTAAAATGATATGATGGAACAATTTCCTTACTTTGTTACTATTTTCAGTTTCACAGAACTATTCAAAAAAAAATTGGGCCTTCTTGGGGAGAATAAGGATGATAACTATTTGATTGCTTTCCTCCTAAAAGTGAGTTTACCTTACTTATTTTGTTGACAAACATCTGAACTGATATTCCATACTTTAAAAACAGTGATTGAAGTATCTTTATTTCACTAGCTTATGGAAGATACAAAGGCTGATTTTACAATGACATTTCGACAGCTCAGTGAAATTACTGAAGACCAGCTAAAGGAGCTCCGTATTCCTGAGGTATTAATACAAGCACCCAGTTTTAGGAATACTTAATATAAAAAGAGTAGATCAAGTTGGACATAACCCTGGCATAATAGAGGATGTCCCAAGCCATGATTTGCCTGGGAAATGTGTCATTGTAGCATTATTAAGGGACAGGGAGATGAATACATGTGTCATGCTACCATCCCGTGTTAAGCCTGTGTCTTAGTGAAGGACATATATTCATGAAGAGCGCTAATGAGAGTGCTGAAGTCAGATTTTCAGCCTCTGGTACAGGTCAATATGAGTAGTCATAAATATTCATACACAGGTGGGAATGTGATTTTCTTCACATTTAAGATGGGTCTGCTAGGAAGAACTTTCCTCCCCCTCCCCCCTTCCTTTGTTTTACTTAAGGATGCCTTCTGGTAGTATTTTGTGAGACACAAGTGGAGTTAGATAGGGCTCATAAGGAAAATTTCAATCTCTGGTCAGTGAAACTATTCCTAATGTGGCTCAACCAGGTGGCCTAAACCTCTGCCCTCAGGCCTGTTGGGTTGTCTTGATATCTAATGATAAGTGAGATCCCATCTCATCATAAACTCTTGCTAGAATCTCAGCCCATAGTGGCCTCTGCCATTCCTTGGGCACAAGATTGGCTCTAAGTGTAGCTTAAAGCATTATAATACATTTTGTTATTCTGTCCTGACCAACCTGCTATCCCATCCTGTGTTGCTGATAACTCAGCCTACTTATTCTTCAGGACCAAGTATAACCGTAAGAGATAAGAATATTAAAATAAAAGAGATAACTTCTTACCTGGATACAGTGCAATGTTTAGCAGTGAAAACAGTGCTGAAATGTTTGACCTGGAGTAAGATGCTAGGCAAGTAATAATTGCATAAAAATGCAGAGGGGCAATTCTGAAAAGAAAGCTTGTAGATACCTGATCTGGAAAGAAAAATAGGAAGCCTTTTTGCAAGAGCCAAAATTATTTTTTTCTTTTTTTCCATGCCTTTTCCATGGGAGGAGTGTTATTCACTTTGTCTGGGAAACTTCATTGCCTTTCCCTAACTTCTGACTTATTTCTGTTTGTCTTTGAATCTGATTTAAAATGAGAGCAGGTGAACTTACGAGGTTGTTTTAGGGAGGAAAAACAACTGTACATAAAGCATAGAACGAAAATGAGGAGTTACTGTTTCTTTTTCCAGTTGAGTCCTAGATAATTAAGTGATTTGGACCAAATTCTCTGTTTTTCTTTGTTTTCTTCTGTTTAAGGGGTCTAACCTGACCTTTTCTATGAGCTTGGATCCATTAATAGTTAAAAAGCCGAGATTTTCTAGTAGTAAGCAACAAAAATACAAAGAGCCGTAGCTTTGGGTTTAATAATTTGTACAGAGGGGGTGATAAGAGGATGGGTGTGTTTGTAAGAGAAGTTTTTTTTTGTCATAGAATACAAAGGATTTTTCCATTTCTTAGTGGCCTGCATGTAGTAGGAGGAATGGAAGCCACCCCCATGCAGTATGGAGCCACTTCTGGACTACTGCAGTAGTGGCATTTGTGGCAACTCCATCTCCCCTTCAGCGAAGGTGCAGGTTGAGGAACTAATGATGTTGGTGTATTCTGACCCTGCTGCGGTTACACCAAAGGACATCTCCAGCCTTCACTTGGTAGCAGCTGACCATTTTTTTCACACGATGAAATGGTTTAGCCCCCAAGCACTGAGTCCCAAAACTGATGTTGTAAAGCAGGTACAATTTTATGCTGGTAAAAAGTTTTAATGTTTTGAAAAAAAAATTTATTAAAGTGATTTGGTCTGCTGTTTATTCACACACTAATACTTTGTCAGGAGCAACGTAACTTCTCACGTTGGTTTGTAGATCTCTTATGGTTTTTTCAGCTGGACACCAAAATTGACCTAAAAATGCCAGAATCCTTTGGGAACACTGCAGGAGCCTTTACATTTAGTATTAACTGGAAACATTCTGAAATTCTCCCTAAAGCAGCTTAACCCTGTGCATCTTTGAACAAATGTTTGACTCGCCTGTTACCCACCTGCTGTTCCCCCAATCTTTTGTAATTTTAATGCATTTCTATACTCAAATGTGGTTTTAATTATATTGACTCCAATTTATTTAAAAAAAACACGGATGTGATCAAAACTTTTTGTTCTTGCTTTTAATTTCCCTTACTTTTGCCCCTTTTTTTCTTATATATCTACTGTTTTCTTCCTTTTATCTGTGTCCATTTCTTTCTAATCTGTTCTTTCTCTGAAGTTGATTTATTTATTTATTTATTTAGCTGTGGGCTTTGGCTACTTTCTCTCAACCGAGCAATACGAAGCACCTGTTAGCTCAGTGTAGTCTGCCAGGGAAGCAGAGTTTGTGGTGGTTGTCCAGCACTGGGGGCAGTAACCCCAAGCTGTGGTTTCTCTCTGCCTTTTCTAGGTTCAATCTCCTCTCCCTTCTTCCTCTCCTGTTCTCTGTTCTCCTTCTTCTGCTATCCCTGTAGCCTTACGTTCCCTTTTTTTTCCTATGCTTTATCTTTCTTTTTCAATATATTTTTTCCTTATTTCACAATTCTGAAAAAAAAAATAATCCCTACAAATAGATCTGACATGTACAAAACTCAGAAGAGAGTAAAACCTGTAGTTATGTAGCCTAAAAAATAAAATAGGACACATAATAAGCCAAGGAAAAATAGGGATGAAGCGCTGGAGGTGTTTAGGTAGAATTTGCCATAACACAGGTGTATTAATATGGATGTATTGTGCTAGCAAAAATAAATTATTTATAGACAGAGGAAAAGATACTAGTAGAATTTGGGGGGGAGAGAACTCCTTCCCTCTTAAATCCTTTTAATAATTTGTTGTCCTGATTTCAGTTGGGATAGGGTTAATTTTCTTCCTTGTAGCTGGTGCAGTGCTATGGTTTGGATTTAGGATGAGAATAATGCTGATAACTCTGATTTTTTAGTTGTTGCTAAGCAGTTACATTAAGTCAAGGGCTTTTCAGCTTCTCATGCTGAGGGGAGGCACAAGAAGCTGGGAAGGGACACAGCCAGGACAGCTGACCCAAGCTGGCCAAAGGGATGTGATATCATGCTCAGTATATAAAATAGGGGGGAAGCTGGCCAGGGGCCACTGCTTGGGAGCAGGCTGGGCATCAGCTGGTGGTGAGCAATTGTTTTTCATTTGCATCACTTGTTTTTCTTGGGTTTTCTTTATCTGTCTTTTTGTTATTTTTCTTTTCATTGTGAATTATTATTATTATTGCTATTACCAATTGTTAAACTGTTCTTATCTCTAAAACCAATTTTTCTTACTTTCACCCTTCTGATTCTCTGTGAATCAGTGAGCAGCTGTGTGGGGCTTAGCTGCTGCCTGGGGTTAAACCACAACATTCATTTGCTTACTTTGGTTTTTGCTTATAGGAACAAAATTCTGATCATCTGCCATTAACTGCTTCTTTCTCTTTAGGAATTCTGGGCTCTCCAGGATCTTGGTAAACACAAGTTCTTTTCAGAATGGGTTACTATGTACCTCTTGCGATTAAGTCGGTAAGTGATGCAGTTTCAAGTGTTAGAATAGCACCAGATGTGTATTTGCCAGAAGCAGGCAACTAATTTGCAATGATTTTCCATAATTTTTAGCGGGTCTGTTAGACTGGCCCAAACATGGTTTTATATGCCTTTATTGTCTTTATGGTTCTAGATTGTACTAGATTCTATAATAATTACTATTGTAGCTCTATTTTGACACACAGGTACATAAAGCTGACATGGGAGCAGTGATCTGTAATTTTTTGTCCTTCATTCAGCATCCAGTTGGATTCCTTTGAATAAGAATTTTGTTTAAATACCAGTCCTACAGATTAAATCCAAAAATCACAAACAGGCTTTGCAAATACATAGGAATGAGTAGTGTTTCGTTACTGGTATTACACTTATTTTTTTACTACATACTAATACTGCTTTAGGATGACAGGGAGTGGAAGTTTAACAGTTGTGAATACACAAACTGTGTTTTGAAGCTGCTGGTGTTACATAGATAGGAACATCCATGTTAGAACTTCCTACCAATTCCATTGTCTTAAATCAATAAAGAATGTGGTTTTCGTAGTCATATATGGTGTGCATGGCTCGTAGTGGTGAAAAGAAATATGTATCAGGTACTTAGAAGTTTTAGTCAAATGCAACTCTTGGAGAAAAAAATCAATACAAGATAACCAAACCTACAATAAAGTGTTCAATTTTTTCCCAATGTAATCATTCTTGGAGATTCATACCTACTTCCTGAAGACAAAAGCAGAACACTTAATGATTTTAATGAAAGTCAAATAAAATACTTCTAAAAATAAGTAACCATAACCCTCACTATTCTTTTTTTTTTTTTGTTCCTTTGGTTCGTTTTTCATGTGTAGTAACAAGGGTGATTCAGACACCAAGAGAAGAACAAGAATGACAAGTGAGTAAAACAATCCAAAGGAATCATATGCTTGGAGATGGCAACTATCTATTTACATAGGTTTCTTTAGTGTTAGTTATTTTTCCTTTTGAGGACGACTTAGATGTACTGTCTTTCTGAAGAGGAGAAACTCACTACACTGCTACAAATCTTGTAATACTATACATTCACTGTGGCTATCTCTAGTTTCACCCATGCTCATGATTAGAATCTACCCACTTGTGTATGGCTGGACCTGTAAATATATATGTATATATAGATATACTTTATGTACTTTTTACGTAAGTTAAATGATCAAGAAGTTCCTTGGCTGCAATGAAGCTTGCTTCCTCATTAGGGATCCTCCTTTTCCACTCCTAAAAAAAAAAAATCAAATAATTAATTTAATTGTCTGTGTTTATGAAGAAATTAGTCTGGCCCAGATGCCCTCTGTTGTGAGGCGTGACTGAGTCAGTCATGTCAGTGGTCTGAGGCCTCAGGGTGTGAGATCATGGAAATGCACCACAGCTACTAGTCCAAGCTGATCTTCTCTAGATTCTGCTGGTTTGGAATAACAGAGCACACACCTGTTCATATTTCAGGTGATTGAAATCACATGTGATAAAGACCTCATGACGAAGACTTTTCCTATCAGTATCCACAAAGGCTGCTCTAACCTGTGTCATGCCGTATGTGAATATAGACATTGAGGCAATCCAGCTCAGCTGCCCAGCTGTGGTCTATTGCATATCAATCCTTATTTACCAGCTTGTTTATTTTTCTTTCAGTTTTTGTTTACCTTTTTATATTTTTTTTATCTTAATTTTTTCTTACCCCCTTTCTACAGTTTCCATTTGGGGGTTCAGGAAATGCCAGGCCTCCAGCTTGTTCCATGCTTTGGTGCTTGTGGACTTGATTAATAATTTTTTTTTCCCGTTTTGATTCCCTTTAAGAACTTAAGAATTATTTGCCCATGGGAACATGGTTGTTTCTATCTTGTCATGTCTCAAGTGAGGCTTCACCTTAGTGTCTTGGAATGGTGGACACGCTCTAGCTGCTCCCCAAGTTGTAACTTCATTGCAAAGTAGGATTTGATTTCCCTGTGAGAGATGCCCTTCCTCTTTGCTGTGTCTGCTTTTCCCAAGTGCAGGCAACATCTTTTCCTTTAGCAGTCTGTGAATGTGTCAGTTTGCATTGCACAGAAGAACATTGCTCTTCTCCAGTGAGGAACCTTTGATAACATCAGGAGTTAAAGGAAAGTACTTTGATTTTCCAAGTTATTCTAAATACAGAATGGTAGAGGTATTGTATTTAGCTGTCTGTCACAGCAGATACGAAATTCTAAGAATTATTGAGAGAGAGATCTTTTTGGATCTGCAGTAAGCTGTGGTAAGTATGTGAAATTTGCCTATAAAAGACAATGAGCAACTGAAAATCTCTGGCCAAAAAGGAATGAAGGAAATGCAGGATATGATCAAACTCTGACAAGAGGTATTGTAAGCTTCAATGTTACACTGCTTTGCAGGGTGTTTTATTCTTCTTTTTAATGGAAATGGCTGTAGGTTTTTATTGGATACTAATTGGCCACTTTCTTCAAAAGCTTTAACTGTTTTAGTAGGAAAATGGCAGGAGATAGCACTGACTTTCAGTGATAAGATTGTAAAAACTACATAGGGCGCAATTTATCATCACATGGACCTTCAAGTTTGCATCCATATTTTCTAACCAAGGCTCTGTCCATTTTTAGAAACACTACTTAGAATTTTACATGTATTTTTAGAAAGTTAATATGAAAACAGTTATGAAAAGGAAAGGTTTGTTTTATTTGTATTTTGGTAGGTTTAATAAGGTTCAACTGTGGGACATTGAGGCTTTTAACTCAACTACTATTTTAAGGTTCAAGCTCCCCTGTTTTCCTCTGCTAAAATTTAATGCTGAAAACTGTCTAAACACCCTCCTTATTTTCCTATGGTTTTTTTTTAATCTGCTTTCAGAGAAAATCATGACATTCTGAGTTTTTATTCCAAATCAGAAACTACCCTAGTCTGGGCATGATCTTCTGCAAACCAGAACTGTGTTTTTCCACATGTACCTCAGAGGATCTTATACTTCAGGAGAGAGACAAAACAAGGAAAAGCTTTTGCCTCCAGGATCACACTTGGCACTAGTGGTCTCAGTTTTGGTAGCAGTCCAAAACTTGATATGCAGAGATTCATGTTTAAGTTACTTAAGTTTTCTTCCATATAATTGGTCTTCACTCTATATTCATACATCAGAGCTGCAGGAATTTGTAACAGGCTACAGATGTTAATTTGTTACTGTTTTATGAAAAATCTGTTTTTCCTTTTGAAATCAATAGATCTTGGTACATTTTTGCTAGCTTCTCCATATTACAGTGTGACTGAAGTTTCTTACAGAGTTTTTGTTGTTGTTGTTTTCTTTTATATCCATAATTATTTAAATAGATATCTTAGATGCCCCTTGTGGTCTCTTTAGAATTGTTCTTTTTTGTTCAATAATGGCTTGTAACAGTTGTCCCTTGTCAGTACAACTTGCAGCAGAAATCTGGTTCAACTCAGCCAACTGTGGATTTTTACTCAGCATTTCATGTTAAACACAAAACTGTTGTGGCTCTCTAGGTTTTTATATGGGTTGGTAAGTCCCACTAAATTCCATATCGCTGTCTTTACTCTTGACTGACCTTGAATATATAGCCGTTAACACCTCATTTTTCATCACCTTTCCCTCATCATTAGCAAATGTAGTAAAATGTCTCATTTCTGAAAGTACGTTACCTTGAAGTGTTTGAAGTTGATCACTTATTAGTTATCTTTAATTTTTTTCTCTCTTCATTTAGTTTTTTAGTTCTTAGTAGCACTTTTTCTTGTGCTGCCTAAACTTGGTTCCTTAGGAATTGATCAAAAAGTTTTGACGATCTAGATCCCAGTACAAGTCTATAATCGTATTTCTTTACAAAAGAAACATGTACAAAAAATACAAAATTGTAGACCAGATCATAAAATGCTCAGAAGGGCACAACGTTTCTTCTGTTTTGTCCTTTTCTTATCTGGCTTGTCTGACTCTTTCATAATTATCTTGTCACTTGTGTTAATTACAGGTACCTTTAACGCCACTGTGAAACTTGTCAATTTGTAATTGTTAAGAATATATTTCTGGGACAAATATTCTTCTGCTAATATGAGTCATGGTTTTAATGTGAATTATCTTTTGTTGTATGAGTCATATGTTAACTTCACCTCTTAAATATTCTTTTTATATTGTTATCACACGTTACTATTGAATACGCATTTACTGGATTAAATCAAATACTTGGCCAGAGCAAATTATTTTGCTAAGTGGGTAAACACTACTTTTTAGCAGTTAGGGCCTTTATCAGGGTTTCAGATAGCTAGTCGTGTTTTGTGGCTTTTGTTTAATATATGTAAACATAATGTGCAAATTTTAATAATGTGGAAAAAAAATAATGTCCGTATCTGGATGGATTGCATCTCAGTCTTTGTTCTCATGGAAGTCAGCACCTGGACATTGTGCTGGAATGTTGTTCTATTACCTGGGAAGCTTTTATGAAGAAGGGAGTGGCAGTGCCACCTGAGGTGCCTCTGGTTTTGGCCCATGGTCTGCTTTTGTAGGAGAGGTTCCCCTTCTCTCTTTTGGCAGGAACACAAATGGTCAGAGTTCAGCACTTAGAGGGATTTTTTTTGTCCTTTTCTAAGTATCAGAAGCACCCTTTGTGTAACGCTGCTGTATGTCAAATCTTGTGGCTTAAAATGGTTATCATTCAGTTGCAAACATAAAGAATGTCATTGTATTGTGATACACAAAATAATCATGCAAGTATTGTTTCGCTGATTACATAGCTGCAGTAAATTCTAGTTTGTTAGCTGGTTAAAGGGTGCTTTTTAGAAGCTGTGCTTATTAGAGAGAAGTCTGTTTGCTGCGCTAGGCATTAATTCTGTATGGAGAGCTATTAAATATGAATAGAAGTCCTGTGACTGTCTAACCACAGAACCTTAGGAGGAGCCAGTCATAGCTTCTCTCAATTGTCTTGGTAGCCAGCTAGGATAAACAAGTTATGTTTGCAAGCTGAAGGAGCAGTGCAAGAAGATGCAAGAACAGAATGAATTGGGAAATGGAAATAGATTAAGTTTAACCCTTTTAGCAAAAATATTGTTTCTAATCTTCCCCCTGCTAATATAATATATTATTTGTAAATAAAATAATGCAACAACTAACTGAGTAGAGGGAAGTTTGGGATGGTGATGTTGATGAATACTCTGCTTTCTCTAATACCCCCGTTCAAATATGCTGTAAGGGTGTTTATAAGAATATTTTATAAAGCCTCATGGATTTTTTGAAAGAAATATATTAAATCGGTGCTTATTCATATAAAACCTACTGGGACATCAGTGGAAAGGGAAGGAACAGATGAAGTTTGGGTATGTCCATAAATCACAGACTTTTGATTTCAAGTCCATGGCTGAAATGCCTCTGGTATCACTAATTAATCTCTTCATGTAATCATAATCTACTGAATTCAGAAAATATGCAGACCAATGTCAAATTAAGACTTAGAACATTGTTGAAATTGATCTGTAACTTTGATTATTAATTAAAGGCAAAACCTCCTGAAGTAGAATCCTAGGCTTTAATTGTAGACCAAAAAATAGTGAGTTGTGTTGACATTATCCACTAAAAACCTGGTAATAATAACAACCGTGAATGCTTATGAGAATTGTCCTTGGCATACAATTTGACAGAACTCCT
The DNA here is from genome assembly GCF_017639655.2 of Falco naumanni. Classification (NCBI taxonomy): domain Eukaryota; kingdom Metazoa; phylum Chordata; class Aves; order Falconiformes; family Falconidae; genus Falco; species Falco naumanni. The sequence continues at coordinate 44,483,561 of NC_054057.1, read as the reverse complement.
TTTATGAGCTGTTAGTTGCTGTCCTGTAAGATACAGACAAGTTTCCTAATTCAGCAGTTTAATTTTCAATGTCCCTGCAGTCTCCCTACTACTAACTGGACAGGATCAGCATGGAACACGCCAGAGAAGCAGTATAGTTGTCCTGAGTGTTTCCAAAAAGATACAGCAGACAGTTGTGGAAAAAACTGGGGACACACCCCCGGCCCCCCCAGTTAAAAGGAGAATTCAAAAAGTAGTTTCTACTGAATCTGAATGCAACATTAAAGGCTTTTCTGGCTGAACTTTTGATATATGATATAGAAGAAGGAACAGCTAGGTACATATACTTTAATTTATACCTTAATAATTCCTTTTTACATTAAGTAATATAATACTCATTTTTAGGATCTCCAGGAAGGTATTGACAACACTGAAATACACTTTCCAACAATGTAGCAGGAATCTTAGGTAAACTCATCATGTTTGAAAAGCCTGCAGGTGTTCATAACTGGAAATCCTTTGTGTATAGGATAATCCTCGTGATGCTCTACACTATTCTGCTTTTTGTTTGGCACTTTGGCATTGCTGATTGTGCAAGTTTAAAAAAAATCCTTTCAGCAGGTTTTTTATATTTATATGAAATAAATAGATTTATTAATTCCTTTTCCTTTTTATGTGATTTTTTTTTCTTGATCTGATAATTAAACCTTGAAGATTTCAGTGATGTTTCAATGACTGTGTTTTCCTTTTGTTGAATATGTCTAATTAAATTTAACGTTATTTGCTTTTGATTTCAGCTGTTAATCCTAGATACATACTTAGGAATTGGATGGCAGAATCAGCAGTGAAAAAAGCTAATTTGAATGATTTCTCAGAGGTAAAATTATTTTTCTTTTATGACATATTCATTAATAATTGGCACAATTGTTAATGAAACAGTTGTTGAATTTATACTTTGCACCTATACTACACTTTGGCCAACACTGTACTGTCTAATAACAATTACTATTAAAAATATTAACAAAATTATTAACAGTATTAATTATAAATAACAGCAACAGTATTAATAGTAGTACTAATAACAGTAAGCAACTCATGTAGTGGTTTCTGGAGCCAGGAGGCTGCATAATATGAAATGGAAAAAACTTCTCTTGTTTTCAGAAAAAAAAAAATTGTATAAAACCCTACCCATTTAAATTGCTTCCAGGTTCATCTCCTACAGAAGACTTTACAACATCCCTTTCGGAGGCAGCAGGCTGCAGAGACAGCAGGCTACTCCCTGCGCCCCCCAGCTTGGGCTAAGGATCTTAAAGTAAGCTGTTCATCCTGAGAGAAATCTGAACAAACAAGGAAAATGATCAGGGTTGAAGCTCAGGTCTTCAAATAGGATTAATGGATCAAGCAATGGGAACTTCTCTCCCTTATACTCTGTGGACTGGAATCTGCTGCTCCGCTAAGCAAGGCAAGGTCTTGACCAACTTTGTAAAGTCTAAAGATTAAAGAAATGGACCACTACGTATGATTGCATCAGCAAATTATACTGGCACTTGTAACTGCCCTTCATGTTCAGCTGTGCATTAATTTAAGTCCCAATATTTAATTCTGCCAAACTGTCACACTTAACCTGTCAGAATTCATGGCCGGTCAGGTGGGTCTCAGTAACTTCTAATGGCTGTCAATTTAAAATCTATCTAAGCTAGTTTTAATGATACAGTATTTTGATGAATGTTCTCCTTGCTGTTACACACTGTTCCTATATAATTTTATTCTGAAGACACAGATGTTCTTAACTCCTTTGCAGAGCTGGAACAGCAGATCGTCTTATACTTAGACCTTGTCATCTTTTCTCTTTTTGACTGTGTTTTGTCACATTAAACTGCCAACAAAGATGTAAACAAAATTCAATTAAATAGTGAGCAAAGATTTCTGTCTTGGGAGTGACTTGCCCAAAAGGAAACGTTGGTGTCTTTGCCAGTGCCAGGTGCCTATTGAGCCAGGCCCACTGCTCTCTGAGTGTATCTTTTGACAGTAGTAGAAAGAATGTTGGTGTGTGGATATAAAGCCTCAGGAAAGTTTCACTGCTGGGACATGATTTGAAGATGCACGTTATTGTGCCTGCAGGGTAAATGCAGCACCACTGCAGCTCGGGCACTGGTTTCCACTTAGATGAAAGAACTCTAATTTATGTTGAACCAAGCATCCACTAAGTTTCTTTTGTATGTGGGCCAAACGCAGCTGCCCGTACATCTTTACCTCATGGAATAATTGCATAAACAGAAAGCGTTTTTATACTGCTTTTTTCTTCGATGTGTTTTATGAATGTTAAATCCTATTAGTAGTAGTAGCGAGTGGACCTCTGCTTCACCCAGTTACAGGTGAAGAAAGCCTCCAGCGCCACGGTACAAAACCAGAACCTCCCAAACGGCAGCTGTTTTACAAGCGGTGGTAAGTTCTGCCCGCTGTGCTCATTGTGAGGCTTTTCTCAGGTCCTTGAAAAACATCCGAAAGAATGAAGCAAGCCCTGAAAACTGGTTTCACATATTCCTCTGGCTTCAGAGAGTAGGTCAGCTAGTTCTCCAGGAGTTCATTCATGGACTCAGTCATGTCTTCTTTCCTTGATTTATATGAAAGTGAATCTCCATGATTTCCCCCCCCTAGTGTGACCGTGCAGTTTACATCGCCTGCTTTTTTACTAACTATTCTGATCTCATAATAATCAGAACTGACTGTTAATGGTGATCAAACTGCCTTAGCACATTCTGCAAGACTGAGAATTTGTCAGTTGTAACAATGCTGAAACTTTTCTGTTCTGCGTGTCTCCCTCCAACAGAATATATGCCTGTTTCCCAGTTACTGTGAGACTGTCAATGGTAACTCATAAATAATAGTCCTGTCCTGTAGTTTTGCCACGTGATCCATTTAAGTTTCTACTTTTCCACCCTTAAAAGTGTCTGACAAAAAGTGCATGAAAAACACATGAAGAATACAGTTATCTCAACATTGCCTTTTAACTACGTTATGTAAAAGTAAAGAAATGAGCCCAGATCATGCTCAGCATTTTGTAACACCTCCCTTTCCACTTCGAGGTTTTAATCATGATTTTTATTATGACAATGTAAGCATTAATACTCTGTTTCATGATATATTCTGTGAAATCCTTGGCTTCTACCTGCAGTTCTGGAGCCACCTCTTCTTTCACACAGCACTGATGCAGGAGCACATGGGGAATAAAAATATGGTGGCTGGTAATCAAACATGTTTATTTGTACTCTCATCCTCGTGTATTACAGGACAGTTATGAGGGGCAGCAGTGTTGATCCCCCACATGTGGACCTTTCTACAGGACTCTTAACTTTTCTAATCCTAAGGACTGATGGAAAAGTGGTTGCTTGAAGTAGGTCCTTCCAGTTCAGTGATGTAAGCGCCCAAAGAAGATGATGGCTGCTGAGACTGCTTCCATGTGAGGTATTGAGAAAGGCTAAAAATAATATGTTGCAATTTCAGATTTTTCCAGACTAAATTACTGTAATCTCTAGCAATGTACATACTACTGCTACCTACAGGAATAAGACAATTTTGTATGGCAGTAAGTTAGATGGAGGTAGAAGGATTAATCTATATTTTTTACAAGCGCTTTGATTTAGTCTTGGAAAGGAAGATCTTTTTGTATGTTGCAGCATTTATTTTGTACCAAATAAAGCCAGATAATTGTGTATCATTAAGATGGTAGCTCTGCTCTTTGAATGGAGAATTTGAATACTTACATTTCAGAAATTCACTGCAGCCATGTACATACACAAAATAGTTGATAGAGGTCTAATCATCACAGCATTTTAATTGATTGCTGGAGTTTTCTGTAGGCTTTGATTGTTTTTGTTTCAAAGAAAGCTCAACTTTTGTGTAAGATTAAGTGCGTGCGTTGTGATTGACTGCAGATGTAAAATGTATAACATTGAGTTTATTGTGCTGTAACAAAAGAGAAGGGAGGAAATAGGGCAGGAGGCTGTGTTGTGGTGAGAAGAGTGAATGCTAGGAAAGCTGTGTGGAAGTCTTAGTGCTTTGTGAATTCAGCAAAACTAGCTTATTGTGCAACATTTTTCTAAGGACGTGTTCTGCTTTATTTTGATGCTGGGTGTGTATTTTATTTAAAGTTTGATTTAAAAATACGGGGATAGCAGACAGCTGTTGTTACCCAAGGATGTTAAAGATGTGCACTCCTAATACCTTGTCAGAAAATGACACCCAGCTCTGCAGCATTTAGTCATTTTGCATAATACTTAACTCAGTTACATATGGAAAGAAGTTGGGAAACAATCCTTTTTTTTTTTTCCTTTTTTTTTTTTTTTTTACCCCCTAGGTTTTAAACCTCCTACTTCTAGCTAGTTAGTATTTTTTCTCCTGCATTTCCAACTAAAGCTTGTATTAAGTTTATGAGCCTTGCACTAACCTCAAGATCATTTCTCAGTTTGGCGATGATGAGATACTATTTGAATGTTCTAGTGTGCCAGTTCAAAACCTCTAGGTAACATTTGTGTTTGTTACTGGTGAACATAGTTCCCTTGGTGAGAGCTTTTTGCTCAACTGAGTGAAAGCAATGGGCTCTGTCTATACTGGAAAGTCAGAGGACCAGGAACCAGCCCCTTGGCCCATGAACTGGTACCCTGACTGGCCAGATCCACACCACAGGGCATCTCTGTGTGTGGGGTGAAACCTGCTTTAGACTTTTCCATGTTGTCTTCTGGGAATGGTGCCTGGCTTCAGCAGTTCCTTAAATTGCTCCTGGGACTGTGCTTGGGCCCACTTTGGCAGTACGGGTGAGCACTAGGTCAGCCTCAAGCTTCCATCCTCATCCTCGTTAAGCAGTAGAGGCACAGATGTACAAGCAATAGCATCTTGCCAGCAATATTAGCTCCTCGACCATAGACTGCAGAGCCTCCTCTGGTTAGCAGCAGTTATAAGACATCCCCCCCATCCCCATGTCTCTGATGTGAGTGTTACTTTTCCAATGCTCACACTGCTGGCAAACCAAAGAAAGGAAGGAGGAAATGGAGAGTGGCTGCCCCATGGCTATGCCTGAGTAACTCTGGGGATGGGCACAATTACAGCAGGAAAAAAATTGGCCTCAGCTTGTCTCAACTGAAAAAAGATTAAGTTGCAGGATGACACATAAACTTTTTTTAGCAACTCGGTCTGGCACTTCCCCGGCTGAAGCATCCCTGCTCTGAAACACCGTCTGTGCATCCCCAAGTTCCTCTTGTGTCTATGGCCACCCTCTGCGCTGGCTCCTTCCAAGAGCCTGTCCTTTCACTCCTGCTGCCTTGCCCAGGTACTACCCCCTCCTCCTAGTGCCGAGATGGGCACGTGCTGCTGCCTTGCATTGCTCCGACTTGCCAGGGGTCTGGGTCCCCGACACGGCGTGCTCATGGTTTGTGCTTTGTCAGAGTCCTGCTCCTTGTTTTTGCAGCCACTGAAACGTGCAAATGTAGTAGGGACCATCTGAAGAAAAGCAAGATGGGCCAGCCAGCATTGCTGTCTGTACTCGGATTCAAGGGTGGCTCTTTGTGCTCCAAATTTGTGGAAATTGAAGAAGGTAAGGGTCTGCAACTCTTAAGTGAAGCAGGGCTGTAACAGCCAGCCATCACCTCTGTTAGCCTTGCACTTTTGGGCTCTACCAATGCTTTAATTGATGTGCAGAGACTGCCAGGCACCTGGGGCTCAAGGCCAGGCCTCGGTAGCCTGATATACCCGCATGACTTTGGAGGGCCAAAAAAGCCGCCTCCTTCTTCCAGACTGGTCAAATAATTCAACTAAACCAAAGCCCCCACCGGGGAGTGTGTGGTGTGACATACTGGTGTGGGGGTGGGCAGGGGGTGGCCTCATTTAAACCCTAGCGTCGACAGAATCTTAATGCTCCTCGTATACATTCAAACTGTGGCCCCTGCAGGCAATGCCTGACCTCTCTGCCACCGGCACGGATACATATCTCACTCTTAGCATCTCACGCATACAATCGTGCAAAATCTTGTAATTAAAATGCTTTTACATTTTTTTTCAAGTTCATAACCAGGGAGGAATATTAACCACAACTGCCTTTGCCCACATATAGAGACATATATTGGTCTGCCTCAGGCAGCCACTTCTACCACCAGAGATGACATGGCTGTGGGATTTACCACATCATTTCAGTGGCAGGAAGAAATGCATGTGGTTCATAACAGCATTAGTTTTCAGCTTTTTTTTTTTTTTTTTTTTAAAAAGCGATTTCTAAACCAAAGGCATTTTATAAAGACATGGTTATAACTTTCATAGGCTGCTACGCAGGTATGTGGGTACAGACAAACCTTAAGCCAAAAATAAGACTAGAGATGATCCAAAACTTTCCCAGGCTGTGGTGCTGCCACCAGGTCATCATTCCCTTGCCTGCCACTACTTCTGGATGTAGGACCCTGAAAAACAGCAGTGCTTTTGTCCCCTGCTCTGTCATCTGCTTTGATGTATTGATTCAGACCACACACGTTTTACTTTTTATGCCTTTTGTATTGCAAAATACAGAAATATATTATTTGTGATACCTTAGAAGATCATGTGCATAGAAGAGGCAAAGACTGGAAGAAAAACAAACAAAGACTAGAAGGTATAGGCAAAAACTCTTTAAAATATTTAAAGTACCAATTGCAGTAAAATGGCTGTTCATTAACCATGACACTTTGTGCAGATAGAAAATGGAAGCTATTTTTATTTGAGAACTAATAATCAATGCTGCCTAAATGAACAACAGAATTAAAATGGGAGAACAAATGAAAAAAAAAATGTAGGAGGAGACATTTGTATCAGGTACAAGATAATTACGTGGGCTTTTAGAAGACAGACTATTTCTAGGTACAGTTTGAAGACTGATATTAACCAACAGGAAAAAAAGTGTCCCTACTTATCAAGGGAAGCATACAATATTTCAAAATAAAAAAAAATTCTTTGTCTAAGATTAACCAAATAAATGAGATTTAAAGGCAGCAACTGTGTGTGCTGACAGGTACGACTGGAGTTGCGTATGGAAGCAGGTGTATAACATTTGGGTGACACTGTCTGGAAATGGCCCTGGGCCTGCTTTGCATCTCAGAATAATCTAGCTGAGGTTTTACTTTTTAAAACAAACTATTTTTGAAAAAAACTGGGGTCTTTTTATAAAAAACCCCACCGCTGCGGGTTTTCTGATAAAGAACCTTTAAGGGGAATTCCGTGAAAAATCTTCCCAGTTCTCAAAATTCACATGAGAACATTGTTGTACTCTTTCCTTCAGCTCCAGTCCTACCAGAGAGGCAGCCACGGAAGATGCATTTCACTCAACGGCTGGGTCCGGGTGCTGCTCCACCATCCCTGGCTGTCCTGATGGAGCGAAGCAAGACTCAGCCTCGGCCTGATGCTGGAATGGTAGTTAACGGTGGTGGGGCAGGGTAGGAAGGAGCAGGTTACAGGGACAAAGTGGGGGAGAGAGGGCACCCCACCTTACTTCCTGAGACCCCCAGGAGGAACTTTCAGAGAATTCCCCCTGTAGGAGCCCGATCCAGCAAAACCATCCGTGATACCTTATAAAACCGGCTGTGGCTTGAAGTCCACTTAATCCCAGGGCTCAGGAGCTGCTGCCCCTTTTCTTCTCAAGAGCTTTCATTAGGTCAGACATGAAATCTGCTTGCCTGCCTCCACCCCCAAATGGAGGTGGCCCAGCTGACCGTGGCTCTCCCGCTTGTCCTGTGTGTTCTAGCCTTTTTGGAGGAAGTGGCACAGGTTTCTTTGTTGGAGGTGGTGGCTTGTTAGAGACAGGTGGAGGTGGAGGGGGTAATGGCAGGTCTCCGTTACTGCTGGAGGCTGGTGGTGGTGGAGGCACAAAATCAGGAGGAGGTTCACAGAAATCAGACGGTGGTGGTGGAAAATCAATCTTCAATGTAGGTGGTGGTGCCGGAAAGCTGTCTGGATCTGTTAGGAAAATGCCGCTGTCTCGTTTGACTTTGGAGGGTAGAACTGGTGAAGCAGAAATAGCAGATGACCGCCTTTCAGGTGGAGGAGGAGGCTGCAGTGAGTTCCTCTTACTCTGGTATTTCTGTGGCCTCAACAGTGCCTGTGCCAGGCCAGGTGCACTGACGTTATTTGACTTGACCTGTAATAAGCAGAAGAATAAAAGGACAAGGCCCAGTCAGTGCACGTGTAAACTAAAGCCACTGCCTAAGAACAGTGAAAAGATGTGAAAATACATGAGAAGAGTGCAGCAGACAGACAGCAAGATGAAGTAGAGTACGTTTTGCCTCAAGAGTGCAAATAGTATTTAGTTTTCTTTCTGGGGCTGCCCACAGAGCTTTGACCATTTAAACCTCCCTGTTGACAGTATTCATAGTGCTTCTTTGAGTGCTGTCCTCAGAAAAATGGGTGCTTTTAAAATTTCAAAGAACTGCAGTTAGTAAGACATATAAAGATACTTTCTTGATGTTCTACCTTGCTGTTCATTCCCTAAGGACATGAAGACTGAAAAAACCCAATCTGTGCTGTGTTTTTACATCCAAAAATACAGAGCAAGATTTGAGAACATAAAAAGCAGATGTAGTTTTGGCTCTTGTCCGCAGTATCTCTCATTCTAGTCACCTATCTGCCAGAGTCATTAGACACAACAGCAGTGAAACGGGAAGAAGGTGGAGACATTTGGGAATTTAAAGTTTGTGTGTCTGGATTCCCTGGCCCCAGCACTCTGCTGTACGTTCTGATAGGCATTCACCCGCAGGGTAGCGCACTGGGCCCTCCCCGTACGTGAGGGGGAACACTGCAAAGCGAGGCACTCGGGAAAGCTGTTGGTCACGATTCTGTGCAGTGCACAGGAGGGCAAAGATACTCCACTGGTGACCTGGCAAGGGCCACTGATAAGCCTGGGGAAGGGTCTTCTGGCTGCTGGGCAAGGCACGTGCACACACCGCCTCCACTTTCCAGTCAACAGTGTGACAAGCCACTGAGTTCTAGTTGTGTTTGCAAGCTCACAAGACATTCAAACCCTCTAACAACTTTTTTTGATGGAAAAATGAGTCAGAGCATCCATCATACAAGTTCAGAAAAACTTGTATGATAGCAGTTCATTATGGAGATGTCTGACAAAATTTTAGGTGGCTTTTCTTTTCAATTGTGTCTGCTAGTTGACACTATGATAAGTAAAGCCCATTTGGTGATATCTGAATATAATTTGTGCTGCTTCCCACCCCCCCCCCCCCCCCCCCCCGCCCCAGACAGCAAGGTAGCAACTGGTAGCTGTTGACAGTTATACAAACATGCTGTCTATTCTTGTAAACATGTGAAGTCTACTATCCTGAAAACAAAGATTTGTAATACATTCATTTCTAGTTATGCTAATTTATCAGTTTAGATCCAGCTAGCTTAACGCTCCAACTGTAGCACAGTGCCCCCTTAAACAGCCTGCTCCTTTGGTCCCAGGCTTGCAGGAGCTGTGAGCTGAAGAAGGTGACATGTTTGCATCCGCTAGAGAGAAGCACTCTGCAACCCTGCAGTCAGCAGTGCTGATTCTGGCATTAGCCAAGTATAACATGCATGCCTGGCGCTCCCTGCCTACAAAGATGGAAGTAAACAAGACACAGGAGGAGAGAACCACTGGCTGAGTTCTGAGAATGTGATCTGTTCCAGAGGAAGTGAGGTTCAGAACAGAGAACAGACCTCTTTAAAGGAGGAACTCAAAGACAGGAACAAGAAGTAGAGGACACGTAATGCAGGTGACAAAAACCCCTAGGAATTTCCTTTCACTTGTCCTGTGCACTTCATGCATGACCGAGGGGTTGAACGATGAACTGCAAACAAATGCAGGTTGGGTTTTTTTCTGTAGGATGTTTTTGAAGTCCTCATACAGCACCCTACTGGTATTTTTACAGCCAGAGGCGGTGCAAGTAGACAAAATTTGGAGCTTGACCAAGGAATGCACTTAGAGACTAACGAAAACATGTCATGTTTTCCCTTACTTCTTCACACTTTCTCCTTTCTTACACATTCATCTTTAGCTGCACAGTGTTTCCGCTGAAAACACTACTGTATCCTTCGTGTTACTAAGGCAAGACCTGTTCTCTGGCAGAGACAGAAAATGGCACCTTCCAGCACAGACTCTTTTAGGCTGTCCCAGTAGACACGTTCCTGTTCCTGCGTCCTGAACTCACAGCCATTTGTTCTGAGGAATGAAAACAGTAGACGAGTGTGCCTTCCCCTCCCATCAGCGGCTCCTTGCTCCTGTGCAACGGGCACACTGTCTGCAGCGTGTAAAGCATGAGGAGGGACAGCAAGGAACCAGCCACTTTGCCTGGGAGCCAAATCCTTGTCACAACAATACACGTGCACTTTGAGAGGGGAAGACAGTGGGTGAAGAAAGACAAACTTGAAGAACTTTGTCACAGGTGACATTTAACTAGTGCACTGCTAGTAACTCACCTGTACCTCTGATGTATCCACTTTCTTCTGAGTCTCTGGAAATTCTGCACTGGAATGACAAACAATTTGGGGAATCTGTCCATTTGACTGAACAGCACCTGTGACAAGGTAAGAAGATAAGGGAAGAGAGTGTTACAATTTTGTGATATTAACCAGATCAAGGAATAGCAAACTAAGAAAAAGGCTATAAAAATGTCTTTACAACTTCCACCAAGGAACCTCTCAATATGGGGTTTTTTGTACTTAATTCAGTAAAATCCATGAGGATGTCTGTTTTCTACTTCAGGCTTATTTTTTGCCTTTTCATATTCAGTTCATTACCTGAGGAAAATAAACAAGATACCTTAACATTAAAACTAATAGCTGTCCACATGCCTCCGTGGTTGCAGCTGACAATCCCACCGGCAGCACAAGTGGCAGAATGACGAAGACGTATGACAGAAATTATCAGAGCATGTAAAGGTGTTGACAAATGAAGAACTTCTGACTATAGTAAATGGTGATTACAGAAGGGGACCATTAAGGCTGACACAGAAATAGAGCAGGGGAGCTGGCTTTGGAAGGGAAGCTAAGCAGAAATCAAGGTGGTATAGGGAAGCCCACCCTCAGTCCTTCTGTTTTTTAAATTCCTGTCTTTCATAACAGCATTTTGAAGTTTGTAGTGTGCTGTAGTATTACTACATTCTCAGTTTTTAGTGCTTTTTTTTTCTCTTTACTTTAGGCTAAAGATTAAAAGTGCCATAGTTTCATATCAGTAGCAGTCATGCGAGCTGAAGGTTTGAAGTCCTACAGGGGCTGATCCATTTTCTTTAGCATATGACCTAACAGCTCTGAAAATTCTCCCAGACCTGGAATCATGGATGATTTGTGAACCTCACTGTATTCTCAGATTAGTGAAGATCTGCTAGCTGGCTAAGTTAAAGGTCTGCAAAACATCTGCCCACCATTACTGTGTTTGTAAAGGATATGCATAAATAACCCAGTACTGTCGAATGGAGTAAGTGAATGTGAGACCAAAGGACAAATTTGTAGGTTTAATTATGAAAAAATCCCCAGCCCCTGTGTAGTCTCATAAAGATTAAATAAACTCTCCAGTTTAATCTAGGATTTCTGGAAGCTGCACATGTCAAAGCAGTAGATAGTGTTTGGTGCCTAGGTACATGCATTTGTAACCCTTAATGACTGCCTTAGCTCTATTATAGTTTACAGTTCTGAGATTCAATAAAGTTGCACTCATGGATGCTAGCGAACCCTTAGCTGTCTACAATCTAAGTCTAAGCACAACAGTGGTTTTAATCTTAACGTACTTTTCTGGTAGCAAAAAGATTTCATGACTATGAAAAGAAATAGAATAAATTATTTCTGTTGCCGTGCTGGCAAATCACACAACTGACAGAGAAATAATGAACTCCACAGCGTGCTGAACTGACTAGGGCTCTTTAGGCTTCGAGGGACGACAGAAGATGGCCTAAAGTCCTTGTGTTTTATGCCTGTGCCTGCACGTTGTTCAGCATATTTGATCCAAAGTACCATTTTGATCACTCAAACTACAGTCTGTGTTTGTTGAAGGACTAACATGGAAGTCAATAAAGAGGTAAAACCAGTCTCGTGGCTGTAAAGTGCTCAGCAGAGAGACATGCAAGTCCCTGGGTTCTGTGACCATGCCCTCAAGCAGATCAAGTTCCTCTCTCTCCTCAGTTTGTCTGCTGCCCATAGCAGAGCAGGAGCTTGGGCTGCACACGCTGCCCTCAGTCACGCTGAGATTTAACTAGATCAAAGAGAGCAGAGAGATCCACTCCAGATAGTGCAAAGCATAGCGTTCTACTTGGCACATATGATATACCAGAAAGTTGGGACATGGCTAAATAGTAATCTGTTTCTTTTTCTGTTCATGGGTCTCATACACTATGCAAGACTTGAACACAGTATTTGACGCATCATCTCCTGCCACATACCTACACATATGCTATACACAAAGTCAGCCAGGTAAAGGACCTCCAGTCAATCCAATATGTGAGTTCATCCATTCTATTCTCAAGATTTATTTTTAATTTAAATGTTATAATATTCTTTGCAAGTCAATTTCTCCAAAATTTTATGAATTTATATTTGTTTTAAGCAGGAAAAAAAGTAATCCAAATATAATGCAAAATATATATGCCCAAAATATATAATACAAAATATTAAGCCTTGTTGTGATACGGAACATCTGAATAAAGCAACATCCTTCATCTTTCAAACATCATGATACAGTGCTGGCACACAACACACATTGGTTTTTTAGTGTTCAAAGACACAGACAGTAAGGCAGAGAGGCAAACAATACTATTTTGCTCGAGACGCGCTTGGCACTTGGGACACTTCAGAACCACGGCCTGACTATGCAGTTTGGGGTATACACGAACACACAAATGCTGGCTACAGCAGCCTGACCAGGGAACACAGGCTACATGAGATGCGAGAACAGAAATTCCACCTGCCCTCCTAAGCATTGCTTTTGGCTGCTGCTGAAGTTAATAGAGTACAGCCCCCCGCCAAGCTCAGACAGCACTGTAGTTTTCTATGGCAGATATTAGCCTATGTTGAAATCAGCCCATACAAATGGCTATACAGCCATCTGAAAACAGAACAGAAGGAAACACGCTTTGTTCCCTTTCCAAAACGTGAGCCAACAGCTGCTCACAGTCAGGCAGTCCAGGTTATGCAGTGTTATAGTCGGGCCCCAGGTTTTATATAGGGCAGTAAGATTGCAAGAATCGGTGACTTCCCTCAATTAAAACGCTAATGATGCTTCAGATATATTTCTACAGAGACAACATACACGACTAAAACTTTCCCAGGTTACTTGACCGTTAAATGGGATCCATTAGTTAAGATTAGCAGTATATTTTGTGATCAAATGCAGCGTTCCTGGATTCCAGTCAAGAGCTGAAGTTATACAGATGTGTACATACTTTTTAAGGCCTCGATCCTGCCCATATCCAATATAGACTGCAACACCAGCATGGAGCCCCACTGGCCAGCCACCTCTCTACTGCCATCAGTACCAGAACACAAAATGCTCCACGACTGTCCTATCCACCCTTGCTCAAATATCCCCACCCACAGCCGTCAGAAAATACCCTGATCTCGAAACAGTCTGTTACTGGGTCTCCCCACCCTAAATGTGCACGTATTACCATGACTTGACTCCAAGAAATAATAGAAAACACCCCATCTTCTCATACCTACTGAGAAAAGGCAAACTGAAGCCTTGGAAAGAAGTTTGGAGGACTGCGAGTTGTCTATATGAGAAGTCAGAATATTAACTGCCAACGCTGATTTTGACTTTGCGTGTCTTATGACAGTAAGTACTTTGCAGTACTTGGCCAGCATGGCCTTCCTAATAAATATAGCATATCTGAAGCATGTAAACTAAAAACATTCATGCACTAGTATCATGCGCTGTTGTATCTGAATGATGATAAAATCGGTAACAGCAGTGTGATGAAGCTACTGGAAAAGTAAAGTTAGAAAATAACCCAATCCTTTCTCACTCTGCATCCTTCTCCTAACATCCACATTGTTATCATGCAAATAAGTGAAAGGCTAGGAAAGAGAGTGGCTCACCCTATAACAATCTCTTTCTGAAATGATCATTCTCAGAATATCCCACTCATCCCTTTTACTCAATGGAGGAAAAGCTCCGATACAGCCAGTGTAGAGATGGGCAAACAGAAAACTTCAAGACATGGACCATCAGTCTGTAAAATGTAGAGGGAGGATAAAGGATTTGTATTCAGATGCCAACAGAAAAACACCTTATTAAATTATTTGGATTTAAGCAGACCTTTTGTGGGCTGTCCTTGTATTCTTCAAGTTCTAACTTTAAAGTGAGAGCTTTGCTGCCAGCTTAGTTAAGGATCAGAGCTACACTGGGCTGTCTAGAACAAGGTATTTTCTTGCTTAGTCAATGGGATAGTTTTCTGAATAAAGACTGTGCAACACTGATGATGACAGAAGAGGGAAATAAATGTGATTTCAACTGCTGTGACAGCATTCATACCTGCTGATAAGGATCCTACAGGGGCAGCTGGTTCCACCATTCCTTGATTTGCCCACCGAGAGGACAAGCCAGCCTTCTTCACTGCACATTTGTAATTATCATATAGTGTCTTGCCATACTGCAAAACAATCAAAACAATACGACAAGCATGGTGTTAAGGTTCGCACAGGCCAAGAATTCATTTTGCTTTCAGACATATTTTCTGCCTCCATTCCTTCCTACCCTGTTTTGTTGAAAAGTAGCTTTCTACAAGCAGTGTGCCTATTTCCGTATAGGGCCAGCTGGAAAGCATCTGTGTAACAGCACAATAAAACATGAATCTCTGTGACCAAACACAGTCCTACTGATACCACTCTCACATTTTATGTTCATTCCAGTATCTGTAAACATCTTGAAACTTGGCTTCAAAACCAACTGCTCTCAGTATCTTTTCCAATGCTTTCCAAGTATTACATTTTCAGACTGGAGACTTGGGACGCAGTTCTGGGCTCTAGTGCAAACAGCTTTGTCAGCGTAAGACACAAAATAATTTGATGTTCGACCCATACCTTTGTTGGATGTCACCCTGCCGCAGAACTGGCAGAAAAGAATATATACCTAACAGGAGCAGGTCTAGCAGTATACTGGGCTATGTATAAATCCGTCTCCCTTAATGTTTTGTGCACAAAATAGGCTGTGAATTAGAATCACAGAATCATGGAATTGTTTAGGTTGGAAAAGACCATTAAGATCATCAAGTCTAACCGTTCTGAAAGGGTTACGCAGAACTGTCTGAAAAAGGTCACAGCTGTCCTGACCAGAGCTTGCACATCTTAAGTCACAGCATTTATTATCATGCCAGGTAACTGTGGAGCAAGTTTTATGAGTACATGAGCTTTATAGCTACAAAATTCACCCCTGTGTTAATGAGAAAAACATACTGATAACTAGGGTACAGAAACATTGAGCAAATCCATCCTGGTCATGCCCTTCTGCTCTTTCTACAGTAAAATTAGCATGAATGTCCATTCTTGTCACAATATTTCCAGCTGAGATGATGACAGTCAGTAACCTGAGGAAGGCAGGATTCTACAGAAAACACATTTAACAAAATTTTCTTTTAATCTCACCTTGGCAATTCTTATTCCTGTTACCCACTGATGAAGGGTTGCTTGATCATCGCAGCATAAGTACTTGATATATTGTGACTCCTTTTGAATTTGGGGGTGCTGGAAGATATCAATTTATAAAATAAGACAAATGCAGAAATCCAACCACTACACAAAAGTATGAAGGCACACACAGTGACCTCAGTGAGAACACTGCCTATAGGTATCATGTCAACATGAAGATAATTAGAAAAAATAATAATAAAAAAAAAAGCAGCAAACCCAGAGTATAAGAACATTTTAAAAAGATGATACACGAGTTGCCACTGGCAGCATTTTCTTGAAATAATTTTAATGCACTGTAATATGAATTCAAGGGCTACATAAATCTAATAGTGATCTAGATTGATCATAGATTAATGAAGTCTACAAATGCTATGGTTCAAGGTCTACCACTCAATGTATGAACACTGGAAGGAAGCGTGCTTCTCATTGTGGTTTGTCATACGTAAGGCACTCAGACTGAATGCTGAACATAATTAGTTTTCAAAGAGTATGTTAAATTTGTTTAAGCATAAACTCTCAGCTGAAACGGATTTTTCCTTCTAACTGACTGCCTTTCTTCAGGCTGAGTGCTAGCTTTCTTCCTATGGATTTTTATTCTGCTTTATTCTTGCCGTTATTTGCTAACAGTTATGTAAACTGCCATATGTTCCAGATAGAGGATCATTCAAAATGCAACACCGTCAGAAGTAAACTTTTCATCTGTTTGTACCAGAAACCTTTACCATTTTTAAATCTTTTTTGTCCTTTTGGACAAAATTTAGGATCTCTTCTCCTTACTGATCAACACAGTACCAGCATGTGATGATGTGCCATTGCAACTCAAAGATCACCAAATGCCAGGCTGCCTGCTTGTCTGAGACTAAACATCCTCTCTAAGACTCTGAAAGAATTTCATTGCCCTGCTACAGCAGAGAAAGCTGTAAGTCTTTAGTAGCTTGTATGGACTAATACACTGCCATCTCTTGGTACACAAGGAAAAGAATTAAACCAAAGGAAAAGGCTTCATTATCCCTCATTTATGTGTTCATTTTTATTTATATTCTTATAAATTATAGGTGCACAGTTAGGGAAATACTGTGAACGCACAAAACAGCAGCCAAACATGCTCTGAGAATTTGCTATTGTCAAACCTCTCTCTTTTCAGCCTGTGCAGCTGAAAATTCAAAGCGTACCTCCACCTAGCAGCAAGGACCCTGGTTTTATACATATTGTTAAGCCTCCAAAGCAGAGCAATGCTGGACGTGGGGAACTCGGCAGGACCTCTCGCAGGCTGTGAGCAGCCCACCAGCCCAGGGCTGATGTAGGTGCCAGAGGTCTCCTCGCAGATGCCTGCTGGTAGCAGTGCAGAGGCCAAATCCTGCTAAACGGGGTGATCCAGGGGTTCAAAAGCAGAACTGAATACAGAGGTCTTGCTCCTCAGCCACGTGTCCCTGCTTACCCCTCAGCACTGCAGACACCAGGCTTCCCTTGCTTGTGTTGGCCCAACAGTGGCCAACTGTTTAGGAGGCCACATTGCGATTCGAAGAAAAAGGAACTGGTCTGGGTTAAATATAACCCATTTCATCATGCCGTAGTTTTGGTTTGTTTTTTTAAAACCCAGCAGTACACAGCATAGCCTCACATACAGCATGGGGATAAGGCGCACTGTGGCTTGGGGAGAGAACAAGTAGCGAGGGATGGATGAAAGGATGGGACCACGCAAGCCAATATTGCTGCCAAAGCCCTGTATCATCAAATTATGGAGCGAGAGTGAACACACCATGGAGGTAACTGCAAGGAAGAAAAAACCCAAAGGATATTACCCTTGAAGGGTCTCACAGCGACAGATGTGTCCCAGGGCAGTGCTGTGGGTAACTGCATTACAGCTCCTTGTGTGTTTGAACTCAGCTGCTCACACAGGTCATACTATTCACCATTTTTCTGCAAACACATAGCTGGCCGTCTCCCCTGTGAATGATGAATAAGCAAAGTCCACTTCAGCCCTCCGGAAGGGCCCATGGCTACCTTATTACCTTGCTCCCAGGCACTGCCAAGGTGAAAGCTAGGGACATGTCACATTGCAAGCCCAGAGATGCCAGCATACTGGCACCAGGTGCCTTAACTGCAGGGCCGGCACCATGCCCACCCCATGGACCTGTGCCTCAGCCACCCAGTACACTCACAGACCGCCCCTTCACACAGTTCAACAGACAGGACTGTAGCTTGCTGCAATACACCTTTGCCACGTAGCAAACAAGAGGCAGTAACCAGGGTCCCTGGAAAACAGCCTTCTCCAGCTCCCCAGTGTCTGCCTGTCCCTGTCTCCAGCAGCCTCACACAGCCTGAATGCTGCTTAGTGAGCTCTGCTACTGCACTATGTGGCCAGGACACAACGCCTGACAAACCTTATTTCCTTCCACCATTTCTCTATTATGTGACCAAACACAGTGAAAAGCATTAGAGAATTCAGTCTGAATCTTATCCTTAAAAGGATACTGCGAGCAGGCACTTCTCTCTGTGTGGCTGAGTACAGCCCATAGACCTGGGTAACATTATCACCAACAGAGCCAAAAGAACTGGGAGGTGCAAACAAAGACATTGCAACCCTTGATAAATTAAATTCTTCAAGCACTTTTCAACAAGCAACTTGCAATTTTGCTCCAGTGTGTAAGGTCCTACTGAACCCAGCAGATGGCACCCAAAGCTTTCAAAAATGAAAAAAGCAAGGCTTTTTTTTTTTTTTTGTCCTCTTTCATGACAACAAAGTCCAATGTGTCTGCATATCTTCCCTCATTTTCAAATACCACACCTACAGTTTTTTGTTACCAAAAAAAAAAAAAAAAGGAAGAAAAGACTTCCGTAATTTAACACATAATTCATGCAAACATCTGGAGGAAAGTGCACAATGCATAAACAAGGCAGAGGAAGCCATGGCATAGACCAAGCTAGGTAACGGTGCTGCACATAGACACAGCCCTGCCATGGGGATCTGCGGCTGCGGAGCTCAGAGGGGCTACTGCAGACCTCTCCTCTGGGACACTCTACAGAAATACCAGTTCCACACAAACACCCGTACCGTGTCAGAGCAAAGGTCCCTGAACCCAGTATCTGGACTCTGGCAGTGGCCACAAATGGATACCGAGGGAAGAGAAAGAAGATGACCAGTATATATGATACACCCTTCTCTGTACTCACCTTGTCTGCAACTATTTTCAGGTCAGAGGATTTTCTGAGCTGGATGGGGATTTTCTGTATTTAGGTTCTTCAGTGGATTTCTCCTCCAGGTACTCCTGCAGCTTTTTATTGAGCCCAGAAAGAGTTCTGGCATCCACAACATCTTTTACCAACAATTTTCCCATGTCTGCTATACAGTCTATGAAGAACCATCTCCTTTTGCTCTGAATCTGACTCCCACTAGCTTTGTATAACATTCTTGCTTCAGAAGAGACACTGAATGGCTGACCCCTATCCACACCTCTCCATGCCACTCCTGAGCCTAGAGATCTGCATCACATTCCTGGCAAGTTAACTCTTCTCCAGCCTACAAGCTTCTAGTCTCTGCAGTCATTCTTCAAGTCAAAGTCATTCCTTTCCTTTGCTTGTCCTTGTGGCTCTTCCT
This sequence comes from Falco naumanni, assembly GCF_017639655.2. Taxonomy (NCBI): domain Eukaryota; kingdom Metazoa; phylum Chordata; class Aves; order Falconiformes; family Falconidae; genus Falco; species Falco naumanni. The sequence goes on along the minus strand of NC_054057.1, from coordinate 44,464,324 downwards.
TGATCCTTCTCCAAGTTTATTGTATTTCTTTGAAATGAGAGGACCAGAACCACACAGGTGAGGGGAAACTATGGACATGTGTCATGGTATGGCAGCATTTGCTGTTTTACCATTTATGCCTTTTCTAATAATTCTTAATGCTTGATTTACGTATCTGACCAGCACTGAGCACTGAAACAAGGCCTTTATGAAGTTATATACCATATCAGCGTCTTGCTCCTGCATAGTACAGGTCAGCTCAAAGTTAGTAATTTCACAGGTGAAGTTCTGACTGCTTTTGACCCTATGCACATTACTGTGTGCATACCTAGACCATATGTCATTTATGATTTTACTGTTCAGAACCTCAGCCTCATAATGGCCTCCCAGAATTCTTCAGTCTGCCCTTTCCTCAATGACCTGAGTAATGTAGCACCATCAGCCAGCTTCCTCACTTCACTGCTTACCCTATCTATGAATATTTTGAGACTGTGGGTTTCTCACCATCCCGAGAAGCTGAGAGGGAACTGTCAGTGAACAAGGCTGTGTCTCATGACAGACAACATGAGAGTTATTTACTGCCTGCCCTCTACCCTATCTTTTACTAGCTATTGTCTCCACTGGGCAATCCATCTTAACTACTGACATTCACCAGTGGGGCCTATTCCAAATTACCCCAATCAGTTCCTTGATTAAATTACTCCAATCAGCAACCATGATTAAATGCAGAGTCACAAGTATATTCTGTCAAATAGGGACTCAACTAGCAAGCTGCTGAATGCCCAGCTCTCATAAGGAAGGTTAAATACCTCAAAACCCTGCAGGCAGTCTGTATCTTTGCTTTGTAACAGCTAAGGACTGTACTGTCTCTCATTTTCTGAGAAGCAGCAGCAGCAGCATTGGCTCTCTTTTTATGTGCAACTTTACCAATGACACATAAAACATAACTTTGTACTGGACCCATAGCCCACTGAGGTTGACTGGAAATATCCCATTACCTTTCTTGAGCTTTGGATCAGGTCCACGGAGGACTGTTCCATGCTGCCAGTGCAGAAGCTGCCCTCAGCAGCTCTGTGCAAGGCCAGACCACAGAAGCAAACACCAGCAGCACCAAGCTTAATACGTAAGGTTTATACCTGTAGAAGATTATTAGTGGCCCAGATGGACGCATTTGGCTTCCCGTGGTTCTTTGATGCACGAAGCCTACTTTGAGTAATGTTTCAGCCAAGACCAGTCACCCCACCCCAGCAGCTTGCTCACTTGGGAAGAACTGTACCACAGTGAAATTACTTTGGCAGTACAAATGGCAGAAGTCTGCTATCAACACTGACCTTTATGAGCTTGACTCTCCACTAAAAGCTTCATGTCATATGCAAAATCTATTAGTACATAAAAGCACTGACTTAGGATAATCAATTCAGAGGAGAATTTGGACAGCTGAAAGTCCCTGGATATTATGATCTAATGTAAAGATCCACGGGAACCAATTTCCTCCTTTCACAGCTCCTGTATCTCAGGGTAGTTGTTTAGTACAGCACACAGACCTAAGGAGGTGTAGTCACCACACAAGTTTGGTTTTGCTAAACTAGATTCATAGTGCCTGTAATAATCTGTGAGACTAATAGAGGTTGTAACAATATCAATCATGACAGTCGTGAGAAATACTGTATTTTTAGGCAAAGTAACACTAACCTCAGTATGCCACAGCCTACACATCTCACACATAGACAGATAAATTACTTTGTTATGTGGTGCATACTGTGTCCTGAAAAGGTCATTAAAATTATCTGATAGCAAAGTGAAAACATCTCCTCTGGAAAGGTGAAGCACCTTTGCCTCTGAAACATGCAGCATCAAAACGAATTATGAAAGACGACTGTCTAAAAAGCAACTACCCCAGAACTCATAGTCTGAATGAGAAGTGGTAATATGCAAGTAAAAAGGGACTCCAGAATTTTTCTCACAGAAAAAAATGGAATCGTGCTTCAAAATGATACGGTGTATTAAAATGCAACATGATTTGTCTACAGAAAACTTTTTTCTCTGTTGATGTCAAAACTCTTAATAGTGATGAATTAGTTGCATCATTGGGTCTGTGTTTTTGGAAGTGTTGGACACCTGTCTAGTTACTTATTAAGGCCTGAGCACCTCAAATGTCAGGCTGCAAAGGGATGTGCTGTGTTCCATGCAGAAAAGCACTGAAAAGGTATGGAACAGAACCTAGTGTTCTCCTCTGACCCACTGTCTCCTCTGTAAGTATCAACTGTAGAGATAAAGAAAGCAGAAGCAATTGAATATAAAGAGCTAATTTTCTGGAGAGGTTTAAAAAAATATTTGTGCACAGATTACATTTTCAGATATAAAATAAACTCTTTGCCTAAGGAAAAAAAGATAAAATCATCGAAAACCTGACGAAATAGGAACTGAACTATGTGGTTTCTATGGTTTGTGCCAAAACAAATGACTAAAGGCCATGTGTGTATGAAATGAGAGATTATCCCAATAAAATGGTATTTTGCTTTGCCTTTGTCCAACACTGAAGATGAAAAGTAAACTGAATTTACGCAGGCATCTCATTGGATCCCTTGCCCCAAAATATATGGATCATTGCTCAGTCTCTGAGGCAGAAACAATAGCCAGAAGCATAGAGTTACTAACTTTGGATCAAAAGCTTTGGCTTTAGGCCAGATTTTCACCAAATGGTCAGTTTTTGGATACCTTATCTTCTACGTATGAACTTGTGCTATGTTGAACTAGATTCTCAGAAAAGCTGAGACTCTTCTGGCTCCCATGACTGCAAGGAGAATTAATACTCAGCACCTTTCAAAAATCACACCAATGTGGTTCAAATTTGCCATCTACTATTAAACGTGGTCAAATTCTGATGCTGTGCACTCTCTGCATTAAAGTGACCACACTTAATTGATCTTTTGAAGACATGTGTGAACTGTACAGAGATAAAACAGTAACTGTCCTATTATAAAGAAATGATACCTACATAAGGAAGATATGACCTACATTTCTCTAACAACCAAGGCAAAATTTTTAGGTCATTAAAAATACATGTAATAGCCACTGTAGCCAAAGAGAACTGCTTTATGCAGCAAATCATATTTTCCAAAGCTATTATATTCCATTTCCCACTGTCCATTCTCTGTCCTTATTCTCCCCATTGTTTATGCATCAGTCTTGCAAAACTGTGTGCATGTACTATGACCGTAATCCCACATATCTGAAAGTGTTCTGTAATAGAGTATGTCTGCTTTTGCTTTTTCACTTTATTTAGCAATGAATTTTACTCTGAAATATTTATCTGAAGCATTCATGCTAACACAATCTTCAAACCTTTCACATGAAGAAACAAAAATCTCCTGTTTTCTGTCCTCATTTCCTGCACTAGCCATTGGTTCTACATCTTTTTCCTACCATTTGCTATCACAAACATTGCTAATTCTCACCTTCTCCCTTCTTAACTGTCAATGTTTTGAATGTATTATGTACATGACTCAGTCTGGGACTGAGCATACTGGGTGTGAGGGAGGAGGGAACCAGCAGCAGAGCAACTAAATACTAAATTACTTGGTAGAATGATGCCACTGTTCCAAACAGACACTATTCTTGAAATCTACTTCTAAAATTCTTTAGATCATTAGAAATTTCTTTAAAAAAAAAATTAGTTTCCAAACGACACCAGGAAAACTTAGCCGTTTCGACTACACAGGAAAATGTGCCCAGCTGTGGAAATAGAGGATGATTTGCCTTTGTCTCAGTTAATCCCCAGGAAACCAATTTTTTTCATCCTAGATTAATTCAGCATTATGCACCATTACCTCCAGATTACTCAAGCACAACCAGCACCAATAAACTATAATTAAATCCACTCTTTGTCACAGACACATCAGACTGACTAAACCAGCAAATTTGCATATAGATTACCTTGCTATTTTGTCTGCTTCAGAGGAGTTTTCCACATGGTGTGACAAAACCAGCTTCTTGACTAGCGTGTGTGTGCACAGACACACATTCTCAATGTACAAAATAAACATTATGTTCATAATTTCTGCTCAGTGCAATGGATGCTGTTGCTAGCACGATGAACTGATTGATCCCTTCCCTCATGGTGGAATCCTTTGGTTTTGAGGGCTTTCAGCTTCAGAATATGAAATACCTCACAAAAGTCTCACCCATTTCCACAGTGTTTCCCCTGTAACATAGTAGATGGTGAAAGAGAAGGTCTGCAGGGAATCCATGCACAAAAATTCGCATTTGTAAATGCAAAAGCAACTGTGAGGAACCAAGCCACTCCAACTGGCACACTTGCTGCATGTGGTGTGTGAAATTACGTTTTCTATGAAGGAAAGATATATTTGTTCCCTCATCGTTTCTCTCCCAGGAGTGACCAGCACTCTGCAGGGTGGCGGGGACGGCTGTGCTACTACCCTCTCCCACCTCCTCTGCATGGAACAGAGGGACAGATCTGACCTTAACAGGTGCAGGTTTGAGTGAAGGTCTTCTTCCACACTTGGCTGCCCTTTCCCTTCCTCTTTTCTGCATATGGAGGTCTCTATTAAGAAAAGACTCACTTCATCTGATGTCAGTGAAGGGTGGGATCTTGAAATTTTTGTAAGCATTACATTTACGCTGAGTAGGAAATAGGAAGAATCTACATGTTTACAGAAGCAGATGTCCCAAAAGCATTTATTTTATTCAGAGACTCAATTTTTAATATGTCGAGGCTTCTTTGTGTTGTTTTTTTGTTTTACACGTGGGACTTCCTTTCAGGGAGGAAGGCTTGTTTAGCAGTTATATAAGGTTATATATAGCTCAGCACAGACCAAGTAGCTACTAGGAAATAAGAGCTCTTCAAGCTTTACAGTTGCCCCAAAACTTAAGGATTCCTAAAAGCCAACTCCATTGGAGCCTCTGCCAAGCTGCACTCTCATCTTCAGGACCCAGCCACATCAGTTCTGGTTTGCTGCACAGGGACAGCTAAAGGTGACCCTGCTCTCTGACACCAGCCAGCCAGCTGGGCTCTTTTCAGTTGGTCCCAGCTGGGCTTTCAGCTGCCTGAGAGAAGCTGATATGAGGAAGCAACTGCTTTGTTCAGTTACTGCAGTTGTCTCCTGAATCGTCCTGAAAGGAAGCTCCTGAATAAGCTCAGCAAAGTGCTTTCTTTTTTCTGGTAGACACTGTGATGTGTCTTTGAATTCTTTCTGGCTTTTTCTACCCTTTTCCCCATTATCTCCTCAGTGTCTTGATGGTTAACGAATATGCAAAAACAACCCCATTTTTGTTCTGAGTTACAGTATATAAAATGGGGTGCTGATGTAATGGGAAGAAATGATGGACAAAGAGCACTCACAACACATCATGCTTCTCTAGCTATAAGAGGAACATCCTACAGGATGGATCTGCAGACAAGATATTTTTATATTTGAGCTAGTTTAAAACAGCTAGTCCAGGTGCAGTTCCAACAACACAGGCTGCAAAAACTACCCCAGCTTCTGGCTAAGTATCAAAGCAACCCGCTCATGATGACCACGACCTTGTTGCTACACTAACACCAGCCCCCAAGCCAGCATCAACCAAGTAACGCAGGTATGACCACTGAAATTGAAATTAAATGGCTAGATTAAAAAAGAAACAGGACAGAGAGAGCTGCCAGCTCCCCGTGACTGGATGCATCTTAGCTGGGACAGGCACTAGGACCAAAGGCTCACTGTCTTTGTAAGCCCCTTGCTCCACTGTAGCCTAACAGAAGAAACTGGAAAAAAAGGTTGAATCCCATCTAGAGACATCAAGGTGAAGCTCCATTCAAAGAAATGTCTTGAAGATTTTGAGGCAAAAGCCCACATAGCTCAGAGCAGGGTCAGACAACCTGAGAAATCTCATCGTTTTAGCTAAAACCAAGTCACCAGGGCCGTGATTAACATTAGTTATAGCATTCCTCTTTCCCGTAAGTTCTTGGTGATGCCTGGCACATAGAGACAAAAACGGCAGGAATGCTCTGTTTGTTCTTGTAACATCTCTTGAGAGCTCTTCCCTCCATAAAGACACATCATAAAGATGACCAAGGCTGGAGGGAGGCAAAAAGAAATGTTTTATCTTTTCCCCTTGGTAGCGTGAGACAGGACCTTTGAAGACAGCTACAAATGTTACAGGTTTTAGTCTAGTTATTTGTTTTAGAAGGCTCATCATTCAAATGGGGACTGGAGGAAAAGAAGGGATGTTTCCTTCAAGCATGAGGCCATACTCAACTCCACCTCAGCCCACATCACTGGCCATTTGATGCCATTTGAATGAACAAAGGGCATTTCTCCTGTTCTTGAAGTAAGGATGCCAATTAGATTAACCAGTAGGAAATACAGTATTTTTTTCAACTCAATGCTCAAATCTGGGAAATTATGTCTGGTTCTGAATTCAGCAGGATTTTCCACCTAGCACAGAAACAAGATACTGCTGAAGCTGTTAAGTCCTTGCATTTCTTCCTCACAATAAAGTACAAGCTGGTCTCTTGCCTTTGAGCTGGGCAGTTTCTTTTGCTAAGTTTGAAACACAGCAAAGCAAGTTACTTGGCTAATGACTGCTCACTGTTTTGACACAGCTATTCCTAAGGGGCAGCTTAGAAAGATACAATTCTCTTAAAAAATGTAGTGGCATGCTATTATTCAAAACCCTTCCAAGTGGTGTTACAGCTTGCTGGAGCTAATAAGGGCTGCAGACTAACCTATTTTCCAAAATATGAAAATCTCCTTTGATTTACAGGCATCTTCAGTGAACAGCTAGCATGGGCTATGGCTGCTACTCTTCCAACTGCTTTCCCCCGTTTGCTTTAAAGACAGATAATCTCCTGCAGCCAACGCAAACAAGTAACCAGAAGAGAACCTCTGCAGAGCCCCCAGTCCCAAGGCACACACAGGGGAATGAAAGAGCTTTGAAGAAACAGCAGTGTAGCCTTGTGGAGAAATTTCTATCTGGCTTGGACTGAGATGGGTGTCTAAGTTCCTTAAAAATTACTAGGTGACCAGTATAATAAAGATAAATGTCTACCTGTTAAAATCTATTGCCGTTTGGTCGCTGCACCTGCCTGCAAAAGTACTGTCATTTCATCTTGAGGACTTTATTCTCAAAATATGGCAGGATGAGAGATATCTCGAGAATGATGGTTTGTTTTCCTTCAACATCTCAGGACAAGTGTGCCCCAGCAAGAAAGATACTTTCTTCTGGGAGACTTCCATATAAAAACAGACAGGAACAAAAATTGACTAAGTGTAATAAATGACTCCGTGTTCCTGTCCATACACTTTTGTGTCACCAAGCATCCAATCATTTAACTTTGCTCCTTCCCTCAGCCCACAGATCTCCAGTTGCATTACACCCTCAGCTCCAGCCTCCAAAGGTAAGAGGATATGAACGAACTCATCTCCTGCATGCCTTCAAAAAGGTATATATAGAATTCAAATTAATGTACAGAAATCACAATAAATATGAAACTCTCCATTGCATCACTCTTAGAAAGCCATTGTAAGCGGAATGCTTCCACTTCTGAAACAACAGAAGACGTGAAGATACCAATACTTGCCCATACTTCCTGACCAACTCCAGCCACCGCAGAAGACAGCTGTTAAGAGAAGCCAAGTCTGAAACTGAGCTGGTCAGGAATCTACCAAATGCTGATTTGTGGGAATTAAAATGAAGAACAATCACTGTAACATAATCTATTCATCACTAGGTAGTGTTGCTCAGATATAATGATCTTATCAATATGTTTATTCTAGTATACCGCAAACACATTTTAGAAGCATCACAGCAAACAGTTTTGCTAAGCGGGTTTCATACATTTATAAGCCTATTACACATAAAGCTTTCCCCAGTGAGCTTTTGATCTTGTTCTTCACATTTCACATTGAGAGTACAGGACTAACATCACACATCCAATAGAGCATTTCAGTCGTCGTGACTTTTTTTTGTATAAGTTCTTATTTATAGCATACCTCTTTCCACAAAAGATGGCCGTAAGTCCAGAAAGTTTTCCTAATTGTTGTAAACAGTTAAACACATTGCTACATACACTTCAAAAATCATGCTTTTATTTTCATCTGATCAGAATGTGAAAAACTCTTATCAGTCAAATAATTCTTTGACCAGACATCTGTTTAGAAAATCAATTTCCCCTTATTTTTTAAATCAGCTCCCCTTTTACTTTTTTTTTCATTAGAAGTTTTATTTTTCAGAAATAATGCCTACCTGTTAACTTCAGAAGGCTCACCCCTGTTTTACAAACAAGGATAAAGTGGCTTTTTGCAGAGCATTTTGCAGAGAACTATAGTATTAAAACTGGTCATCTGTGTTAATTAGACACATCTGCTTCAGAAAGTAAGTCTGGTCTATAAACCACTTCTGCTTGGCCATGTGTAAATTAGGCTAGCAGACATTTTGAAACTGAATAAAAAAGCACTGTAAGTGTGCAGCTACTGCCAGAAGTATGGTTTGTGACCTCTGAAATTAATGTTTCCCATACTTCTTTTCTGAGATAGGAAGACAGTGTGTTTTCTAATATCTTGTTGGCACTGCGGGCCTGTAAATAGAGAAGCGTCAACAAGATTATCTTCCTTCTTGTACCAGTAATCCCACTGTAATCTAAAATCCGTATTAATGACAGATAGCAAGCAAGGCCTAATTACTGCAACCTCAAAGCTTCATTTCTGCTATCTGAACTATGTAAAAAGCATAGGCTTCTTTTCCTTTCCTGAAAGAAATGCAGAATTCTCAGCCTTTTTGCAGTGCTGTTGCCTGGAGAGGCAGCAATAAGATACTTCAACAGCAAACACTGATTTTCACGAGTGGGTGAACAACGTCCTTTGCCCTCCTGCCACAAATAGTTGCATAATAAAATATGGCAACTGAGATGTTTATTCCTGCAAGGTTTTGCATCTCAGTTCAACAAACCACTCAACAGGTACAACTATACTGCAAATAAAAGGTAGACTTACTTCTTAGTATATAGTCCACAGCACTTATAATGTCAACGTTAGGGACTGCCAGTCTTAATCATACATCTGCCTTGTGTGCCATTTGTCCAGATGTGTCCAGTCACCTGAACAGTCTGAATATGGAAGCATATTCAGGCTTGTTTTGAAGACAACTTTATAGACCCAGTGCAGACACATATCATAGGACTACAAGTCCTTAAAATTAAGGTTCTAAAGACCTGTTGCTGATCAACAATGAAGCGAAGAAGAAAATAGAAATGATTTTGCAGGAGGTATTCTATCTCAGGGTATCCAAAGCTTCAAATTTAAACATGTTTACATACAAAAGAACCTGTGTGTGACATTTGCAGAACTTACGGTTTGTGTACGTTACCTTTAAGACAAAGCAGTGATCTGTAGGCGCCTTATATTTCACTTTGTGTTGAGAACCATAATAAACGTTCATATTCTCAAATTGAATGAAACATGCCAGATCCCGTGATGTCTATAAATGAAAACCAAGTACATCGTTGTTAGAACAAATTGAATTTTGATGTGAAACTCATTAGTAGGACTTTTTCAAGTGCGTTAATGCCCATGTTTTTTACTTTCTCAGCTGTCATGAAGTTGACTGAAGAAAGGTTAATTTTAAATGTGTGCATTCTTAAACTAACAATTGAAAAAGGGTTAGTACACATTAGGAATAATATATAACACAAACACAGTGCAACATTTTGTTGCTGTTCTGGTTTTGCTGTGCTTTATTGCTTTTTGTGAAGATTTTGGCTTATGGCTAACAAGACCAAATAGAACACCACAGTAACAATTAACTTTAGTAAAATAGATAAAGGCCTAGCAACTACATCCTTACAATTCTAAGTGGAGAAAGGAGGTTTGGGGTTCCAAATTCTTTTGAGAGCTCGTTTTTCTTCGGTATGTCACAAACAAGCTCTCATCAGGAAATAAGCACTCATGTAATCTATTTTGCTTTGCGTTTTCTCAAATTTACTGGCATCATTCCTTTTCTGTTTATTGCAACATTTGCCTGTTCACAATATATTGCTAAAGTAACAATGCTTCTGTTGCTGGCACACTTCTCAGTGCAGAATTCTGCATACAAAGCATAAGTTTTGCAATTCTTTGAGTGGAAATGCAAAGGAAACCAGGAAATTGTGGAAAAAAAAACCCCAACACCAAACCACAAATCCTCTCTACCCCTAAGACTGGGGTTTATTTCCACATATGAAGGTTCTTCTATGCTGTTCTCATTCTTACTGATACTTTTATTACAATACACCCTTGAGTTGGATTTATTTACAAATTGAGTTTGCAAGTAAGCTTTGTGGGGAGAGGAAAAACTCCATAGTATATGTAGACAGGGCTTCTCTCTCTCCCATCTCCCTTGAAGCTGATGTCAAAGATTTTGTCATTGACTGTGTGGACCTAGGATTTTCCAACACTGTAAATTCTTAAATGTGCTCAATTCAATGAGTTGATCCTTTTCTTTACAAACCAGGTAATAGCAATTTAGAGCAATATGAATGCAGTTGTCATTTTCTTCAAAGTAAGGAACAAATTTTTATGCAAGGGATAAAGGCACTTACTGCTAGCATTTCTGCAATGTTAAATGACAAAGCAACACATGTAACCAACACATTTTAAAATTGTATCTGCAATTCTGCTTCTGCTGTTTTGTGACCCTGTCCATTAACAGCATGTTTCTGAATGGGATGTGAGTAATGCTGAAGAAAGAAATTAAGTCAGCAGTGCTGACTGGTGCTTGGTTTCTTAAAAAAAATACAAAACCAAAACAGAACCAAAACCACCAAAGGCGTGTGTGTATAATTACCTGAATGTGTCTCTGTATTTTCACATTTGCCATGTGTTCTACAGCCAACATGAAGTGTCAAAAGTATGTCAGATTTACAAATGAAAACATGATTATATGATGAACTTCAAAACAGCTGCAGCAGCTGAAGATACTATTGTCTGCCAACTGTTTGTTTCTGTACCTCAGTGAAAGATCATTCTACCCACAACTGAATGACTTCAGCAAGGTGCATGTGCATTCTTCATACCACCCTGACATGGGATGAACTCTCATAATTTAAGGACTTTGACTGAAGAGCTGTACTGAATTCTGTTGCAGTGCTTCAAGATGTTTAGCACCCTAACTGCAGCCTGCTCATCTACCAGAGATTACTGTTTCCACAAAAGACAAGTCTACCTGAGCCTCAGCTGTTCCAATACAGAGCCCAGTAACTAACTTAAATCACCATTAAACATAGATTTGAACTGAGAAACTTGACCTTCTCTGGAACGGCTGAGGCATGGACGTACGCATCCTTTTGCTGAAGGCTGTTAGAGAAGCAGGAGCAAACAGTTGATTGTGATACCATTTAGCTTAACTATCTGCTAAAGAACTAGCTTCAAGGTCCTCTGTCCCTGCAAGTACCTGAGTTGGTGATATAGTGAATTTGAAACACTCACACAGTTCCTTAAAATGGCTCAGTTATAGGCAGGGTGCTGTACAGGGTGCAAGGACTAACAGGCAATAAAGCGTTAAACAGCAGTTAAAAGACAACTGCATGGCTCCATCCTGAGCCTATGCTTGCAGTCTATTACCTGAAAAAATGGAAGCACTTTCCTCATTTGCACTGTGATGGAAAGTCACTGAAACTGGTATGATTGGGTGATGAAAAAAGGCTGTGTAGCTATCAGTACATGCTTGCCCTGCTTCGGCACCATTCTGCTGGCCACCGTTGGAGGCAGGCTACAAGGAAATGTCCAAGATGGACTTTTCATTTGAGTATTCTTACACTCTTCCCACCTTGAGTCCCTTCCAAATAGCATTCTAGTTCCTAATTGATAGGATATTGTGTGTCTGCAACATGATTTGAGGTTTGAAAGCTGTTATTTCAGGGTCAAGTAAAGTCATAATAAATTGCTGTGAAAGCAGCAAGGTAATCTAGGTCTGCGTTTCACTGAGATTGGAATATAAAGACAGGTCACTGGAGCAGCAACGTGGCATTCGTTTACAAGCTATCAATTTTATTTTACTTTTCCTTTGCAATTTAATTGGGGAATAGCAAAACAGTGAAGTTTCACAGCAGAAATCATAACAGTAAAGCTCCATCTGCAATACCAGAATTTTCAAATATGAAGCATTAGCAGAACTGTAAGTGGTAACAGACGTGGTTTTCAGAATACAAAAAAAAGCCCCAAAACCATCAGTCCCAGAAGCGGCCATTCTACCTCACCACTGTGGAAATGAGAAGCCAGTCGCCCTTATGTGCAACACATTCAGGATCTCTTTGCTTCTCCAGTGCTGGCAATTCAGACTCTAAATTTTTGCAATACTAAATGTCAGTGCATTTGATTTGGTCAGGTGGATGCTTCTGTCTCATTTCTTTCTACACAAAAAGCACAACACACTCTCTAGGTAAAGATCACCACAGGAAAAAAACATATAGCATTTCTGCATGGTGGTTACTGGTGCAGAAAGTCGGTATCAAACAAAGGAAAATTCCACCTTTTCTGTGATAAGAAATGAGTTTACTTGAGAATTTTTTAAATATTCTTCCACAAGAAACCCATATAACAGTGAAGCACTTTGGCAGCATAACAGGAGCTAAAGGGTGCTGTGCTGTTTTTCTTTCCCCAATGACTTCCGGAGGAGCATTTCATTAATGCTTTTATCCATCCATAGAAATCAAAAGGAGAGAAATGTGACAGGATTCAGTGCCTACATTCTAATATTTGCACAAGTGGTGTAGTCAAAGTTAAACCAAAGAAACCACAACCCTCCCAGATGCACCAGACAGTGCTCTTAAAATGTCACCTTGGGAGTTCTTCACTTTCACCTCCATGAATTGTTTTATTGCTAGAGGGATTATTTGGCTTCCTGACCTTGGTTTTTCCTTTGGGTACATAATAAATTCCAGAAGCTCGCAGAAGAAAATAACGCCTCTTCCAGGACTTTTTTCCATCTTCTTTTAAATAAAGGGCCCCTTCAAGCTCTGGCACAATGACAGATGTCCCACAGAAGCTTTCCTGTGCAACAAGAATAATAATATACAGAATAAATATATTTACATACAACCCTATTAATAAATAGCAGAAAAATGCTCCCTTGGAGAAAAAAAAAAGGACAAGACATTTCCTGTGACAGAAAATATACAAATATGGGCAATGTAGTTACCAGGGAGATGAACATCTTGGGCAAAAGAAACTTCCAAGGTAACGTGGTAACTCAGCCATGAGAGCTGGGTGCTGCTCACACTGGAAAAGAAGGCTCACAAAACCTCCATTCACTAAAGGGTCAAGCAAAAATGTACAAAAGGTTTTAACTAGACATAGATGTGCTCAGTGAAGACAATAGAATGGTTGGTACTGCTGCTGTTGAGTTTTCTGTTGCTGTATCTATAGGTTCTGTAGATAAACAGTTCTGTGGAGAGAATCCTTAGAGACTGCTTAGAGCTCTAAAAACAGCTAAAGAAGAAAATCCCCCTTGATCTCTGCTTCCACTTGAAATACATACTAGCATTTACAACACTGTTTAAACAAATATACTTTATTGTTTGCTTGAAGGACCTACTGTTGGGTAATTTTTAATGCCAACACACTTATTACTTAATGTTTTCATTTAGAATTCACCAGGATTTCTGCTGGTTGAAACATGGTGCTTCATGAGATGCACTTCTTTTGAAATAGGAATCCTGTCACCTGAGAGCAGCATTTCCTTTGTGAACTTTTACCAAAGTTAAAATGCTTGCCAGGAGAACTGTGAAAACCTTTTCTTTCATATAGCTCTGGATATTTCCCTCTCAAACATACAACTGAAGTAAAACTTCAGCAGGAAAGGCAAAAGGCTAAACAAACCTTCTAGAAAAGTGCAAAGGTTCTTTTTCTGTTGCAGTACAGCTAATAATTTCAGGTAGTGAGAAGTACATCTACTTCTAATCCACAAGATAATTGTTTGCTACTGATTAACCTTACTAACAATATTAAGTCACAAGGGATGGCCTAAGGGTGTGGTAACAGCTGTTTCTTTTATTCTTATTTGTACAACACTGCTTTTATTGTTATCATAACATTACTCGTCATAGAAACACTAGATAAAAATATTTCATGGCACTGGGATCTATAACAACAAAATAATTCTCCATCATTTATTTTCTCTGCTAGGGGATACAATCTGCATTTTTAATGGTGAGCAACAGATGCAGAGGAACATCCACATATTAAACCTCAGACACAAAGACACCAACCATCACAGAACTTCCTGTTACATATTTGCCCAAAGAACTAACCACTGTTGTTGCACAGCAGATGCAGATGGTGACAGTTTTGGTGACATTTGCACCATCAAACTAGCATGCTGGCTTACCTCCAGTAAAGCCTCTTTGTTTTTATCGTTCATTTCATTGCTTTCATTCTTCCCTTTGTCTGCCAGGTAGAAATTCTGATTAAGACACAAAAGGAATTAATGTTCATTATAAGGACAGTAATACAAGTAACTAGATCACTACAAATCCATTCAATAGTTACTCAGTCTTTCAATATTGAGTACCCAAGCCAGCAGATGCAAGAGGCAGATGCTTATGCACTCTTATAAAAAACTTTAATCACAGCTGCCTGCTCATGAGTTTTAATTCTTTATTTTGAATATCATTCAAAAGTAATAAAAAATTACTTTTGCCTATGTATATACAGCCTCCGAAGGTTTTATAAACACTGGCTTACATTTTTGGGTGTTTTTCTGGATCAATGGGTTTGATTTTCATTCCAATTTTCACCACTTCCTATATTATTACAGGTAGTAGAGAACATAACATTTTATTGCATGCTGATATATGATGAATACAATGCAGTATCAAAAGGCTAGAGAGCATTTTTCCTAAAAACCCAATTTACTGATTTGCTCACTTCATATCTGGCACTATCGATATAACTCGGCTCTTAATTTTTATTAAGAGCACTCATATGCCAAAGCCTTTATCCAAAGTTACTACTCTCTACTTTTAAACCCTCATTCATAATCTGCAAAGTATTTTCATGCAGTGAAGAAGGTATTAAAAAATCTAGAAGAAATCAGAAGAGATGATCTTGGCACGTGTGCTTCAGCCTACTGAAATAAAAGCCTACACTTTGAAATTACTCTGACTCTGTGACAGAGGGCTGTGAAGCTGCAGCCACCCTCAGAGGACTCAGTGTCTGTCTGCCTCTGCAAACAAGGAAGCACAGCTCCTGATGCAGTTACCAGTAGAAATAAATTCACCTACTGTTAAACAGCAAAAAGTTTTGCATTCATCTGCATTGTACAGACAGACAAAATCTCGATTTATCAATTTAAAAAGCATACAGCTAAATATCACAGTATGCAGAACATAATGCATTATTAAAAGAAGGGGGAATAATACTGGTTTGTTTGCTTCTCCCTATGCTCTATGACATACGTGTAAATTCAGGCAGTGGGAAGGTTGCTCAGGACTTTGCTAGGACTTGTGTGCCAGAGCACGTGCAGTGGCTTTGCTCAACAGCAAGCATGGCCTGATAGCAGAGCCCAGCTGCCTGCAGGCAGTAAGGCAGAAGCTGGGTGTGAAGCAAAGAGGCAGATCAAGGAGCTATGCCATGCATCAAGTAGCATTTGGATCCTTGGGCTTGAGGCCAGAATGGTAACAGTCAATGTTCACATGATCTATCATTTTCTAAACAAAAGGGCATGTAGAAGAGGAGCTTGGGTTTGGAAAATACCTGATGCATGGTCTTACTGATTTCCCTGGAATTAGTCACAAAGCTAAGTTTGCAGGACAAATGGCATAAAACAAACACCATTGTCTAGGAAATAGACAAGATCGTAAACCTCCAACAAATTCTGAAAGCTATCTACTTAAAAATTACTCCTAACTCTGTAATTCTTCAGCTGTTCTGTAGGAAGAAAACTAAGGGTTTATCTGACTTCTCATCTCTCTCCATTTTTTCATGTCTCAAGAGTATGAGAATGTGGCAACTTATATGCCTAGAACCCCACAATGACTAATCTGCAACACAAATGCAAACATTACCAAAAGACAAATGAGAAGCATGTAAGTGAAGGAACATCACTGTTGCTGCAGTATAAGAAAGAAACAAACAAGCAGCAATCTGCCCTGCCGACAATACCATGTTTACAGCAACGAGATTTATCTGAAGTGAAACCTTGCTCTTGCACAAACCACATCATCTTTTTTAAGCAGTGCCTTGAACAGCTGTCTGCCAGAACACAAGCCTCACAGCTGATGGTTTTTGGAGGGGCACCAGGAGAGGAAGGGGAAGAGGTGTGGATGATCTCAAAAACAGTTCTTTAAAAACTGCTTTCGTGAAAGTTCATATTAAGTCAGACAGGAGACATCAGAAACATAGCCACCTGCAGTTTGGCTTATGCTGATGCCATGTCTCTGGTGTGAACATAAGAAAGAAACTTGAAGACTCAATACAACAGACAGTTATGCTAGGAAACGGAGCTGGCTCTAGACTGCCTCGGCACATTTCTAGTCCATGGACAAAGGCAAGCAAACACTAAGGACCACAGCTTTGTGCCTTCATCTGAAGACAGTATTCATAGTGGAAAAAACCCAAACTGGCTCAAAACAGAACCTGCTTAAAAGTGTGTTTTCAGCAAAGACACAGTGCAATCCCTAAAATACACAACGAAGATTTATCAAGGTAAGTAAACCTTATCACTACCCCAACAAGGCTTGGCTCATCAGCTTTACTACCAGCGGGGAGAGCACTCATCTGGCTCACTCAGCCTTCAGTGCACTGATAATGAGAAAACAAAACTCCTCCGATTACAACTGATTCACTTTCAGGCATCTGGCATTTATTTAGCAAAAATACAGACCACCCTGCACTGACATAATCAATGGTAAAGAGAGAAAGTTTGTAATGCTATCCATACTGGATACATCTAATGATATACATACATACATCTAAGAACACAGCTTTTTCCTTAGGGAAACAGGGCTCTGTCACCAAAACCAGCGTTACACAGATGTACAGTCATCTTTCACCTGTCAACACACATTTCATTTATTGCTGATTACCTCCTTTATGTCTCTGCCCTGAAATCTGGAAGTACACGGTACTTACTATTTGTTAGTGGCTAAAAATCTGGGGAGCAGACTGTACGCTGTAATTGTTTTATCACTGTGTGGTCTCCTATTTTTGATCAGAAGCATTCATCCTATAGGAGGCAAACCGCATGTGTCCATAAGAGGTCATTCCAAGTCCAGTGGTCAAAGGTCATGATAAAAGGCAAGCTCTTTCCTGTCTGAGGACACCACTGGGAAACGCATGTTTGGTTTGTGACGTCAGGTCATTAATGGGACAAGACGTGGCTACAGGGCAGCTCTCTACATATGTCTACAGATTTAACTATTTTTTATATTCAAAAGACAATGTCTTTCTCTTGATGGAGAGCTGAGCTTACTTAACAGGATGGACTCATCCTATTGGGCTGATAACATAAGAAAGCAAACATAAAGGGTGATTTTACCAAACAAAAAATATGATGGTACACTTTGTCATTGGGTTTTCTTTGTTTGCACTGTTTGGATTATTTGCTGCAGAGATGAGCAGTCAAGCGTTTTTGCTTATTCCGTGCGCCTACACATCCTAGACCAGCTGAAGCTGACACACAAAGCCAGCTGCTCTCTCATGCCATTCTGCCTGACTCGGACTCATGCAGAGCTACAGCAGGAGTTTTGACATGTACTGCTAGCCAGGTATGACATCCTTAAGAGGCGTTACGCCAGCATTTCCCCCTGTGCTTATGCAGGACAGTGGTAAAACTGGCTGATGGCCCATCATTTACATTAGCTTTACATTAGC
The DNA here is from genome assembly GCF_017639655.2 of Falco naumanni. Lineage (NCBI taxonomy): Eukaryota > Metazoa > Chordata > Aves > Falconiformes > Falconidae > Falco > Falco naumanni. The sequence continues at coordinate 44,446,499 of NC_054057.1, read as the reverse complement.
AGGAAAATTCATATGCACAAAAGAAAATCCGGTAAAGATTTTATAGCCAGCTTAAGTTAATTTTGTGCTTTGTACTGCAAAGTCTATGCATACAACCTTTCCACTTAGGGATACAGCCATCTCCTTTTGTGTGGAAAAGCAGGTGAAAAAAAATCAGGCTGTATTTCTCTCCACTGTATAACCCTCAAACAGTGGAAGACAGAAGGTGTTTTCAATAGGTTCAAAGAACATTCCTGGTGGCATGTAAGCAAACCAACCTTGGATCATGGTAGAAACAGCAGCCTTAACTATTGCACTGCCAAACTCTCTGATCAGCGTTCAACGTCTCTATATTCATTAAAAAATTTCCTGAATGAAACAGCACCTCTCTCACACCTTTCATCTTTTTTCATACACAGCCCCATGCAAGCTGGAATGCAGCAGCTACTTGGCAGTAGATAGCAAAAAAATAGTGTTCAAGACAGCATTCTCCCTCTTCTTCCCCTTCCATTTAGGCTGTATTTTTGTTTTTAAGCTGTTGAAACTGTTTTTCCTGAAGATCTGCAAGGTCCACAACAGCACAAATCAGACAGCGTGCAGGAAACAAGGCAGCTGCTCCATGCTTATAACTACTTTCTTTGTGGAATGAGCTGCCAGTTTATGCTCATCCAACCTGCGCCCAGAACGAGGTGAGAACTGGCCAGCTCACATCCCATTTCAGCCCACTGCAACTGTGTACTGAATGCAGCATGATTTGTGCAGAAAAAAACAACCCAGAACATAGCCATATTTGCAATCTGTAACATGATGTGTCCCCTAAAAAAATGCACATTAGAAATATTAGAGGACACGTATGATTGCTATGAAAATCACAAAAGTAAATAAATAAATCAAGCTGAAGGCAAAGTCTTTGATGCCCCAAAAACTTGATTTTCAACTCTGTTCACTTGATTTTATAATGTTTGAAGAAATCACTACAGCTGACTTTTCATGCCTTGAGGACGGTGTCTTCAGCATCAAAGAGGGGGGAACACAGAACAAATGAAAGACATACATAAGCTATGATGCAGCTAAGAGCAAACAATATGCTGGTTAAAAGTCACCTGCAAAACAGTTCAAATATTTAAAGACTGTTTCTGTGTTACAGTCCCAAGGCAGAAAAAGAGAAGTATTTATTGAAGTAGCATCTTCTTGAAACTATACCATGGTCTCAGATACACTAATAGAGAAACTGAGGGACTACAGCGAAAAACACTTCCGTTTTTCTCACTTCTCTCTTTTTGCACATTTGCCAGCACACCCAGCAATTGGGTTCCCTACCACCCTTCTGTGTTTCCTTCACTGGGTAACAGTGGAAACAAAAGAGAAACCTTGATTCACAAAGGTGGTCAAAGTGGTAAAGAACAAAAGTATCACCTGGTGGATACTAGCCCAATTTTACTGACTTAAAAATATTTAAGCATAAAACTCATTATAGCTGTCCAGTTATGAAAGATATTAAAAATTCTTACTCCATCTCCTTCTCATGCTGTTTAGTACTCTTGCTTTTTGGAAGAAATACAACGCCAATTCAGCCTATGGGTTCTCCATTGGAAGGTACAGCTCTTGCTTTTGGCTTACATACAAGGGAGCAGAAGCATAAAGTACTCGCTGTACAGATTTTCATTAATTTTCACAAATACTGCCCCAATAGTAAAAAACAAAAAACTCCACATGCACGTTTGAATTTATCCTGTCTGCTTGTATCAGCAAGAGAGAAACAAAGGAAATCAAAATACACGCAAGCAAAAATCAAATAGTGTTCTAAGAGTGTAACCAGCATTTACAGTCAAATTTAGATTCAGCTGCCCCTTACAAAAAACCCTGTTTAAATGAAGCAAATTAATTTCCTACATTTTTCTTTTTTAGTCTCTTTTAGCTGAGAATTCTTCTTTGAGCTTTTTGAAAAGAAGTGTTGAGACCTGACAATCTTTCCTTTCAAGAGTCTAGCATAGCATTACTCAGCCACATGACACAGCATCACCTGTCCTATGTTATTTGCACATGTACCATTATGTATTTTTGTTTCAGTCCTTAGTCATAGACCTGTGATGCTTCATCTCTGTAGATGAGTCGCTGATACCATTCATGAAATAGTGGAACAGTCTTTTACTGTGAGTTCGCTGTAGGGTAAATTATATCATGGTGAGGAAAAGGGCAAAAGTATGCCTGTCTTCATGAAGAGGGGAATACCTGACGATTTTGCAGATACTTCTTTCTAAAATGTATTTTAAAAAATAACACTTTAATAAGTGTTAATTTAATAAATAACACTAAAAAATTGTCTTCAGAGACAAAACTGCAGAAAAAGAGTACTGCATGACAAGAATGACAATCTTCAAAAAAAGCCACTGGCATTAGCTGAGCAGCATGTTGCTAGCACAAAGAGGATAAATCCTGTGTTTCAAAATCTCAGTTCCTCCCCAGAAAATGAAACACATTTAATTAATTGTTGTTTAATCTATACCAGGCATATAACTAGTTCACAGAAAGAAACAATGAATATCAGGCACAGGTCACAGACCTTCTCCAGAGGCCTACTTGCTTTAGCAATGCATCTGGATACCTTTATAATATTTAATTTTTAAGCATTTAATTGCATCAAACCTCTACAATGAAAATTTTGTATCGCTAGTTTGTCTAAGAATAAGTTGTAGGCACCTGGCCACTTTTTTTTTCCAGAAAAATATCTGCAGAAAAGTAACTGTGAGATCTCCACAGACAACCTCCAACAGAATGAGCACTAAGTAAGACCAACAAGGAATCCAACTGCTGCTGCATGACCACCACAGGCTGTGTCAAAAAAAGCATTCTGCTATTTCTGTGCTCACAGAACGAGTTTATGAGGCAACCTTGACCGAGCTAGGAGGAGGCTGAACATACTGAGAACAGAGATCAGAGCACTGGATTTCAGTTTCCCATTGGTTACACCAGTTTTCCTAGGTAGTTAGGTAATCATACACCCTGCCCCCCACCAACTCAGCATTTCCACTTGGTTTACCTTTTCAGGGTCTCACTCGAGATCATATATTTGACCATGTTTCATTATGTAGTGTGAGCTCTGTCTGTACAATACTGTAATTTTCTGCCAAAAGCACAAACCATTGATAGGACTGTACTATTCTGCCTGTCTCACAATGTTTGAATTTACTAAGCCTGACAGATGGCTAGGCTTTATTACTGGCAAAATATTTCAGTAGTGTGATAGCTGCAACTGATCCAGTTTCCTTAGGCTGTTCATTTTAGAGCTTATCAGAGAGACTGAAGCTCAAGGACTACAGACATGTCCAGATCAAGCTAAGCATGTCCTGAGATGGGAGGACACAGCAACACACTCTCATTCTGGTTTTGGTTTAAGTCATATTTATTTCTAAAGTTCACTGCAATCAAAATGCCCAGAATCTTCATCAAAGGTTTACTTCCTATGGGAGGCTCACAGCCTTGATGTAAGCCGTTTGCCCAAATAACACCACTAGTGATAAAAATCAAATGTGCAATTGAACCTCTACTGCTAGGTATGTTTATGTGCATTAGGAAGTATGACATTGAGCCATCGTGTACGTTTTACTTCCAAACTTGGCTTTGCTGTTTCTTATTAAAATCACATCAATCCATGTACACTACACAACAAGTTTTCTTTCCCTGACTGAAGATGCTTGTTATGTCAATGAAGGAAACTTTCTCTCTGCAGGTTTTATTCGAAACACTAGCTCATTCTAAAAGAAAACAAACTTCCTAATGAGCAGCTTGGTGAGCTTTGCTGCCAATTTATATATTTAACTCATTTTTTCAGCAATGCTGAATTGCTCATTTTTCTCTTGCTGCCCTCAGGAACAAACCAGATGTTCAGCAAGCTAATGACGAGAGGAAAAGATCTAGTGCCTCAGAATCCATCAACTGTATGTGCCAGGGTGTTTGTAAATACAGTTTTGACCACATTATCACAATAAATAAATGATCTGTGTATAGACCTATCCTGAATAATTTGACGCAATTCAGTGAGCAGATCCTCCTTTTGCAAAGTTAGTGTGCACAAGTCACTATTCACCCAACTCTTCTCCCCAGTCTAAATGAAATCCAGATAAACTCTCTGTAGTACTCAACATTCTCTCTATGAGGTTTCACATAAAATTGGCAAAAACTGGCCCTTCAAGGAAATGTTGATCTTCATCATTAGAAATAGTGGAGAAACTGTAATAATGACAAGGCCAGGTTTTTACAGCTGTTCCATCTCACCCCAGTTCTGAGAGCTGTGCCTAAGCAACAGCTTGTACCAGCAGAGAACTACATGCTTCATTTTTTACCACTGCAGACAGGATTTTAGAACAGTATCAGAAAAGAACAGAAAGCCCTAATTTTCAGATCCTTGTATTCAATGTACTGGGCTTTTTTTCATTGAAATTACAAGTTTTGCTTTCTCTAATTCTGAATGGACAGAGCTGAAAGCAAACTAATAATGCAATATGCAGCATACAGACTCAATGACATCATTTTAGACTCTTAGCTGAATACCATGTTAGCTTACCTGGGGATTTTTAAATAAAGCATATTTTTCACTTTTTTCCAAAAACAGAACCTTATTCTCAGTGTCTCGAGTCCAGTCTGATAACACTTCAACAACATTTTCATGGTCTTCGAAAAACCTTTCTGAAGAGACAGAACAGGTAACATAAGACACTCAAACTCTCTCTCCCCTCTCCCGAGGCTGCAGAAATTCCTGTATAAGAATGTAATCATTATCTGATGTTCACTCTGAGCTAGACAGTCCAGCACTCTTTTCCACTGCACAGAAGGGAGCAAAACCACATGAAAATAGTGTCATGTGGAAGGGCAAATCAGTTGCAGAACATGCCCTCTGTAGCCTTGGCATGCTCCTGAATTCCTTCTGCATCTCTGTGCTGTGGTCTGAAGACTGCCAAGGATGGAAACAGTGACCCACTAGGAGCAGCTGGTTACACCCATGTCTCTCAGTGGCTTTCTGCTTTTGGTTTTTAAGGTTTGCAGTATGATTAGGAGGAGGGTTATATATTCACTTTGGCTACTGAATCGGGGAAAAAATAATCAGAAAAACTTATTTCCTTGATTTTTTACTTACTGAAACAAATGAAAAATTGCTTTTTGTCAGGAGGAAGAATTCTATGCAATGAAAAAAAAATGTTTGTTTCAAACAACTGTATTTAAAAACAGAAATAGCAAAACTGAGGAAACAGGAAGACAGACTGAGAACTGATGTGAAGATACGCTGGTTTCTTAAAAACCTCACCAGAGATGTGGGAGACCTAGTGTCAGTTCTCTCCCTTCCTGAGATAATCTGAACCCATATCCTCCACCCAGGAAAGCCACAGGGTATGCTAAGGTTATGTGACTCCAATCTCTTCTTCTGAAGTTTCACTTGTATAAAGTAGCTGAACAGTCACATAAAGCCCCCGTGGAAGGGAAAGGAATTGAGCATAATTTGCCAGGTAATTTTGGAAGGATCCAAAATGAAATTTTCTACAAATTCAGTATTGGGGGAGGGAATTAACCCAGCTTCAATTTTCAGTATGATTCTGGCCATTTCCTGTGAACAGCTGTACTCTCATTTCAGTGTTCTGTGGTGATCACCTCTTGCAATAGCCTAGACTAGCCTGGTGTAAGTGGAGATAACAGAGTATACATTTTGTAGGCTTTTTTTAACACTTCTTGTTACTTTTGACAAGGGTTCAGTATGTCCCATCAAAACTAAATTTTGTGAAGTAATTATACTCACAAAATGAGATTAGCTTCAGGGCCAGTTCACGTGGACAGTAACTTTTAACAACACAAGCAATGTAACGCTTCTCATTTAGCAAGTGATACTTCTGCAATGTACTGGAACTATAAAGCATTATATAAAACCTAAGTAACGGTTTGAAGCATAAACAGTATCTTACAGTCCAGGATTGCCATAAAATAATTCTCAGGTTGTAACACTAGTTTTTTAATACTAACTTTTCCCACATATACTTTTGTTTGTTCATTTGCAGTACCAGGCTTTTCTAAAATAAAAAGTATGATATGACCATCCTCAGGAGGGTCATTTTTATAATTACTGTTATAAAAGAAGTGTCAAGTCTGGATGCCTATCATAAGGCAATACTCTATTGCAAAACACATGCTGGTATGTACAGCTCAGTGTTATATCACCATCGCACTAACTGAGATTATTTGTGATATTTAACATGCAATTAATCTAAAACTGTAGTTTATTTTATTTGCAATGATTGTCTTTCAAAATAACAATATAAGACACTCTGTCAAGGATCTTACGATACAGAACTAGCTTGGACTTTCAGTTCAGCCTGAAGTATTTGCTGCTTAGATTTGCCTCTTAAAAATAGTTTTATTTTCTTGAGTAGTAACATGGAAAACAGACAGAAAGGGAAAGTGCAGGAAAGCCTGTCTTCTAGGTATGCTGATAGTAACGGAGCTATCTAGAACTGCCAAGAAGTATACTGACAAGAATAAAGAATAGTTCACATTGTTTTGATTTTGAACAAAATTAACTGCATGTTGCTGTGCACTGGAAGCAGAAGAAAGAATACGTACCATTCCATCCATATCGAAATTCCCTTCTGCAAACAAAAAAGCTCCATTCGCAGCTGATTTGGGCCTGATGATAGACCTCTGCACCAGGAGTTCATAGACTTTTCCTTTTTTCCTGAACCAACTACTGATTTATTTCCTTTCCTGCTCTTCTTCTGTCCTGGTTTTTACAATCATTTTTATTCACTATGAGAGTAGTTCCTTACTATACAAATACCCTAATGCTAACCGAAAGCACCTAGCTTTAGCTGACACTACAGTAACACAAGTAATTTTTACTTAAAAAAAAAAGTCTAACCATTACCCCAATTTTTGTAGCACATGATCTCCCTGAAACCTTCAGTTTTAATTGTACGATGGGGAATCCAAAATGTCTATCCAGATTATGAAGAAACACAAGTATATTCTTTGTAATGATCATGAAGACTCAAAAAACAAATCTGTTTATATGCTGTCATCCTAACACTCAGACGTATTCTCCCAAGTCACACTAGACCAGACGGAGCAATTTTCCAAGACAAGAAAAGACTCTGAAATTATTCAAAGTGATATTTGTGACATTTCTAGGGTCTAATGACATTTCCAGTCTTTTGTTAGTTAAGATAAGAAGGTACAAAAGAATGCAGCAATGTTGCTTCATGTATCATCCTAATAGAGTAGAAAGAACAGATTGGCAGTTAATGTCTCTGTCATTCCTACAAATAGATGAGTATCACCTTGCTCATGCTTTTTCCAGTCAGGCTTTTTCCAGCTATTTTTACATTTCTTTGTTTTACTTTAGCAGGATGACTATTCCTGGGGCTCTTTTAAAGTGCAATATTGACATTTAACTTTCTTTGTCCATTTTTACATCTCTGCTGGAAGACTGTAAACTGAAAATGCCAAAGGCTGACAATTGCCTGTTTCTCTAGGTCAAATGCAACCCCCAAAGAAAGTTGTAGCAATTTTCCTTTTCCTTTTGTGGCAAATACCTTTGCAGCCTGGACAATAAAATGGTTCTGAAATAACTCATAATTAGAGAATACTCCATTCTTAACCAGGCCTTGAAGCCTTTCTGAAGCAAAACTCATTAAGTTGCAGAAAACAATACATTAGATTTGCACAGCTGTTTCCTAGGGACCTGGTGGCCAGGTTAGTTACTTCCTAAATCATCAGGTTCCACCAGCAGAGCTGCAGTCTCCTCAAAGAGCAATACCCTGTTCACAACTACACTTAAGAAAACAACTATCACAAGTGGAAAGCATTAGAAATGACTGAAACGCTTCTCAGTCAGTCTTGTTTAATTACAGCATCTGTTTGGCCAGTATATAACAACCTGCTGGACAACACTTCAGCGCTGCATCCTCTCTTCGAAGAGCAGAGTGGAGTACTGATGTGTTTGAGTCTGTCACTGCCTTGACAAACAGTGAAATTCACATGGCTCCTTCATTTTGTGTGAAATAGAATAATGGAAATGGTGATGGGCAAGAAGCCTTCTACATCTGCATCATCCCTCATCTTAAAGAGTCTCATGTTCCAAGGAACACCAGTGGACACGTGGGCAGGAGAAATGTTATTAATTATTTTTTAAGACTACCAATAGCATAGGATGTACTACATCTATTTGCTATACACTCTGTCACTACACCACTTACCTATTTGCAGCTCTGGGTTCATTTCATACAAACACCAGTCGACGTTGCAGTCACAATGGGTTTTCTCAAAGAGATTGTCTAAAACATCCCGTGTCACCTGACGCTCATCCACCATTAGTGACTTTGTGCTGTTATCGTACATGTGCACCTTGACAACAAGCTGAGTACAGAGTCACAGAAGAGTCAGTTAATTTCAGAAACAAGTAAAAGGCTAGTCTGAATTTGCTAACACAGATAAGAAAGATTAAGGCTGAAGGTTATTACAGATTCAAAGGCACCCTGTCCCACAGGGAGCTGAGGGAATAAAACAGCTTGGAAGCCTTCACATTATATTGCCACCAAAATAAAGACCTCTTCTCAAAAGGAGAAAATTGAGCCCTGTCCTGTACATGACTTCAGGAAAGGTGAAATTGCTATGGAGAAAAAGCAGAAGTTAATCTCTTCTCTAAATCTACTAGATGTGCCATTAAGGAAAATGCTTGATAGGGAAACCAAGTACAAAAGGACAGAGTGTCCTTAATGCAAGCTAGAAACGCAGACAACTTAGTTTTAAATGAGAAAAAGAATGAAAGAATCTTGCTATGCCAACAGATATGAAATTGTATTGTACTAAGATGGGCAGTAGCCCAGCACCCACCAATAAGCAAGCAGATGGGTTACTTACACTGACCAAATTAACCTATGACACTCACTATTTCTTCATATTGTGAAGTATTTGTTAAATGAGAAACAGTGTGAACTTTTTTTCAGCGGGGAACAATGCAAGAAAATGCTGAAGTATGTAAAACATGATAAAGAACTGAAAATACATTATAAAGAAAGTATTTAAAATGCTTCATTAGTGCTGGAAACAAAAGAAAATTGTCTACAGGATCTGTATATGTATACGGAAACTGGAACTAAACTGGTGAGTTGGGAGGACTTCTCCATATAGTGTTCTTTAAATAGCTCCTTATTCTAAAATGTGTGCATAAGAAGCTTTGGTATTATAGAGACAATCTCTGTTAAAGATCAGGTCAAAGCAGAAAGTGATGATCCCCAAGAAAAAAACTACACTATCTCTGAAAAGTAAAAGCAAATCTAACAAAAAATGTGAACTCACTTTGATTCCAACCCTTGTAAATAGCTGCCTCTCCAAAATAAGCAACTGAACCATAGGGCAGATTACAGAAAAAAAGAAATGTTGTACACGCATAATCTACACAATGTCTGGGGGCGGGGAAGAGCATTTTGTCTGGTTATAGCTGACTGCTCAAAAACATGCATCTTCCATCTTCGGAGTCACAGAATGGTTGAGATTTGAAGGCACCTTTGGAGGTCATCTGGTCCAATCCCCTGCTCAAGCGAGCCCACCCAGAGCCCATTGTCCAGGACCATGTCCAGATGGTTTCTGAGTATCTCCAAGGGAGGACACTCTACAAATTCCCCAGCAATCTGTGCCAGTGCTCAGCCACCCTCACAGTGAAAAAGTGTTTCCTGATGTTCAGTTAGAATCTCGTACGTTTCTGTTTGTGTCCACTACCTCTGGTCCTGTCACTGGGCACCACTGAAAAGGGCCTGGCTCCATCCTCTTTGCACACTCCATTCACATGTTTCTATAGATTGACGAGACCTCCTTGGAGCCTTGTATTCTCTAGGCTATGCAGTCCCAGCTTTCCTCATAGGAGAGATGCTCCAGTTCCTTAATCATCTTTGTGGCCCTTTGTTCATTGGGATGGAACTCTCTAGAGCTTGGAGGAAGCCATCCTTGAATATTAACCAAGGGACTCTTTCAAGCAGATTTTTGAAGAAGCCAAAGTCTGCTCTCCTGAAAGCCAGGGCTGTGAATTTCCTTTTCACCATCCTCCCTGGCTTCTGCCATCCGCTTTTGGTAAAAGAGAGAGAAGACTAGTTTCCTTGATAATTATTTAGTCAATTTGGAATTCAAGAAATAGTAATTTCATTATAGTGAAGCCACAAGAAGATTAAGCCTTAATTCTACCCTATGGTTTCAAATATTCAGAATGGGAGGAAAAAAAATAGTCTTCAAAATAGATGTTTCCTCCCAAAGAGGAATTGCTAATGCTGCAAGGACAAGAGGGTGACCAATGAGTAGTCATTACTTACTGAGCTTTCTAAAGACAACATTGGTGAAATCCTCCCAACAAATTCTCTCAGAAGCAGCATTTGTACATGAATGTAAAGTACTCTGTGGGAACCATCTCAAGTTTGGGCACCCCCAAATTTATTGGAAGCTTCAACTCTTCTTGGAAGCCCTGCAGGCTCTGATCTCCAGCACCTCCCATCTCCTGTTTGAGCAAGACTGAAAGGTCATGACTTCTTCACCCACTTTTCAGAGTTACTAAGCATCTGCAGCTTCTGTTGCATTCAGCTGGAACACTAGCTTAGGATGAGTGGGCATAATTACATGACACACTGCAGCACTGTGCAGACAGTGGCAGGAAACTTTCTGATTTGTTGGTCTAAAATAACTTCTATTATCCTTGTACATTACTATACTGCTGTGAAAAGATTTAGCAAGACAACCCTCATTAATTTAATTGGGATTAGCAAAATCCACATTCACTGTAGAAGAAAAGTTTAATACTTCTGGAATCAGCACAGCATAAGTAAGCAAAGTTTTTATCTGCATTCCACTTTCTCTAAAGTAACCTATCAGAACAGCAGACTCTGCCCCAACATTGGAAAAAAACAGAGGCAGAGCCTTCCAAGTCCTCTTAAAAATAAGTCCCTCAGAGCTAGCATTCTCACAGAGACTTGTCTTCAGGTGGATGACAAGACAGCTCCACAGAGTATCTTTAGATGTCTCAAGTTACAGACAAAATATGAAAAAGCCTAGGAATTTTAGTAAGAACTTTTATTATTGAGAAGAATAATAGATACTTAGCTGATAACTCTTACGGTAGCATTTCACAGTTTTAAGCCTCACCTTTTTAACTTTGGCTTCCTTTAGTTTCTCCAATGCAAGTTTAATCTTGTCAGCTTTAGCCTGTGCCTCTCGTTCTTCCTGAAAAGACATGAAGATATTTGGTATACTTCTTCTTAAGTAAAGTCAGCGATTTGTGTTTACTTGAAAAGAGTTGTTTCTTGTTATTTATATCCAGAACATAAGGCTTGTCATGGGAAACTTCGTAGTTACAGCTTTCCTTGAGCTAACATTCTCCAGGCAAAGCTTTGATTTACAAGCCCAGCACTTCCAATTATACAGCTCATACATGATCTGTTCTTCCAATGCTACAGGAATGTCTGAAAACTGGACTCTTCTATTTCCCTATGGATTACAGTTGATACAAAAGAGAAGGTGAAGCAAGATCTAGCCTGAATGAAACAGCACTGCAGGGCTTGGAAGAAAACTTGCTTCTCAGTAGGATTAGGAAAACTAGAATCTTTAGGATCTTATTGAAAAATTTGGCTTGCAATTATAACACTTATAATTTTAAACTTTCTGTTAAGTACATTAATTTAATTGAATTCTTTCACTTGCCACATATGAGCTCTTATTGCATGCATACTTACTGTGAGGAACACCTCCTTAAATTGGATGATATCATGGGTTTTTAATCTAGTAATGGATCTAGTCATATTAACACAGACACAGTTAAATAGAGGACTCAAGTTCATTCCAGTTTTTGCTGAATGCCACAGTAAGATACCTAAAAATCTCAGCTTCACCCAGCTCTTCTTTTACAAAGCAGCTGTATCGGTATCACGCCTCTCTCAATATCAGTAAGGTCTGTGATCCAAGAAGACTCTGGATCCCGAGCTACTGAGAGTTTTAGGTACATGTACCAGATGCCAGTGCCTACTGTTGCCTCTGTGACTGGTTTATAGATTGTGACCATTGATTTTTGCCATCTGTCTTCCAGTAGTCTCCCCCAGTCACATAGGGAGCTGGAGAAGTACATTTTGGACAGCAAGTAACTGGTTTCTGGGGCTGCCTTGGACTGTTAGTACTACTGGAGGGTTTTGTTTCTTTCCAACTTTAAATCACTGCTCCTCTCCATTGAAAACTGTCTTGTCTTTGCTTTCTTGCCTCTCTGCTAATTTTTGCTGTCCCTGTTGCATGCTCGCACCTTTGCGGTTTCCTTTGTTTTGAAGGGGTAGGATTCTTTACTATGGTACCCACAGACACCCCCAGCTTCCAGTCAATGACTGTAGTTCCTGCCCTGCTTCCGCACAAGATTCTTCCCTGTGTTACTTTCGACCTCCACTCTCTACCCTGAAGTTGTAATTTTAGTGGTCTTTGGGCTAAGAGAAACCGAGGAGGCTGTAATTCATAGCAGATGCACTTGCAAGAAAATAGGCCTAACTAAGCATTGCCACCACATCCTTCTTACAGAGATATCATAGAATCATAGCAAAAAAAGAGCTAAAAAGGTTATTTTATTCATCCCAGGTTCAACTACAACTAAAGTACTCCTGACTGACGACCCTCTTGCTGAACTAAACATCTTTTATCACTTCTTCCCCTGGACACTAGCACCCTTTCAGATGTCAGAAATGAAAGGTAAGGTGTACAACCTGAAAGAGATGACTTCAAGCATCTTTGCTGTTGTCAAATTCTCCACTATAAATACCAGACAATCAGTTTTTAAATGTTCTTTTGTTTTTAGATCCACAGGTATGGAAATCTGCATTGCTACAGCTCAGAGATGCTCAACTTTCAGAACCTAAAAAAAGCTTCCATAGTTGAAGAGAAGTTGTTGGACAAAAGTGGCTTTCACAGTAAGGCTGCCTGTTCTACAGAGGGAAGAATACACAGCCTCTCCCACTGCATCCCCCCTTTATCATCTCAAAACACCTCTCTGCAGGGAGCAGGAAAAGCATCTTAATCAAACTGGTTGAGTGTGGTGCAGGCAGGTTTTCTGCTGAAATTTTTAGGCAAGTGTAACTCAGGCTTCACCTGCATGTGACCTGTGCTAACAGAGTTCACACATTGTACAAAACTGCAACAGAGGTCTCATCTGACAGCCTTCATGTGTTCATAACGTTTGTCTTAATGTTTACTTAATGTTTATGCAAAGTAAATAGGCTATCGCATGCAAATTTTTAGAAAAATTTAACTTTTTAAGAAATGCCTTGACAGGCTAAAAGATTTGTTTTGCCACTACAGTATCATCACCACATTTTCTGGAACTTCAAACAGAAGCACATAAAAGTCATCCAGATAACATCACAGAAAAGGCAGAAGTCTTATTTAGCTTAAGGACAGTTTTTAAAAGAAACATCAGAATTGATGGAAACCTGTAAGATAGCTCTATGCTGCCCTTTCCAAAACGGTGGGATCTTTGGCCATGCTTTGCACTGATGCCAAAGCCAAGTTCTCTACAAGAAGCTAATAACTGATTAGCACTTACTAAAAAAAATTCAGTGACAGGTTTTCTGTTAATATAAACCATTTGCAATGATTTATGCCTGTCTTGGGCTATCAAAATGATGATTAGAAAGGCGAAGGAATGGGCAGTAAAATTGCTGAGCCCACTATAACTGTAGAACCTTCCCAAGATGTTTCCCCCTGGGATATTCACTGTTGTTCCAATGCAAAATTACAAAAACTATTGAAGACTTAGAAAAAGATTCCACCCAGGCTTACCTGGGTGAGTTGCTCAGGAGGAGGTGGTGGTGGTGGTGGTGGAAGGTCTAAATCAGGGTCTGGAGGTGGAGGGGGCAAGTCATCCCCAAACCGTCCAGTAATGGTAACATAGACACTTGATTCAGAATAAATGTCACTACATGAGCCTGTTGAAGGCTGAGTGACTGTACTTTGCTGGTTGCCAGAAGTTGTTTTCTGGGCTTGTAAAGTTCTCTGTTCAACATCATTTATGTCTGCTACAAGATCAGCCATTAAAGCATCCAGGTCTTTGTCCTCTAGGGCACTTAGAGATTCTGTAAAGAAAACCACAAGATACATCAGAGTGACTATAACACTATGTTTGCATGTATGTACTGTTTTAGCATGGAAACACTGTGTTTCCAGTTCAGTGGAGATTAAATTGCAGAAGGCAGGTTACTGTATAAGATATTAAGGTTTAACACTTTAAATGGGTTCAAGAAACAAACGTGGTTTTGGAATAGCCGTTAATCTGGTCACGCTGAAGTTCAGAGTACAAGGAACTCTATGAACACAAATTAAACAGGACAGGAAGCTTCTCTTTCAGTGATACAGTCTCAGGCCCTCATGATGTTATGAAACCTGGTCCTTATCCAGCAAGGTTTCTGGGCACATGCTTAGTGATATGGATGCAAGAAATTCCATTAGCTCCCATTAGGCTATTTACTTCTTTGGGACATAAATGCTTAGCAAGTTTTGGTACAGTAAATAACAAACCGTGTAATTGAGGCCTAGATCCAGAATATCTTCACATACTACTACTATTCTACAACTCTAAAATTAACATGAAGCGAATCAGAGAGATCTAAGTCACAACAAATTGTATGGTGTCATTTGCAGCACATCAGTAATTGTGTGATCAACATCTCTGACATACCTCATATAATATGCTGGGTTTTGAGGATCTTTAAGCAAAGAACAAATAAGATAGTCTCTTTTCAAAAGCATCTTATCAACCAGATAGAAAACACTGTAACTTTTGTTTTCTGTCTTTCACTCTGACAGAATAAAGATAAAATTCTACGCTGGAACTTCAGATGCAATCAATTCTTTGGTTGTTTGAACTAGACATGGTATAAGAGATCCTGTAGAATAACATCCTGTAAGATGATTTAACTTTCTGGAAGATAAGGGTTCTTTAAGAATGAACCGATTCAGTGGTTTAAACCTCTTTGAAGAACCTAGTTTAAAAAAAATTCAAAAATAACAAAGTGGATTTATTTCCCTTCTGGAAAGGGATGGAGGGTGCTGAACTCGATAGTCAAAAATGCTAACATAGTCCAACATAGAACTTTCATCATACTAAGTGTGAACGTGTCACTAGACGGTCTTAAGTTTATTCTGCTTTACCTGTTACGGTAATAGAGTATTTTCATAAGCTTTTATTTTCAGTGGGAAAGTTGGCTTATGATCCTCTCTATTTACATACCTCTACCCTCATTGCTGGTAGAGACATGAGGTGCTTAACAGTGAACTGATTCTGGGATAAAAACATAGGTTAAAACCAACTCAGGCAAATGCAAACAACCAGCCCGCAGTAAAAAGAAAAAACAAAACCCCAAAACAAACAAAACCAAAGGGATTATTAAATATATAACATATATTTTATATATATATTTAATAATAACTCAGATAAATTTTCTCATTTGGTTTGTCACACAGCCTCAACAAGCAGCTGTACAAGCAAAAGCGACAGTGTAAACCAGAATGAGAATAAGCAACATAAAGTGGAAGCAGTTGAAGCCAATACTTCCATCAGACAAAAGTGTTCATGTAGCTCTGACCTCACACTGAGGGACCTTGCTTCTATTAAGTTAAATACTTACATTAAAAAGGTTGCGTTTTTGCAAGTTGTTTGGGGGACTTCTGATTTTTGTTTTCCTCTACACTCAGACATTTTTAAAAGTCTAACTTCTGACTCCTATCTAAGACTGAGCAACGTCCCTAAAAAAGTTGGCCCTTTCGAAGCTTCCTGAATTGAGACACATAAATATATCCCCGCCCCCCTCCCCCCAGCAAAACAGGTTTTTTTGTTTTGGTGGTGTTTTGGGGTTTTTTTGGATCGAGGGTGTTTAAAGTTTTTCTTCTCATTTGTTGCTGTGAGGTATTTTAAATAAGCATAAAAAGCATGAGAAAGTCCATTCAGCTACTTACCATTTAAATCTTTAAACCCAACTGTAAAGCTAAATTCATCATTGGACACTTTGGGGGAGGCAGGTTGTACAGTCTCCACTCCTAAACTCTGTTAAGGTAGAAGAAAAAAAACAGGCATCTGATGACATAATTACTACTACAAACATTAATATTTGTAAATCAATTACCTGAATTTGTCTAATTGAATTGATTTTTCTGCAAAGAACAGACTGACACACACTAGTTTCTGGGATTATGCATAGACTGGTAAACTAAATAGGACCGGGACAAGGGTTCAAGCACTGTCTCAATTATGCCAAGTGTTTTAATGGTTTGCATGCTTCTCAATACAATGTTGACCCATGCCAACTGCAACTCATTAGGCAACACCCAGGCTCAGTGTGGGGAACAACAGAGGCTAGAGCTGTTTCTAATAGAGACAGTGGGAAAAGCCAGACTGATTTTTAGTTTTTGGTGGTTTGTTTGAAGGGGGAGCAGAGGGAGGGTGTTGAAAGAGTTTAACTGTGTATACATTTGAGCTGTGCAATGCTGTTTGCTCCAGAGTGCTTTATTTACTAATATAGAACCTATCTGTTGCTTTCTCATGCCGTTTGCAAAAAAAAAAAACAAAAACAAACCACCCAAAAAACAACACAACATGCTGCTGTTAGCAATGTAAACTGCAAATCTGCATAGTTAGATAGAGAATTCCTAGTTTCTGGCTTGTTTAGGAAGCAGGCAGGGAACCAGTGCTTCACAAGTCAGGAAAAGCGCATACAGTGGAGATAGAAAAAGATACATTCTCCCTTCAACAGTGAGGAAGATGATAGCTCTAATAAGCAAACAGTGTAGACAAGACTGGAAGAAATTCCAAGGATCTGCCTAGACCATGCACCCACCCCAAAGCAAGTCACTTACACCTGGGTCATACCTGAAAAAAAACCTGATTAAAAAGCTTCCTATTAGATAAATTCCACCATCACCTCTGGTAATTTGTTCCACTGCTTCATTATTGAGATTACTATTCCTGCCATCAAATCTTTCTTGTGATACTCATCCTAAACTTCCTTTGCTACAGCTGAAGACAATTCCCTGTTGCCCTACTCTCCATGGACACGAGGAACCAAGTACTTCTTTCTGCTCTGATGCTGCCTTTGATGTATTTCAAGGTTATCAGTTTCCTCTAGACTAAACAACCTCAATCAATCTTTTCTTACAGGTTATGTTTCTTTTCTTTCTCATCATTCCCATTGTTTTCCTCTGGATTTTCCCCAGTCAACCCTCCTTCTCCTCAAAATGCAGTGCTAACACTGGACAGTTTCCCGGTTGAGGTCTTACCGATGCTGTGCAGAACGGAAGGATTACTTCATATAGCCTACAAGCTATACCCTTGTTCATACACCCCTGTGAGATGTTTGTCTACTTGTGCTCATACTCAATTTGTACCAGAGGCATTTACATTTCTCAGAGTTGCCTGAAACTGAGAAGCATTTTCCATTAAAATTAATGCAAATGTTTTTCTTGGCAGCTCTTTTCACCTATTTCCCACCCAGGACAAGTTGGTTTCTTCTGAAGTTATACAGAGCTGGAAACCAAAGCAGTGATAACTTTAAACACTGTTTCTGTGTTAATACTGACTCTCATAAAAATAGACACAGTATAAATATGGGAAGAGGGAGAAATGAAGCACGACAGAGTTTTACAGTGCCCAAGGAAAAAAAAATATAAAAGAGAGGGCACAAAATGTATTGATGAAAATAACTTCAATACCATAAAGGAAATACTTTCATTACTAATCTAACAAGTCGTAACATCTCATAATGGCCATAAAAGTGCAGGAAAAAAACGAAAGTACATGCAAAGGGAAATAAAAGGGAAAACAAAACGCTAAAAAGTTTAAAATTAGGTCATAGAAATATCAGAAAAGTGCAATTTTGAATTTGCATTTCTTTTTCAGCCTTGTTACGCAATGTGAAGGCACCTTTGTGTGTTCCTATCATTTACTCTTACTTTAGGAACAGACAGATTAGTGAAAAAGGGTGAAAAGCTATCTACAGTCTCATTTTGGAAATTAAAAGCCTAAAGAAATTAACAGATGCAGGTCTGTAAACTGAAAGTCTACAGGCTTTCAGATATGCCTGCATCCTTCTCCCACACAATGCTGGGGTAAGAGGGGATGCCAGCACTTTAGAGAGGGGGAGGAATAGCCAGTCTCCATCTTAGGAACATGTTCCATCCCACCCAGTACTGCACCGAGTGTAGATAGAGAAGAAGGTTACTCTTACTCTGTCCCCATCACCTGCACTCCCAACAGTGCTGTGTCCAATCTGAGAAGGTGAAATTTATCACAAGCAGTCTTTTGTTGAACTTCAAGGCATAATAATGAAACAAAATTACCCTAAAAACCTCCCTCCCTCTCTCTCTCTCAAATAAACATGCACAGTTATAAAAAGCCCTTAAAAAGCAGAAAGGCTACCAAGGGGCAAAGTAAGGATTTGACAGCCAAGAATGTCACATAAAATCTTGGATTTCACACAGTATAAGCGTAATTCTTAATCTGTGGCTCAGGATTATTGGTATTTAATTCGGCAAGCACTGGGATTCACCAAGAGGGAAGAACCCTTAAAACAGAGGACGTAAGCAATCAGACTCCCGCAGAATCCACAAGCATCCATCTATTAAAGTACAACAGATGTACTGACTTTTGGGATTGTTTTTTTTTTTAAGATACAAAAATTCTCCTTTCATCAGGTTTTGCAGGGAGTACTCCATGACTATAGATTTAGAAACAGGCTCATGCTATTTTATAGTTTCCTCTCAAGAGAGTAGTCTGCATTGGCTGTAATGTCTCTATAAATTCTTGAATGCCACCCTAGCTGTAACTTAGTATTTTGCCATATCTAAAGATCACTCTTATGCATATATTGAAAAGTTGCTTTCATTTTCAAAGTTTACATCTGACACTCGGGCTACATCCCATTTACCCATGTATGCAAAGCATTTGTACCTGAAGATTCTTATTCAAACTCTTCCTGTTTTGACAGTAACTTTCAATTTCTTGGGACCAAGCCCAGAGGAATTTAAATTGTTTATTTGGGGGTTTTTTGAGAAAGCATCTTCCATAAGCAGTTAGCTCCCTTTAACAATCTAGCCGGGGCTGATACTACTGTATTCTTCAGGCCACTTGTTTTCAGTGTCAAGCAGAGAAATTTAGTTGAAAGTTTTTCAAAGTAATGTATCTGTATTTATTCAGAGTGGAAGTACATGAAAAATGTAGAAAAGTTGCCTCTTTTCTCTAAAGCATAATAGCTATTTTTCTAATCTTGATGGAAAAAAGAATTATCTACCTGGGTCAGCATGTCCATCTCCCCAAGTAAATTGCTGAACATTTCATCTATATCATCACAGGTTTGCTCCATCTGAAAGAAAAAAATCCACAGAAAAAGAATCATCATGAGTTCATTTCAAAGCCAGCAATGGTCAAAACCAGAGAATAGGCAATGTTCTTTTATAGTATGTTCTCAATTAACTTCAAAACAACTGTTCACAACTTGCAAAAACCTCTACCCATAATTTAGAAATAACTACTAACAGATCAGAATGTCAATCCTGTACATACTGAAACACACGCTTAGGTTCTACACACATTACGAGTTCCAACAACCTCCTTGTATTATTCACATTTCATAGGTAGTCACTAGCTAACAAACCATGGTTGTATTTTAAACATCAATGAAATGTAGCTAGTGAGAGATGAAGAGGGAAACAGAGTTTGAGGCTGAGAAATTCCTGAATGCTTCATTTTGAAAGCCTTTCTTTGGCTTAGGTGACTAATACAAGAAGAGTTTATTAGGTGTTATCTAGTGCAGGACCTGATTATGGTTAGGTACATGACCAACTTTTTGTCTCAGTATTTCTCCCAATTTTCTTTCAAATACTAGTGCACTGAGAGAACTCCAGTCTTACCTAACCTCAAGACATCTGAGGGAGAGCACTGAGACAAGGAAAATGGATACATGCTGCATGACGGTAAATGGTGGCTCTTGTCACAAGATGGGGGTGTGAGGACAGCACCACACACCAAGTTACTGGGGAGATACAGCTTCTGCAATAACCCTCTTCCTCATGCATTTATTCCTTTGCAGGGACAGAAGTAGTGTAAAAGGGTTCTGACATGGAGCACTGCCAGAGACAAGAACTATAAACGTTTTCTTAATATGCTCAAGCCTCCAAGTGATTGAAAACTCCGGTACAGATAGCATAAAACTAGGGTTCAAACTTTAAACATGTGAGTAGTCTCATTGGTTCGCTAGGTCTATGTGCACCTAGTGCACATAGTTTACATGGCAGGGGTTTGGAAGTGAGAGGGCTGACAGGGTGGCTTCTGTGAGAAGACACCCAGAGCAGCCCCCATGTCAGAGAGAGACAGTAGCTCCAGCTGGCTCCAAGACGGACTTGGTGCTAGCCAAAGCCGAGTCCATCGGCAACACTGGTGGCACCTCTGTGACAACATATTTAAGGGTAAAAAATGCTGTGCAGAAGCTGTAAGAGAGGAGTGAGAAAACGTGACAGGAACAGCCCTGCAGGCAGCAAGGTCAGTGCAGAAGGAGGGGAGGAGGTGTTCCAGGTGCCAGAGCAGAGATTCCCCCGCAGCCAAGGTTGTTCTCCTGCAGCCCATACAGGACCATGCTGGAGCAGATATCCACACTGCAGTCTGTGGAGGACACCGCACCAGAGCAGGCAAACATGCCCTGAAGGAAGTTGCAGGCCATGGTGTGACCATGCTGGAGCAGGCTCCTGGTGGGAACTGTAGCCTGTGGAGAGGAGCCCGCACAGAGCAGGTTTTCCGGCAGGACCTGTGACCCTGTGGGAGACCCATGCTGAAGCAGTCTGCTCCTGAAGGACTGCACCTTGTAGAAAAGACCCCTGCTGGAGCAGTTCTTGAAGAACTGCAGCCTGTGTGAAGGTCCCAGGTTGGAGAGGTTCATGAAGGACTGTCTCCCATGGGAGGGTCCATGTTGGAGCTGGGAAACAGTGTGAGGAAATTGAAGCAGCAGAGACGGTTACACACTGACCACAGTCTTCATTCCCTGTCCCCCTGCACTGCTTGAGGGAGGTAGAGGTAGAAGAGTTGGGAGTGAAGCTGAGCCTGGGAAGAAGGGAGGGGTGGGGTAAAGATGTTTTTAATTTTGTGTTTGTTTCTCATTATCCTACTGTCTTAGTAAATAGTAATAAATTAAATTAATTTCCCTATGTTAAGCCTGTTTTGCTCAACAGTAATTGGTAAGTGTTTTCCCTTGTCCTCATCTCAACCCATGAGCTTTTCCATTGTATTTTCTCCCCCGTTCTGCTGAGGAGGGGGGAATGATAGGGCAGCTTGGTGGCCACCCACAGTCAACTCACCACAGCACCTTACAGGATGAGGACCAACCTGATGAAAGAAAGCAATCAACTGAGGACAGGAACAACTCTAATGACTATAAAGACCAGCAAGAAAAGACAACCAGCAAGTATCCTGTTCTTCAATCTTAATGCTTTTCCTTTAAAAGAGCATCTTGAGTCACAGAACTATCCCATAGTTAAATGATAAAAGGCCACTGAACCACTACAGTCAGTATCTGTTGTCTGAGAATTACTTGGTAGCATGTCTTGAGCATGACAGTTAATACTGAAGCAATCTGAGCTGCTCTGCCTCCTTTGCACTTGGTATTTCTGGCATCTACATAAGCAAGACCACCCTAATTTCCACTTGCCCTCTTACCACCTGTGTTATCTCCAACACCAGAATTCATTAGGTGAAGGCATGCACAGCTTTCATCAGTCAGGCTCGGGGCATATTCTACCTGCTTTAGACTGTTTTTGTAGCTGGTGTAACTAAAACAGGCACAGGCAACCAGGAACTGGACTTTGAACTTTCACAGTCCTCCCAAATCCCACAAATCAAAGACTTACAAGATTTCAGAACTGGATTCTGTTAAAAACATTTTAATAGGATGTGGTTGGCAGGGCTGAGGGTATCCCTACCCCAACAGTGGAGATGGTACAGCTATGCCTGTGTAACACAGAACACACGTCACACATGACTGAGTGAATGGAGAACTAAAGTCACCTTACCTGCTTCATTTCCAGCTGACAAACCACACTGGATGGCTCACTCTGTATGTATCACATTTATCATACAGAGCTTTCTCTATAAAACTCCACTTCTGTAGATTCAACAGTATACTGGTTGGGTAAATGATTACTGACTCTTAATTGATTTATTTGAATCAACAGCTGTATAGCTTCCTACACACCTGGCACTTGGAAAATCGATTTTCATAAAAAGGATAAATAAAATGGCATTTATTTGATTAGGCAGAGTGAAGTCAGAGTTGTGATGTGACAAAAAATAGCGCTGCAGTTCATACTGACAAGTATCTCATCGGTGCTTAAATAGTACTGAGTAATTTTATGTTTTTCCTGTTTTCTGATTCAGCAGAACAAAGCATCTGCTGGGGTAAGCTTATCAGCTCTAGCCCTTGTATGTTTTTGTGGGTCTTTTTAACCACTGGGTAGATCTACTTTCAGGAAAAAGTCTTCATATTGGTTCCTTTGACAAACTGAAATCCTGCTTTGCTGTATTTTTCCAGAATAGAAATATAAAAGTGGTAAAAAAATTACTCTTGAGTTACAACCAGGAGACATTATCAAAAGGAGGAGTAAGAATTGTCTAAAAAGGCAAAAAAACCCCTAAGAACTCTCTTCAGTAGTTAACAAAAAAAGGCAAGAGAACTGAATATTGCATTATACAACACACTCAACAAATTACACAATTTTACAGGTTCTAATAAATTTAGAGCTTCTTTATTTGCAATTACATGATTTTCTGAATCTCCAGACACATTTGATTCATAAGAAAAATAATGTAATCCTATGAAAAAGCAATGTGCAAAGAATTCTGTAAGAATTTCCACTCTAAATTGGGGCTGAGTTAGTCACTGATGAATTGTCCTTATCAATTCAAGTAAATGACATTTAATACTAGGGGGTTTTTTTGACCTTAAGCACATGTGGGAAGGGGGAAGGCCTGAACATATAATTTGAGAAGGAAATATGTCAATGTCCCTTTCAGGCGTCACTTTCAATGAACAGACATCCATCATCATCATCAGAGTGATAAAGCCATGTTGTCACCAAGCCATTGCCCATACTGGTCTCTTTTTTTTTTTTTTTTTCTCTTGAATTTGTGATGGGTTTAGGAAGACAAAATCATCATAATCACCAAATACCCTGAAAATATTTTTATGTTAAAACACACTGAATGATCTTTTAAACTGATATGAGAACTCTCCAGATTCATGGGGGATTTTGGCAAGAGCTAGAAAAGCAAAAGATAGTAAAACGAGTCTCCAAAACATTGAACTGCAAACCAGTGTCCATCCACTCTTCCTCCTCTTTGATTCTGCTCCACAATAATTTCAATTCCTTTTATTTTATTTGAATTTATTTTTATTTGATTTGATTCAAACAAGAAACTCAAAGTGAAATCTGCAGGTGTATAAGCTATTATTAACAAAACAGGGGAAAGGATTTACCAGAGTCTCCAGAAGAATACTGAGTTTCATACTCAGTCCTCCTCTATATCCACTGAACAGTGACTTTTCTGACAGGTTTTTCTGTATATAGTACTAATAACTCCTAAAATCATATCAACTACAATAAACTGAAGAGAGAAAAAAACCCACCAAGACAGCATTTTTGCAAGAAGTTTCTCATGTTATATATAAAATATTAAGCTAAGAAAAAAATCAGAATTAAAATAAAAAGAGGAAATTGCGGTTGTCAAGAATAAACATGCTAAGGAGGGGCTCGTGGGAGGGCATATATGTGAAACCTAACCTATTTTGAAAGTGGTTGATTTTCAAACTGATGTCTTCTAGACCACTTTTTGAAGTAACACGAAGCATACAGGCAAAGGTATTCCTTGTCTTTTATTTCCCCCAAATTTCACATTCCCAGATCTTCATTGACGTCTCATGAAAGTATCTTTTTTATTTATTTTTTTTAATGTTTCTACATTTCTCATAGTGTATATGTAAGAGGTTGGGGCATTTGCCCTTCAGCTTGCTATTCTAACCACCAAGTCTCACTATTTAGTTTATGCATATTAGACTCTCACAGGTTTATATAATACATACATTTTGACTCAATACATATTCACCCCAGCATTTATCAGAAATCCCCCAGACCTGTTAAACCTATTATTTTACCTTCCCAATTTCAATTTTAGCAGCCTCTTTGCTGATAAAAGTAATTTAAATCTAAATTAAGAGAAGTGAATAACAAAACTCTGCATTGCATTTTATTGTACTCTGTATTTCTAGCATCTTTGCATTTCAGCTCACCCAATTAAAAAAAAATAGTTTCCACATATTTGTTCACACATCTCCTTACCGGCAGTTTCTGTCATTTGTAGTATCTGCCTTTTCTCCCTTACATGCTTTGTTGCCATTTCCAAAGACCTGCTTTCATCCATTCAGGTGGTGCTCTGAGGGGGCCTCCAACCATTTACTTTTCATAAGAACCTGCCCTGCTGCCCTGGATGACAATACCAAACTCCTGTGCACTGTACTTCTAAACTTGGCAACAGACCCACACAAAAATTCTTCCCTCTCCTAAATATCTACTCCATATAAACCCTGATTTTGAAATCGAGATGTAGATTTCTACATTTTTTGAGCTATGGGCTAGAAAGTTGGAATGATGTTATCTCACTTCTAACACTAGAGAAATTTGGCAGGTGCAGAGAAGCAAGCTAGCCCACAGCGATGGCCAGGAAGCTCTCTCTGGGCCAACCTGGTATGCTTGCATGGGCTATGTACTGCTGACAGAACAACATTGTTTTCCCCTGGGGATGGTCCAGTATTCAAGGGCACCAAAGAAAAATGCTGACTGAGAAATTTCTTGCTCAGCTGCAAGAATGGAGCAGCGATTCTTGCACTCAGTCTCACGGTGCACATTCTTACCTGGGTTAAGTAGAACCTCACCTATGTTAGTGTCCTGCACTGACAGGTGGAGCTGAAACTGCCTTTGTTGGTCTATAATATGAACTCTGTAATTAAAATCAGGATATGATTTCTGCATAGATGCATACATTTTGATTTTTTAATATACTAGAAAGAATAATAAAACAATTTTATTTTTTTAAGAATGAAGAAAGTTTTGTGATTTGCACACTTATGTAAGACAACTGCACTATGTCTATGAACAATACATAGGAAACTGAGTTGTTTGATAGAATCACTATCACTTGGGAGGAAGCTAACAGAACGAGTAGTAAAACAATGGCATGAAATTCAGCCTGCTTAAAAAAGAAACTATTAAAAAAATATCAGGAAAGCTGACAGAGTGTTCATATGGTGTAGGTCAAATAAACCAGGCATGGTACTATACTAAGCAGAGTTTGAACTGTTAGTATCTGTCAGCTCTGAAAATTACTGAAAGCCAGTCCCCCAGCCCCTTTCAACAGGAAGAGTGATCCAAGTCACATGGTAACAAGGCTTCTGCACTTGCAGTCTGAAAATAAGCTCAAAGCCCTTGTGCAACACCGAACAGGAAACACCAACGGTATCACACACAAGATTACCATCTCTGCAACTCAGTCGCAGTTGAATTTATGCAGTTTAATCGACCTAAGGGCTACAAACAAAAAAAGGATGAGGAACGGCATGGTACCAGTAGAACAAAGACATACAGAAGATTCATGCTACTAACAGTATAAGGAACCAGTCCACTTAGTGATCTGGTGAATAGTTACGGACACATTCATCAAATTCAAAGTATCATTGTAATTCTTAAACTGTTACATATGTGAATAGAAAGAATAAAAATACATGAAGTATGTTTTTACAAGTCACAGAAAGATCAAAGCACACCTTCACTTCCTAGTCCCTATGCTACAGTCTACCAGAATGGACACTAGCTGTTTGACTATCCAGATGACCACTAGCAGCACTGTAACTTCCTGCTAACACTTTATGCCTGAATTCTTTCTGGAGTGGAATGAAGAAATCTTTAACATTTTAGAGAGACCCAGCAGTAGCCCAATGATTAAATCACTCATTCACCCTTAGCTACAGCCGACTATGCAAAGTAGATCAACCCGTATTAAATACAGGAGAAAAGAAGAAAATGAGAGAAGAGAGATGAAAGTGACAGAAGCCCTACCATAAAGAGCAAAGCTGGAAAGAGGGTAACTGATTGTCACAGGAAACAGATGGGAAAGTACTATGATAAAAAAAAAAAAAGCATAAAACCTAGAGGAAAGTTACTTATGCATCATTTTGTCCTGGCTTACAACACAAATTTAATGGGATAATAAATGAAACTGAAAGTCTGCACAACTGTTCCAGGGAAACGTGCACAGCGTAATTGTAAAACTCCTCAAAACTGGTGAGTTAACAAGCTAAGGAGTGGGTTTTCTCTACTAGCAGTTATAGCTAGAAGTGTCAGTATTTCAGAGAGTTTCAGGAAAGGACAATGAACCTCATGTTTCAAGACCTAAAACAAAGGCCCCACCAATTTGAAACAGGAGTCAAATTTTCATGATAGACAGGTTACACCATACCTTCCAGCACAGGATTTCTTGTATCTCCTCCTGAGGCACGTGATGCTAGCCACTGCTGGAGACAACTTGCTGGCCAAATTGAATGCAGGTCTGAAATAGATCTAACTAGGTTTCCTGCAATGATTCTACAGTTAGTTGTCAATAAAAACTGACTACTCAAATGTCTCTTTACATATGTCAGTGAGGCAGGATGGAAGTTCCTTGACCAGCTACATCATCACATCCAGTAAAAAGTCCCCACAGACACTTAGGTCAATTTTTATGAACTAGACTATGAAAGAACATCTGTCTCTGCAGAATTCAGCCTAGAAGAATAATCCCATTAGTTACTAATTCTAGTAGACGCTAAGAAAGGAAATTGAAGTTTTGGAGTGATAAAGTAGAAATGACAGCTGCCGCCAAGATTTCAAAATTACAATCAGATTTGGCAGTTAGCATGCTGACTTTTGTCTTTCTTACTTACATAACATGACCCTGTAACTCTCTTCTGTTTTAATACTAACTCATATTTTGAAAAGGATGGATCAAAAGCCATTAGACTGCTTCCAACACTGCAAGTACCTAACATTGATAAGCATGGCGTTTTCCAAGAAAAAGCTTACATACACAGATAACTCTGAAAGCAGTTTCTTACTTATATCACCTATTCTTCTGGGAAATCTGGTGTGCCAATGACTGTAGGTTTATCTGCAGCTGAAATTACACTGCATATTTAATTCGTGGATGGGTGCGACATGTCATAACTCTGCCCATGGTGGAATAAAAGTGACACACTAAAACACTACTAAACTGCAAAGTATCCTTCCTAGTTTAAAACTCAGTCACATTTGGCTTTGGATTAAAATTAAAATGGCAGATAAATACAATCATGTGAGAAAATCCTTTTCTAATGTTAACCTGGAGCACTATAGCACCTTCAGGTGACCATGCCACAAAAAACACTTCTAGCATTTTCCATTGATTGTTCCAGACACATTTTTACATATACTGTGGAAACAATTTTGACTCCAGTTGACTCACCTTGTATCACATTGCTTAAACTGTCCCTAGCAAGATCAAAGGCACAGCTGATAATCAATTTGTACTCTACCAACTCCAGAATTATCCACCCAGATGTAAGCACAAACATCTTTAGATGAGACCACCTCAAACTCACAGATCCTACTTCTGTTTCACAGAAATTTTAACTATTTATACAATTGTAACCATTTATACAATCAAACCTCTTGAAAGCTTGTTCTCTTTTTTGCTGTTTTGGAAATCCACAGTTAACTCGCTTGCATTACAGGAACAAGTCTGCAGTTAGGACTGAATTTGGAATAAGTCTTTATTAGTTCAAAAGACCCAGATTTCATAGACCTGAAAGCTACGCTGCTGTAGTTGTACTTTACCCTTGTCTTGCCAAGATGATGATAATTTAACCACCACAGAACTCCTATGCATGAGTACACCAGCTGAGCACAAGTACACCACCATCTTTTTCAGCGATATAGATTTGAGTACTTCATTTTCCACTGGCGAGAGAAAGAGTTTTAGCATGTTTGTAAAGCACCATGGGACACTGAGGCTGTCCTTCAAATGATGCTGCCTCAGCATCCATCACCTCTATGCTCCCCAGCCTTCCTCTCTCCCCCGTGCAACCCCAAACACATACTTTCTTCTTTATCCCACTTGCCGAGAGTAGTGCTTGTGAGAAGCAGCTATGGGTCCTGTTCTTAGGGTTAGGTGGGATGGCACGATTATTGAATGGTCCCAGAGGCTCAGTTAAGAGAGGCTGATGGGAAGAACAAGGGACTATCCACAGTACGTCAGGAGGAAGTTACTCAAGCCTGGAAGAAGGGGTTAGCAAAGGGCTCTTCTGCTAAGGTGAGAGAGGAAGGGAAGAACATTTAACTGATGAAAGGCAGTGTATGCTACGGCTAGGGAAAAGGAGTGTAGAGGGACATGGCAAACAGGCTGGGTGCAAGACAGCTCATTTACCAAGCTCCTCTCCAGAATTACTCTCAGGCACAGATGCAGAGTCTGGATCCTGGGCTCCAGAAAATGTATCCCAAATGTACTCAAGCAGCTGGGGACTGCAAGTTAAAAGCACCTTATGCAAGGGGAAAAAGAAACCTCGATATAAAGCACAAACACAGGGAGGAGAAAACTGGGGAGCAATTTCTATGTACCAGAACTTTACTTTGTAGCCTCCTGTTACTCCCAAAGGGGAGTGCTTTTATGGGGCTCGAAAGCAATGGTACTTCTGTTCATTTTTATATAGTATCCTGCCAACAGACAATGTGCTTCAGCCTGGCCTGTGGGTCTAAGGGCATTACAGAAATAATGCACAGCTACAGACTTGGTGATCTTCCTTTGTCATAGAATTATTTACTGCAGAATGGTCCAGTTTGGGGACTTTCTCCCCATAAGCCATACAGGCAGCACAAACACCCTGTGTAGAATGAAATGGTAGGAGGAGACATATTTCCAGTCCTATGTCTTTGCACAGATTGGTAGAAGAAACAATTCCCTATTCTGTGCCAGATTACTAGCACACAGAAACAAGATCTCCATTTCCTCGAACTTTTCTCCTTCAAAAGGCAGAAAGGTGGATGGAAGTGTGTCCCCTGAGCTGGATTCAGCTTATGAACCATCAGCTGATCTAGGCTCACCTATCTTGTGTTGACAGCATATCTGCTTCAGCTCTACTCAGGTATTGACAACTGCAGACATACAAGTTACCAGAAAGTATGAGTCTCACTCAGTTCTAGATTCCTCCCCCACCCTGCCTTGATGGGAGAGCAGAACAGTGACAGGGCAACTTAAGTCTGTGCAGCACAAATTTGTTCTGTTTCCACACTCCTTCCCATAATCTGTAGTTTGCTGATGTTGTTGTAATGTTTTTCTTCCTGTTGTTTTTTTTCCAGTTACCCAACGTTGCTGTACAGAACTTACATGACAAGAAGAGACTGTCTCGTAGTGTTAAAAATTGCCAGCAAATGAGAATAGCACAATTATTAATAATTTTTTGATTCAGTAGAATGCTCAGCCTAACTCCAACCTGCAATGGAGCACATGGGCTATAAGCTTTTCATTCCCATTTGATGCTGTTGAACTGTTCCCAGTATTCCCTTATCCTCAAGTCATGGAACTATGGAAATTGTGTCTTGTAGCTCTCTACTAAATGAAGATTTTGATATTTAGCTTCACAATTCATAAGGTAGGCTGATTCCATGTGAACGGATCGTCTAACAAGCAGAAAATGGTAGACAAGGAAGCCCATAGACAAGAGGAAGCCATACAGGGATCCAATGTGAGAAAATCCTTCCCCTCTCCAATCCCCTATAGAATCAAGAGATGTTAAGTGTGGAATAATAAAAATCATAGCACAAACAGGAAAAAGAAAAAAGGAAGGAGAAGTTACAGCACAAAATTTAAGTGCAGAAGCCGCTACATATCACTGGCTCATCTTTTCCAGCATTCAGTCCCTCCCATAGTAAGCCATTACAGGTATGTGCAAGACATGCTATAAGGGTCCCTGACAGAACTGTCTACCCGTACAAATAACTTACTCCTAGGCCCTAGTTACTGGCAAAAGCTCGAGGTCACCTTCTTATCTCTTATAATCACATGTTCTTATTACTGCCAGAAATGTTTAAGGGAGGGCACACATGGTACAGGAAAGGAAGACTGAAAGAGGAAATGCATATAATGCTCTAACAGGTAAGAGTGAAGCAAAAGGGTGAAAATAAATCTGTATAATTTTTATTGAACCTGTTTGTCTGCTTCATACCCAGTTTATGTATTAAAATCAAATGAAGCAAGTAATGCTTCAGTAATATGAAAGTACAAGTATTTCACCAAAGTACAGTGCTCAGTACCACAGCGAGCGGTAGAAAAATTCAATGAAGATTGTTTTTATAAACCTTTTTCTCAGCTTTACTACTGACTGAGGAGTCAGGTACAATTTCAAGGCCCATTATTAATTTTCCACCTAGAAAAGCGTTTCTTTCACCTATATAATTGCACAGTGATCACAAACTGCTATAAGCAGTGGGTTTCAGCCAAAGATCTGTAAGGAAAGTGGAAGCCTGGAGTCACCACAGATTGGATGTTATATTGGTATGGCTGTGGCTGCTTTCCCACAGCCCAACAAGCCCTGAACCACACAAAGGAAACAGTTATGGGAAGAAAACACCGCAAGAGAACAACCTTGTGACATTTCCAGCATAATTCTTCCATTTCTGTAAGGTTTCCCATGAGAAGGAAATGCCACTGCCTCCCTCTCTTTTTTCCTTACCAAGTGGAGGAGGGATGGAACAACTGATCTGGTCAGAGATAGCAACTCCATCAGAGAATCACAGAATGGTTTGGGTTGGAAGGGACCTTAAAGATCATGGTAGTTCCAACCCCCCCTGCCATGGCCAGGGACACCTTCCACTAGACCAGGTTGCTCAAAGCCCCATCCAGCCTGGCCTTGAACACTGCCAGGGATGGGGCATCCACAGCTCCTCTGGGCATGACACAGGGGAGACAAAGGAGGTCAATTTAGTGACAGATATGAAAGGCTTTGCTGAATTTCATGGAAGAATATGGCTCCCCCTGGGAGAAAACTGCAGTTAAGTTTATGCTGAATCCCTTCCTAGGGCTGGCACCCAAAACCACTGGGTCCTTCGTATTTGTTCCCTCAAACATTAGGTTTGTCATCTTCCCCTCAGTCATGAAGACGTGGTCATCAAAGTACAAAACTAAGCTGTAATCACAACAAGTATTTGGAAATGTTATCTGTGTTCATGTTTTTAGCATGTATTCTCACTTGCTTAGGGTTATTATCTCAGCACTTAGGCCCTCCAAGCCACATGTACAGCAGATCTTCCAAACATAAGATTTCATCAAAAAGCACAGCAAACAGTAGACCTGACTGTTATTTAAATGATTATTTTTAAAAATTCACAATCAGACACAAAAAAACACAAAAAAAACCCTTCAAAAACATGTTCTAGGCTGAAGCATCCTTCTTATTTCTGTGCTTCAATGAAAATCCCATAGCAAGTGAGAGAATGGAGGCTTCTTGTACTGTCAGAAATACTAAACAATCTTCAAAATCACATCAAAATCTTTCTGAGCTGTGGAAGAAAAGTAATCATGTGCCTGCAGTTTGGGCTATCTGAAGATACAGTGAGAGTACCAAAACAGACCAGCTAAGGCCACCGAGGAGCTTGTTTTC
Organism: Falco naumanni; assembly: GCF_017639655.2. Lineage (NCBI taxonomy): Eukaryota > Metazoa > Chordata > Aves > Falconiformes > Falconidae > Falco > Falco naumanni. The sequence goes on along the minus strand of NC_054057.1, from coordinate 44,414,721 downwards.
ATTTGCTGCCTATACGGACTTGATGCCAGCAGCTTAAGTGACAATTCTGTAGATCCTGACCACTCCCTTGGTGAGCTGACTTCTAAGCAGACACATTATTTTGCCTAAAACTGGGGACTCAGAAGGTAATTTGCAATTTTTATCAGCAAAAGCATCTGGTGAGTGCCTCTGATTTTGGCTCCTAGACATTCCCTCTGTCTGATGGACTAGCAAAGCTGCTAGAAGCGGATTTGCTCCCCATACATTCCCACTTGTAGGTACAAGATTTTCACCAAAATTTTTATTGTATCAGTTGGATTGTCTGAAGACAACTGAGAACATTCTGTTGTTAGTGATATCAGCCATGTAGGGTCTGCCCACCTGATAACAGATACACAGGGAGTTTCATCCTTCAATATTACTGTTACATGCCACACTTCTACATCCACTGCTTCAGATTACAACCAAATACAGAGTAAAAGTAAAAATGGTAATGGACTGAGGAGATGCATCCAGTGCAAAACTTCTATCAGAATTGTCTCTCTATGCACTTCTAAACAGAGTATCATAGAAAAAATTGGTTCATATTTACTGAACCTTCTTTTCCTTCTAGGATTCATAATTCATCTACTCCCCAAAATACTCACAACCCTAGCCCTGCTCTATCTGAGCCTAAATTCATGGCATGCTGGATCAATGCTCAAAAAGAAGCAGCAGTCTTGTGTGCAGGCTGATGTACTTCTGGTAGCAAAAATTATGAGAGCAATTAGCTAGCCACAGATCTAAAAGGTCACTTTAGCGGAAAAAAAGGTTTTGAAACTAATGACAAACTTTTTTAAAAGTCACAACCAGTTTGTGAATACTCACATTGAAGCTGTAAAATCAGATCAAAGTCATTTGTGTTTCCTTTTCATTCACAGTCCAGGAGCAATGCTATAGATTAATGTTGAGGGGTGGTGAAGAACACATGCTCATGTATGCTTATGTAGATGCTCAAAAGTTTCCTGCAGAAACTTAAGAACAACATGGCACCCTGGCTTCTTTCTTTCACGGTGCAACATACCATCTTCTACACTGGCAGCTATACAGTTACTATCTAGGGTAGCTATGAATCAATAGGCTGGATAAGGAAAGCTGCCTAAAATGCCTGCTTTTCCAAGAGCAATTTTACTGTTACAGATCACTCCTAATCATGAAAAGATACATGGTGGAGTTTCCATGACATCTGCATCTGATCTTCTCATCCCAGGCTCTTTTTAGTCAATGAAGGGAAAGAAAGGTAATTTTATAGAGCGTGATTCATGGCAGCTGTCTAAAACTGGACAGCTGAACCAAGTTTTAGCAGTACCTGACTGTAAAGGTGACTCAGAACCTCAGGTGACTAAAATGCTCATGTCTGGACCTGGGTGAGGAGGATCCTGCCTATAAAGTCTAAGTAGTGCTCTGGAAGGTCTGTATGAATGCAAGTTACCATTGTCACTGGAAACCTTCCAAAAGAAACAAGCTAAAGCTCCTGCACTGCTGTAGGCAAATAAGAGGTCTTATTTTCACTTTCATTGCATATCAGCATCTGACCATGCGAAGTCATCATCACAACAGGGCAATGGGCCTACAATAAAACAAGTCAAGACGTACTGAAATGAAAGATGAAAAAAAGATCTGTGGGAAAGAAAAACACATGTAGTTTGAAGAAAGAGCAGGAAAGGATAGGGGCCTTGATATCTGAATGATATGAAGGAAAATCAAACTCAACTACACTCCTGTAAAGCCACCTCTGAAACATAAACACTTTTTCAAGAAAATCCACGTTCCCAGATCTTTGTCTCAAAGGACGGATATTCATGAATCTGCAAACAAGACAAGTCCTCTCTTGAACAAGGCAAACCTTGTTTGGTTTTCTGGTAGTTTTCTCAGTCATTTTGTAGGGCCAGAGAGATGCAATATTTGATCCCTCCATCCACAGGTTACCCAAGTCCCACCTCTCCTTACACCACCTACTGCAGAGCAAGAGAAGGAAAGCTTTCTGCCTCTTGTTCCTCTCACTGCTCTATGACACTTCTTCTAAAAGGAAAGGTGAAACCGGAAAAGCGAATTCTTAGTGGGTTGGGTAAATTCTTTACTACGTAAGAAACCTCTGGCCGCAATACTGAGTTAAGCTGCTACAACATCCAGCAGGCCTCTCTGTTCATACTGTTGCCCCCTTTGTGCATACTGTTATCCTCCCAAATGTGTCAGCCTCTAGAGTTTTACAAATTAAAAAAAGATCAAGCTTATAGCCTGATTCACAGGTGCATGAGTTATAGTGTGTGATCTAGCAGACACTGCTCAAGTATAGTGAAAATCAGACTTTTGATCTGTGCAAATCAAACTTAGCTGGAATAAATACATTTGATAACAAAATAAACCAGCACTTCAAAGGCATCACACCTTGCTTGAAGATACTGCACATGAAATAATCACAAATTCCAGCATGAACAATTAAAACACAATTTACTCAATAATTACTTTGAGCCTTCAGTCATATTTGCCTCCAAACCTCAGAAGAGTCTGTAGTACCCACAGGAGTATTTGATGAAGAAACAGATGACACAGAGAATGAATAAAAGTACCCTTTCAGAGAGCATACATTTTTTAAGCTATGTGTGGTCCCAGATGGATCAGAATTCTCTGAGTATATAAAACAAATCTGTAATGCTCCATTGATTAAACCTCCCAAAGACATTAGTAATCCATATTTCAAACCAAATTATCCCCATTTTTAAGCAATGCTTACACAAAACAGGAATTATAATTAAATGTAATAGTCTCCTTAGCCCACAGGGGAAAACAACTGAACAGGTCCAGCAAAAAGTTAAACATTCTGTTTTAAACAAAGTTTTAACCTAAATTCACATTATTTACAATGTTTCTAGAAAAAAAAACTTCGTAAATTCAGGGATGACAAATGAGTAGGAGCCTACACAGATGGTGCAGGTCATCTAGTATAGCCCTCGAAAGGACTGGGGCTTACCTATTTGCCTCTAATGAAACATGTACTAAAATGAGTCCTGGAAACTACATTTACATCACTGTTGTGCAGCAGCAGGGTAATAAATTAAGAGTAACATCAATAGAGTCATATGTGAAATTAGTATTTTTTAGAAGCGAGTCAGGAACTGATAACAGAACACACATCATGTAATTTACAAAGGGGAACTAGAACCAAAGAGGAAAAACGACTGCCAAACTCCTGCAAACAGAAGTTTCGAGGGGTAGAGTCAAGCTGGAGCCAAGCTAATCACAGAATCAGAGTGATCTGGGACAGGAAAGGACCTCAAAAAGTCAAGCTGTCTGTCCCAGTTTGGTGGCACCCTAAATATTTTGTCTGTAGGCTATATTCCTGCATCCAAATTTTTAATGACAGTTAAGACAGGCTGGATGATATGCTGCCTAAAAGACCCTACTAGATACATCTTCCCAGTGTGACAATGAATGGATTTAATAACTTCTCTTTTGGTGCACAAGGGACTGAAAAAACACCCCAAGCTTGTGGAGACTGTATTTATGTTATTTATCCATGGTGTTCACACAAGGGTATCATGCAGGATGGGCCTTCTCAAAGTCAGGAGACATATCTATTTCTTTCCTAAACCACATGGTCAAATCCACCACCAGCAGAGAGACATAAATCGCATTTCTTGGAAGTCTGTACTGGCTGTTTTGCCATAACCACACCACTGTCTTAGATGCTTAGTTTAAGACTGATAGATTAGCACATTCACATGCCATATTTTTTGGCTGCTAGTGCCAGGTCACTTGCTCTGCAGTTTCCCCTGCCTGCTTTCACTTTCCCAATGCAACCACCTACGGCAGGGCACCGAGTCCCCAGGGATCCCACCTGCCCTGCGAGGCTGCAAGGATGCGTCTGCAATCCCGCCTTGGGCGTGACCCACCTCCTCCTCGCCCCCTCAGGGTCTGGGCACAGCGTAGGCCTGACTCAGGTTAACCCCGCCGAAGAGAACAACCCACACCGGGGCCCAGCACGGCAGCACCGAATCCCACTATCCCATTTCAGGCCACGTCTGCCGTCGGAAGGCTCCTGTCCCGAGGCGGGAGGTCTGTGTGAAGGGCGGCCGCCTCACGGGCCCCGCGGGCGGCGGGGCGGGAAGGGCGGGCTCCCCTCGGCGGGCATCCGCGCTGCCACCCCGGGCTGCCGCCTCCCAGGGGCACCACAGGCCGTGCCCGGAGCAGAGTCTGGCGCAACTCCCCACCCCGAGCACCGGTACCTGCCCGCATGATTTCTCACCACAGCGACCGGGACACCCCGCGCCCCCCGGCACGCCGTCGCCGGGCGCCTCACGCTTCCCACGGCGGCCACACCTCTGCCCTCCCGCCCCGTCGGGGTCCCGAGCTGGCGCTGGGAGCCCCTGGGGGTCCGGCTAACCCCTCCCTGCCCGGCTTACCTTGGCGGGCGGGCGGTGGGAGCCACCGGCTCCCAGAGGCGCTGTGAACAGGAGGCGCGGGGCGGCTCTGCGGCACCCCTGCGCGGCGGGAACGCGCCCGCCCTCCGCCCATGGGGAAGTGGGGCCGCCCCGCGGGCTGCTGGGCGCCCACCCCCGCGGGAGCCGCCCCGGCGCACGCTGCGCCGCCCTCCGCCCTCGGCAGCCGCTCCAGGGAGGCCCCGGGGCGGGGGAGCCCCGCTGCGCGGGAGGGAGCGGCGGCTGCTCGGTGGCTGCCCCACGCCGCGGCTCGAGGGCGGCCCGAGGGCTGTGGAGAGCTGGGGGCGGACGCGTCCTCCCGCGCTGCGGCGAGGCCCCCTCCTCTCCGGAGCCTTAGGGGCAACCGGGCTGCCCACAGGACGGCGCCTGAGGCCGGCCCGGGGCAGGCTGGCGAGGCGGGAGGCGCAGGCGGAGGGGCTGCGGCCGGGCCGGGGCCGTTTCCCCACGGGGGCAGCCCTGCACGGCCTCGCCCGCTCCGCCTCTGCGGCCTCTCCCGGGGCCCGCGGTCAGGCCAGGGGGCTGCGGGCAGCGCACCGGCCAGGTGCTCTGGCTTTCACACAGAAACGTGTTCCTCTCCCCGGTGCTCTGGGTTTCACACAGAAACGTGTTCCTCTCCCCGGTGCTCTGGGTTTCACACAGAAACGTGTTTCTTTCCCCACTCTGTATAGTGACCGCACGTCTCTTGCATAACGCGACTGCAAGGCAGCAAATCGCTTTTCTGGCATTTTAATGTCATTTTGTAGTGTTGTAAAGTGCTGCTTTGAAGTGTACTTACGTTTATTCGCTGAGCAGTAATAATTTTTTAACACGTTAAACTCCATAAAAAGATGGGTAGGGGAAAAAAGAAGGATTTCAGAGGTTTCCATCTTAAGTTAAAAAGTCAAATGTCAGAAAACTCAGGGCAGCCTTGAGAGGGTTAATGTCAAGTCAAAAAGATGGCATGCAAACAGAGCCCTCTCTTGAGCTGAAACGCTGTTTTCATTGTCCATAACTTCGCCAGACCAATGCTTGTAGCTGTTCTTTTTCCTTACATATCTACGGCACTGACAGCGTAGTGAACAATGCTGAAGGTGTCACCATCTCCTGCTTCTGCTACCTCCGTTTAGAAAAGTCACCAGATAGTTTAGCTTAATCTTGTGTTTACGGGCAATTTATGTTAAAAACTCCAGGTTTTGCTCCAAAGCAGCTAAGAAAGCCTATGTTCTGTTCCTCCAGCACTGCTGGAGACAAAATAATTGTGGCAGAAGGATGGCAGCATTTTAAATTACCACCATGTTTTGCACAGCCAGTATGTTTCAATGCTTTGAGGGGTAATTGCTTTGAAAAATTCCAGCTGAGACAGCTCAGCCATATTTAAGAATGCATTTAGGGAATAGTATGTTATTCTGCTCATGTTATTTAAAAAAAAAAAAAACAAGTCACTTCACTGAGAAGCTGGCTAAAATTTACCAGAGACTTTGCTGAGGTCAGAACTGTGTCTTTGGCCAGGCATGTGAAATTAAGTCTATATTTGGCAAACAACTTAGCATTTGAAATATCATGTGCATAGTTAATAAAGTTATTAGTTCAGCAACTTGAGAGTCTGAGATTCCACGGGTAGTACATATTGTCTTTGCTGACTTTCTTTGCAGTTGCTCCTTCTGGCTTCTGAGATCATTGTGGTGCCAAGGAAAGAAGTAATTTCAAAAGATCAGTTGGCAATGATTTTTTTTTTAATTATCTCAAAGTCAGTTTTGAAATCAGCATTTTGCAGTGAGCACTCTGCATGTATTAAAAGAATAATATTTAATGTGCATTTTGTTGTCAAAACCTCTTTTTTCACTTCTATATGTGACCCACCGGTAACATGGCCACACCCTGATTACACTAGTGGTTTCACACTTATTTTGCTGTTGTTGAAATACATGACCAAGATATTTGTTGTGATAATGTTAAAAAAATATCTATTCTGCTTGTACAAATAAGCCTTTGTTTCTCTGTACCTAGATTTGCTCCTGTCCTCTCCAAGTATCCTGAAATAAGGCCGAGAAAGTTGAATGGCAGTATTTGCCAGCTCTCCTTGTACCTGGCTGTTACAGATAGGCTGTTAACTCTATGAGGAACAGTGCTGATGAGAATGGCACATCTCTAGAAAGCAAGGCGAAAATCATAGAAATCCCAGAAAATACTGAATGCTATCTGGAAAGTTTTTGGGCTGCATTCAGGACCATGAGCATTGTGCTCCAGTGGGATGGGTGGAGGCCATCATGTATTCATAAGGAAGAAATGTGGTGAGGGAAACGCTGGAGCAGATAGGGACTTTGATTAACAGTGCGTGTCCTAATGTTAGAGAGAGGCAAAGTTTATGGCAAGACCAGGTGGAAATATGTAATGCTTCCAAATTTGTTTTGTCCTCTCAGCTAAAATGAATGTGCAACAGAATCATGCCCCTGAATTCCAGCCCTCCATTCTACTCTTCTCCAAACGCTTTTCATTTTCTAATGGAAAGAAGAGACATGCGCCCCACCCACATTACAATCGTGTGTTTCACTGCAGTTGCAGGACTCAAGATCTAACACATGCAATTACAAATCGTTCTTATCATGGGAGAGCAGATCACTGGGTAGATACAGTCATTATAAGCTCTCAGCTCCTCAGAGGGAACTGTATTGACCTCCATAGTCCTTGTGGATTGCATTTCATTGTAACATCAGTTTCTATAAAGCAGCAGATAATTTAGAGTTAAAGCAGGACATCTGTTTTTGAAAGGGACAAATATATGTATTTCTAGCCGCAGGAAACCAGCATTTCATCAGCAAAAATTAATGTTTTACCATATATGCACTCCCGTAAGTTTCATTGACATCACTTTATACACTGATAATGACATGATTTTAGAAACTGATCTTAATTTTCTTTACAGGGTAAATGTGATACTACGCTAATCAGGATCTTACCTGCCCAGACCCTACAGGATCAGCCCTTAGCCCTCAGCATTATGAGTGGAAAGGCTGCATATATATAAAATATTGCCAAGCCATTGTGCCACTCACCAAAAGTTAAAAAAAGGAAAATTAATATTAATATATTAATTAGATCTTTTGTGGTAGCATAACACCTAACATACAGTTGAAAAGTTTGCTTGTTTTGTTGTTTAAACAAAACAATTTTCAGAATGATGGACGAATTAAGGCTTTGAACATAGAAGGAAAAGGCATAGATACAAACTGCAGAATAGGATAAAAAAGCATCAGTTTAAGGCAAGTGATACCTTAAGGATAGAGTATCCTCTTTTCAAGTAGTACTCTGCAGACACTGTATGTTTGGTACTGTGACTGGATGATCCCCTGGGGTACACCAGATAATTTATTTCACCAAGACACTTCCTTTTTCCAGAAACCTCAAAGAAGTTGCAGTTAGTGTGAAGTGAATCATAGCACCACATCAGACTGTGATGTCAGGGCATTCTGGAAAAATTTGTGTCTCTGGCATCTTCCTAGATAATAAGGCCAAAAGCAGAAATCTAGAGATAAGCAAGCAGCAACTATAGGTTTTATGTTTTCCAATAAGAATTAATTCTGTTTAGGGTTGGGGTTTTTTTTATATTCCTATGTGATTGTGCAGTACTGTGCTAGACCTGTAAACTATAAAACTTCCTATGAGGAAGATGGAAAGCCCTTATTTGAGAGTTTATATGGAAGAAATTACCAAAAATGGCTTTTGAAAAATCACAGTAAACCAACTTTAAGTACAACTGCACTGAATACAGAAGCTAGTTAATGAGTACATCATATACAATTATTTAAAATTAGAACAAATGAAGAAGGTAAAACTCAACATGCTGAGGAGCAGGTGTATGGCTATGGCTAGATTAATTTACTTCTGCCCATCTGCCCTTCTGTTTTTGATGGCATCTTTCAGTGACTCAGATCTGACAATAGAATTCTTTCTCCATAGTTATTCATAGGAAAGCTTATATGCATTGGTTCCTATAGTGGAAAACCAAATGCAAAACAAAATCTCAACCTGGATGCAAAGCTGAAGAAGAGGGTCTAAGTCTATCTGAAAATGTCAGCAGTGAAGCTAACAGATTCACACTTTTAACTGCAAGAAATTAGGACAGAAGTGCTTCTGGAAAGTTTATGATCAAAGCTTAATTACTACAGTTCTGCACATCATGATGATTTTCAAGATGGATTTCCATTTCTTTCCCTCTGTGGTAGGGCCTCAGGTAAGTCAATGTCTTCCATTTCTACATGTAGAATATTTTCAGGCAAAAATTTACATGTCCAGGCTTTATACTGTTAAAATTTCAAAGGCCTTGATTCAAAATCCAGAGATGCCTGAGGGAGCCTTTTCCCTGGGTTCAACGAGTTTTAGATCAGAGCCTAAGTTTTCTGGCTCTTACACATAAATATCACTGTGTACATTCATATTTCTTCTGACTGTTTATACATAGTGGATATATATCCCTTTCTGTTCTTTAAAATCATCTGTTCTAGTTGGTCCACTTTTTTCACTGTGAGAGCTAAGCATCTAACACAAATTGCATCTGAGGTAGGAAAAGCCTGACTAACATATCTTATTTATTAGCTTTATTAATATTATGATAAAATGAAATTGTCTGCACCCTTAAAAGGAAACCTGTAAATGTGAAATGGAATATTGAAATCACATCTAACTTATTCAGAATGCTGTCTGTTATTAAGTAGAAAATGATAACCTGAGGGTCTTCATTTGAAAATGTCAGCATTTATTATTAACATTGTTTCTTTAGCTTTACAAGATAGGCTTTTAGTTGTTGCTCAGAGCAATGTATACAAAAGGTAGCTTAATGAGAAGCATAATTTTAAACTAGACATTTGATTTTATTAATGCCGTGTGTTAGATTTCACATGTATGACAAACTAAGCTTGATATGAGCAAGGTTTTGAAGCTTCTTACTGAAGTGAATATAAAAGGCATTAGAAGACAAAAGAAGTTGGAATAGCCTGGCTGGATTAATAGAAGTAAATTAATTATGTATTTTGCTTCTTTCAAGCTCTTCAACCCTTTTGTTACTCGCTTCTTTTCACTGTGATTTATTTCCCTATGTACTTTTTTCCTGTTCGTTAAAATGTTGCAAGCATGATTTACACAGGTAGAACGTTCATTTGAAGTTTCTTCCATCCAAAGGTCAACCTGTGTTAACTCATGCGAGAGCCAGCTCTGAAGTTGGTCCTCTGGTCATACCAGTGTTAAACTTTCTCATTTGCTTGCTAGATGTTGACTGTTTCATTACGTTCACATGAATATTAAAATTTACCCCATCGCCTGGAGGCCCATGGAAAGCCTTTGAAACTACACAGTAATGGTTGAAAACAACCTCATAGTTTTATTTCGAGATTTTTTTTTCTATTATTGAGGGTTCAAAATAAATCTGTACTACCACCCCTCTCCCCCCCCCTTCCCACCCCCCCCACCCCCCCACCCCCCCCGTAATTTTCACAGTATTTTGCAGAAAGCTTTATGGAGATAATTATCAGTATTTTTTGCTTGTCAGAAAGTACCCCCAAAATCTGAGTATGTATTTACTCTTCATATCATTGGGTAGTTTTCAAGACCAAATTCTAGATTACATCTTTTTGCACATGCACTTGATTTTCTGAAGTTGCGTGTCAATATCAGGCTGCAAATTTCTCTGCTGTTTATAGTAAATACCTGCATCACTTAGAGCGCATTTATATTTTGCCAGTCATGATGTGCATTAGGGTGAGGGATAGTATGAGGGAAGTAGCACTATAAACTAGCTGTATTTTCTGATGTGAAGAAGTGAGAAGTGGAGTTTTTGTACAATCACCTGTTGCCATCAGTGTAAGCATTGGCTGGAAGGTACTGATGGAAACCTTCAGAAGTAGCCATCAGACCTATTTTTTTCTAAAGCAGAAGATCCTGATAGTTCCTGTAACATAGGTTTTAGGTGTGTGGCCCTTGCTGCTCATAAGGGGCCAAAGCAGGAAGCAGAACTTGCTTCAAGTCCTTACACTAAATATGGAAGCAGATAGGGAAAACTGATAAGAATTTCATATTCTTGCTCCACCTCAAAGGGAGGTGCATATGAAATTAGCTCATGCATGTGAAACCAACAGATGGAATTTGGGTACACAGACAGTCCTTTCTGGCAGGTCCTAGTGAGCCAGACCCAGAGATATCGTAGCACTGCAAGTTAAGTCTACAGAAAAAGTACATGTAATGTACATGTAAAAAGTACAAATGTGAGGCTAAGAGCTTTGTCATATCATGAGAGCTTGGCCCTGTTTTGGCCACCTCAGAACATTATGTTAGATTTGTGTAAGATACAAGACAATCATGAAACAAATAAATATTCATCAGTTTCCATCCTACCACGAACTTATACGGTGAATGCTAAAAGAAAAGCTATGCTAGAGCTTAACACACTGCAGCAGTGGTCTCAGCTTATGCTTGATGGTTTACACTGCTGCTGACAATTAAGTGTAAGATTGCCAGGGAACATTTTTATTTCCATATTGTCCATAAAAATTTGCCTCCATAAAACTGAAGATTATCTGAAGGCTAGTACATAGCCTGCTCAGGTAATGTACAGCTGAGCTCTGAATATTACTATCAAGAATCTGGAGACCTTGACCTTTCTATTTTCACTTTTTCTACAGCTTCCTATGGCCTATAGTAGGTGCTGGACTGCAACCAAATGTCTGTGAGCCACGTCTCTCTCTTGGTGAGACTTTCCTTCCACTGTGCAAAGAGATTACACCACTCCACACATCGTTGCATCACTTCTATTCAAAACTAGCATCTCACATGATTCACAAGAACATAAGACAATGAATGCTTTAATGCGATAGACATAGTAAGCTAACAGTGTTTTCCAGACAATGTTGACAATACAGTTTTTCATAAAACACAAGGTGAATATGAGGTCTATTTGAATTTAATAGAATCAATAATATGTAAAAGAGGAACTTGACAATAGCATTGTGCTTCCTTTGGTAGCATTTTTTTTTTCATTTTAGCAGGAGGAAGTGAATTCTCACTTCCCCTTCTATTAAATAACTCAAGTTCCTACTCTACACAGTGGCAAAGTATGGTTTATATTATTTTTAGAATACAGTTATAATTAATGTATTAAATACTGTCATATTTTCCTGATATGATACTTTAAGTGTCCAATTACCAAGAAACATTTGTGCTTTTGTGTAGTGACGTAACCATCTGCTGACCACAACAGAGCTTTCTATGAGAATAAGGAAAAGCCAGCTTTGACCCAGCAAAGGAAGTTAGAATCATTCAACAGCTCAAGTATTCCAGCCAGAATCATATGCTTTACTAGTCTTTTCTCTTCCTGGGGATTAGGGTTCCTGTGTACTAGCTATGTCAGTGGCAATTGTAGGAGTTTCTTGCAGGACACATTAAGTCAGGATGTGGCTTTGGTTTTTGGTGTAAAATTTTTGCAGAAAGTATTTCAAATAATGTAGCTTGCCTTTGAGACAACTGTTCCTTCTGCTCTAAAAACACAATAAGCATGAAAGATCTTTTGGCTGATAACATTTCTCTGAAAATAAGCAGATTATTTTCTCAAATAGACTTAACAAATAACTTCAGGCTCTTAACCAATTTTGTCCAGGATTTTCTGGAAAAGGGGTGTGGTTTTGGTTTATGGCTGTATTTCAGCAAAGCAATTAAGGAAGTGCTTGTCCCATACCCATGTTCAGTCCACTGTATTTGGTATTTATACACTGTGCTTTCTTATTCATTCATGTTAAGGTTTCTACTTCTGCTCCCTTTTAGCCTCAGTAACACTATTCTAATCACTTGGATTATCTCTGAACATAGTTCAAATTGTTTATGTACTCTTCACATTTCAGTCTTCAGTATTTTGCTCATTTTCAAATGAAAATCCTTTGCAGCAGCATTAGATTATCCCCAGCTGACAGAGACTTTTTGAAGTACTGGTAGCAGTAGTGGAGTAGCAAGTATGTGTACTACATTGTCCGTGGATTTGAAAAAAACTTACAAAAAGGCTTTTTAGAAGTTTCAGATGTGAAGAATAAAATGTAGAGGCTCTTGTAAATTTTAATAAATGGGCAAAGGAGAGATGAGAGCTGATGAGAGTCCATAGTGAAAGAGAGGTGGTGTGGAATGTGGAGAGTCTGTAGAGGGACTTGAAAATGAAGATCAGCAGCGTATGTTTGATACAAATGGGAAGCCAGTGCCAGCTAAGGAATAGCAGAGACTGTGATACAATAAAAGTATTGGGCCTAGAAAATAATCTTCAGAGCAAGAAAGAATAAGTGAGAAGGGAAAGACCACTTCTGGAAACCAAGGATAAGGGTATGAATGGAGAGCCTTGCTTCAAGCTTTGACGTATGGAAAGAGGGCACCTATTTCAGAGGTGCTGCAAAATATTAATCAGCAATCTCTAGACATAGCTGATCTGAGAGGATCTGGATGTATGTCTGAGTCAAAGATGATGCCCAGTTCACAGCATGGAAAGAAAGCATGTGGAAGAAGGTATTTTCTTAAATCTTCATTGGCTCAACTTGAGCTTGAGCTGACGGCTGGATAGAGAGAAAAGTTGAAAAGCGTACATTACAAGTGAACCTGGAACATATAAATGTGCATTCCAAGTAAATTCTGCAACTGTCATGCACTGATCTTTGAAGCAGTCAGTATTGTCATGTACATAGTATGTGCTTGATTTGTTACTTTTGAAGACTGTGAAAAGCAAATGCAACACTTTGTTCTGATGGTGGAGTGTTGCTCCACCATAAAGGTAATAGGACTTTCAGAAACAAATGCAACATCTTTAATCATAATTTTTTTCTGTACTCAGTTTTCTTTTCCTTTCCTATGCAGAATTAATTCTTTGCCTTATGATACAGACATACAAAAGTAACGTCTCATTTATGTGAACATACTCCAGAAAAAATTCTTAAACATTTACAACTTTGTGAATATGTTCTTGTCTCATAAAGTGAAGACAGTCTTGGTTGACCACAATATATACCACTTTTCCTCTATAAGGGTCATCTGAAATGAAAAGTGTCATCTTATTCAACTAAAAATGAAAATTTCCCTAGTTTTAATCTCTTTTTATAGTCTTCTTTTCCCCTAGTAACTCTGGGTCTCACATTCTCCAATGTATCTGCCTCAAACATTTCTAGAGGGTAAGGAAGCCTGCTCTTTCCCTTAAAAGCACAGAAGTCTCTAATAAAGCAATGGAGAGTGAGGTGAAGGACCTAATCAAGGGTTTGGAAGAGCTGAGTTGGTTTCCTGAGTCTGCCACTGGACATTTGTAATCAGGTTGTTAAAGGCATTTAAAGCCACCTAAAAATGTAAAAAGAGCTGATTGTCACCTCAGACTGTAAAAATATTGGGGTCCCATTAGCTATGAGACTGTGCCTAAATGCCTAGAAATCTGCACCATAACTGTCCTGTGAATCAAATCCTTATGAGTGAAGAATGGGAAGGGAACACTTCTTCAGGTCCTACATGTGTTCTGAACGTACCTGCATTGGACTGTGACCTTCTCACAAACTCTGGCCAGGTAAGTACCTCACAGAACTAGATAGGTGATTTAACCACAGCGCAGAAACTCTAACACAGCTCCTGAAAATACTGAGCAAACACAGGATGTAAGTGAAACTAGTGTAGTACATGAGAAGAAAGACACAGATATTTAGCCTGCTCAATGGTCTTTTTCTTTATAGAAACATCATTTTTGCCAGGTTAATATTATTTCTAGAAACAGAGGCCAAAACAAACACTCTTCTTGGACTATCTGATGAAAATCTATCTCAAGTAGAATAAACTCAGCTGGGTCTTGATCAATCAGCGTCTGAAACATTTCCAGTTCGACTGTTTATGTGTTTTTTTGCCAAAATTTTAGGCTCTAAATTTATTTTAGAACTACATTGTTGAGGAAAAGTCTTTGTAATTGATCCTAGCCTATTTTTAGGATTACCAGAATAAGGTCTTGATGGTGGGCAAATAGCCATACTGAAAAAAAGATCCATAAACATCTCACAGCTTGGAGCAAAGATCAATGTAAACTGTTTACAAAGGGTATTTGAGATATCACCAGACACTGGAGCATTATTGTGAAGAACCTTGTGAGTTACTGTGCAGAATTCTGTGCTAGGAACCAAGCTAATTTGCTTTTCTCTTATACAGCAAGAGTGTAATTCCTCTCTTAAGGAGAAAACTGAATTCTTCTTATTGATAGAAAGGCACTGAGATAAGCAAATATGGGGTGTTTTTTGTAAGAAGTTTTATAATAAGTTGGAAAACACATTTGCATCTGTAGTAAAGCTTCTTCACGTGGGGTAAATGAGGATCAAGTCTACAGTTTTTAGTATCTTAAACAGCCTTAATGTAGTCATGTTTCCAAGAATAACCCCCCTTTTCTTAAAATTCTAAGCTTGCATGCAGGAATGCACAAGTCTAAATTGTCAGGTGCTACTGTGCTGCCTAGCTTTGCAGAAGCCATTTGCGACAGTGCCCTTTCCGTGGGTACATCTGAAAAACCTTTTGCTGTATATGAAAAACCTCAGTTGCTCTTGGATGAACAAAGATAAAGAACTGGAAACCTATAAATGCTCCATGGTATCGCTTCTGTGCTGTTTCTCCTCTTGTTACTCTGGAAAACTAAAAATTCTCATGAACTAAAAGGAAAAAAGTGGCCGTAGCAATTATTACAACTGCAGTTTTCTCCCCATTTTCACCCTAAAGACAAAAGGCACCAAGATGTGTTCCCGTCTTTCTTGTAGCTCTGCAGCCTGGCTGTTTCGAAATCACACTTCTATTAAGTTGTGTGCATTAAAACTATCTGGGACCTAGCTGTCTTCTTTTTTGTTCTCTTTGGCAGCCTCAAGACCAAATGGTGATATTTTTCAGCATTAGTGAAATATAGACAACACTCAAGATTTTATATTTCTGAATTCCAGGTCCAAGGCCTCATTTTTAACAGTGATTTTACACTTGTTTGAAACCAAGTAGAAACATTATCAGATTCATACCTGATGTGTCTGTCATCTGGAGTACTCACTGAAAGATTTCACAGCTAACACTTCCCTTGGTTAAGATTTCATTTCTTCATTGCTGGCCAGTGCTTGAAATAGTCATTGTTTCTGTTAAACATAAATTGATAAGAAGGAACATTGCCAAAAGCTTTTCAAAACATTAAGTATATAATTTCAAACATGGTTGCTTTTTTTCAGGTTTCAAGAAGACTAATCTTAACCAAATCCAGCAACTAAAGTAAGATATAAACAGGACCATCTTGTCCTATTTCCATATTGACAAGCCCTGTTTCATAAGTTTTGGAAGTGAATGTTAGATCTCTAAGTCTGTTATTTTTTATAACACAGGTCAAAAACCTCTACACACACACTCTGTACTAAGCGAAGTATTTTTTGGTTTGGAAAAACATTGGTTTTGTGATTTGAAGACTTCTAAAGATAAAGAACCCAGTCTTGCACCCAGCTAACTGCAGGTTTTCTAGGGTTTGGTTGTGGTTTTTTCCGCTTTGGTTTTCTGCACGAAATCCTGACACTATTTGTAGCTCTGGGTGCTTTACCATTCTTTTTAGTGGATCCAAGCCCTTTTCCTCATTTTTCAATCTTAATAGCTTTTAAAAATATTTTCTTTAACCACCATCACTTTTCCCTCAGGGCTCTTTGATGTTCCAAGAGTAGTAGCTGATACATTTTAGTCCAACCTGTATTTGCAGGGGCCATGGAATTTTGATAGATAGTAACCTACCAGTGATTTATTTTATACCAAATATTTAACACATAAGCATATACAAACCCAAAGCTTTTATTAAGGCTGCAAAATAAAACTTTAATGACTTAGGAAATGCCAGAATTAAGACTGCTGATGTAAATTAATTTGTCACATTCTTTGCATACAGTATATAGCTTTTTGTATGGCCTCTGTGCTTCTTTCCAAAGACCACTGCCAGAGGCAAAAACCTACCTGAGTATGTATTGGTCCAAACAGTCAGAAACTGGCAAAAGTATAAATAACTCAAACCAGATCTTATAATGGGAAAATCTGAGGCAGTTTTGCTAGTAAGTGATAGTTTCTGCTACTCCTGTAATGAGAGAGAGACAACAGGTTAGGTTTGAAGTTGTCCTTTAGCCATTAGAAACAATGCATGGAAGGAAATACAGCAGTTAACATGGAATGGTTAGGTATCTCTTGCACTAGATGACATTTATTTATAAACATTATTTATGTCCAGCAGGGGATCCTGCTCCACAGTTCATGGTAGCCCAAATGCACGTTAGTGTGATGTACCTCAAGCACACCTCCTTTTAGTAGAAGACTTTCTGCATGAAAGCTTGAGAAAACAGTAGGGCCTTCCAAAATGTAACTCCAGAGTTGCTCAAGAGACATCTTCCCTCATCACTTGTGTGCTGTTCCCACTACCATGATATAGGGGCCCTGTGGAACGAGAGAGACCCCTTGTCAAGGTGGTTTGATCAGGAGAGTTTCTGGGCAGTCTGGCGATCTGTATTTAACTGTAAGCCTTCAAAGTAGGAGGCAAAAATCTCTTTCCAAAGAGATTTCCTCTATCCAAGCATGAATGCATTAACAAGGACTACGTGCTGCATTACGAGTGCTCACATGTGGTGTTACTGAGGGAGTGCAGTCAGCAATTAGGAGAACAGAAAGTGACTCAAAGATTGTTACTTGAGGAGGCTGAGACTTATAGCACTGAACTAATGCTGATCAGCTAGCGCAGCCAAGATTGAGATGTTTTTATCGTTGTGTCATTCGGCTATGAATGCATCTCTTTGGAAACGCCATTCCGCTGGCATGTTTTCTGTCAGAAGTTGCTGGTTCATTGAGAGTGAAACGTTTCATGAAAGCTTATCTCAGCAAGCCTTATAATGGAATACAGATAACTTTTGATAGCTCTCCGCTAGGCAGGTCAGCTGCCAGTTTTCCATTCTGTCAGATCTCCTCCTGTATGATGGCCTCTTCCTCGTCTCAGGGATCCAGGGAATACAAGGACCTCCCGGGTTTCAAGGCTCCACTGCTGTAGAAGAAATTGTTGCTTTTTGGAAATTCTGTGGATCTGTGTTTCCCAAATTACACTGTTATTGGAATGTCATTTCTTAGGAAATGTTTAACAGTTCTCATTCTAAATTGGGACAAATTAAGATTTCAAAGTGGTGTGATTTCTCAGAAAATGTAAGTTCCAATATAACCAATCATGAATAACTTCTAAGTATTTGTAGTATGCTCCAGCTGTAAAATCCTAGAATAGGCAGAGTCTTAGAACCTGAAGGCTTATCCACAGGGCAGATAGAGCTCACTTGGAGGAAGCAGTTGCAACACAGAGCACATCTGCAGAGCTGCGTGCAGCCTGTGAGCCAGTGCAGAGCAAATTAGCCCACCAATATGATGCAGAACGCTGTTGTGCAGAGAAGCTACACCGGGTTGCAGAAACAATGCCATGTTATCAGTAATTTTCCAAGCCAGGGTGTGTGCATTCTCCTGCTCAGCTATAGTACAGTCAAGAGCTACATTGTGAAAAGGGCCTGGGTTTCTCTCAGCTACTGGAAAAAAACATTTGTATTTCCTGTCTTTGTACTATTTTGACCATAGAAGTATAACCTACAAAGACTAAAATTGTACTTCCAACCTAATTTTATGTGCTTTCCTACCAACTTACACAAAAATTATTTTAGGCAATACCTTAAAATTGTTTGAATAATCAGGTCATTCCCAAAATTACTTAGGAAAGGGCTTTCCTCTTTTATTTGTAGCTACACTGAAGAATTGTTGCTATTGCTTCTGTGCAGGTGGGGGTTGGTAGTATGGGTCATCTGAGATTTATGACATTGATCTCACACAGAATAACTCTTTCTCAGTACCCGTCTACCAAAGTAATGACAACTTCTGTGTGCAACTTAGCAACAGTAAAGTATATCCTTTGAGCTACCTTATTTCCCTTTTTCATTGTTTGCATGAAAAAGTAGCATCTCTGCAGGGCTAATGTTTTATTATTGCCATTATTCAGTGGGATTTATGCATCTCACTTTGGACAGCTGTGAGTTTACATTTCTTTCTCCATACCAACTAGATGGTAAACTGTTCCCTGTAAAGGGATGACATTCTAGACATGTAAGGGAGGTTGACTATCTCATGAAATTTGGTGTTGGCTCTTTATGGAGGACATAGGAGAGAGCAGTACTACTTCAGTGACATGGCTGTCTTCTCTGTTTATCTAGTTGTTTAGTCCTCTAAGGTATAGTTACAGGCAAATTAGTCGTCATGCATATAATTACATGCCATTTTGCATGACATACAACTATTCAAGGAAAGAAGGAATAAAAGCTTGAGGTCAGTTCACTCTATATCAGCAACAGTAGGTGATGGCTTTTTTAGGAGAAACTTGTCAGTCCCTAAAGCATGTACTACTTTTGATTAGGAATCCTTTTACAATGTACAGAATAAATTGCTTGAAGGTCAGTCAAGAAATAGACACTGAAGGTTTGTGGACATTAGAAAGGATTTCTAACCAGGAAACTTAGCAGTTCTGAAAGTACTGACAATGCCTTGGAATTTAAATTTGATGATGCTTTGAAAACCCATGGAGGATACAAGGCATTGAGCAAAACCAGGGTGTGTCAGATGCTGGCCGATAGTCAGTTAGATACATTGTAGCAGGATTTGTTTCTCCTTATTTTCTTTTTCTTTCTTTCTTAGCTAAGGATCAAGCAAAAATCCCCAGAGCTTTAATGGAAAAACTCAAAACCATTCCCATGCTTTTCATCTGGTACATAATTATCTCTTTGTTTAACTAGCATTATTCTTTGGAAACCAATATTTACTAAAAAACTACAATAATACACGGAATTTTAGCCTGAGAAAAACCCCAACTTGTAAAAAATCAATAATTGAAACCAAGAAATATTTATTTTGTTCTGGTTTGGGTTTTGATTAAAGAAAAATACATATCTTGAAAGGTATGCACTGTAAGCAGTTCTGCTGGATGTAATAGTAATTCAGATTGCTACGTTTAGCATGTCTGTAAAGCCTGTAGGATCAAATAATTGTAGTACATTGCTATTGTAAGAGATTGTGAAAGGCAGGAAAACAAAGTGGGGTTTAGATGACACCTGGCATGGAATTTTTCCAAAACCGCTGCATGATTAAACTAGGAATTTAAGAAAAAAAAAATCATATTTAACAATCACGTTTATGTATGACTGCTTTGGAATATTTTTTGCTATCCATATTGCAAAATATTGTCGAGCTTAAAACATGCTTAATACAGGTTTCCCAGACTTTTGCAAAATACTGGCTCATGCAGAAAGCACACAAAAAAGAACACTTAGAGCTTCCAGCTGCCTCAACCGGTTAGAAACAAGGAAACAAGCAGAAAAAATGTGCTGCTGGGGTTTTGACAAAGCAAATGGTCTTTAGGGAAGCGGTGTCTCCTCCCGGGTGTCCCCTTTCGGGGTCCGGTACCGCTGTAGGGCCTCGAGAGACCCCAAGCCACTGGCCAAGGGGAGCAAAATCAGAAAGGAAAGGCGGGGGGAGCGATTGCCTCGCCCGGGGCGGGGGCAGCACAGCACCGGGGCACAGCACCGGGGCAGTGGCGGCACAGCACTGGAGCGGCACAGTGGCGGTGCGGAGGCAGCGCAGCACTGGGGCGGGGGCGGCACAGGGGCGGTGCGGGGGCAGCACAGGACCGGGGCAGGGGCAGCACAGCACTGGGGCGGGGGCGGCACAGGACCGGGGCGGCACAGGACCGGGGCAGGGGTGGCACAGTGGCGATGCAGGGGCGAAACAGGACCGAGGCGGGGGCAGCACAGGACCGGGGCGGGGGCGGCACAGCACTGGGGCGGGGGCGGCACAGGGGCGGTGCGGGGCTGCGGGGCGGGCGTGGGGTCCTGCTGCCCCCTGCTGGCTGCCGCCCCGGGACGGCGTCAGCCCCCGCCGCGCTCCGGCGGGCCTCGGGGAGGTGCCGAGCCTCCCTAAAGGGTCTCTTCGGCCTCGGTGAGGTGGACCTCGAGGCGGGCAAAGCCCCCTCCCGCTGCATGGGGTGAGCTAGAGCTGCCGCGTCTACCTGAAGATGGTGCTAAGCAAATCAGTTTGGGGTTCGTTCTGGGTTGGTGAGCTGGTTTGGAGCAGCAGGGCAGTTTTGAAGCAGTTACCCTAGTCTTCCTCACCTATCACATTCAGTTCTGGTGCTTGCAGAGGGGCTCCCTTTTGGAGGAACCCAACACATAAGCTCTTTTCTGGACAGACGCCAAATGGGCACCAGCCAGCGCCTGACTGCAGAGGTAGGGGTCCAGACCAACTCTGTATGAAGTTTAATCATTGCGAAGTCTGAAGTACCCTCCTCAGACTGCACACGGTGTGGTTGTAGGAGCCTCCTTACTTCCTCCTTTGATCTGAGCCACCCCTGTTGTGCTGGTGAACACAGCCAATCTGCAAAATGCCACGGAGAGAAAAAAAAATGCCTCGCACCAAACCGTCTTGCAAACACATGAAGTATGGACTTTCCCTGCTTACTCAGAGTCTGTGCAGGGAAAACCGGCAAGTGGGGGGTAGGTATTGTTTTATGTGTATTGACTTACAAGTCACTGACTTCAGTGTGGATCTTTGGCAAGTTTGCTGGGTGACTCTGTGGCACCTATGCAGCGGTAGACAGTGCCTGCAAATAGTGTCATATAGCTTATATGCCAGATACTAGATATCAGCAGAACATATTTTCTTTATTTTTTCTCCCCCCATTTAACCGATGCACAGTTTCTCAGTCATAAGGGATAGCATATGCATATTTATGCTGCTTGTCAAACTGATGCCGGCATTTCACACTGCTGCATTCTGCAGTATAGGCACTTCCAAAGTCAAAATGCATGAATCCATACTCTTGTTTGCACTATCACTGATACAGTATTTGACTGTACAAAGGCTTTTTATTTTTCTGCAAAAAATAGTTATTAAGCTTCAGGTTTGAAGTTAAATTCTGTTCTTATTTTTCCCAGCAGTACATAAACACCTCAATTTCAGTAGAGTTGCTCTTGATTTGTGCTGTGACTGAGAACATCATGTCTCATGTCATTTCATAAATTATTAGCCTGCAGGTGTAGCTGTTCTGGAAATTATCCCAATCTCTATAGCTTTTCTATGTCATTTCTGAAGATGATCCAAAGATGAGTTTGCGTCTTAGGTAGCTTTGTATGCACTGGCATGGATCCCCAAAATAATACCACTGTGGTAGCAATGCATTGGCTGCAAAACCTATCAAGGAGCCTGAGAAAATACAGAGGTATTCATTCATAAGAAAAAAATAGCTCACGCAGAGCACCATACTATCACAGCTGGGCTGTGGATTCCCTGGAGGGGCAGCTTGTGAAGGTTTTTCCCTACTTATTTCACGTCTGTTTGTGGTAGAGGTATTGGAAACCATAGGAAAACCTAGCAGCTCTCAGCAGTAGTTGACCCCGGAGTCCTACTTCAGTTGAAGTTCAGGGCAGAGTCTAGGAACTGTTGGGTGTTTCATGTAGGACTCACTCTGGCAGGGCTTCCAGGTTTCCCTGCCCCAGGTAGGATCCATGCAACCTGGCAGGTCACCAGCCCCGCAGAATTCAGCTGGGGGTACCACCCCACTGTGTCTGGAGCTGCTGCTGCTGCACAGCATTTCAGTTTTGACCAGCTCGTATTTTTGCAAGAAATAATACTTAGCCAAAAAATGGCCAGCCAACTAGTTGTAAGTGATGTATTTGGTATGCTTTTTCTGTAGCAAGGGAAACAGTAAAACAGCCAGTCTAGATTAAAAAAAAATGGAGATTACCAACTCGTTTCAAATAAAATTTGTAGGGAAAAAAAGAAGAGTGTGCTGTTTCTCCTCTTTCCTGTGTAAGTGATAGCAAAGGGACTGGGTGATAGCATCCCAAAGATACTCTGAGGGGTTTTATGTGTGTGTGAGCCCATGGCTGGAAGGAAGCTGAAGCTAATTAATAAATAGTATTTTCTGTATTTGTTCTTCTCTCCATAGCTATCGTATCTGTGCTGGCCAACTTCCCAAAGACAAAACGCGGCCCCGCAGTCAGTGCTGAAGTGGACACATACTTGGTGTCGCTTTCCCCCAGTAGCATGTGGAAGAGATTAGATAAGTGAGGTGGCTCCTGCTGCGGGGAGTTATTCACGCCTCGGAGCACTTGAAAGGTATGCTGATTCTCACACTTGGGTGTGAGCGCTGCCAGAACGGGGTCTAGGAAAGCTGCTTTATCAAAAAGCACTACACACCGCCACAGCCGCAAGGCTGATTTAAAGTCAAAATCAGCCCCCCGCTTCGGTCTGTGCTGCGGCGATAGGCAGCCCAAGAGAAAACGCCAGCTGCCGATCGCGGTTATCTTTGATGTAGGTACCTGACGGTCAAAGAGAGAACCAAAAAATCCAAACTGCCAATAACTTTTTCCAGCCGCGTGAAGTTTTCTTTACTGGAAACTGCGTCTCGCACCTACTTTATTCCTGTTGTTTTGGGGTATTTTTTTTTTTCAGGAGAAATAAAACCACTCGGACTGAAAGTCAGCTTTTCAAGAGGCGTACACATCCTTGCCGGGCGGCTTGGGAGAGCACCGGGAAGCGCCGGCGGGAGCCGCGGGGCAGCCCCCTCCTCTGCCCCGGGCAGCCGGCAGGGGCTGGAGGAGCGAAGGAGTTAAAGGGAGGCGCTTGGGAAATCTGATGCTAACGAAGCCCCAGGAATGTTGCACATTTCCATTCCCCTCCAGCTTTCGGAGGAGGTCAGTCCCCGCTGCGGGCAGCCGCCCCGAGGAGCCCAGCCCCGAGGCCGCACTGCTCCGGGCGCTGCCCCGCACCTTCCCGCAGGTGACGCAGGGAGACGCCAGGGAGGGACGGGACGGGACGGGACGGGGCGGGGAGGCGGCGTGGAAAGTTTTCCCTGCGTTTGGCGTGCTCCGGCGGGACCTGCGAAGCCGAGGGAGCGAGGGACGGGGACGGGGTGGGGTTGCCGGCCGCTCTGCGCGCCCCGGGCTCGGGGCGGGGGGAGCGGCGGGCTCGGGCCGCCCCGCAGAGGGGCAGACCCCTGACCCGCCGCCGCCTCTCCTCTCTTGCAGGGCGGCCGGAGATGCCGGGGAGACGGCTGTGGTGGGCGCGCTGCTGGCTCGGCGTCTGCCTCTCGCTGCTGGGCGCGGGGGGCGCCGCCGCCGAGCCCTGCCGGGCCCCCCCCTGCGGCGGCGGCGAGGCGCCCCCGCCACCCTGCCGCGGGGCCCGCTGCGTCGGGCGGGCCGGGCGCCCCGCGCGCTCCTTCCTGCACACCGCCACGCCGCTGCGCCCGCCGCAGGGCAAGGCGCCGCCCGCCGCCCCTCACGCCGCCCCGCCGCCCGCCGGCGCCCCGCACCCCGCCGCCAGGGGGGGCGCGCCCGAGGCCTGCCCCGGCGGGGACTGCGCCGCCAACGGCACCCGCCGCGACTGCCAGGGCCTGGAGTGCCGGCTGCCGCCCCGCCTGCGCCCGCGGCCCCGCGGCCCGGGCTGCGCCGCCCCCGCCGAGGGCTGCCCCGAGCCCGCCCTGCTGCGCGCCGCCGACAGAGCCGCCCAGTTCGCGGGGGACGACTTCGCCTACGCCGCGCCCGAGCGGGGCGGCGGCGCCCTGGGGGTGCAGCTCACCTGCGACGTCAAGCCAGGTGCGGGGCGCCCTGGGGGGCCGGGGCGGCGGGGGGGCTCTCGGCGGGCTCCAAGGGCTGCGGCCGCCGGGCTGAGGGGCGTCAGCAGCACGGGGAGCCCGGGCGGCTGCACCGGCCCCCCTCGTTCTGGGAGCACCGGGGGGCAAATCCAGCACCGGCCTTCGTGCCGTGTGGGGGAACTGCTGCCCTGGCTCCCTCCTCTCCTCCCCTTCATCCCCCCTCCACATGCACTTGTCCGTGTCAGAGACCTACAGATGAAACGTGGCAACACATTTTTAGTGCTGTTTTTAAATACATGTAAGACTTCTAACTCTCTCTCCTCACACTCAGGCATTTCTGGCGTTTTACATTTCTAGCAACATCATACAAGGCTTCGGTGGGGCACGTGTATCTTCCACACCCAGGATGGTGCTGTTGGTAAGAAACATGCTGACAAGTTATCTCGCTGTAATAGCCAGCAAAAAAAAACCCAAAACCCCAAAAAATCAGTTGCAGAGCCGCTCTTGCTGCGCATCATTCGGAGCACTTGTCTATTGATTGACAAGAGCACAGCTCTGGTCCGTTCCGTATCCCTGCAGGAAGCCAGGTATGTCTGTGGTTATGCTCACAGGTCAGCAGAAGGTGTTGTGTAATTGCGTGGGATATGTGGATTTACCCACATGAAACACATCAGCAGATCTTGAGTGACCACAAAGCAGTTTGGGTTCTGGTTTAATGCCTTATCTGAAAGTTATAAAATGTACGAGGAAGGGTGATTTATTTTATTCCCTTGACATTAAAAGCTAATGGAAAGCATGAAGATGGTAATTTAAACTTTGTCACATCTGTGAGGCTAATCTGAGGGCTGTGGCTGCTTCAGACACCAGAGCACATGCCAGACCTCATTACCAGTGTCTACTTAGTGAAGTGACATCTCCTCCAAAGCAGACTTGAGCACTTAGTGGCAGTTCCAGTCCCAGAGCTGAGATTCCCCCTACCCCATGCCTGGTGTAGTGATGTTGTCAACCGTCATCTTGCCTGATGTTGCTCCCAGACGTCTTACAGAACCTCTGTATGCTCTGTGACCAAAGATGGACAGAAAACAGAGAAGTCAATATGGTTAGCCTCCCTTTTCTCTGCTTCTTTGCACATTCTTTGTACTATCATCATAACTTCCACGCCCCCCTTTTGCGAAAGAACCCAGGATATCTGCATTGTTTTTGTCCTTACCTAAATCCATCTCTGTGTAATACAAGTCCTGGCAAATAATCAGAGCATTCTGCATGGACAGAAGACACTAATCCTTCTTGGATGGTGCTGAAAGCAGACTTGCTGGAACTCCATGAAAGTCTTGCAAAGAGCATCTGGCTCAGTATGACCTGTCTCCAAACATCCTCTTATTCTTTGGCTGTCTTCAGAGGACCCGGATCAGTCTGTGCTGCCCAGTCTCCAGAACCATCAGCCCTTTCAGCTAACATGGTGAGTTGCATGCAGCTCTCATCTTCTAGGCCTTAGGGTTAGGTCCTTAGTCCCCTCTGACGTGGGTGGGTCAGGGGAAAATGGGGTAAGGGAAATCAAAGCAGAAGGGTTGGAGAGTGAAAATTCTGGGTTTTTTTGAGACTTGATGCAGAGTTCACTGTACTTTTTCAATTTTACACTCTTTGCAGGCCTGGTGCCAGGTGAAGTCTTGGAGGAATGGAAGAGTAGTTAGATGTTTCCCTTAAGAAAATCTTTGAATGCATCCAGAATGGATTATACCTTATGGCCATGGCAGTCATGGATATGTGCATTCATCTCCTTCCTGTGGCAGGCTGAAGCATCCCGTATGTTGCAGGGAAAGCAGCGTACAGCACTCCCCACTAAATCGCATAATCTCATGGAAGGCACTGTCAGCGTGGAAACACACAGTGAACAAACCTGTGATAACGCATGAGCTTCTATGTGTGAGAGAGATTCTTCAGATGAGGACAACTGCACCCTCAGAAGTTCTCCCCTCTCACTGTTTCTGCCTTGTGGCCAGTGAGTGACATCGGTTGGCACCAGCCCATGCCCAGGCCTGCTGTAGTGATCATGGCTGCAATTGGTGTGAGGGAGACCTACTGTAGACATACATTTCTCCAGGCTGGACAAAGAACATATATACGTTTTGCTCATTCCAAAGACTGGACCCAGGCCTTCACAAGGCAGCTTTCTCTCCTAGGAGTTGAAGAATAGCATACTGGATTCATCAGCATCTAGCAGATATTCCATGTTCCTGCCATCGGGAACAAAAAAAATAAGCCACGTTGACAGTCTTTGGTTTCCTTTGAGTCAGTTTACAAATAAGCATCCAGTGTTCTGCTCTGCCTGCAATCTCTTAACATTCTCTGTGTTTGCCTGAGACCTTCTTTTGAACACAGGTCAGTGGGTTTCCTGCATTAGTGCAGATAATACCTTGTTTGCTCCTCATTTGCAGCTGGAGTGGTGGGTCTTGGAAATGAGCATGGTTCAGCATAGCAATTCCAGCATGGCTTGTCAGCTAGAACAAACAGAACAACATAATGTGATAATCAGACATCTAATGAGGGGAAATGCATTTACAGTTGTCCGGGGAGAGGTGTTACTCAAACAGCATGCAGTGAACGTGACAGGGCAAATGCAGGTAAGGATCATGAAGAGCATACTGCGGTCCAAGTCTTCTAAAGAGCCCAGCTAGGGGAGACTTGAGAGCTCACTCAAGAGCTGTGCCTAGTCTGTGTGGTGCAGATGGTGGCTTTCCTGCTGTTAAATTTTGTGGATAAATCTTATTATGCAGGTGTGGCAGGAGTCTGTCTTACAGGTGTGCAGCACAGATGTAACTTAATGGAGCAGAACCGGATTCAGCGAGAACTTTCTGTTCTGTGGTGGTCAGTAGCGTGTGGGAACCAGCAAGAGTTCCTCTGAAGGAAATCTAGGGACCTCTTGAGTGCAGCAGTGAATATGCTGCAGACAGGCTTAGCTGAGTTCTTGGGATTTTGGAGGTTAGTCAGAGTGTACAGTGTTCCCAGTCCTCTTTGCAGTGTCTTGTGAGATGAGGCTGCTCCATGTGCTCAGCATGTGACTTAACTGAGCAGGAGGCAAAGAAAATACCACCGTATTTTTTTTTCTGTGCACAGCACATCTTTTGCAATACTGCACAATGATGTCTATACGTTTTATGGACAGCGCAGGTATATGCTTCCAGCCCAGGCAACCATACATTTATTTTATCCTCCAGGAATGCGTCACACAGTTGGAAAGAACACAAGTTTATGACAGATTATCTGCCACCTCTGCATCCTTATCCATACACCTAACTCTTACTCAGTCACCCCAAAAGAGGAGGCTTCTCTGACAGCCATGTGCAGAGAATTCGTCTTGGAGATTTCCAGTGTTTTCAGATCAAGGATAAAGGTATGGTTAATTC
The DNA here is from genome assembly GCF_017639655.2 of Falco naumanni. Lineage (NCBI taxonomy): Eukaryota > Metazoa > Chordata > Aves > Falconiformes > Falconidae > Falco > Falco naumanni. Next base: position 44,387,188 of record NC_054057.1, on the reverse strand, counting down.
CTGGTGGAAGAAAGAATTAGCCTTTCAGTTTCACATCTAAGGTGCTGTAGCTGAAAACAGAGGAAACCATCTATTTAAGAAGAAATAGATCACTGACTGTTCCCGTCTTTCTCATTTTTAGGGGAACACTTCTGTCTCATTTTTAGGCCAGCTGCAAGGGGTGTTTCTTTGCTGTTGACATCTCCTCAGACAGTAGGGGAACTGGAATATGCTGCCTAAGGCTATTTTTCCTGCCTGTATTAATTAACCATCCACAGGTGGAGACCTGGTAGTCCACCCCAGCGTATGACTGCCAGGCCTGTGACAGTGCATGAGGAGATTTGCAATGATTCTTCAGTCACTGAGAGAACTCCCCTCCAGTTTACCTGGTGAAGGCTGTGTTTTGGTGAGCAGAATAATCTTTTGTTCAACCTGTTGTGTGGCCCCATTCCTGTGAGGTTCAGTCTACTTGAATGCTTGCTGAAGACCATGTCTGATATCAGGCCTCCAAGGTACAGGCCAGTATCAGGGGCTCTACTTTATTCCCAGCACTGTGTGTTTGCAGGCTCATCTGCATGAGACAGGTGACTTACTCTCACCCAGCTGCCTGCCAGAACCAGCACAGCCCTTCTGTGGGGATCACACAAACAGCTTCATCAACTTTTCAGCCAGTATTGCCAGCGCCACAGCTACTATCTGGAAAGCTCCTGCCAACTGCAGCTGAACCACCACTTCTGTTGGCCAGGTGAAGATGCTGGAGTGCAGACTTGTACTCCCTTTTGAAGTCAAATGAGCCCGTTCCTTTGCAAGATAGTCGCTGCTATTTCTTAGCAGCATAGTGAGTACACCGTCAGATGAAAGACTGGTGTCCCAAAAGAAGAAATGCACAGGATCTATTTTTGTTGTCTTATTATTTTGTATTCCTCCATGTTTCTCTCCTCATTCATTAATTGCCATTAAATCCTTATTTTTTCCTATCAGACCCATCTTTCTGTTCTTTTCTTTTGGGCAGACTTCGCTGCAGCTGTGAACACCTACCTGCATATGGGCAAAATAATGTGCAGCTGCACATCTCATACTTGGCGAAACCTGGTGAACAAGGTTGTAGGTTCTCATGCTGTTGCTATCTGTGCACTAAGCAGTGCCTGCAGCCCACTGCTGTCATCTCCTGTGGTTACCAGGAGTGACTGGCACTGTCAGATGGCCCTGTGCTCTCGGGTCTCAATCAAGATCTCACCTTCCCTTCCTTGCAGTAGGATGACTGCTTGTAGCCTCTGCTCTTTATGCAGTGTCAGACTGTGCCTGAGGGCTACTTTTTCCCCTGCAGCATGCCCTCAGGGTGATGTGTCCTTCCCAGGCATGCTAGGCAAATGTAGCAGAGGTTCGTATGTGATAATATGTTGAACTATGGATTGGTCCTGGAAGCATGGAATAGATGTGGGCAAAACAGACCTTGCCATGACTGGTTGTGGTGTGCATGTGCAAGGAAGGTAATATTGCATCTGTGGTCGTGAGAACATTCGAGTGTTGCTAGTGGGTGTACCTGTTGTCTGGGCAGTGTGGAAAGGTCCTTAAGTGGGATTGCTGGCATCTACTAATGTGTGAAGATCACTTGCAGTGGAATTATAATTTTAGACATGCCTGTGACATCCCCATCTGACATATTCACTGTGCCTTCCCTTTGTATAGTTGAATGGAGAGAAACAAGGCCACATTTAGCGCACTCTGCATCTGAGCTATTTTAGATTTCTACTTCAGAGTTCTGGCAAACAAGATACCACTTCTGCTTAATTGAATGCAGTTTATCTTCAGTAGAGTCCTCTCTTGTGCAAGAGCGTTGTTACCCTCTCTGTTGCTCTGGCATTGGGAACTGCCTGTAGCACTGACTGTACTGTGCAGTGAAGGGCCTCTTGTACCAGTAACTATAAGTTTAGTCATACTACTGCAAAATGTATAAAAATGAGAGAAATTAACAGTCACAAAGGATTTTTTTAGGCCTTGTATTATCACCAGCTGAGCTTTAGACAGCCCAAAGGAGCAAAGCTAAGTTGAATGACTGGAATGTAGCTGTTGTTACAAAGTTCTGGAAGGTGGTTTAGGGCAGATATAATAGAAAGCTGACGGTCCATCATGTGAGTAAGCTTCACTGCAGTCAGTACTTAAAATTATAGCTGTTACTGCCAGCAAGTCAGGCAGTTACTGGTGGAAGACAATACTCCTTAAGTGTGTGCTTAAAAGTAAGCTCTACTTTGTCTCTTTGACAAATCAGGGCTTTAATTAACCTTTGAATCAGGGCTTTAATTAACCTTTCTTTGCTCTAATAATTTGGCTTGTGTGAGTGAGAAAAGCCCAGATTCCCAGGATGAGAAGAGCCCAATAACCCTGTCTTAGAAGAGTCTACATTCTCCCCACCTATAATAAATTTGTGATGGCTGGAATAATTCGAAATGTTATTGTTGTTGGTTCCTGAATCTCAGGCACTGAGGACTGATGGAAAAGTGGTTTTGGGAAAAAATGGTTTGGTAATATGTCCTTGACTATAGGATTCACTCCCTCTCACAGTTCCCCCAAGGTAGTTCCCTGGGCTGACTGTTAGGCGGTGCAGTTGGACTTTTCCTCACTCCTGTGAAGGTTATTTCTTTTTTCATGTTTCATTGAGAAAGAGGGTCAAAAGGCCTAGAAAGGGGGAGTTTAATGCTGTTACTTTCATTACTGTTTGTTCTTTATAAACCTGTATTTGTTACAGTTTCAAGCATGAAGACAAGATCTTTTTGAAGTTACTTGTAAAGGCAGACACATACACAGCTCATTCCACAGTAAATGTGATGGCTGTTAGTACAATGTAGCAGTTTTCTAGGGGAATGCATTTAGATGTTAGATTTTCTGATAGTACAAGTATATTGTGCTCATTATTTACTGTGTTTATATTATATTTAGCGATAACTATATTGCAATACCAGCATGGAGCCCTGTTCTCATGTGTGATCCCAGCATGTAAGAATATTAATGCGGGACAGGAGGATGAAGAAAACTTACACGGAGATCTACCAAGAAACAATTAAGTAATGGTAGTTAACATGGTAGCTAAAGCCTTAATATGCCAGCTTTGATCAGCTATTTTTCTAGGTGCATATGCTTTATTTAGCCAGGTAAGGGCCACCCTTTTCCTCACAGACTTCCCATCTGCTTTGAAGTGATGCATTGGTGTAGTCCTTTTGCACTGTGTTATCACTTATATAGCCAAAATATTTGGCAAAGACCAGTGCTGTTCTGCCTGTATCCTCAGTTGTAAGCCAGACTTCTGAGAGCAAAAGTTTTGTGAAAAGGAATTTTTTAATGTCTTTCCAGCCTCAAGCACAAGTGGAGCCTCTATAGGCTGATGAAAAATCTTGATAGGTTGTCACAGAGTTCTTGTAACTCTTGCTGCCCAGTATCTCTCAAATATGGGCTGATTTCAGTCAAATTTGACAAGGAGCAGAGGTATTAGAAGTAGGCAAAGTTGTATAAACTTTGTAAGAGGTGATTCAAAAGAGGAAAGAGTGGAATATGAGCATCTGAAAGTTTGCCTCTAGCTGTTAATCCTTTCAGCTGGTAGGACAAAAGCAGCTTGGTTGTTGCTCTGTATTCTGAAGAAGGGTAATGAAGGAGTGCTACTTATTTAGCCAGTCAAATGGAAGACACAAATCCACAGAAATCAGATGACATTGGTTCTGCTTTTCACAGAACAACTTGTTCACGTTAGATGGAAGGAGATCTGGGGGTATAATTTGCCACATACTTAAAAATCTGGAATTTTCAACTCGTATGGGGAGTGTGGGCTTTCCTGGATCCTGGTCTTCACTTTCTCAAGTCCAGGATCCTGCAAACTACCTTAATATTTAAGTGAATAGTGAAAAATAAATATTAATGTGTGCCTTATGCTGTGAATAAAAGTAACTAAACAGCAAAATATTGTAGGAACTGTAAACAGGAACTGGCTATGGTCTTTTTCATTGTCTCATCCTTGATGTTCTGCACTTAAAAGAAGAAAATTCAATGCTGCATAAGAACAGGTGAGTGACCATATGGGATTCAGGATTCTCTCTCAGGCAGCACCTAGCAGTGGATACTGTGGAAAGCATGGCATGATATTTGCCTAGATCATTTTCCCAGCTCTGGCAGTTTGTTGTTCAGATTTCCTGAACATGATTGATGTCTATGTAGCTTTTAGCCCCAAATTGATTGTATTTTATATACTGAGCTAGAAACTTGCTGGACTTGATTGAACTTTTAACATGTATTGAAACTTTTAATGTCCCCTAATTCTTGTATTAGAAGAAAGAGCGAAGAGTCTTTAGGACACCTGTAATATAGCACAGTAGTTTGGTTTCTTATTTTTTTGTTTGCCCGAGCCTGAAAAGTCCCACCTATTTTCTCATATTGTAGCAGTATCATATGTTAGATTTTCCTTGCTGCCCTTTTGTGAACTGTTTGAGTTCTGTGCTCTTTTTTGACATGGGGAAGCAATACTGCATGCTGTATTAAACATGCTCTATTGATTAATATAATGCCATAATGATACATTCTTTTCTGTTAATGTTTACCTCTTCTAATTAGTCCTAGCATTTTATTTGCCTTTTAGACCCATGTTGGGCACTGCACTGATGATTACGTGGCTCTGTAGCCCAACATCTGTATCTAGATGTATGTAATTTCCAACTGGTAATAATAATCTTAAAAGTACAACATCTGATATGAAAAGTTTAGGGTTTTTCTTCCAGTGGGTGCCTTGATTTCACCCTTATCTCCTTTGAGTTTCTTCTTGCCATTTCATTGCTGCTACTCAGTATCATAGACACCTTTTGCAGCTCTTTGCAGTTGACCTCACTTTTACTACCCTTAATAGCTTAGCATTCTCAGCAAGTTTTATCACTTCGTTTTATTGCCTCTACAGTGAGAATTGACCATTTAGTTTTTACTGTATTTGAACATGTATATAGGAATGATCACTCTGTTATGGAACCCCATAATATAAATGATTAATTTATGCCCTGAAGCAAAGGGCTATGATTACGACTTCTTTAATGTCTACAACTATAAATGTTGTTGCAGATGAAATGGGAAGACCCTGTGGTCCCATGAAGGGGCTACAAGGATAGTAGAGGAACTGGCCTTATAATCATGACTTGAATTTATTGAGATTTTTCATCAACTTTTTAAAATTTGAGTGCCTTTGAAGAGGTAATGGGGCAAGCTGGAAAATTACTTTTCTTGGACAATAATTGATCATTTGTATTTCAGGAGAAAATGAAGTTCCATCTGAAGATGCCCTAATACTTCAGCTGCACCTTGCAAAAGGGCATGAGAAATTTACTGAAATGCTAAAAAGCCAACAACAGATAATTGTCGATTTGCAGCAAAAACTTGCTGAACAGCAGCACATATTGGTTAGCCAGCAACGTGAGATTCTCGAACAGCAAAGAAAAATGTATGAGCAAATGGATCTGATCAAAGTCCAGTATGGTATGCTATTTGATACAGTGAAGCAAATGTCATTTCAGAGTTTTCAAGAAGATATTCAAAACTATTTTGAAAGTCATCTTCAAGGACTTCAGAACCAGGTCAGAAATCATCTCCAAAAGTCATACTCTGTGCATAAAGTAGAAGTGGATGCAAAAGTGATTAACGTTGGGGAGTCTTTGCTGGACTGTGGCCTTTGTGAAAGCGATGAATTTTGCAACTTCCAAAAGACACCTTCACAATGTGAAAAATGCACATTGTGTCCTGCTGGTTTTTTCCAAATGGCTGAGTGTTCTGCAAACTCTGATCGGATTTGCCAGGTGAAATATGATCCTGTATTTTTCAGTTATTGCTTATGAAGTATTGTGTTGGACATGCTGGGATAATATTCTGGAAATAACTACTTGGAGAGCTAGAAAGATCCGGTTTGAAGCATGTGTTTTACCAAACGTGTCTATGGCACTTCGAAGTCTGCCTGAAGTTTTTTGTGGGTTTTCTCTTTACCATTTACTGCTCTAAATGGGGCACTAGTTTGTGCCCATTGGGTGTGACGCTTTCCCAAACCTGACAGCTGGCAGGACTTCGATTCTTTTCATCATGGTAGGAAAAGACATCCTAAAACATGTATACTTATGCATGCTAAATTTGTTTATTTAATCACCGTCCACTCTACAGAAACTTCTAGACATCTGTGAAAAGCAGAGGAAAGCTTTACTAAGCAAAACTAGAGGTCAGATATTTATTTATAAGTTTTGAAATAAAAGTTATCAGTTAAAACAAATCTAAAAATGAGTTCCAGCTTAAACGTAACATGAACACATACAAAAATATAGAACATAGACGCTTTAACTGTTAAATACTTTTTATTATAAAACACATTTTATTATACTATACATAAGCAGCATGTAAGCAAAATAAGCTGGTTCTTCAGTCACGTTCTGTTGTTTAGAAGTTCTAAAATACATGGAGAGCTTGATATGTAAAGCAGTGTCTTGTTTGACAGGTGTGACCTAAGCCCAAGTTACCAAGAAAGACAACCTGAGAGAGTCTGTCCGGTTCCCTCTTTGCTAGTCTCAGTTTTCTTTAATGCTAGCATTTAAATGTAAATGTAGCCTGTTATTCTTTCCCGTCTGCCTGCCTTAAGGAGAAAGGAGGGCTGGTTAACAGGAAAAACTACTTTATCATTTACCTTTCTTGTGTGTTTTTTGCTTAGCACCTCCCTCGCAGAGTAAATGTCTTTAGGAGCTTTTCCTAACTCTGTCTCAGTTGGTCTTAAGGACACTGTAATAACTGAGTGATGCATCGCTCTGGAGGATGCGGTATGGTCTTACAGATCACGTATCATAACAAGCGTTAGTTGTATAACCGATCCATTTAGCTCGACTGCACGCTACTAGCTTTCTGTGGACACCACGCAGTCTTTTTGGATACCTTGTTAAAACATGTGACAAATCCAAAATTAGTTGTCTTGCTTCAACGTGCTTGCGGGATCAGCCCCCTCTTCACCCTACATACACCTTTTCCTGGCAGATGTCACAGAGCCTGAAGAAGTGCCTGTTTCACATTGTAACTTGTTGCATTAAAGTGTTTGAATATGATTCTTGTGATTTACAGGACAGAGATGAATGCACTGAATCTCCAAGCATTTGTGGCGAGAGGATAAAGTGCCTGAATACTCCAGGTAAGTTGTATTCTCTGGTAATTAAAGAATGAAGATAATTAGATCTTCAGAAACGGGCCAGAAAGATAGGAACTCAGGCCTGTATGTTTGTGAGTAATGACATGCTCGGCTTGCTGGAATCAAAGGGGTTGAAAAACACTCAGCTGTGAGTTGATGGTGGGCTATGTAGGACATAATATCCACTAGGACTGTCGGATGGTCCCTTTTACCTTATTTCTGTGGGGTTTTTTTATGTTTAGGTTTTAATTTTCACTTATGACCTGACTTTCTTCTTGCTTATTATTATTGCACCAGTTACTTATGCTGGTGCAAATGGGGTCAAAATCAAAGGTATATTATTCCTAATGGAGAGAAATAGTTGTCATTTTCCTTCTGCTGCACTGGGGTAGATATTTGATTTGATCTAATGAAGGTTCTTATAAGGCCTTCCTTCATTAATCTTATTCTCCTTTAGTAACAATATTGTCAAATACTGAGGAACGATCAACAGTTTCCATCATTTGCAGGGGCTTGGGGAAATTTTTCAGGCATTTAAGAACAGATTTGATAGGAGTTCTGTACTGTGGACTTTGCCTTCATTACTTTTCGTGGCAGTCGGACACAAAAGAGCAAAATTAATAGACATACTGAGCAAATTATGTCCAGGTGCTAGGTTTATTTTTACTTGTCTAATTTCTGGTCAGCCAAAAAATATTGAAAGGAATTCTGTGATCAAATAGAGCATTTCACCAGCTGTGACCTCTACCTAAGGGCTCCCAGTCAAATAACTGTGGGAGAGCTTCACTGGGTTTTATGTTTTTCCTCCTCTAGACTTCTTACTTGCAAAAAGAATGTCTGTCTGAGGGAGAAGGGCTGTTTTCAGCTGATTATGAGTGATTTTGTACTGTTCCTGCCCTGCCACTGATGGAGAAAAAGTGGGAGGCAATTGGTCCTGGGAAAGGGTTAAAAGAGGACATGGGCTCACTTACATTATCCCAGCATCCTCTGGGCAGGAACTGTGGTGGGTTGGATGGTATTGCTACAAACACCACATTAACTACAAACACCACAGGAAACTGAAAATGACTAGAGGAAGAGAGCACTTAGTGTCCCTTATGTGGTGAGTGCTGTAGAGGGTGTACCATCAGCCTTACAAAAGAAGAGGCAAGACACTTTTAGACAGCCTTAGTGGTGAGCAGTTAGAGGCAAGACAGCTCAGGGTACAAAATTTGAGACAGAGCATTGGAAGGGTGTAAGGCTTTGTCTCTTCTTTATGTCAGACTGGGTTTGGTTGAGTTGGTGGTTTTGTGGAAGGAAGCCCACGAAGCCCCAGCCCTAGGAAAGGAGAGCCACCAATGTGGTAGTCATTTGGTGTTGTGTAGTCTGTGGGAGAAGGAAGGCTGTAAGGAATTTATCCAGTGGGTTCTGTGGTGGGGGGACCCAGACCATGAGTGGCTCTGTACAACTGCTGGAGAAAAGTAAGTGAAGGCAAAATACTGCCAAGAAGCATACAGACAGTGGTGGTGTGTCAGACCACAGAAAGGCAGTAGCGATGTCTTTGAAAGGAAAGGACTCTTCCCTTGATTCCTCTTCTCCTAATGGTGGTTTGTAAAGATGTGAAAGCAAACTAGTTCCATTCACCTGGGTCGGGAATCAATGTCCTGTCAATGTCATCCCTGCCTGTCATGGAAGAGAGCATTCTTCTTATTTTTTGTTAGAGAGGACTGCTACTTTCAGTCCTCTGCTCATGATAGCTCATTATCTCATACAAGTGCAATCAACATGTCAAAAGGGAGGCTGAAACTGCATGTCTGTTTTGGGTAATGTGGGAGAGATATGGATGTGATCTGACATATGAGTTGCAGATGTTGTATGTGGTTTCTTGAGCTGCACGCTAAGGTTGTTGCATCTGTAGCAACTCATGTTCACTGTACAGTGTGAAGGGAGACAGAGCAAATAACAATAATGAACCATGGGACTAGGAGCCTCTCTTTCTTCGTCCTTTACTTTCCTCTACATCATTCCTTCTTCCCTGCTGCTTTTTCTTGCTTTTATCTAGGATGAGAGTTGTTAGGTTATTTGACTAAAGGCTAGTCATCAAGAAGAAGTGACAGCTGGAGGTACTTCATCAGCAAAAATGGAATCCAGTGCATCATTTCTTTCTTAGACAATCACGTGGGAGTGGTCAGATTGTTATCTTTGGTGTGAACCCACCAAGTGGAGGCAACCAGAGATGTTCTCCCCAGAATACCATGCAAGCTAAAGAGGACTTACTGTAGAACTTACTGTGGGATGCAGGGGGAAGAGGAATGAGAACCTGGACAGATAGCCCTCCTTTGTAATTGGCCACGTTGATTTGTGATGATCCGAATTTGACAGAGAATGTTTAAAAAGAGATAGATTCCCATACTTAATCTGCTTGAATGTCACCTTTGCATTAGGCAGTTATGAGTAGTAACAGCAGAAAAATGTATGCATGACTTACTCTAATTACCTTGCAATTGCCAGGCCTTCACGGATGATGAGGGCTGGTGAATGTGCTGCAAAGGCACTCACTTTCACAAAACTGGCTTGAGTACAGCTGGGCTGCTCACTGTTAAAACGGGTGCAGCAGTGCCCAGAGCAGGACTCCCACAAGAGGAGAGAGGTGGTCAGGCAGTAAAGAGAAGTAGGAAGCAGTCACAGCGTGCTGCTGTGCTGGCTTTCTGATGTTTGGCTGTCATTTGCTGCTTGACCTCTTCTGGGCAAAGGGTAGGATGTGGCTGTTGCCACCGTGTCCACAAGACAAAGTGGCCTGTGTGCTGCTTTGAAGTCACCTGTCTGAAGTACATGCAGGGGGAACACCTGCTGCAGATCTAACCAATAAAAGACTAGACGGCAAATTGGTGAGATTAGTCACCACATGTTTTTGTAAAACTAGATATTTATAAAAATCTCTAAATATACTTTCAAATATTTTAAAGAAGCAAACAGCATAAAAAATTTCTAGGTACTACTGCAGATCTTCTCTGCTACGTGAACCAGATGTATCTGTGCACTCAGCAGCAGTCCGTCCAGTGGTTCTCAGTGAAGGGGGAGACATTGCTATGAGAAGTAGAACTCGTTAAGTGTCATGTGAGCAATTACACCATGGTTAAAACTGATTTCAAAAGGAAAGTTTGTCTGTTTGTTTTTTTTTCTGTATTCCCTCCAGAATGTTCTTAGTTAAAAAAATTTGGTCTTTTTTATTTGGCTTTTGTTTCTTGTAAAAAAAAGCCAGACACTTTCAGGGGGAACAAAAAGTGTTAGGTTTCTCATGACTTTTTTTTTCAAATGGAAGAATCTTACTGTTCTGCAGTGAGGTCTTTTGAGAAAATAATACCTGATCTCAGAAAGAATGTTCTTGCATCGTAAATTGTATAGTCCTACATGTCAGTGTTAGAGGAGAATCATTGCTTAAGTAAATGAAACAAATAGACAAAGAGATACGAGGGTGATATACAAAGCCTGCATAAATTGACACAGTGTCTGGTGTTCTCTGCTGAATAATGCAGTATCAGAAGTGAATTTTAGCCAATATTCTGACCTCCCTTGTGGGCCAGGTGCGTGTGTACTGCTTTGTCTTGCAGTTTGCAGTATGTGTGGTGTGCTTTTCTGCCTGCATCAGCCGTCCACATAGCCAGCTCCACCCTGGGGTTAGCAGTGGAGAAAAATAGCTTGTTGGGGTCCATGTCAAATGCTCCTACTCCCAGACTAAGAGCAAATCCCAGACCAGATATAGCAAGTTTTCAGCTGATAAATAAAGCAAACGTATGACACAGTATTCAGATAGTAAAGGATGTTTAAGAACTATAACAAATATGATTATTAAGTTTTGATTATAGTGGTAAAAAAGCAGAAGCAAGTGCACTAGTGATTAAGCTTTGAGGCACAAACTGCAAGTGGTTATTCTTTAGGGTGCCTCAAATCTTTTGTGTTGATTTAGATCCTGAAGGCTCTGTGCACAAAGGTTTCGGGCACTAGTCGCTCCAGCTGGAGGCATTGGCAGCTGGCAGTGCTCTTGGAAAATTGCCACAGAAAATTACAGGCTGTTTTTAAAACCTGCTCTTTGGGTGTGCATTCTTTGATCCACTGAGGTCATGGTGTACCATTTAACAGCACAAAATTGCTTTATGTCAAATAAAGTAATTTCAAATGGCACCTCTAGATATTCTCTTTACTGTTTGCAGCAGTGTGTTATTTTAACTTCAGAGTATCACAACCACTGCTGTCCTGTGTCTTAGGGCAATGATTTTCCTCCTTTTAAATGTGTGGACTTTTGCATAATGATTTTAAAGCCTGCTGTTTACTATTTTGTTTTTCCTACTTGCCTCTTCCAGGTTTTTTCAAAACTGTACACAGAATGCCTGGGGTGCATGGCCCTTAGGTTGAAAAGCACTGCCTTAGCAATCACAGCTACAGCAGAGCTATACCATAACACGGCTGGGCGGACAGTGCACATTTCTCCTTGTATAGGGGAACTCTCCATCAGCTGAAAATATCTTTGCTGCTCAGTGCACCAGTTAGTCACCATGCCCTTTACCTCAGGAAGGGAAGGGAGCATCTTTGGAGCAGTAGCATTGTGTCTGATCCATTACAGGTTTTGGTTAAATTGCCCCAGTATAGCTCCTTTCCCACTCTAAACTGCTGGACTTGGCTTGGACAAGGTGAGTTACGCCTAGTATTTCTGTTTGCTGTCAAGGCTCATTTAATAGCACAAATTGTTCTAACATCATTGTTTTCTCCCTTATGATTGGATGTCATCAAAGATACTTGCTATGTGTAGCTGTAGAGTTCTTATTTTTAGTATTTTAAAGATATTTCAATAAAAATTGTCCATTTCCTGTGAACAGGTGGTTTCCGATGCCTTGGAATTGCTGAGAAAGATGCAGCTTTGGGAATGTGTGGAGAGGAATATTTCTTTAATAAGGAAATGCAGGAATGCCAAGCGTGTTTAAAATGTGAAGATGGAGTTGTGGCCATGCCTTGTTCCACTGTCAGTGATACGGTTTGTTCAGCAACCAGTGAAAACAAGCTCTCAGAGTCTTGGGCTGCAAACATCATTCTACCTCCTGTAAAGTCTGGTGTCTCTCAGGTCTACTCTGGCTTGGACTTGAAGATAAAGGGAAGGTTTCCATGTGAAATCCTATCTGTTGAAGATAACAGCCTGGTATTCAGGCAGCATGGTCTGTTGTGGACTGACCTCAATTTTGCAGTAAAGCACAACTGCAGGAATTTTTTGCAACTTTCCTTAAAGCTCAATGGCAGTGAGGAAGGCTATGAACTGAGCGGTGTTCGCATTGAACAGCCAGAAGGGAAGTATTACCAGAGCACTAGTTTAAGCAGTGCTGCTGAAGTGGAGCCCAGCCAAACTCTTTCTGTGTATTTGAGGAGCCCAAATCAATTCTGCAATCAAAGTAAAGACTTAAATATTTATGATCTTAATACCCCACTCAGTTTGTTTTGGTTGTCCCACGACACAGGTGCTGTGGCACTCAGTGCACAGATGTCAACAGCAATGCATTACCAAACCAACTATCGACCTGCCTTTAAAATAATATCTGTTTCTGACCCTTACATGCTAAGTTTATCTCATGATGGCAGAGCTATAAAGTTCACTGAAACTGGTGTTGTCAAATTTGTGTTCCACCAAGCATTGTATTCCATGGGTCATACGTGTGTCCGGGAGGGCTTCTCCTTAATTTCTTATATCAATAGGAACGGTACCAACAGAGAATTAATTAATGTATTTAAATCTGGGGTAAATTACAGAGACACATCAATATCTGCTTCTGGGGCTACAAAAGTTGGGGCTGGAGATCTCATAAGCTTTGAGATACTTTCTCCTGCACAGTGTAATGTTCGGTATTTTGGAGATAGTTCTGGAATCAGTATGTTTAGCCTCATCTGGATCCCTTCAGCAGTTTCTAGTGCCATATCAGCCACAGTTTCTGTTACAGGTCTGCCTACTGGAGCTGTGAGAAACAAATTACTGGATTTCACCCAGGTCTCATCCAATGAGAAGCAGATACAGCTGGTTTCTTCTGGACAGCTTGCTCAGAAGTATTTCATTTTCACTGAGAAGGGAGTTGCCAGCCTTGCATTTAACTTAAAGTTAATCCACTCGTGCAATGTGCTCAAAATGACTCTCAATCAGTTGACCATGGATCACATGCAACCCACAGCAATTGCTCAGCAGATTGGAGGTCAGATGCCAGAGGGAAGCATATGGACCAGTGTGTCCCTCCGTGCATCTTTTGAAGTACGTAATGGAACACTAATATCAGTTTCTCTTGACTGTGTGCGTGGAAGGATCAATCAGATCACTCATGAACATGGAACCAGTATATCTATTTTATGGATTTCCTCTTAATTTCTGTACAGTGAAGTTAGCACAGAATTGGGGTTTAAATTGTATTTGGATTATACTCTGATTCTGTACATATTTGACACCTTACATGTGTTGACATGAGCACATTGTCCCACTAAAATGGTCTCAGTTATAGGAATATTTAAATATAATCTTAATTGAAACATCAGTATTTAAAGAAAAAAGGGCTTTCGGTGTTCCAATATTTTACTTCTGTTAACATCTTCAGTCAGGGGAACCTTGAATTCAGATCAAACGGTTTTATTTTTAATAAAGCAGTCTCTTCAAATTGCTTATTTCTGGACCACAAAAAATTGCAGGTGAGGGTAAACACATACCTTTTAGTACTGCAACTGAAAGCAGCATGGCCACATAAAGGAAGCCTGCTTTCAGTTTCTTCACTGGAACAGGCTAATAACAAGACTAGAAGCACTTTGAGGCTAATTTGTCTACATCTTGTAAAATATTGTGCTTTCTATAAATGGGGAGAACATGCCTCAAACTAGAGGTGCTAATATGGTAACACTGGAGTATACATGCTTAATATTATGGAAGTGTCCCTGGGTCAAAGATAGAACACTTCTTACAACAAACCCCATTGAAACTAATAACTGTTCTAAATTAATTTGGAAATAATCTACATTTAAATAATTTGGGAAGGCTTTTTCCCCTTTTAGTTTTGCCTGTGAAGAGTTGCAGGTGAGAAGGAAGGCTAGGAGACAAGAAATGAGTATTAAAAGAACATCTTGAAAATGAGACTTTTGGAAATGAAACAAATTTTTATTCCATTCCTTATAAATGACAAAATATTTTTCTGACCAAAAAGGAACACCATTCACAAGCATGATTATTTTGCCCAACAGGTACTTAATTTTAAAAGATTTTTTTTTGGTTTTATTACATCACTCAGTTTATTCAATGAAATGGCATATTCAGGGACACTGAATTTTGTTTTGTTCCAACTCTTCCATCAAACTATTCATTCTTTTTCTAATCTATATAGAGTGTTTTCTCTTATTTTCTCCTTTCTCCTCCACAAATACTGCTTCACTTTCCTTTCTCATTTATTTTGTTAGGAGTAAATGGTATGCCCTGTCATGTAGCCCTCAACTCCTTCCAGCCTTCTTATACATAGATGTATGTATGTCACATATATAATTATAGAAGTGGGACGTTTATAATGCACTTGCAGGCTGTCTTACATTAACCTTACTGAAAGAAGGAATATTATGCACAGTACAACTTTAATGTAGGTGACTGTCTGAGTATGTATATCTGAAATATATGTACTTTCCTATGCTCTTCACCTGTTTTGGAGTTTGTCACGCTGTTTTACTGTACAGTTTCCTCCTATAATTTTCTGTAAAAGAATGAACCCAAGTGCGAGACTTCTGTATGGTGGTTCTTCTTTTACTTGTAACTTTATAACTGTGTCCTAAACTATTATTTTTCCATCGTCTTTTTTTCTTCAAGGTTATACTCAAAGATGCATGCTTTGGACAAATTGTTCTCTTGGTCCAAATAGAGTTTTTCTTGCTTTCAGCTGCAAAGTCTAAGTAGTCCATCACAAGATACCTCATTGAGCCAGAATAAGTTCCACAGTAAGTTCAATCCTGCTGCCCACCCTTGATGTTTGTGACACACATCTCGGTGCCTGTGTTCAGCTAGACTGTCATTCATTCTCACAGGGTCACAAGGCAGGATGAATTAAAGCTAATGTTAAAGGTGTTCAACACTTGCAAAATACTGTTATCGTTACAGAGGATATTTTTTCTTAGAGAAAGACTTCTGGAATGAGAAGCGTGTATATCTGTTATATACAGAAGAACCGCATTACCTAGGAGCAGAGCAGTTTTTCTGGATGCTTCACTCTGGAAGTCTACTGAGACTGAACAAAGATGAAATGCCACAGCAGTTAAAGTTTTCTGATACGTCCATCTGCTTTCTGCAGAAGGATGCACATGATGTAAGAGGAGCTCTGCAGAAAGCAGATCCTGGGTATTTCTAAGGTAAGATTTCAGGGGAAGATAATGTTGGAGAAGGCTCAAAATGATACTCTTAGGATTTTAAAGGCAGCTAAGAAAGTCACCTTCTCACAGACATAACCCCTTTTTTCCCTTTGTTGTTTTGTGCTATGCAGTTGTGTTAAAGGCTGCTACTTCCCAGTATAAAGAGTCATTCTAGATTTAAACCTCTGTGGCAGGTAACAGATATCAGAATCTGATGTTAGACATAATCTGGTACATCTTCAGCAAAGTGCAGGTGTTATTTGAATATAATAAACATTTGCCTATATATAGCATGTAGCAAATCTAATGACATTATTTCTGTGAGTATGCTTTATTTGAGTGAGATTGTGTTACCAGTGGAATTGCCTGAATATGGAAAGACTGATGCTCAAATTCAGTAATATGCACATTGGCGGTACTTGCATTTAAAGGCACCATTATTAAAGGATGGAGAAACTACCAGGGAGGTACAAGTGAACATTATTACAGCTAAGAGAGATTTCAGAGTATGAATTCTTCAACGTAGTAAATCTTCTTGGAGGATTCTGGGGTGAATGCCTATAACTGCCCTTAAATTCAGAATAGATTTTTAGATGCACAGTAGCAGAAATGCAGTATTTTGCATCCATGTGGTGGTTATAATGCATCTAATACTGTTTTGCTAATGTCTGTGATAAGGTACTTGTGATGAAAAAATTCTTACTAAATATGTAGTATTAATTGCAACTTACAGCAAGTTTAGCCTGATTTCAAGCAAGAAAAGGCCAATCATCTGAACTTCTTTTACATCTCTCCCTTTCAGGGGAAAAAAAACCCTGAATCCATACTTCAGGCCACTCACTGACCTTGGCCGTAGTAACATGAATTTGGAGTGAGTGTGTTGGAATCTGTGGATTTATGATAGCCTAATTAATGGCATAGTATATAGCCTTTGCATCTATGAAAATGGTATATATTGCTTCATACCATGCAACATTAAGTGGTGCACTATGATCCTAAATAAGATGAAGTTGAACAGGAATCAGACAATGTACAATGAATGCTAATTTCATGGCAATTACCCCATTTGCTATAATAAATTGCATGTTTTATTGACAGATATCTTAATTATATTTACAACATCTGAACTTTTTTATTCTTTTTTTTTGCATATGGTTTCTTTCTATTAGTAGCACAATATAATACTGTGAAGTACAGAATTAATTTAAAACCTTTTTCTTTTGCATCTTTTGATACCACATTCATGAATATGGTTAAAATAGCTGGAGACAGTCTCTCCAATCCTTTCTGCCAGACAGTGTTTCTAATGGAGGTATTAATGGAGTTACAGAGTAAGTATGAGCCTGGCAGAATCCAGCTGTGCAGAAAGAGTTAAGTTAATACATCCGGGAAGACAGGTGGTTATTTCACTAATAACCAACAGGTTGTTATAGAAAGCTTGACCGTTACAGAAGGAAAATAATTTAGGTTGTATAGTCCTGCTCCTCATGCAAGAGGAAAAAGGATTTTGCTTACAAAAACCTGCATTGTTTTATATTGTGAAACATTTTGCAAGTTCAAAGATTTTACCTGGATATTTTTTATTACCTATACAATTTTTTTATGCTTTCTATGAAGTCAAAACTGGGCAGAATATGGTAAGTCTATTTTAATATTGTGGGCTCTTCCTCTGTTTGGTGTTCTGCAGATTGCAATACACTATGAAAATGCCACTAGTTTCAAGTGGTGATTTTTTAATGAAATTTCCTACTTTGAAGTATTATCTTGTTTTAAAAATACTGGTTAGATGTTTGCCTCTGTTAATATTATATTGTAATACATTTTAAGAGAACTTCACTGAAATAAACCAATAAGGCTTCACTGGTGTTTTTGTTCTGTTCTGAGAAAGACTAATTGCAGCTGTTGTAATTTTTACCACTGACTCTTTTTGGGCCAGGATTTCACAGGTGTTACCTGAATTAGTTACCTGTGTTTGCTGAAGTGGCACTAAACAAGAACACTAATAGTACAAATTTCTAGAGATCATCTGGTCTACATGTTTTATGTTCCCACTGTTGTAGGTCTGAGAAGATGAAAATTGCACTTGATGCCACTATACTAATACATGCTTGTATCAAAAGAGCAGTATGGTTTATCTTGGTCATTGCTACCAGCGTAGCAATACAGAGGAGAAAAATGAGAAATATATTTTTAAAAGAAGAAATTGGTCCTGCCTTGGTGCTTCCTAGGCTCGTTGTCATACCCGGAAGCTTTGACAGTGTTGTGGGGGGTCCTGATCAGACCTTTGCAGTAGCACAGCTGTGCTTTTGTCAGTCTGCGCAAGTTAAAGCTCACGTGTTCTCAGTAGAAACTCTTCATGATTATTTTAAATTGTACAACTGTTTCTTCTTTTTGGAGGTGTTACTGTTTGTGAGGTCTGAATGAAAGGGAGGTTCTGTCAAATGACCTCTGTTTAGAAATCATTTTGAGACAGATTCCTCCAAAAAACAATTTGAGACCAAACTGGTATTTATTTCGGCCTTTTCCATTAAAAGCAAGAAAGAGGAATTTTACATTATGTGTTTTTCACCAATTGCATTTGTACTGATTCAAAGGGCATGAAGAAATAATTCCTATAAGAAGGGGATTACAAACATCATTAACCTAGCCTAAATTAGCCAAGGATGAAATTCAGAGGAAGGAGAAAAGTGTTTATGAAATACTGCTGAAAACAGAACCGTCCTCCTCCAGGCTGGATCAAAAGGTGCCCCTGTTCTTCTGGCCTTCAGCAGCTGATACAGTTTATGGCCTTTTCGCAATACCCAAACCATCTTAATCTTTGACTGCTGTGTACAATGGCTCTCCCAGATTCACCTTGTGTTTCTCTTCAGGTGTCTGATGTTCACCTGTACAACATCCACACACATGTGTCTGGAAGCACGCTGTGCGACCAAGGTTGGTGCTGCATGAAGGGTTTGCCTTGCAGTAAGGCTCAGGAGACATGAACTGTGGCAGTGGCAGTGCCTGTGCCGCCTGACATGTATGTGTGACCTTCAGTGTCTGGCTCTGGAAGTATGAAAGCCAAATGACTGCAAAAGGGGGATCCAAGAAACTCTTGTTTGCATTAAATAATAGGATCATTACTGCTAAAGCAGTTTTTTTGCCAGCTGCAGTTTGTGCAGCTTTCTTCCGTCCTTCCCTGGAGCTCTGCAGGCGTGTTGTGACCTGCCGGATTGCATCTTTTATTTATAGGCTCTTCAGAAAAGAAACTAACTGCACTCCAGACAGTCTAGTGCAATCTTGTTAAATGGCATCTCTTGAAAGTAGCCTTAAAAACCTGGATGTAATTTCCTCACTAGAAGGGTGTTAATGCCTGGCTTTAGCAGAAGCTTGAAGTATGTTAAAATACATATACACCCTTGGCTTGTAGAGAGTTTTCTCTAAAAGAACAACTGTGGAAAAAGGATTTTAAAAGTTTCTACATCTTCTTATGAAAACAATTTATTCGACTTTGTCCTTTGCCATTTTTCCACTGGAAAGGTAGGGGAAAGAAAGAAAAATAAGAAAATGAAGGTAGGGGGAATGGAGATAGAAGGGGAGAAAAGTGCGAGAAGGAAAATGCAGTCTCTAGTGTTTAGGTAATTTAATGTATGAGAATGTAAATGAGTTTTCTTCAGAACTTTCTGAAAGAAATTCTTGTTTTTTCAACCAGTTGTAATTGAAAATTTGTTCAACTGAAAACTATGTCTATCGCATTTGGCTTCATTTCTGTTTCTTCGTCAAAGCCCTACCTACGCACCAACTTTTGTAAACTTCAGTAACATCAGAGTATCCTGAATACGCTTAAGTATTTCGCTGAGCTGGAACATTAAATTGGGTAATTGGGTTAATTAAGTGCCGACTTATATTGGGAAACCTCTGGATATACTTGTGGGTTTTGGCATGCAAACCTCAGTTTTCATCATTACCTCTTAACTATGTTTATATTGGGAACTGCTTCTCATTAGATAAACGAGCTTTCTCTGAGCTCCCCATTATCATCACTTGACTGCTAATGGTACCTAATGTTGCTCATTTAAGCCTCCTTTGGGTATTTTTCTATTATACTGCAGTCAATAATGTAGACATCTACTAAGTGTTTTCAGGACCTCGGTACATGTGGGATGTCGACAGAGCGTTCTTGTCACAGTTAGTTTTTCCTGACTTGCTTCATTGTTTTAAATCATAAGCTGAAATCAGTTCAGGAGTCTGTATGATAGATATGTGCTTTCCAAGCAAATGTGACCTGGTGAGTGATTTAAACTGGTGACCACATCTGAGTTGCATGAATGCAGCCTTCTCTTGCAGAGTATAAAAAACTTCTGAGAATATTAACAGATTAAATGCAGGTGTCTAGAGTAAAGAGCTGGCAATGCTTTGCCTCAAACTCAAACACAAGCTTCATACTCAGAAGGTCAAAAAAGTAAAATGATTTAGTATATACTGTAAAATATGCTATTTGTTGAAGAAGCATGTTTGTTGGTTTTATTGGGAAAGGAGATTGAAAACCTGTGCTTTATGCCAAGTAGGTAAGACAAACTGCTTAAGATACCTTTATGCCTCAAAATGTTCTGTACTTCACTTTTTCTTAAACATGTACCTAGATTTTTTTAAACTGTTGCTTCAAACCACCGCTGTATCAATGACTTAATACAGGCTTCGTTTGTGCTAAAACCTCTTCGAGGATATTTCCCCCTGTATGCCAGGCAAACATAATACATTTCAAATGCATCCAATCTATCCTTGGAAAATAGTGCCCAATACTGCCAGTTGCCCAAGAGATGTGAGCCCCATGACTCTGGCTGAGGCAGCAGTTGTTATCCTCAGCTGCTCCAGCTTCCTGCAGCCCTTATCCCGAGGTGGTTAAGTTTTCCCTTACTTTTGGCATTGCTAGAGGAGTGCAGTGACAGCTCTCTTGCCTGGGAAGCTGCAAATAGTTGTTTTGGATCGGCCGTGAATGTTTTTTTCTTCTGTTTTTGGCCATTCTGCCTTCTACCCTCCTTTCATGGTTAGCTATAAGGCTGAAAATCCACTGCTCCCACATATCCACCTGTGATGTGCACCTTTTCTTCTGCTTTCTCATGTTTTGGTGTGTGACTGTGGTTTGAATCATTTTGCTGGCTGTAGGCTTCCCTCTCATACTCATCTGTGAAATACCACATATACTTACACACCATATACCTCCAAGAAGCTTAGACATGTGCATAACTGGAGACGTTTTGTCCCATTTGGATCTGCCTACACCCTTGGAAGACCAGGGTAGAGGCATTCTGCAGGAATGGTGGGAGTCATAACAGCAGCATTTGTGAAGAGCACGAAATAGTTAAAGGATGCAAACCCCCTGTCCGCTCAAGACTGAATTCTGATATTTTGTATTTTGACTGTCCTCAGGAGTTCCTTTATTTGGTTAAAAAAGGAGATAAAAACTCTTACAATGCTGAGAACAAACGTATATTTTTCTCTGCCCAGCTTTTCTCCCTATTATTTGTATATCTCAAGCTAAGGCAGCAAACAACCTGCTTTCCTTTTGTACAGTGTTGCTGTGCTTCATGCTGCAAACTTTGAGAACATTTTGACAAGCCTAATCCTGCCAGCCTGCTGTGAGCCTTGAAGAACCACTTCATAGTCAGAATAATTAAGCCAGAGCCCAAAGTGAAATGGGGAAAAATCAAGTGCACATTTTTGGGTTATCCATCAACATCATACAACTCTGCTTCTAAGAACAGTAACATTTTATGGAAATGATAACTGGTAAAGTAAGCCATAAAGGTCAGTCCAGAGCCTACAATGGGCTTGCTGTTGTGACAAAGCACGCTGTCATTTTTCTTCTATTCCATAGCTTGGGGTAAGATTCGGAGTGAACTTTGGTAACTGGTTTGTGATCTTTTGGCTTGACACTGTTTGCTAAAAGGCACCTAAGTGTTAAAGCACTCTGTAACTTCGCCTATGGACACAAGAGGTAATGAATTTGGCCAGCTCTGCAGGCAGTATTTAAATCACAATGCGGGTACTAAAGTCTTTGAAGTTTTGTTTCTATCCAAGCTGGGCACAATATTTTTTGACCACAAACAGGTCAGAAAGCATATGGGAACACCAAGTAAACAGGCCAGGCTGGCTCTGTGAGAGGAATCACTTGCTGAAGCTCAGGATCGGGTTTGATGGAGGGTCCTGCTGCAGCCTGGCCCTCACAGGAGCAGGAGTAGGTGGGACCTGACCGGCTACCAGGGTGTGCTGGGCTAGGCTTTAGGTACAGCAGGAGGGTGTTGAGGCTATTTTGTAGTATTTTGTTGCCGATTGCTGTACTGCTAAGGGTAAGTGATGCTTTGCTTGGAAGGCTGCCCGTATTCAGTGCTATATCTAACTACAGTTTAAGGGAAATTTGTTCTAGGAGCTCGACCTTGTTTGAATGTCTGAGAAAAACACCTAGAAATTAGAGAGGCTGTAGTGTGGAGATCTTACTGAAGTGGGTTGAGTTTTCACAAGTCAGTAGGGGCACAAGACATGGCAACTGACAACAGAGACTTAGGCTGGAACTGTAACATATACCCTTAATTTTTGTACTATAAAAATGCCGCTCTGATGGATTCAGCATGGCACACTAAAACTATGCAAGGATCCAGTCTGAGGTCTATATTAGGGATGGCGGTAACCTTGTGGGTAGTCCTTGATCAATAAATAAAAACTGGTTCTGACAAAACTCAAAGAAGACCATTCATTCTGTCTATGCTGTAGTTTACCAGACCTGTAGCACTTGCTACATACCACAGTGCCTCACAGGAGACCAGTGGATATAAATTCACTGGACGTGACTGATGGCAAAGTGTTGAGGGCTCCTAGTCACATGCACCTGAATTTATGGAGTGAAACTTATGAAATCCCTTCTGCAATCAGTATTTCCAGCTATCTAAAAGATCCACATAGATCTACTGTCTTTTAATAAATAACCACTTTGAAATAGCTATTTGAATTACAGTATTTTTGGTAAATTGAGAATTCTTACTTCAGTAGCACTGCTGTTACTAGCTGACAAGCTACATCACTGGGGTCTGGATCCTTGCTTCGAGTGACAGCTACTCAATCCGTGTTCAAACTCTCAGTCCAGACCTCAAAACTGAAATACCCTTACCGATCACCAAAGGAGCACTGCAGCCTTGCAGTCCTGTTAACGACAGTGTCTTAGGAGCCGGGCAGCAGCAATGCCTGTCTCTACACCAGGAGGGTGAGTACCTATACCTGAGCTGGACCTTGCAAAAAGTAACAGCCCCTCCCTGCAACACACGGTGCCCCTGTTCAAAAGCAGAAACTCACGCACGCGATGCTGACGTTCCCTCTGCTGCAGTGGCCCCAGCCCATGCGCAGGAACATCCCCCCACATTTCACACCCTTGCAGCCAGCCAGGTGGAGGGGAAAGCCAAGCCAGGCGCTGCTCGCAGCGGGTGGCCATGCAGTGCGGTCCCGGTAAGCAGGGGAAGGCTGCAGATGGGGCAGCTGCAGCAGACTATGGAAAAACCGAGCCAGGAAAGAAGTTTTCCTATTTCAGGGCTGCTAAGTGCTGATTGTGTTCTCATAGCCCCAGAGGTGTTTCTGTGCCCATCAAGTCTGTCAGTAGCAGGTTTGACTACTAAAGAGGATTTTTTTCATTCCAGTGGGAAGCTTTGAGCAGGGGAAAGTCTTATTTATCACTGCCTCAGCTTAGCAGTCATAAAAGTGGCAATAATAGTTAGCTGATAAGGGCAGTGAAAAGGCAGGTCTCCAACCCTCGGGAAGGTTTTGACAAATGGCTGCTCACTAGATTGGAAGTGTTGCTGACTTGGAGACAGATGGGTTCATTGGATGAAGGTAGATAATGCTACAGGTAAATGATAGAGAAATTACTGTAGGCATAGTTGAGGTAGTTACAACAATCTCTTTATCTACTGTGTTGGCATCTTTTGCCTTCATAGTTCACTCATTTTTCTTTTAAAGACACCTTCAGAGACCAGGGGTGAGGGATGAGTGATGTGCTCTTTGGGCACAAAGAAAAAGATGTCTTTTAATTTTGGTGCCGCACATTAAATAGGTGTGTTTGCAACAAGCCTTTGCAGCAAATTGTTTTGCTACAGGTTTCATGGGCCTCTGATCTGCAATCAGTTCATAATAGGTTTTCATTTTAGTCCTTGCTCTGACAAATTCTTGTCTTTTCTCACAATATGCATCAGCTGATATTTACTGTAACCATTTGTTAGAAATTTCTGTACAGATTTACATGAGTGGTAATTCACTGTTAAACCCCCATATAAACTCATTTTCAAAAGGGGAGGAATACACAGTCTGCAGTTTGCCTTATGCAATGTTTTCAGCAATTTAGGTTTTCTTATATTTCTCGTCTCGTATTTCTGAATGATCAAATAATCGTAAAAATAAATGTTACGTTTCAGGTAGCTTTTCTTTTGGGCTTGAGTCTATTGCTGAATGTGAAGGTCCATACTGACTTGCCTTAGGTGCCCAGAGGTCAACTTGGAAGTCTTCAAAGGCTGCATTAATCCGACATAAGGAAATGCTCAGACACAGAGGATGTAAGAATGAAAACAGAGATCACAGTTACTCTGTTCCCTCAATGTCTGTGGGTTCCAGCTAAACTCTTAACTTCAATTGATACAATAGGATGTGTTGATCTGCTTTATTATGAAGAAAAAGCATATGTGTGGGAAGAAATCTGGGAATTTCTGCATCACAGGCCTAGAAAATGTTTTGAGGCTTAAACTTTCATGGCAGAGGTATTTAAGAGTGTTTCTAAATTATTGCAAAAGTGTCATCTTCAACCATCTAAGTGAATTAATGCTCAGTTACCTATTCTTCCAGAGCAGTCTAGAAGGAAGCAGCATCTTTGACAAACCAACAAAGACGGACAGAACAGGACATGCCATTGCTCCTTTCTGTAGCTTGTGTTGTGCCGTTGAGCCACAGCTGAGAGAACTCCCCTGTTTTGAAGATAGGATGTTGCCAAGATTTTGAAACAGATTTTCAGAACAAGCTCTGACACACAGAGCTCATAAAACTGACCCCAAACCCATCGTACGTCCTGAAATCACTATGGACTACTCTATTCACTGTGGACAATTAGCCTTTTCTGGTGCGCTTACACCAGAAATCTCCAGATTTCTTAAAAGGGACTGAAAACCTCTTACCATGGTCTGTGTTTTCAGTGCCTGATCTGTCATCCACAGCTCACCCTGAGAGCCCTGTGCTGTTTCTTCTTCACTGGGAATCTAAAAAACACATGTCTCAGCGTAACAGTTTCTACTGTAAGAATAATGAGAAATAATGATTGTTCTAATTGTTTCTTTGTTCTAATAAGAACAAAGTTTGCCAGGCATGTGATAGACTGGAAAAGAAAATGGAAATAAAGGGCAAGGAAAATAAAGACTGAGTCTTGGGTAGCACATCAGGTGGTTTATTTGCCTATGATTGGGCCATTCCTTCATCTTCCCCAAAGAGGGAAGAGTTCCCACTCTTTCTTCTCTTCCAAGCTTACAGGGAGCTGTGCTGGTTTGAAGGCAGAAGTGAATGGAGCATGACGAACATTTGGATTTTGATGGATAATGTCTGCTCATTTCCTTATCTCTATCTTTCCATTAAATTTTTAATAAAATCACCAGTATGCTTATTATAAGAGGTATTTCCTATACCCTTATTTGATTCTGAATAGACCCCCAAACTGCATACATGTTTCCCTGCTACATTTAGGGAAGAAAGTGTCCCATTTCCTTGGAAATGAACCGGGCACCATTCCCTGGCAATCGTCTGGAGCTGGAGTTTTATCTTTATGCTCTTCCCTAGTAATTTATTGTTGACCTGTATCAAAGTCTCGACACTGGCTAGATGACAGGTACAACTGCTGTGTTCTGATTTAGATTTCAGGGTCTGACCGCACAGTGCTGGTGTGGCTGGGCAGGTGGCTCAACCTATTTGCTTTCACTCCTTTAAAAACGGGATAAAGCGCCACTGTACTACAGGGGTGTTATGAAGGTAAAATTCATTATTAATGACTGGGAGGTATTCAGATGCAGTGGTAATGAGGCTATGTGGATGTCTAGAGTATGTGCTTCACTGCACAACTGAAGCAAAACATGTCTGTTTCCTTGACAACCCCTCTGCATCCGTAAGGTTGTAGCTGCTCTCCCCCGTATGTGGAAATGCCAAGCATCATTTCTGAAGCTTGCTCACGTTTTGCTGCACTCATATTCTGCTGTTAAAAAATTTCTGTTTGTTGCACTGACAGTGTGCTGCTCTGAAGGGTGCAGGACTGTTCCTCCCTCTTCCTTCCTCTTTTCCTTCCTCTTTCTGCCCTGGGGTGCTGCCCTCCCTTTTTCTCTACCATCAGGATCCATGCTCATCCCTTCAGGAGGCCAATTTGGTTCAGTTGACTGGTAGCAAACTAACCTCGTGCAAAAAGGAATTAAAGGAATAGTTTTCTGCTGAGCTGCCTTTCAGAGGGGTCATTTTGTGCTGCGGGGGTAGCAGGGACCACGCAAGAACAAAGAGAGGCAGGAGATGGTGGGAGCCATGGAGAGGGGGCTGAGCTTAGCCCCCTTCTCTGCTTGCAGCAGAAGCCTCAGGTGGGAAGATGGGAAGCAGCAGCACTTCTCTAAGCAATGCACAAATGTGGTAATACAGAAACACATCATGTTCGTGTCCATACATTGCCCTTGAGAAAATTAAAACAACATGAACTTTCTGCACAACAATTAGTGCTGCCATCTGTTATTGTCAGCAGAGGTACACGGTAACCTTGGGGTCACTTCCTTGGGAAGAGCTGTGTGTATTTCCCTTGTGTTACCCATAAACGTTTTCCTTTCAGCAATGTAAAGATAGGTGATGTTATCTAACAGTTTTATCTTGACATGGGTCGTGGTTATATGAATGCCTTTACATAAAACAGATATCAAAGAGATCTTCTGCCGTTTTGAGCTGGGAGGTCACTGTTTATAGACAGGTGAGAATTTACGGAAAGCCCAAGGACTGCTCATGTGAGAAAGTGCTCACTGCAGTGCAGAAACTTTGTGCAACCTTATCCTCCTAATGCAGCCAGTGTTCGTGTGCTCCTTTGATTTCTCTCATGTTAAGATGATTTGTAGCTGCCAAAGATCGAATCCTACATATGGAGACAGGCAAACATGTAATGTTTAAATAGTTGTCACCGATTTCAAAATAAAACTTCAGGTTTTAAGAGGTCAGTTCTTCTCACTGTCAGTCTGGCCCGATTACCATGTAAAGATATGAGGGAAATACAGACAAGGTAGTGGAAAGGCATCTGTCTTCAAATTCTGATGCTCTGCTTGTTCCCAGCACCTACGTCTCTGCAGCTCAGTTCCCCAGGGGTTCATTGCACTGACCAGTACTTCACTTGCTTGCATCTCTGTTCATGAACAGTTTTGTAGCTCTGTGCGTTTGCACTGGGTGATGTCCCAGGAAAAAGTGCCACACAAGAGGTTTAAGATGTTGCAAAACTGAACATGGAAATCAAGTTCAGGTTAAGAAATATTTAATGATTAAAATGAAAAGGAAGCACAGAATGTGAGCCACAGTCTGGCCTGTAAATCTGCCCATTCATTCACTGTATATGTGACCATGATATTACCATAATTATATCTTTAGTGCAAGTGAGACCTCCATCCATTATCTAAAAGCTGGAATGTGAATAGATGCAAAAAAGGAGAACCCCGTGCTTATTTTTGGCAAGCACTGAAGGCAGGTCAAGGAGGCTTTCCTCTGTGAGATCTAGGAAGGTTACCCTAAGAGTTCCTCCTTACAGTGCATGTTCTACCTCTTCCAAGTTTATACATCTCGTTTTGCCTAAAATAGGCTGGTCCCTACTGAAATCTATTTCTTGGATTAGTATTTGTTGCAAATCAAGACAGAAGGAATTGCTTTACAGTATCCTGGGAGACCATTTTCCATTTTAAAATCAATGCTAATTGAGTGTATGTACTCTAAAGTTAACATAAATCAGTTTCAAATTTACACGCTACCAATACCTTAAAAAACATAATTTTCCTTGATTCTAATGAGATCTTTCCTCAGTGTGTTTTGTGCAAGTTAATTAATTAAGTGCCTTTCTTTTTACATAAACATAAACATAAATGTGAACACACAGACACACAGGGAGTATCTATGCATAAAGTAGAGGAAGAAAACAATGGGGATTTAGCTTTTTTGAGCAGATGTGGGTTGAAATTCCCCTTAGGTATAGGACCTCACTGAAACCAAATCTTCTAAAACATCCTAAGTGGACTGTTGGGAAAAATCACAAACCCACTTATGTGTGTTTGTGAGAAAGCACTGACACAGATGTCTCATTCCAGGACAGGGCTCAGGGTTGCTAATCCAAACTGAAAATAGTCACTTTCTGCAGCTTTGATGTAGAGGCTAAAATTCCTGGAGGAGATGGAACCTCTCTCCTCCCTGTTTCTTACTGTTTCATGCAGATCTCCCATCTCCAAGCACACTGACTTTCATTAGGCATGTTAAATTTCTCTGAAAATTATGGACTTGAGTGTTTTCATGCCTAGCAGTATTTTAAGCAGCTGAGCACGGACACAGCAGCAGAGCTGCTCTATAGGCAGTGTACAGTGAACAGCAGAATGTTCTTTGCGTCTGATGTAGGTACCAAGAGAGCATTGGCTACGTGACAAAGAGATCTTATGGTACACATGTTTACTTTAATGAAGGGCAGGGTAGGAGAACATATATATATATATATATATCTACAGGCAAAAATATACTCCAGAAATATGGGAGCCATATGGGGAAACACAGCAATTCCCTGTACTAGGAAAAAGACTCAAATGTGACAGAGACTTCAATGAAAATAAACTTCAGGATTCGGTAGGTGCTTCTGCAAGGGATTAACGAAGCAAATGTAGACTTGCCTCTAAGAAGAAACAGAGTCCTAAATTCAATACAGACCAATTAGCCCATTATATTTGGGTCATGGTCAAACTATGAGAAGCAGGGAAATACGCCCCTTCATATTACAGTTTGCTGGAGCTGTGCACTATGTTTCACACTGATTGGACTTCTAGATTGCCTCCGATCAATAAAAAGGCCAGGACTCTCCACTGTGCCTTGCCTAACAGACTGCATTTCTGTAGGGAATCAAGTCAAGCCTCTCTGCTGGTTCCAGTGCAAAAGCAGGTTTGAGAAGCTCCTTCCTTTCCTTGTAACTGTTATAAGCAAGTGTTGCAACGCTATGCTGAAGTTTACTGCCTCTAAACTGTGAAGTTTGAGGCCATGCTGTAAACCAGGTCACTAAAATGTGTAAAATAGTCACAGAGGTTCCAGGGCAGGTGCTTCTGAAGCCAACTTTTTCATTGCAGCCAGCACTGCATAACTGCAATAAATATCGTAGCTGAGTGCAAGTCCATGAAAGAACATGAAGAATGCAGAATGCGGCCTACCTGTGCTTTCCAGCTATATGATAAACAGCTACTGGCCACAGCTGCAAAGAGGAAATGGAGCTGCATCCAGCTCTCAGTTTAGTTATTTACAGCACATCTGATCACACCACATTATTGCCAGCTAAAGAGTTGTGAGCAACCTGCAATTGTTTCACAATTTCATCCCGACTTTTAGAACTGTTAGTGGGAAAAACCCTATGTGATCATCCTCAGGATGGTCTTTTTTGGCTATTCCTGAATGAAATGGTTCCACTTTATTAAAATATCTTATTTCAATTTATTTAAAATTAAGAAGAACAGCAACCTTAAAACACCTTTACATCTAAAAAGGTGTTTAATTTCATCCCAGCTCATCCCCACCCTTCTGCTGATAGACTTTGGCAACTATTTGGAGAAGGAGGGACTTAAAAACATCTGTTGATGTAGAATCCCTCTTGTATGGAGTCAATGATCCTTCTTTCAGAAAACTGCTTTCTTGCAAATCCAGCTGTGATACTTAATACATTGACTTATACTTCTGACCTATGATTTCAGCATCTTCTAAATAATAATCTGGCATAGCAACCTTCTTGTTGGCAGAACTCAAATGCTCAAAAGGATTAAGGAATGTAGTCATAGTGTCCAGACCTCTGACTGCAGGCAACTCTGCCAAGGTCCTAGAAATGTACACTGGAAACAGCTCTGGGACACTCTTACTTGAGTTCGTGCTCCTACAAGCAGATCTGGAGAGGCACAGGAGTAAACTATCTCTGTCATCCTTCAGAGCAGGAACCACTTAGTACGAACTCAGTGGGGCTATACCGTAAGACATAACCTACAGTCTCTGGGTATGGACATTATCCTGGACCAGAATGGGCTGCACGATACGAAGAGCATGGGGACTCTGTTGCTCAGTAGCAGTCCACAAGACTCTACACCTCAGAGGACTCTTGGTCTGCTTTAATTTAAATGAACTATAGAATCCATGACAGCTCAGTGTTAGATGGCTGAAAAGGTGACTTAAATCTCCTATGTCTGTTGTGTTTCACAGTATTTTCCCCTTTTCTTGCCTTCTGTGGTTGATGGTTAATGATTATAATCACTCTTAATAGGTGCAATCATGCAATGGTAACACAAGCCCTTTGCTGTTGCTGGGGCTGCAGAACTCTTCACGTCTCAAAGAGATTTCAGCGGCTACGATGGAGGCAGGGTATGGGCTGTTCAGGTCACTGTGAGTGTGCCCCATTACAATATTAGGTTATCACAGGCACATTGAGAATGGAAATTTAATCATATACCAAGAGGTATTGCCTTCAGGCTATGTTTCCCTTAAATTCCTATTCTTTTCAAGTGACTGTCAAGGGTTATAATCCATCAATTTAAAAAATATTACTCCTTTGAGTCTATCCTTAAAGAGGACTCATCCATTCCAGCCGGCTGAAAGAGTTTAACATTGTCAGTTGCTCTATTCTTGGATCACCACGTGTGTGACATTGCCTGGAATCCCAGGCTTTCCCATCTGCTTTCGCTAAAGGACAGTGCTTTTCTGCCTGAAACAGATTAAAACCAGACCTTTTACTTTTTTGGGCTGTGACCATCAGGCATCAGAAGGAGAGAACACTAAAATTTTGTTTGAAACAAATTAAGTGTAACAGGAGCTTTCTTGGGGAGAGCTGCGGTGTCTGTGTGTATTTAACACATAAATGATGCTTTATGCTTCACCAAAACCAAAAGCCAAAAATATCCATAGTATTTCCATTGATTGAAAGTGTCTCTGAAGGGGCACCCTAAAAACTTGATGGTGGTGGTGGTAGTGGTGTGGTAAATCTTCATTTTCTAGAGTAAGGATAAAGACTGATCTTTCCTGGGGACAAGTCTAAAAATATACAGTCATGCAGAATTTCTGTTAGGGTGTTTCTTCAATTTACTTGTCTAAAATCAGCATAGAGCAATGAGGAGGCTAAACAGCCAGTCAGGTAGAGTCCCTACCAGTACAGGACATGACGTTTCACAGACCCACACTGAGCCCTTGAGCGGTAAAGGGAGAAAGCAAAACACACGTAACAAGTATTAGCTGCATCACTTGATGCACCGCTGGAAGATGTGCAGATTCTGTGGTGTAACAGAAATGCACAGAAAACAGCGTATGATTTTAACTCTTCTGGGTTTTATCACAGAAGTTACATTTTCTTGGGCTTATGGGTTTGAATTTATCCTCTGTAATCTAATTCTTCTTGGTTTCAGACAGAGGCAAGAGTGTTCACTTGCACAGAGCACCTGCATTAGGACGCAGATGATACATAGACGAATTATTTGAAATCTCTGAGTCTGAAGGCTTGTATTGTGGGCCAGTCCTGCATTTTCATCTGTGTTTGCTACTGACTGGTCCTTTACAGTCAAACCTCCCAGAGATACACACACCTCAGAGACACAGCTGTGTGTTTACCTACCATTCTCCTCGAACTTGCATTCTTGGTTTCCTAAAGCTGCCTTAGGGTATCTTTGTAAATGGTGGTGGCATTCATGATGGTGATAGTTACACAGACTTTTAAAGTATTGTGACGCAAGATTTGTTTTTATGAAAAAAGATTTTCATTGTCGTAATAAGCTTTGTAAGAGGTGCTAAAACAAATTGCTAATTTAGTAAAAACAAGGTAGTGCAACACATAAAAGTTTAATTCTGCTTCTAACAAAATCAATGGCAAGGCCATCACTGACCTCACTGGGGTATAATCTGGCTTTGGGTACTTGATCTTGTGTCTTCTAAAGGCAAGAAGTTTTGCAGTGAATATAATGAATGCACAAATAGCCACTAGAATAGCTGTACAACATTCAGGAACTCAGAAATTCAAGACTCCTTGTACTTAGTTAAGAACCAACAAGAAAAAATTTACATGTCGTTTGCTCTGCTCCAAATAGAATCAGAGTTAATTGTATTTTCTTAAATTTTTTTGAAATCACAAGGTCAATATCATTATTCCATCGAATTTTAAACATTAACAATCTGCATTTAATGCCACATTTTGGCCTCCCTTGGAGCACATCTACCCTGGAACAGCTCTGAAATTTGGTGGGAACACGGCAGATAGCATGGTGTGGCAGCCACCGGTCGTGTAACACTGTCGACAATGTAACATGCCTGTATCGGTTAGACTCAAGCATGTAGTAGTGCTGTATAATCAATACTGCTGCTATTTCTATTTGATGTACTCCAAAGGGTGACGCCGGTAAGCAAGTCTGAGAGGTCTGTCAATACAGCGCAAGCTGTATGTGCAGGTGTGTGTAGGTACAGAACATGTGGTATATATGTATATACACATTAAAATAACATGTGAAGGAAAAGAGAAAGCCTTAGTTTTATAAGCATGTGCTAATTATTTTTAGGAAATGTGCACAGTCATACTAATACTCTGAGCTGGAAGAAAATGTATGTCCCCTTAGGATAAATATACTTTTCTGGAGTGAGGTTCAAAACAAAGGGTCCAACAATAAGCACCTAAAAAAAATTGTAGTGCAAAGTACTTTTCCTTGAGGTATGAGATTGAATCTGTTGAAGCAGAGGAGCGAATGAAATGTCATTGCCCCATCTCTGACCACGGATGCCTGAATAAAGGACAGAGTGGCGTCTCCACGGGTATGTGCTGAACCCCGTCTGGTTTTTGTACGTGAGGCAAATCTGCAGAAGAAATCTGTGGAACGAGATGGTAAGAAATCCAGTTTGTGGTCCAGAAAGGACTACACTGAGCTAAACACTCACCTGATCAGCTACATCGATATGTAGGTCTTTCGAGGCATGCCCACACCACCACCTAGTAGGCTCCTACAGGCTGGCTGTAGTGAGGACATGTATGCCTCAACATTTCTTATGCTTCAAGGTGGGGCTGCAGACTTTGAGGTTTTATTGGTGATTAGATCTAGTTGCTTTTGTCCCATGTTTCAGTCTCAAATAAGCCTCTGGCTTGCAGTGCTGCATTGGCCGCAGAAGTATTTCTGTTAACCCATCTACACGTTAGGGATCACACTGGTGTTTTGAGATACATGGATTTCAAACACTGGTTGTTGTTACAGCCATTAAGCGTACAGATATCACTGTCGCTTTTTCACAAAAAACACCGCTTAGAGTTCATATCATGCCACAAGTATCTGGCTGCGAGAGGTTTTGCTTTATAAACAGTAAGAGCAATACAGTCCTTGCAGTGGTGAACCAAGATGCCTTCTTGAGGGAAAGCACTGGTCAAGCAGCTGTTGCTGGCAGGGTTGTGCCTACCTTGTGGGGACACAGAGCCCCTGGAGAGCCACTTGAATAAAGGTAGCTTAATACAGCCTCTGGTGAGAAAGTGGAGGGTTTTTATAATGCCCTTTCTCATAACCTTTTCTTACCCTACATTCTTTTAATGGGTGAGAATTTCTTGGTGCCCCTCCGACTTCATCTTCTTGTTGTTGAAGCACAGGAATGCAAGCAGGAATGCCCTCCTTCCATGCACCAATAACAACTTTCAAGAGGAAAAATCTCAGCCCAAAATATAATTTTCATAATAGCGTAATTAAGAAAGATCTGCAGTGAATAATCACCTTGGGTTTTTGCATAGTTTTGGACTGATTATTTTTAATGAAGCTATTGCAAAATTTTCTAAAACAAAACCCATCAGTTTTTCCTCACCTAATTTTTCATGTTGATAGAACTGTATCATTACCTCTGGCAGAGCCTGAGTGTGTTCACACTTGCCTTTGCACAGCTACTTGAGCTTTCTGCAGCGGTAGCAGGTAAGATGAGGGTCAGTAACCAGAAATTGGGGTCAGTTTGCCAGATACCACATTACATATCTCAATCACTAGCTCTTTCTGAAATGTTTCATCTGAAGACGTTAAAGTTTAGCTGCCTTTTAAAGCAAGGTCACTCAGTTTCTCCAGATTTGATCTCCACCCTGTGGCTTTTTACACAAAGACTCAAGATTTGCTTGCAGCTGTTTCTCAGCCCATGAGTGGGCTTAGTTTGCTGGGGGCGATTTGAATATTGACAGAATGCTGAAACAATGCTGGGTTAGTGCTCCAGTCCAGTGCCACCTTAATTTGAAGGAGAGGGAATGGAGCCTGAAAAAAGCTACACTGTCACAGCACTATTTCTACTGTGGGAGTTTTGCATACATGTCGCAATAAATGTGTGCAATAAATGTGTGCAATTCAGAAAGCAGAGCTTCCTGCTGTCAGGTGGGAGGGATCATTGCACGAAGTAATTGGATTACAAATAGAGCAATAGCGATGCAACACTTGTTTGCAGTGTGTGAAACTACAGGGAAAACAGAATTTCCCCTGCTGTGCTGTAATGTCTGACTCTCCCCTTGGGGAAAGCCCAAGCCCCAGCCCCTGGTCTTCACGGAGGAGCGCAGAAGGCCAGAAGGCTCCATGGGGAGCCACTGCACCTTGAATCTGCTGCAGCCAGCCAGGAGTGAAGGGCACAGGCAAAGGCAGAGCTGAAATATCTCTCTGAAGTGACTCAGAGGAGAACCATGTAGCCAGCCTCTCTTTATTTGAATGCTAGTCCTGAAACCAGTTGGTATTTTTCGCAAAAGTTATATGATGACAAAGCCTTGAAATATAGTCACTGGGTGACATCAGAGTGGTGAGATATGGCTCCTTGCCATCACTGTCTGGATGATTTGTGCTTTTCATTACAGCAATATGATAATAAAATCAGAGTCCGGAGAAGGAAAATGACAGACAAAACCAGCCGCTTTCCAGTAGTGTGGTATAGCAAAGTCCCATGTTCTGTCTGGAAATATAAGCCTTTTACATCAGTAGAAAGCTATTTAGTTCATTCTCATTAAATTTATTGGTAGGGTGACTTTATATGGGTTTGACACAATGATTTGGTAAAGCTGGCCACTACATTTTTCTAAATGTCTTTTTTTCAAACACGGAAAATGGCCCATCAGGCAGTAAACCTGGCTTTAGTGGTCAGCTTCAGCAATTAGTGGGAGAAAACAGCCAGAAGATCCTGAGGTCTGCAAGGCAATTCCTTTGTCTATTTTTAATCACACCCTTCTGGAGAGACACTGAAAATCTGAGAATGCGCTACCAGGGAATTCAAGCTCTAGCACTTTCCTCTGTCTGTATTGGGAAAGCAGAGTATAAAAAACTGAAATAAAAAAAGGGTCAGCTTTTGGTAGTGCAAAAAAGCTGATGTCCAGCTCACAGTGGTTTGCCACATCCATTTGACGGAAAGATACGGGAGTGAGCATCATAGTAGGGGTAAAACTGCAAGGAGAGTCAGGTAGTGCTTGGGAGGGATGTTTAATGAAAGGGGGTATCTTCAGAGGAAGAAACAGAAGATAAGCTCCTTGGGTAAACATTTATAATGCAATAATGTAATAACCAGAGCTCAGGAGTCTGCCAGGGCCAGAGTGCCCATGTTTTTTTATTGCACATGATGGAAATACACCTTAGCATGGCATGAATATGAGTTATGGAGGGTAAAGCTGTCTGCCTTTGTGCTAAATCTCATGTGCCTTAAGTAGATAGTAGCAATTTCTCCCTCCACAAGGGAGTTCTCAGGGAATGAAAACCCAGACCTTTGGCACAGAGGATAAAACAAGGCCATGCCTTGCTAGAGCATGGCTGGGCCAACAGAGCTGCTCTAACCCCGTGGTGCTCCAGCCACCTGCAGGGCTGTGCTTCAGGGAGCGGTGAGATGGTCCAGCCTCGCCTCTTCCCATGTGTTGCTGTTCTTGCTCACTAGTCCATGCCCATGCCCAGACCTCGAGGGGCTGAGCCTGCAATACATCTCTCAGTAGGGTCTGACTTTTCAAAAAATTGTCAGACTGATATTTTTAGCTACGCATCTGTCATTACACTGTATTTTAGTTGACATAGCATTTTTCAGACTGATTGCAGTAGTTGCCTGATAGCTTTGAAATTATCGACATTTGTTTCAATAGAAAAGCCTGTACTTGTGAGAAAAAATAGCTTTTCTGATTGGTATCCTGAAAAAATCAATAGCGCTGATGGCCATGCCAGCTGAGAGAGGAAACACACCTAAGTGTGGACCACAGTGAGATCTTCTAGATCTCCCAGAGATACTGCAGCAGTACCCAGAAAACCTCCAGGATACGCAGAAGCAATAAGTAAGCTGAATTAATGCTGGACAATTTCTTGCTAAATATTAAAATGTCCCACTTAATTTCATGTTTAGCATGTTGTCATTTTAGAGCTTGGAAAGGAAAGCTGGGAGAAGCATCAGTAGTATTTTGCTGTAAAGTGGGGTATGTTACTGATTTCATTTTAACAGCCATTTGTACCTTAAGGAAAGCAGAGGTTATCTGCTTCCTCTTTGTAGAAGAGTGTTAAAGACTGTGAAGCACCAGATAGAAAATGAGGACTGGTGACCACTTCTAACATGTTAAGCATTATAAAGCAAATTGCTATACATAGTGTGTCTGCACATTTTCTCTGGGTGTCAATGACATGCACAGAGCATCTATTCTCACTAGATAATTGTGGCTAATAAGTGTCCATGTGAATACACTAATGGCCACATGGTTACTCAAGTGTTGAGTTTTGCAAGCAGATTTTGCTTCTGGCTCATTATCCAAATAAGGAGGAAAAAAAAATACACAATAGACTTGTGAAATAGGGGATGAATCTGAAAATAAATATTTGCCATGCACCATTTCTCAGTATTTTAGTTTACAAAGCAGATTAAACAACCTGAAATCTAAAAAAAAAAAAAAAAAAAAAAAAAAAAAAAAAAAGGCTGTTTGAGAGAAGAAATTTCCTGTACTAGAATCAGACTAACACAGGAGTTTGTTTCCATTTACAACTACATTACACAGGCAAATCCTTATTCTGCAGACTAGCTCATGACCACTTTAGAAACATTCTTGTCTTCACTGGGTTTACAGAAGACTATAATGAGTTTAAAAACACCATTTAAAAACCAAACCACATGTTTTTTTCCAGAATTTTAGAACTGGGAAGTTGTTAAAACTACAGATTTGGGGTTTTTTTCATTGCATATGTGTAGTAAGGCCTCTTGCTTATAAATATTATGACTAAATGCAGCTGTGTTTCTTTTTTTTTAAAAGTACAACTCTCACAGTAGCAGCTAGACTAAAAACATGTAAAACTCATTAGATAAAAAAATCCTTGTTCTTTCTTAATTCACACTTAGAAATTATAGCAATTTCTTTATAGTCTTAGCAGCTCATAAAAGGAAAGAAATCTATAGCATACTTTTGAGTATTTTCCAAGTTATTTCTATGAAGATAAAGAAAAAAAACCCAATTTGTCACTAACCATGAGATGTAGCTGTCTTAATGGAGCTTGTGTAAATGCTAACAAACATTAATGCCTGTGGAGCAAGAGAGCATACCTGTATAATCCACTTTTTTGTATACAGAAAGGCACAAGCTAACACAGCATAGGCTAATGTGTACTTCAAGGTTTTCATCATCCTAGTTAATCTTGTCTTGATCCCTGTTCTTCTGTTTAAAACATCCTGGGCACATTCCACCTAAAGCTCTTCTAATAGAAAACGTCAGTTTAGGCTAGTGAACGAAAGACAATGTCTCATTGACCCTGATAGAGACTTTACTTTCATTTTTCAACAAATGCTTGATTTCCATGTACATTTTATGTATATATGTGCATCATAGAAGCTGAGCAGAGCTGTTACCTGTTCATGATACATTTTCAAAACACTTCTGGTATTCTTGCTTTATGGAATTTTGCAGAAAATAAACCACGCTGCAGAATTAACAAAGAATGTAATCCCTGCCATCAGGGTCTGTAGGATGCTTCAAAAAACATGGGTAAGACCTTGCACTCTCCTTTGAATGTTCCAGTTTCTATTTATTTATATTGTAGTGTAGTACTCCTGTATACTGTATTTGCTAAGTTTTCCAAATACTTTTGAAAACATTGTAGAATCATAATTTTATAAGTATATTGAAGCCATTGCATGCATTCTGCTCACATCCAGATGAAATAAAAACTCCTTGCTTAATTTTTGGTGAAGAATTGGTTTGTCATGCCACAGTGCACCCAAAGGGCCAACGACTAGCTGTGGTGCCCAGGAGTTGGACAAATGTATATAGTAGAAATTCTTCTTTCTCCTTGACTTCCTTGGGGAGTAAATCAGCATCCAACTTTTTGGAGGCAGTCCTCTCTAAGCCCTATCCCTGGAAGATGGACCCCCAATCTGCCCATCTCTGTGCTAGCCTGCAAGTTTCTGCCCATCACTCTGCTTGGAAGCAGCTAATTTTGCAGCCTCAGGTCCTTTCTATCCTCTGTGCATGCCCAGGGTGGCTTCCCAGTTTACCTCTAAAAAGGCCCAATTGTCAATCTGTGGCAAGCTTGTCCTCTTGAGAAATGTAGGGTCTGGAGAAGGTACCACCCACTGTCAAAATGCATCCTTTCTGTCACTATGGCTTGTCAGCATGCTAAGCACCATCGAACCCAACCAGCTCAGCTGGGGGCAAGCAGCAAAGATGGCCAGTGGGGTCCTGGGACCTCTGGAGTCAGCAGCACTTTTATCTCTGACTTCAGCATGGTCAGGATTTCAGCCACCAACTAGATTATACAAGCTTTAGAACTGGAGTTAGCTCTGAAGCACCTCCAATGCTTGCAACTTTTTTTTAGAGTCATCTTCTGACACACACTGTCTTGATCTAGGGGAAAGCATTGACGCTAGCTCTGCGGTGTGCCAGGATGCTCAGAAGTGCTGCAGCCCAGCACCATTTCACTGCACATGGTACTTGCAGCAGAAGACATGGCTGGAGGTGGTAAGACTGCAAACAGACATCATCTCATCCCAGCAGAGCATCCTCACATTCACTTGCCTTGACTTTTAAAAAACCTTCACAGGCTTATATTGTATGGGAGCTGGACTGAGAAATAAAAACACCGGGAAGCTCTCTGTTCTTTGTTAGTGCCCACCAAAATTAATCCTCCTCCTATGCTTCAGTGGCCAATTAATGCCTGAAATGTGAAAGCTTGTCTTCATGCCCTACTACAATCTCTCTGATTCACCCTTCCCCAAACGAGTCCAGGTACCTATGCTTTGAGCTTTTCTTTTTAATCTACATTACATAAAACATCCTCTACAGAAAAGCAAATGTTTCTAGGCAGAAAGTTAACTACAAAGTACAGCCAAGGTTTCTTTTATTTACGGCTTTGTAGGTTTAATTCCACATTGCTATTCATCTCTGATGTGTGCCGCATTGATAAAAACATTATCTTTATAGGCATATGGCAGTAAAAATTGGATGAAGGCAAAGCATGATATAAGTATAAGCATGAGACGAAAAAGAAATAAAAGAAAATGAGGTACTGAGGAAAGACACAGATTCATGCATTAGAAACACATAAGAAAATGAGAGGAACAGTTTCATCTAATGAATTTATAAGCGCTGGTTATTAAAATGCATAGATGAGAATATTTGACTAGGAAAAAGATTAGGAATCACTGTAATCCTATATAAAATGCTGTTTAATTGTGTCAGCAGCTTTCTCCAGCTAGCTAGTAATGAAAGGTAAAGTATACCCCAACTACTACCAATGTATTATTAGTCTGTTTACAACTTTAACAATTTAATTGCACAGTCCTGGGTCAGTTTGTCTCTTTTTAAAAATAATGACATCCAAGGTGAGAAGAAAACAAAACATTTCAGGCTGTTAAATTAGCCACTGGGGGAAAAATCATAAGTTCTCCTGAATACAACTGAAGTATGGAGAAATTACAGGAAAAACTAACAAAGAAATCCATCTTCTTAATGATGCCAGTCACTTCCATATTTAGTGGCCTCCCTGCATGTGTACCACTGTGTCAGGTAAATCCTTCAGCTCTTCTAGGTCAATGGAGATCTGTCTTATTGATATCTGATGTCTACAGCAGCTTTCTGTCCCTTTTCCTGTCAAATTCAGGTTTCTATTAAGCAGTCAAACCTGCCACTCACTGGAGGTCTGATTCTTGTGAGGACAACCAGATCACAACTGTGTGATGTAGGAAATAACTTCCTACTTGGGAAACATTGTCGTTGCCACAGAGAAAACCCGATCAAGTTCAGAACGCTGCAAGGATATCAGAGAAATCCTGCAATCCTTACAATAGATGGGAATTTTATTGCTGACTGCTGCAAGGCTGGGATTTCACCTAGCAGCTGGATTGCAGAATTCCTTCCCATAGCAGGGTGTCACAACTTGGAATATTGTAAATGCTCATGTAAAAGAGAGATCCTAGCTTGGCACCTGCCCACCCCCCCCACCCCCCCCAGCCCCCAACTGAAATTTTTATAGTCAATAAAAATCACTCATTTTCCATGTCATAGACCAGCAGTTGATCTATAGGTTTAAAATATCTGTCCTACTGTAAGGGCTGCACCTTCACTCTTTCTGTACAAATGTATGTTGCCCTTGGCTGCAGGAAAGCCAAAGATTTGCATTTGTATGAAATACATTTCTGTGCAGCTGACTCTTGCCCCTCTAACTTGGCTCCCAGTCTGAAGCAAGGGGACAATTTCTGAGGCCTTGAAGAGACACCTACCTTTCTCCATGAGCTATATACAGAACATGGACATCTAGGTGGTTGTATTAAAAAAAGCTGGAATTATCACACTGAAGTGGTCAAACCACACTGCTGTTTGGTACTTAGCTGTTTTACCCTGAAAACACTGCTTACAGGCAGAAGACTTTTGGAAACCATCACATGTACGGCTGGGATAGGGCATCTGGCTTCAAGTTAATGACCCCACACTCTCTCGTGCTGCCCAGAAGCAGAGCTGGCGTCATGCTGGTTCCTTCACTGCCTCAGGGCACTGTAAGGGAGGGAAGATGTCCCCACAAAAGGCATCTGCTGGACTCCGTAGCACATTGTACACATTGCAGCCAGCTGAAGAGACTATTGCAAGCCCTGGTGCGATGTGAAGAACAGGCCAGCTCTAAAACAAGGGCACCTGCCCAAGCTGGAGGACCAGCATGTGACACCTCTCATTTCCCTCCACACCCAAGTGCTGCAAACACACTCACATGGTGGTTGCTATCATTTGTCCCAATGCATGGTTTAAGAACGCTTCACGGTCTGCAGTTGTGAGGGGAGAGCTTTCTTCTTCCTTGGTAAATGAGTGTTCTCAGCATAATGTGATAGTGCAGTGTTTTTATGTGATACGAGCTTTTCCTCCTTCTACTTCTTTGGCCAAATTCTAGAAAACAGTGTCTTAAATCTCAGTGGAAGATACCTGCAGAAAATCAGACATCTTCCCCCACCTTCACTTTTCCCCATTTAGTAGAAAAAAATCACGGTAAGTTAAAACCACATTAACAAGCAGCAGCACCCACGGGAGCGCCTGCTGCCCTTGGAGCCACCCTGCCTCCTGCCAGTGGTTCTGTCTGCGCTGTGCATTTCAGCCTTTACCTCTCATCTCTTCCACTGCCTGATAAGAAGTTTTGACATTAAATAACAGCATTTGGTTAGTTTTCTCTCATTTTTTTTCAGCCTTAAAGAGCTGGGTCCAGTACCTGGTAGCCTGGGTGGAGGGAGGCCTGCATGGTCACACCATGCCTCAGGGGTTCACAACACCCCCATTCGTGCAGGTTGGCTGCCTCCGCCTCTACCAATACACCTTCAAGGTAATGGCTGCCAGGAGTGAGAAACAGATTTATGACTTGATGAGACTGAAATGAGTGAAAGTTGCACACACGGTAGCTCTGCTGTGGTGGAAGTTTTTATTGCAGGCCCACGTTTCCAGACTGAGGCGTGCATGAGGAAAAGCCACATCCCTCACGCTGCTCCGGACTCCTCTCGTCACGGTGCCGCGGCTGGCGGCTGGTCAGGTTTAAACTGCTGCTGATCCCCACACCTTTGCCTTACCCTCACTGACCTGTCACGGGCAAAACAGTACAGAAAAAGAGTGCTGGCTCACTTTACTGTGGTCAACACACAAACCTGGTCCCGTCAGGAGGTGGTGTAAGGCCACCTCAACGCCCCGCTCCCTGTGGCTGTGACTGACTCTTTCCCCAGGGCTTGGCAAGTGTGTGGGGCGAAGAAAAAACCCCTGCAGAAACGAAGTGAGGGCTGGGGGGAGAAAAGGGCCGGGTGGGCTCCAAACGGGATCAAACCAGCTTTGACTGATCACCTAGTAACGCTGTGCAGAAGTGTAGCGACAATCTGAACATGTTTGAGATATGTAATTTCTGCATTTTTAAGCCGAAGATATGACATTGATTTTGAAATAGATTTTGTCAAAAACTTCACCGGGGTTAAAAAAATGTCACATTTAAGAGGTCAAGTAATCCCAATAGAAAGCATAACATTAGTTTTAACATTACTTATTTGTCCAGAAATTACATTGTTAGGGACACATACATATTTTTTGTTTCTACAACAAAAAAATAATTTCAGGCCAACTTGAATAGATTTTAGAAAATAACTTTTTCTTACCATTAAACTGAAAAATCTATTATTCTTCTTCCAAGTCTCTTCATTCTTACTTCTTAATTTTCCCCTTTTCATTTTTAATGAAAATGTTTTCTTAGTTGGACCACCAGCGTATTGTAGCTGTTACCCAGTTTCTGATGCCTGT
This sequence comes from Falco naumanni, assembly GCF_017639655.2. Classification (NCBI taxonomy): domain Eukaryota; kingdom Metazoa; phylum Chordata; class Aves; order Falconiformes; family Falconidae; genus Falco; species Falco naumanni. The sequence goes on along the minus strand of NC_054057.1, from coordinate 44,344,643 downwards.
TATAATTCCCTCAGGCATACAAACTGAGTATTTACCTCCAAAAACACGTGCAGGTCAGGAACCGGGTTTTCTTATCTTGTAGATCTTTGCAATGGTCTGGCAGCACCTTACCTGTCTAGAAAGTACCTGAACACCCATCGCTGGCTGCTGCGTGCCCTAGAGCATGAGGACCCAGCGGGGCTATGCCAGGACAGGCAATCAGATGCTTCCTCCTGCTCCAGCTGACCCTAAAGGCACACCCTGCTTGAGTAACCCCTCAGCTGGGAGGTGAAGAGCAAGCATGTGAGCGCTGCTCTGGGGAAGGGTCCCTGAGAAATGGTCGTGTCCCAGGAGCTACTTTGCAGCAGCAGTGACAATCCAGGTTTCCATCTGGCATTTGCCTGTCAGGCCCTGCCTAGCCCCTGGGCTCAACCAGTTTGTTAGGTATCGTAAATGGCATTGAAGCAGATGGACATTAGTTCAGGCAGCCAAGATCCTGTAAATTATGTGGCTTATAAACTCGGTCCAAGTCCATTTGCAGTCAGTGGGAATTTTGCTGCCATGGACTTGGTCAGGGGCTGGATCAAACTCAGCTGGTGTTGGCTTAGAGGAGTGGGATTTACAGCTACCTTCCTCTGTCAGTTACTGAGGCTGCAGGGATATTTTATCACCTGCTCACCACTGCACTGGGTTAATTTTCAAGGCATGTCAGGGTGAGACAGCATCCAAGATCACTCAGCTGGAAAGATGAATTAAATAGGAATCACCACCAGCCAGGTCTGGCTTCTGCATTTCAGCTGGGACTAGACCAGGACTGTGCTGAGATGTGCAGCATCAGCACCTGTCCCCCTTCTCCAGCCCAAGGGAAATCGCACCCCTGGTCCAGCCACCTTGTTCCCACACCCCTCCCTCTCCATGCCTGGAGGCACAGCCTGGTGTTGGAGGTCTGACAGCTCCATCCCCATTTTATCTACTTAAAATTTTGTCATATCTATATAATCAAATGGTTAATGTACCAGCACATAGTGTGGTGAGAATATGTAGGCAAAATAAGCTGACAAATTTGAAATGAACACAGAAGACTGAGTTTGTTTCCCCAGTCCTGGTCTTAAGGGGTCAAGATGAGCACCTAAGCTGCTCCTCCAGCAGAGCTAGGGGGAGCAAATCTAAACTCATCCCCTTCTCTCTCTTTTCCTGTTTTTACTTCGTTACCTTCAAAATTCAGTTGCAAGTGTAATCTGGAGTTCTTGTCCTGACCTCTCTCACAGTATTTAGATCTGAGAATCTTTTTTAGGAATTTTCTGCTGTGTTTCACAACAGTTAATGATTTAGAAGGAGACAACTAACTATATGGTTAACATAGGGTAGCAGCAGGTCTGGGGAGCTGGCAGTTCAGAAGGTCACTGCCTTCACCAGAGGAGGGTAATCAGTGCAGTTCCCTACATCCATCATGACATTGACTGCCTGAGATCTCTACAGCTCTCTTGCTACAGTGGATTTCCTAGAAATTAACTTCATGTTGATCCACAGCACTGACAGGGTCTTGAAAAGTGTCATTGAAAGGAGTTACAGGTAGTTACAGATTAACCCAGGGCTGCTGCTTTGAGTCAGAAAAAAACAGCAGGAAGGACTTAAGGAGGCTCCTTGGTCGACCCCTCTGCTCAAAGCAGGATCAGCTGTTCCTCGCTTAACATTTGTTCACCCTGTTCTGAATACCTCCAGCACCCTACGGCCTCCCAAGGTGAGCTGTTTTGAGGCTTTATTACCTTTACCACTGGAAAGCTATTTCTAATATTAAATTGAATCCTTTCTTCTAGAATTTGAACAAATTATTTCTTCTCTGAGCCCTCATGACTACAAAGAAAAAAAATATGCCTTCCTCCCCATAGTGAACTTCTAGATACTACAGGATTTCATCATAATTTTTGACATGTTTTTTAGGCAGACAGTTCAACTTTCAGTATTTCCTTGCAGACAGTGTGTTTTCAGATTGCTAAGAATTATGGTTGCAGTTGTCTTAATGGCTTCCTGGAAGTGTGATGCCTAGAACTGCTGTGTCCCCATTAAAGCTGTACCAGTCACCAGTGGTGATCAGATCAGAGGCGTAATTCAGTTTGTGGTGCAAGCCATCTTCCCACTTATACTCCAGAATGACTACATCCTTTTTCTCTCTGATAGCAGATTGTTCACTAATAATTGAGCCCCTTTTTTTGAAAGGCTGCTGCATAACCTACCCCTACAATCTATGACTGATTAGTCCTGCTTGAAGTGACGCTGTTCGCTTGCCTTTACTGAGCTTTAACCTATGTTTTTCAGACTGTTTTTCCAGGTTCTCAAGACTGATTTGAGTTCAGCTGTTGCTTTTCCCCTCTTCTTTCCAGAATTCTGCTCCTTCTTGCACCATACCATCTAGGCACTTGATAGACCTAGCCTGTATTTCACCATTCAAGTCATTAGTGAGAAGCTGAACAAAATCAGGTCTGGGACAGGCTCCTGCAGAGACAGTCTCTGGTCTACAGAAAACTCTCTGAGCACATTTATTAACCAGTTTTGTACCAACCCCATCATAGCTTCATCCAAACCACATGTCAGCAGGAGGGATTAAGAACATTTCTTGCCCCTATAAGTACCAGTGAGCACTTCATTGGAATGTGTTGGTGTGGGTTCAGGTCTCATTAGACAAAATTAGAGTTTGGACCTGAAACTTCATGGCAGTGTTTTTGAAGGTCCCAACCAGTGAACCACTGAACAAGAAGTGAGGCTTTCTTGATCTTCAGCCTGTTTAGTCTACTGTTTGTTGTTCTTCCTGTGGTGAACCTTTGTAGAAGTCAGCTTTGAGTTTGTTCACATTCAATGACTATGTAATAGCACTACAAAGGATGGTGGACAACAACGGCCAACAGTTCCTGCATGGTCCTGGGCACTGATGGCCAGAAATAAGGATCCATCCGTAGTTTTCTAAATTTCTGCTTATGGAACTACTGTGGACAGTAAGAACCTCAAGGCAGTGTTATATCAGCTGAAGCAGTAACAGAGACCTTTGCTTCTCACTGGGACTTACTGTGCAAGGCAGCTAAACACACAGTTGTTTCCATCTGATTGTTTTATGGAACTGAGCTAAATCCTGAAGCTAATGCCTGTATGCCTTCATCTTCCTACAGAAAGGGAAAAAGAAAACAAAGAAGCAAAGTACTGGAGCCCTTGCAAGGTGGAGAAGTAGGGGCACTGCAATCACTGCAGGACAGAGCTTAGCTCATGCTATACATGACCAAAGGTCCTGTGACAGGGTGAGTTTTCTTGTAGAGGAATGAAGGCAATGGGTTAATTAGCATTGATAACATGCAGCTGTGGCCTTGCCTTGAAGGCAGTGGGTTGGTTGACATGGATGAAGTGCAGCTGTAGCTCGTTCCTGCTAAGTAGTTAAATAGCACCGAGGATGGGGGGAGAGGGGGTTGGTTGGAGGAGGAGTGGTGTGGTCTGGCTTCTGGAGGAAGGAGGAACCGCACAAACACTAGAATCTGATCAATGGTAAAAGCCTTGTTGCAGCCTGGTAGTTTGCTTGTGCTGTAACAGTTGGGGCCCCATGGGAGGCAAACTGAATTGGACTGTGACTATAATAACTGGTGCCCAATGTAGCTGAGACGAACAGGAGAACTTGTGACCTGTAACAGCCACTGTGAGAGGTGAGCTGTTGACAAATAATGGATATGGGTGTATTGTAATATTTGTTGTCTGTCTTAACTCAAATTGCAACTTTTTCTCAGGGGTGAGAAGTGCTTGGGTAGTACCAGTTTTCTCCCAAGAACAAGAGGAGCGGGGAGCATCCTGGGTGGATTAGAAAACAGGAAAGGATAGAGAAGAGAGCTATTTATGGCATTGCTCCAAAATGCTGTCCCTTCTGCTCTGCTCTAAATATTCATGTGCCAGGTAATAGAGCACAGCTGTTTGCCACGACTTGAGGACTCCCTTGAGAAGCAGCACAGCAGCCTCATAAGATGTGTACTGTCAGTGACAGCCCTGCAGAGGCCATTGTCACCCATGAGGACAAGATATTCCCCGTTTCTGAGGTTCTCCTTTCCATCAGCACCAAGGCAGCCAGAGATAAAATGAAACCACTTACCACCTTACCGTGGTGCCTTTTCAGAAATGCTTGAACAAAGGTATCCTGGCATATCCCAACCCCTGCTACAAGGTGTTTGTCTTGGAGTAGGAGAGTGTTTGGATTGATTTAGCACGTTGGTCCTGTCATTGTGTCTGTTGTACCTCTGTGGACTAACCCAAAAGACACCCTGGGCTGGCTGACTGGGCTGACTTGTATCTGTGCTGCTGAAGGCCAGCATGCACATCCACAGTGCATAGCGCTTTGGCTGGGTTGCTTCAGGATACCATGGCGTAGTCCTGAGCCATAACTATTACTTTTTCAACACTTCTTGAAAGATGTGTAGAAGTGCCACATAGGGATGTGGTTTAGTGGTAGAATTGATGTGTTAGGTTTATGGTGGGACTTAATGATCTTAAATGTCTTTTCCAACCAAAACAATTCTGTGAGTTCTGAGAAGGCTCTGTTACAGCCTGCAGAACGATGTCTTTATGCATGACACTGGGGTGGTTTTTTTGTGTGCCTGAGAGAGAACAGGACTATTTTTGAAATTGCAACATCCCCTGTGATGCAGAAGTCAGGCTTGGTGCAGTCTGTATCTATGCTGTCTGCTTGGATCACACTCTGTGGTGACCTATCCTGTCAAATGTGCCCCATTTCCCATAGAAAAGGATTAGTTGGTTCACTCTAGAAACAAGCCTGGGAGCAAGCAAGGCTGCCTGCAATGTGAACAAAGAGCCAGGCTTTCTGTGTGGGGAGTATGAAGGCTAGTGATCAATAGCTACAATTTATTTGAGATTCCTACCAGAGTTACTGCAAGAAAATTGCTTTTAAGAACTATAATACACCAGTAATTTCGGCTGCATTGCAATTGAGGCATCTACAATCACATCCAATCACTGGAAGGATTTTTGAGTTTGATTATTTTTATATCTTTTTTTTTTCATAATGACTGTAGCTGAACTAGTTGAAGAAAAGGAGAAAAGTGATTTCAAATTGTCATTTGTAGAAGACAGTCTATCACAGTGGTAAATAAAAGGCAGACTGTTTCAGAAGCAACAGCAAAGTAGTGAGATGATCCATGCATACCTTTTGGGTTGCCAGTGTATATCATATCAACAATACGTGCTTTGCTTGTAGATTTTCCTGCAGCAGCAGCAGCTCATAAAAACATGACACTGTGAATTAAGAGAAATGGCAAAGGGAGAAATGAATCAGTGTAAATTGAACCATATTATGCGCAAACAAGGCACTAAGCAAAGCACGTGCATCAACTGGCATTTTTGAGCACTACCATTAATCATACATATTTTGTATTTCACTTTAATGTGATTATTTCTTTCAACTACTGACATCTACTGAAATTTTAGTAAATGTGAGATGTAAATAGACAGACTTCTGTTTGGTTAAGCATGGAAAACACCTCTGTAGTAAGAAGTATCGCAACTCATTTGTATTGAAGGTAAAAGGACAGAGTGCGATATGGAGGCATTTGCAGTATTTCATAACCCTGCCATTTATCATTTGCCTGTTGGATACTAATTCCCAAGGTAGCTTATTGGGTCTGTAGACTGCAAACAGGAAATGATAATATCTTTATCCAAAGTTATTGCAGAAAATAACCCAGTGATAATCTTGCAGTCCAAAAATTTCTATTGAAGCATCTATTCAGAGCTGTCACAAATCTTACTGAGTAGTAGAAGCTTACTTAAGGCACTCTGCATTTTATTAATATCACCCTCGCCAACTCTCATTAGTATCACTACTAATACAGTTTAATTCTCAATATCTCAAATTTAATATAGACAGGAGTAGCAGCCCAAACTGTTGGTGCAAGAGCCATAGCATAAGGGATGGGGAAGGTTTGTGGAAATAAATCTGTTGCAGAGGATTCATAACTCATCTAGATGGGTTCTGTTCCCACGTGGAACCTTAGTGTCCACTGCAGGAGGAAGGTGCACTATCCCACCTCCCTCAGGAAGGACAATGAACCCTCTTTGCAGGTACTGTGCAGAGGTGTTGTCCTGGTTTCTTTGAGATTTCTGCAGCCAGGAGGATTTATCGAACGTGCTGGTAAAAGTCATGCTTCTGGGAACTCATGAAAGGAAACGGAGCAGCTCTGTATACCCTGTATCCCAAAGACAAGTTAACTGAAAGATGAATCCAAACAGATAATTGCTGAAAAGTTTCATATTTTATTTCCACTGTCTCTCCTGGTTGGAAGAAAAGGTTGGTGAAAGAGAAAAATCACCACGTGTGACAAAGTCCTGAGACAAGCTCTGCGCACCAAGTCTCTTCCATGCTTTCAGGTCTTGAACTGACAGTGTTACAGCTTTTACTGCTACAAAGCTTGGGCTTTAGCTGGTTGCCAGTGTAATACAAACAGCAGGAGTTCATCTGAATGGGGAAATTAGCTGGATTAGCATTAGCAAAGCAAGCTGTTTGGCAGGGACTGTTGTGGAGTCGCTTCCCATGGTGGGCATTGCCTCTCAGCACAGGAGAGCCTGGAGAGCTCTATTGGGCGGTCCCAGCGTGTGTGGAGTCCTCAGCCGCACTGCCTCATCACTCCTTATAGACTGTCTTTAAAAAGCTGCGGTCTGCAGCTAACTATTTTAACACAAGCCATTTCCTTTTAGTTTCTCAGAGCAGCAAAAGCATGTTTACATCAAATCCCAAACATCTGTTCTTTCTTCCAGAACTGCTTTCATTACCAGGACGGAGGAGAATGGGTAGGAAAACAGAAGTCCATCATGTATGCAGTGCAGAAGTGTGAGGAAATGGAAATTTACTGACACAGGATTATATAAAATACTAAAAGTTTATATGGTAACGAGGAAAACTATGTATATGTATTCCTATACTCCCTGTCCTGTGTATTAGCTTAAAGCTTGTTGTGCAGAGCATATCTTTCGGCTGCTATATAATTAAAATCTGGTACAACTGTAGTGCCCAGAGCAGATGCCAGTAGTACACTAAACCATTACTTTTAATGCCAAATGAGATGTTTGAGAAAGAAAGTTTGCCTAGTTGTGTGGTTTTCAAGTTCTTGTGAGTTCTGAGCCTCTAAAATCTTTCTGAAGGGGTCTGAGACAAGCTCTGCGCACCAAGTCTCTTCCATGCTTTCAGGTCTTGAACTGACAGTGTTACAGCTGACACAGACCCCTTCAGAAATTTCACGTACTGCAGAGTAGTACATGGACTTGTTCTTCCCAGTTATTGGTCACAGACCTCTGGGAAAATATCCCAGGGAAATTAACCTCATAGGGGCTTACAGGTCACAGGCTGAAACTGAGTAGTCTAGAGGACTGGGATTAAGCAGTCTGATTCACATCGTGTAAATTAGGTATCTGAATGCTTTGGAAGACTCGGCACCAGGCATCAGCTGGAGTGAGAAAGTGCCTGGGGCAGCTGTGGGAGAACTGGAGGTTTCCATTCATGTTGCTTGACCTGTGACTTTTCTGTGCCCTGAGAAAATAGCCTTTGCTCTGTTCATGCAATGTGAATTCAGAGAACAGATTTTTTTATCTTTCTTCGTATTGCAAGAATTTCAGCAGCAACATATATAGGCTTTTATTCTAATACAAAGTGAGGTACATATTCCTCTTCCTCTGACTAATCTCAGATCCAATTTCTTGCTCCAGAGTAAGTGTAAAATCTATACACCTGCATCCTACAGTGCTGTAATGAACAGTGGCATGACCTGCAGCTTTTCTGTTTTCTCAGTGAAGAGCCAAGTCAGGTCTGTAATTCTTCCAGCTGCAGCACTTGATGGCTGAGTTACTCCCTTTAGTTAGGCTGCTCAGGTAGAAAGCTGATAGTTCAGACATAAGTCTAAGACATTAGCACATTAAAGACAGTATCCCATGACTTTCTATCTTCTACCTAAAATGATTTTTTACTTGGCAGTTAGCCTGGCTAAGTCAGATAAAAGATTACACGTTTCCTTGAGCTCTGTCTTGCTTTGTTCCTTCCTTAACCATGCTAGAATGGGTTTAATACAACTAACTTGATATTTAAACTTGCCTTCCTTGGAGCCAGGGGCTGTGGGGTGAGGGCTTCTCTCTGGGTCCCTCCTGGAGGCCACTTGCAGGAGAGCAAGCAGCATTCATGAACAGTCAAAACTGTTGAGATCCAACCACCTCATGAGCCATGTATTTGAGTGGTCCATCTTGTGTTGTCAGGCCAGTGGAGCTGAGAACTTCTGCCTCTCATCTGCCTCTCAGCCACTCCTGTGCTCTGACCAACATGGTCCCAGGGCTGAGGATTTGCAAAAGCTGCAGGAAAGCCCACCCTACACTGTTGTTTCTGTGTTAACCTCAGCAGCAGCTACTGAGTATCGAGGCACATAATGTCAAGAAATTGCTTTTACATACTGTTTTGCTGTTCTTTATAGCTATGGACTTCAATATAATGTGTCACTGTGCACCCCTCTGCCCCAAATAATAATTGAGATGAACAAAAAAATCCCCCAGGTTTTATGTCATTTCAGATGTGCCTTGCTTTGGTGCAGACACAGCTCTTAGTATGTGGTTCTGCTGGCACTGGACAGTGCATGTAATAGCTGTTTCAACAGCTGAATTTGCTCCCTAGTTCCTCATAGCACATAGGCATCATCAGTAAAATATTCTGCTGCGTTTTATTGACATGATACAGTTTTGCATTCTGTCCATTTCCTGACACAGTACCCATTTAGGTAAGAACGGCTTTCTTCAGTAGTGGGAAGAAGGTGTCTCTGGATGAAATTATGCACCACAGAGTAAAATCCCAGATGCCATATACCAGTGTGTCAAAGCTGCATGAGGCTGTGTACAGGCACCATTAGGTTTGCTCATTCAGCCGGTCTTTGCTTCACACAACCTGTTTTTTCTAAGATTTACTAAGCCATATTTTATTAAACTCGGATTTAAGAAGTGAACTACAATACAATTTATCAAGCGCACTAAACACAGTGCATTGTGGTTGTGAGCCAATTGGGATAGCCCCAGGCAGGTTTTGAGGCATCCTTGTGGGGTTCTTCCTTGGCGCTCTGCCTCTTTTCACAGCAGACTGGTGCTGGGATGGGGTCACCCATTGGTACTCTGCTTCTTGTGGAGTCAGCTTGGACCAGGGCCACCCCATGACAAAGGAAAGAACTGCCACGTCTTGGATTGAGGACCTCAGTTTTGTTGTGGTGGGTTTTGAATTGAATTTGTAGACTGCATTTCAAAGGAATCTTAATCTCTTCAGGAAAAAAGGTCCCATCAAGTTGTGAAGATGGTTAAAATGCTCACGTATATGTATGTTGTGGGAAAGGGGCAAGACGGAAGAGAGGCGTGAAAAGGTGGAGCAGGGGACTGATGCAGAGCGGCAGAAGCAGCACAGTGGGGTGGCAGGGGCAGGCAGAGTGTCCTGTGGCAGCAATGCTCCCGGGCTTTTATGGGACTGTACAGCAGCATGGGAAGCCACCAGCTGCAGACACGAGACTGCCATGCTGGTATGCTGTTGCAGTGAATTAGGTCATCTCCTCCTCTAGATCCACAGTTCTCCCTGTGCAGGGTGCTCTTTGGGGGGGTTTTGTGGTAAGGAGCAGAGAAATGGCAAATCAGGGCTGCTGTTCTCCTAGGAGAATGCCAAAGGCATCAGCCTTTGTAAAGAGCAGGCACTCAGGCTGCTGTGTGAATTCCCTCTTGCTCGGCAATTTTGTTTTGCCTTCCTTGAGCACAGCCAGCACTCTGAGCTCAACTTGGTTGGGAAAATCCATTCCAGCCACCCCTCTCTCAGGGAGACTCCATGCAGCTCTGGGTGCAAAAGATTTACAGCAGAGCCCAAGCTTCATGCACTCCGGTGGGTGTAGTACTCAAAAATACTAAACCAGTGCTTCCTCTCCAAGTGCCAAACAAAGAGCTTCATTGGAGTGAGGATAATATGCCTACATCTTCTCCTTCTATTTCCTTACGGACCTCCTAGCCGGACTCTGTGCAGGTACTTGTCACAGGCATTCATCTCAAATTCTGCTGCAGACTTAAAGAAATGATACAGAAAATCTCATTTCAGGTGTAAGCTCTCTGACTGCTGCTGCTTTGACGGCACAGTTTTCTCTTTCTCTGCTGCTGGCATCACGCTGGGCATCACCTCAGTGGAGGAAGGAAAACAGACCAGACAGGTGGCAGATTTTGGAGGAATGAGGCCCTGGGCCAGGGGAGACATAAGGATTAAAATCTCAATTTTTCTATCAGTTGTTTTGTCTTTTTTACTTCATGACCCTTTTAAATTGTTGCCATCATGTAAGTCTGTCTTGTCTTGGAAAGTGCCCTAACTGCTTTCACTGCTGTGCTGGAGGCTGATTAAAATCTATGGTTAATCTGGGGATAAACGCTTGTGGAATAAAAAGACAAAGCAAAACAGAAAAAATTGTTCAGCCTGTCTGACTAACACCACCTTGTAAAGATAAGGTAAAGGAATACCAGATGGCAGGTTCACATTTCTATGCTGGTGCCGAGTATCACCTCAAAAAGGGCCTGGTGATGGAGAGGTGTTTTTTTTTAATGTTACGATAGCTAACAGAATGCATCTCACCAGGAAAAAATCCAGAAGACACAGAAAGTTACAATTAAACATTCTTTTTATTGGGGCCTTGCTCTGAAATGGCACACATGATAAATGCTCAGAGTGCCCGTCAGTGCTGCTAATGAAAAGACCCAGAGTCACGTTTTACACTTTTTATTTGGATTTAGATCAACACCACAGATAAGATACTTCGGTCAAACACAAGAACAGATTGCTATGCCGCTCTTTTCTGGCTGCAATAAATACAGTAACGTGGAAAAAAAAATGCTGGTTTTCCTGGAACACCAAATGTAAAACTTGGATTGGCACATACAGCTAATAAATATGTTGTTTGCACTTAGCACTTTAAAACGGAATTGCACATGCAAGATGTAACCAGGCTACTGATCACCTTCATCATTGTCCCTGCACTGTTTTTACTTTTTAAACTCTCTGCTTGCTTTTTTTCCCAGCAAGAAAAAAAGAATATAATTTGCTGCTCTACTCAGTATTTCAGTGATTAGTCTGCTGATTTTGAGACGTTTAGCCAAGGTCACATTGAAGGCCCTCCTAACAGAATTGGTATCTCCTCTGTAGCTTGACTTGCAACACTATGCATCACAGGTAGCAATGGGAGTCCACCGACGTGAGGTGAGAGGTCTGCCCAAAAGCTCACGAGGAGAGGTTGGTACCAAGCAAAGATACAGTAGAGGGGCCGCTGTGAATGCAGTTCTTAACAATATCAAGTGTCAATACTACTACCACACAAATAATGACATATCAATAATATATTGTACAAGCTTATACAGCAACACATGTTGATTTGCAACATTGTACAGTTTAAATCTAAAGTGCACAGCCTCAATCTGAGGTGACAAAACAGTACTATCAATATAATAAAGGCAACACAATTACAGACACAATTATTTCCTCTTACTTCTTGTCCTTGTGACATTACATTGAATCAATACTCCATTTAGCTATTTTTGATGAAATTAAAACCACATTGCACTTTTTTTTTTTCCCCCTCTTCAAGTATTTTAGAGACAGCAGAACAATATTGCTTTACAAACAAAAGCTGGCCATTTAGGCAAAGTCAAAACCAAAACTTTAGTAGGGTTATAAGTAGACAGGCCTGAGCTGCAGAACTCTTACCAACACTTCCAGATGTTGGGGGGAAAGAGGGTAAATTTCAGTTTCCATGCCAGAGTCACCTCTAATGTTAAGGAATGATGCAGCACATGAATTCTGCAGGAGTTGTGCCCATGGTTTCTAAAAAGGCTGTGAGGCTCTGTGTGGGCTGTTTTAGGCAGATGTAGCCTTATCGCAATTTTTTCTGCAATTTCAAAAGCTGCTGCAGACAAGGATAGAGTCCAGCACGGGGAGAAATCTTTGACGAAGTAGTTTGTTACTTAGACCCCATCCCTGTCACTCAGATTACAGTCACATTAATTCAGGCCTTGTCTTGCAGACATGTACATCTGTAAGAAGGTCTTTACTCTAGCAGTGAGGTTTTGCGCTATTTCTTTAGTAGTAAGACTTCAAGTCCACCTTGGTTTTCAACGTAGTTTTGAACTGCTCATAGCAGAACTGGTTATGGGCTAAGCATTTATTCAGACATGTGACTTTTTTTGGGGATAGGCTTTTTTATCACAGAACACAGAAACCATCCAAATACAATCTTATTTCAGTCTTGGTTAGCACTGTATATTGATTGTGCGTCTGCTTAGTTAGGCCAAGTGGGAAACATAATTAGGAACAATAGCATCTTATTGTACTGTAATTGATCTTAAGTGGTTTTAAGAGCTGCAGTACTCTTGAGGTTTTTCAGTAATCAACCCTGGAGATGTACAATCCGTATGACATGGAGAAATGAGGTATTGGTACCTCTAAGGAATGTAGTATGTGGGCTTGTATTTTAAAATAAGCAGTAATAAATATTTGAGGCACCTCCATCAAAAGAAGAAGAACCCTAGTTAATTTTCAGCTTCTGTCCTTGCAGTTTTATAACCCATATAAAATAAAAATATATAGTTTACAAAATAGGATTTTTTAATATATATATATTTCCTTTTGTAAAACTATACCTATTTAAATACATTTGAAATGTTGCTATAGGTAAATTAGAAATTCTGTTCTAATACTACGAAAAAGGCAAAATACTTTCACTTTTCAACATACAGCTTGTATACTCTGCTTCTCACCACCCCCTCCCACTTCCCCCAATTTGATTTTGTCCTAATTTTGGGCAAATTTGGCATAATTCAGTCCAATTGCTTTTAATTTAAAGTAATTTCTATGTTAAAATTGGGGATAAAATTTTAGGTATCTTCTGTTCTTCCTTATTTGTTTCAATGCAGCTTTTTGTGCAGCTAATTATTAAGGAGGTATTCTAAAACTCAGGAAAGGACTTTAAAGGAGCCATGTTTCTTGATTTTAAACTGTACTCTACTCCAATGCCACAATATAGAAATAGATTTACTTTGGAACAAACTACAAATACATTCGCACAGTTTGTGACAACTTAATTGTCTACTTAGAGGTCCAGGAACCAACTTTCACACCCAATTATTATAAATCTTGTCCCAGGCGTTCTATTTCATCAATCAGGAAATCAATGTCTTGGTGAGTTGCTGCGGGGTTTGAGATTACCATCCGGAAGAAGTTTACTTTGTCTCCCAGGGGCTGATAGCTCACCATGGTTGTGCCATACTCCATCATCCTGGCTTTTATCACTGGTGCCACCTGCAGCGTAACAAAAAGCGGAGGAGGAGGAGGAGGATGCTGACCATCATCATTATTTTCATTATTAGTATCATCCTTATTATAACAAACACAAGAGTATGTTTTCTCTTTTTTAAAAAAAGATGAACAGCTACAAGAAGCAGTTAAATTGAAATTACATCCAATATTGATAAAACCATTAACCTCCGATAAGGAATAAATGTCTTATTGAAGAGACGCTGGGTTTATCCTGTTTCTTTGTCCTCCTTTTAAAATCACTGGGGGAACTTTCCCACCCTACTTTCTCAGCGTTGCTGACAGGGACAGTAGCTGTTTTTTGCAGTGCTCAAAACATATTGTTCAATCGTTTTCCATCTTGTTTTCATATGCTAGAGTACCACGGGATTACTGAGCTTCTGTGGCACTTGCTAGGTTTAGCGACTGCAGTTCACCGTAACTTCAGTACACACACGCAGGGCAGGTAAGTGCCACAGGGATGAGGCAAATGTGGTGCCAGACAAACCTCTAGTACAATGACCACAGAAGTGCCATTTGCCAGAATATCATGAGGTGACTTTGCCCTGTGCCCTTGGAGGTCATTTCATGGATGCCCTGCCTGCAAGGGTTTCGCTGTTCACTGCATGATGCCCTGGAGGGTGCTGCTTACCTTCATAAGGCGGCTCATTCTTTCTTCATTGTCTTCCATACTGCGCAAGCTGGGAGGTATATACCAGAAGCAAACATTTGTGTGCTGAGGCTAAACACAGAAAAATAATGGTTTACACTGTAACAAGTGCTCATAATATCTCAACTGCAATTACGTTCATGCCTTCCCTCCCTCTCATACATCACGTTGTGACAGCAGTCAATGGTTTTCATTATTGTGGTCCACTGAGAATCATCATCATTATTAATGCAGAAAAAATAATTTTAGGCGATTTATTCCCAAGGTGGATGTGATGTGGAAACACATCATCCAGCTAAGCAAATATATTTATGGCCCACTGAGAGGCATCTAGATTTTGTAGGTGCCATCCCCTCCAGAGGCTGAAGGGATCGTGTGGCTGTGAGTCTACTACAGATCATTCAGAGGTGAGGACAGTGTCATTTACTTTTATCACCTGACAGAGGAATACAGAATCTGGTTCTGTAAACAGGAGTCACAGGTGGTGCATGAGACAGTGTAAGATTTTCCTACATTTAATGAAATTATTTCTTCTCAGTTCGATTCACCTAGCTGTTGTACTAATATGCATGCACCACAGCATCTTAGCTAGTTTAACTTACATGGGAGCACCAAGTAGAAAGGCATAAAGTAAGAACTAGTTGACATTTTGTGTACTTTTGCAGTTTCCCAACAGTTGCCTGCCTTGCTATGTTCCTCTTAGCATTTACGTGCTAAATGTATGGGTTACAGCAACTCCTACTGCTGCCAGTTCCTTTACTCATCATCAGATCCAGCAGACCAAATTCAGTGATGATGTGTGAGGTAGGGGAAATAGATCACATCGTGGCCTGTGAGTATGAGCCTGTGATCTCTGTTTGAAGAAACGTAGTGATGTTTCACCTTAGGCACGCACGAAGTGATCACTACCGGAGAGCAACATTCTGAGACAAAACCTCCCAGGGCAAGTACAGAGAGCAAAAGCCATCACAAGGAGGAGGAACAAAGCTAAAATTACATCTTTTTTTTTTCTTTTCTTCTTTTTTTCAGGCAAAATACCAGTTAACTTTGTAACAGAGGTCTCTACCAGGCCTGTCCCCAGCCACCCCAGCTGGAGAGGGCTGCCCACAGAGAGATGCCCAGACACTGGACAGTCCAGCGCAGTTCAGAGGTACAGCCACACAACCCAGGCTGCACTGCCTTGCCCTGGGCACTGTGCTCCAGCTCAGCACGTGGCACCCAGGGGTCCCATCTCAGCTGGACTCCCTCCCCCCCAACAGAACCAACATGCCTAGGGATATTCACAACACACACAGTGGTGTCGCCTCTGCCCCATGAGCCAGCTGGGATCCTGAGCAACACTAGCCCCTGCCCCGCTGTGCTGCACCCCAATGCAGCAGGGACTGCAGTGCAGATGGTCTCTCCAGGTCTCTCCAGGTCTCCTGTGACCGCCCACCTGAGAACACTGATAAAAGCACTTTGCACAGCCACCCCTTCAGAACTGTGTGGGGCACTGTAACACCCACTCGTAACAGATCCTGCTATTAGGAAACTGCAACTTGTTATTACTTAAGAGCTGGTTCTAATTGTGTGTGCACAATGTTAGCCCAAGATGCCAGTGTTTAGTTTCGGAAACTGAGCAAACTGTACACTCATGCACTCATAAAACAACTGCCTCATCTCCCTTGTGCCTGGATCCCATAAGGAAAAAAAAAGAGTTATTGGCAAAACAACAGGTTTTGTTACAAGGGACATGGCTTTCTGTCATGTGCTGTTTGGTTTGACCTGTTGGTAGCATCCCAACAGGTGACTAAAGCAAGTGCTATTGTCCAACTTGGAAAAAGAAGTTGCAATACATACCTTTCCATCAAACACCATTTCATACCCTTCTCTGTTCTTTATTTTATTGTATAGGTATTCTGCAAGTTCCAAGCACTTATCAATTTGTGCTTCAAATCCTGTGGTTCCCTGTACAGAGAGAGGGAGACAAGAAGTTATGTGACTATCTGTTCTGTGAACTGAAAGGGTGACAGGACTATGTGGCACTTGCCAAAGCATCAGCACAAGTCACTTTTCAGAAGCCTCTGTGGGATTCTACAAGATGAAGGCCACTTTGCTAAGCAGAGCTCATTTGTCTCCAGCTCTTGCCAGTGACTACGCTACAGCCATCTCTACAAAATAAGCACTGGGAACTCACCTGGCTCTCTGCAAAATACTGCAAACCTCCAAGGAAGGCTGCCCTCGGTACATTTTGCAAAGAGGCTGAGCACAGTTTTGGACAGCCTGGACGGGGACAGAAAGAGGTCTCTAGAAGGTCTTGACCTCAAGACATGAGGAGTCTCCTGCTATTTTCAGAGTAGGGGATTTTAATCTTCTAGGGGTGATGTGCTGGGGGCTTTGCCACGAATAATGTTTCTTTTTTAGTTAACACAGAATGGACTGATATGCTTTTAGAGTCCAGCCTGTGAAAATGAACATTTTGTTTAGATGCTGTCCTGCCTCTGCAGTGTTTTTCTCTCTTCTTTTCTAACAGACACCATATAAGCTCAGAAGCTGTGTTTTTAAGAGCTGCAGCAAATCCTGCTTTTTCTTCTCCGGCAGAAGTCGTAATCTTCTCTCTGTGACATCATAATTGCTCCTGCAATCACCAGCTGTGATGCCACAAACAAAGGATCCAGCTTCACTAAGGAGGAAGAGGAATAAACAGCTGGAACAGATAAACTGTTTAAGAAACACACATCCTATTTTGTAACGCTAATATTACAAGCAGGGTGTGAGAAGAGAAAAAGCAGTACCACGCATATTGAAAAAATGGGGTTTAGAAGAAGAAATGACTCTGAGTGCACGTCCCTGCTAAATCTGTTCTGGCAACGCAGAACTGACTTAAAAGCCCATGTCATTATTCCTCTGTGTATAGAGATTTCAGAACAGGCTAGAGCTAGCATAGCCCAAGGAGAAAGGCTTGGGGTGAAAGAGAGACGTGTGGCTGAAACTGCCTGCCACACTGGAGACCCCAGTTAGCACAACAGCTCCTGCAACCACAGAAACCTGCATCCTCCTTCGCAGACTCCCACACCTCCAGCTACATGATGCCTGCCTCAGAATTGTTTTCAGAGTTCTAATGAAGCACATGAGGATCCTCAAGGCTTTCTGGAAGTTGAAAGAGTGATGTCATCTCCTCTGAACAAACCTGAGGCAGCTTGACATAATTAATTGGATAAATACATGGAAGAACTTATTTAGCAACATTCTACAAATACAGATGAATTAATCATTAACGCTGGTGTTTTCAGATTTCCCAGAGAACAGATTTTGATGAGTCTTCCTCTGCTTCTTCAAAAGATGACTTTATATCTACTGCGTGCAATGAAACTAAGTATTCCAGTCTTGATTTGTCACGTTTAATTTCTGAATGTCATTAAAACTTCTTATTTCCAGAAATCTTCATAACAACATTCCAAGGTATATGATTTATGCTGTTAGACTCCTACAGTTACAGAAAGCAAATGCTATGCAAAGCCATGGAGTTCAAGTTTCAAAATCATGTGTGCTGCTTTGAAGCTATATTGTTAAAAGTATAAAAAACCCAGAAAATAATAATGCTCTTTCTTTCATGTTATATATGGGAAATGCAGGTCAGATTTTTTCTAGAATGATGATTACAGAAAAAAACCCACAACTGTATCTGGTGTGCATTATTTTAATGCTAACAAATATATATTACAGGCACTCCTACCTTTGCTCTCCACATCAACCATAGCTTGAAAACATCAACATGCCGCCCACATTGCAAAGCCTTGTCTCCTGTGTCGTAAGACAGGTCATAGTGTTTGTCTTGTTGAAAGAGGTAGGAAGCATGCATTTGATTGCAACTCTGCATCAATCCCTTACAGAAACAAAGACAAAAAAGTGATGTTGGCACAGATGTGACTGACTACTGTTTTGAGGGTTGGTTTACGTGAGAAATTATGAACACCCAAATTCATGGAATATGTGTCCAAGTGCAAAAAGATCAACAAAAAAGGACAAAACCAGACCTAGCTGCTCAGTGGACCAAGTTTTTCATATCCCATTCAGTGCCTAGGACACCTTGGTATCTGATCCAGCAATGTGTAATCCACTCTCAGAGCCAAGGCATTTTTTAAGAAAACAGCTGGACATTGTGCTTCCTAGCATCATTATGGGTAAGTTCATTTTTGGATCTCTCTTTTTCTTCTTTGTTCTGGTTCCTTTGCTCCCTTTCCTTGGAAGGCATCTTTTCTGGTTGAGTCAGACCAAGCCAATTTGGTGACTATCTAAATAATATCAAACCACTTTTCTATTCGCTTTGGTTTCTAAAATCCTCATTTTCTTTGTTTTCTTTCTTTGTAGACACCATTCTTTTCTGCAAACCCTCAGCTGCAGATTGGATGCTTAAGTGGTAGGGTTATAGAAAGCTTTGAACAGACAGAAGAGCATATGGCCTTTAAACAGCCAGCTAGAGCTATTTCTGGGCTGCAAGACACCGTTCTGAGAGGCAGCTTTGTGGGAGAGCCAGAAGCCAACAAGGTGAAGAAACCTGGCTCACGAAAGCATGAGGTTTCCTTTTTAGCTTTTTAAGCGAAATGCAGAGAGTCATGCTCTGGCTCTAGTTAAGTCCTCAACCAAGTTTAGGACTGTTGCCTAAAACTGCAATTTCCAGTCCAAGAAGAATCAAAACATGGCTGCTTATCATCAAATCTAATCTCGATGTGTAAACTCAAAACTGAGATAGTAAAATGAGACAGAAAAAACCCTCTGCTTTCTCCTAATCTGAGCCATCTGTTCTCACTAGAGGTCAAGGATGGTACTGACTTCAGCCAGGCAGGATTTGTCTCAGGGAACTGACCCAGAGGGCAAATAAAAGCCAGATTCTCTCCTCCTAAGTGCAATCACTTTGTATACAATCTGTTGTACAGCTGTTAGCAAAACAGCAACCAGGTTTTTGATAGCTGCTCTAGTAAGTGGTGGTTGTATAGCAGCTGTCCCAGTAACTGATGGTTATATGAAAATTATAGGCTTGAAGGGTAATTCAAATTCTTGTACTAAATGAAATGTCTACTTTTTATTCCAAGCAAACTTAGTGTTCCATTTTTACTCCCATGTGCCCCAAAGTGGATATATGGATCAAAGCTGTGTAGAAATATCTGTCATAAAAGTCTAGAAAGCGTAATGATGCCTAGATTCTGGATCAAACATTCTACTGCATGTGTACTATACCATTCATCCCAAGACAATTAGAGTTTCTCCTAGTTACATTTTATGCTACACAGCAACTAGTGGGGTTACACAGCTATGCACCCACAAATTAACTACGGACGTTTTGAACGGAAAGCCACAAAACGCTGTACTGCCATTGACTTATCTATCATTTCTGCTAGACAACTGCTTCAATTTCTTTTGCAGTCACAGCTTAAGCATGTAATTAGAGGTATATTTCTCAGTTTCTTTTATCGTCTTCCGTCACATCAGCAAATATTAGCTATGACACAGTAAGGAAGAAAATATCCAGGATTTTCAGAAGCAAAATGTCAGAAAAGATCAGAGAAGCAAGTGTACTGGGACATACCTCTTCTCTTACTAGCAGGGCTGAACACTGCAGCGGGACGCCCATCATCTTGTGAGGGTTCCACGTTACTGAATTGGCCCTGGAACAGCAAACCACATGAAACTCAGACATTGTACTACGGTGGTGAAACCATGGAGACACTTAGAAATAATCAGAATAATAATGAACATGTAGCAATGCACAACTTTCTCTTTTCTGAGCAAGCAAAACTAAAATAATAATGGCTGATACTAGGAAAGGAATGCCTTCATAAGGGACCTAATCCACTCTCATTGGTTTTTGGATTACAATCCTGGCAATTAACTACAGGATAACTGCTTTATCTATTCAACTTAATCAATAATAAACTTTCTGGGGAGTCACCTATACTTTATAAGCATAGGGCAAACTTCCTAAAAACACCCACTTGACTTTCTGAAGTCACACAGCTGATTAAAGACACACATAGAAAGCTGGCAGACTAGCAGAATCCCTCCTATTGATTCCACTTTCAGCAAGATTTTAGTAAGCAGCTCACATAGGCATTTGTAAAAATTCCTTTAAATACTTCTGGGTGCCTTGAAGTCTCTGCGTAACTTGGAAAACCTGGCCCAAAGTAATTTTTCTCATTGCTCTGCTGATGGTAAATTTTCATGGCTCCTTAATTGTAGCTTGGCTATGGTAATTCACACAACGGGAGGACTGGGTCCAAAATTACCACAGTAATAAACACAGAACTGATCCACCCTTTCAGAAGAGTCTAATCCTGCCTCCCTTCAGGACACATTCATTGCGAAAACAGCTGTCACTCTAGATCTTGTGAACAAACAGGGTGCTGTCACAGCACAGCCTAGAGAAGGGGCATTTAGGACTGTGGCAAGGGCTGAATGGAAGATTGTCCAGTTGTTTATTTTTTTAATGTTGTGTTATGCTCGACTGGCTATTTTTTAATTACTATTATTAAGTATGATGATTAGCTGATAGATGTATACATTTGCATTCTATTTGGCAGGCTGTCAAGGATGCATTGTGCACAGGATTTCATGTAGTGCAATGATTTGAGTTCTGATGGTATAAATTGGGATAAATCAGTCAACTGGGCCATGTAAAAATTTAAGGGACTCGGGACACACTTGCAGGTAACATTGATGTGAACATAGGTAAGCGTGTTAGAATCTGGCAGTATTTTCCTTTGCAGGAACTGGAAATAGCACTATAGGTTTATGCATATCCTCATAATTTCCTGCCAAAATTGCTTCCACTCCTTCAAAGCAAGCAAATCCAAAACTCACATGGACATCGAGCAGCACTTCTGTGCTTTCTTCTTTGCTATTTAAATGGGCCTGCGCAAGTGCCTGATGCAAAATCTGTAGGGAACAGTCTTCCACAGGCAACATCTGGCCACTTGGCTTGGCTTTTTGAGTATTTGGCAGCTTTTAACCAGCTCAGAGTCAGTCATCTGATTACAACACTAAAGCTAATGATTCTGAACATGCATTCAGGTCTATGAATTTCCTTTGATATGATACCTCTTAATTTTTATCTGTGCCTGTGCAGAACCAGAGAGAAATTCTTTAAAAGACTCCTAGTAGTAGTAGTAGTGGTATGTGTTTTCTCAAGCAAAAGGATTATTTTAGTGACAAAAGCCAGATTTTAATTATCTGCCTGAAACATTTAATTTACCCTAAGGTTACTTATTCCCCCAATTACATCCCAACTGCACAGAGAAAAAAAATAATTATGTAAAATAAAAATTTACCATTTTTCATTTGTTATCAGTTATTCTGGGCTTCAGTCATCAGTATGTGCTTGAAGAAGCTGCTGACTGAGACAAACAGTAAAGTAAAAAAGCTACACGGATCCACAGATGTTTTTTTAAAGCATCTCATGTTTGCCCAAATAACTGAGCACCAAGCACCTATATCATTTTCTGGCTGTGGGTCACAAAGAAAAAAACAAAGGAAAATTTTCCCTTTGGAGGTTTCAAATGGATGACAGGAGAGGTTCAAGACTGGCAGAATTTGGTCCTCAGCCATCATTAAAAACAGACTGAGGTGCATTCACAGCCCAGCTGCAGCCCTGGGAAGGATGCCCAGACCCTGTATGGCAGAGCTCATTCAGTTGCAAACATGCTTTTCTCACATAGCCATCACCCCTTGCCCCAGCCTCTGGGTGAGGGGCACCAGAGAGCCTGGAACTCCTGATGGTGGCCAGACCTATCTGTTCCAGACACCAGGGGACATGCTTCCTTCTGATGCCTTGGATCAGCTTGAAACGTGCCGCGTGGGGACTGGAGGGCACGGTAAGGATGGCCCTGCAACTCCTCCTACCTTTGACAGGCTATTTTTGCTGGACTGCCTGTCACCAGAAGGATGCAAGTACTTAGAGCACTGAGTGATTGCACCATTTAATGCTCCCTCCTTGTACCTTTCCTCCCTATCAAATATGAGTATCAGCTCCAGTTCTCTTCTATCCAGACCTGTAATGACTGGGTTGTACTCGAATATCTACCATGAAACAGGAACGTCCATAAAAGTTAGGTCTGGTAAGTCTGCTCTAAAGGCACTCACATTTAAGATCTGGACAAACTGAAACGAGCCACTCTGCCCATGAAGCAGAGGAACAGCACTGGAAATGACAAATTTCATTAATTCACTGCCAAACGTATGGAGATGGTTCTTATCAAAGCACTAGATAAAATCCAGTGGAGTTCTGGATCTAAAGTGTGTTCTTTGGAAAATTCCCCAATATAGATTCAACCCGAATGTCTCATTCCGGCAGAACCTGGAGAGCTGTGTGAGAGACAAACTCCATTTTTCATACTCTGTCCTCATAGGCAATTGGGTAGATTTTTCTAACTTGCTGGATATTTGGATGTATGTCCTTTTCACGCACACTATGTAAGTGTGGAGTGCTGGAGGCAGTCTTAATTTAACTAAACCAAATTCACAGAACTGTTGGCTGCTTTCCAAATTTTGGATGAGATATGTATGAGAAAGAAACTGAATCATCAAGGTATTCTCCTAATCTTCAGGAACAGGATGAGGAAGTTGTTTGTAATTTTAATTGGCAAGGAACAGCAATTTGATTTAGAGATAAAAAAGGTGGAAAGGAGTAATGATTTACTCTCAAACGGCATGAGCTTCAGAAAATACACAAATGTGAGAGTGACGCAGTATACCGTATCTAGCAAGTGGCCCAAATAAGGTGCCTGGGAAGAATACAAAACAGGGCAAACATATGCAAAATTTCCTCTAAATACTCCCTGAGCTCCCACTCGTTTGTGGTTCACAGAGTCCCAAACAGTTTTTGTCTTTCCTTGACTGCAGGTAAATCTTAAAGTCCTATGGCAAGGAGTTACACAACTTAACTAAAAGTTTCTGAATAAGCAGCTGGTTTTAAGTTTAAGCTCAGTCCTTCCAGACTCTGAACAGGATTGGCATCCCTTACGTTCTTCTGTATGTATCTGTAATATCAGTGAGCTTCTGACTACAACTGTGTATACATGCAGGCACAGATTTACTAAGAAGATGTCATTAGCACAGCCTGGAGGGGGGTATTCTCTCCAGAAGTGACGGAGCAGTGGTCAGTGACTGCCAGGACACCTGTACAAACTGCAGGTGCATCCACCTTTTATACTTAAGACTTCAGCACACAAAACCTCCAAGATTCATTTCTTAGAGAAATGCAATTGCTAATTCACGCTGGACGCTAAATCAGAGAATGCTGCAGAAAACACTCTGGATCTGCGAATGTACGCTGGAATGGAAAAACAAACAAGAAATGCCTGCTGTTTGTACTACAAAAAAAGTGCCACACTACTGTAGCACTGAACAAAGGCACTTAGCAATGCTACTTCAACAAGGACAGTTTGCATAATTTCTTCTTGCTGTATCTTGGAGACAACATTGATTTTTATTTTATTTACAGACATCGCTACGGTGATCACAAGTGTGTTAAAATACATTTAATAAATGTGTTCAATTAACATTAATAAATCATACCTTTCAACGCCATTTAACTTCCATTTGTGTTTTCTTGACATCAGGAGCCCGCCACCCCACGCTCCCTAGAAAGGCAACACACATTATCTTAATGAGAACTCTGCTTTTCTCTGTGATGACATCTGTGCGTTCACATCAGTTTGGGGCCCCTTCATTTTTTCTTGCTGATGTGGCACGTTCCAAAATGACCAGGCAGATGGGGCCTGAGGCATTAGCTGTGCTAACAATTTTCTTCCAGTAGCTTGGAGGCAGCAGTTTACAGCCCACAGCCTGAGCGCCCACCCTTATGGTCTGCTAATCCCCCCCTCGCCACCCCCTGTGACACTGACACACGGGGCTACCCCCTGCTGGAATTAATGACTTGCAGAGCTGCTCCTGGGTAAGCTGCCTTTTCTTTTTTAGGGACTAAGTGATGATAAACCAGACTGGGATCTCAGCTGCTCTGGTAGAGTTTTCATCACATTTCAGACGACTACTGCTTGCCCCCTACTTGTTTGCTTTCGCTGACAGAGATGTGGGACAAGCAGGCATTTCATGTGACTGAGAAGTAGTTTAAGGTAAATACTAATTCTTCCTTTGAATTGGACTGATTTTGGCTGACGCAGTAATCCGAAAGCAAGATACCCAGCTCTACGGAAATTCAATTACCAAGCCTTTTTGGAGAAAGGATTTGCAAAAATGACACAAAAGCCATTCTAGGGCTGAAAGATGATCCTTCAGGAAGATTTATTGGCAAAAGCCCAGATAAGGCTAAGTAGCCAATCTGATAAATTTCTCTATCCTTCGCATTAACCTGTTCAGCAATTTGTGGTACTTTACTCCAGACAAACGTAGCCTTTTCTGTACGTATTTATTTTGCAGCTGCTGCAGAAGCTAGGCCAGTGCTCAGTATGGTTCTTACGTATTTCTTGTACTAACGGCATTAAGAGAGAACGCTGAAGGCCAAAAGCACTCAAACCAGGTCACCTTCAGCGTCCCAGCTGCTGAAGTACCACAGCGTCACAGCTCCTGAAGCGTCCCCCTGACCTGAGCTTTCAGAGGAGTGGGAAGTCAGCGCTTGGATGTTAAAATTAATTACAGGAGCCAAATACAACGGGTTTTATGTAAGATGACGCTGTTCAAAGTGAACAGCCCCCCGCATAAGATGATACTTACATCTACGTGCATCCAGATTTTGTATTTCTTGCAGATGTCTGCAATGGCTATGAGAGGATCAAACGCCCCGTACACTGTTGTCCCAGCTGTGGCACTCACCAGAAAAGGAACAAATCCCTGCAAGAAAGCCCAGAGGTATTTGGCAAGGTCAGATGGCTGCAGCCCCTCAGTCTGCAGCAGCCCCAACTTCTCTTGTGCTGCCTCCACAGTGAGCCTAGAAGTGTCTCCTAGAGGACACCCCTGCTACATTACACTGGTTTTCTCCCAGTTTAGATGCTGGTGATATTACAAGTTCTACCTTAAGGTGGCAGCAAACTTCCAAACCAGCGCCCTCCATTTATTAGGATGTATGACACAGGCAAGGACTCAAAACAATTCTGCTCCACGCCACCTGCCTGAAACAAAAAGGTCTGCTCTTCGTGACGCCACGTAAACCAAACCTCACCCAGGCACCACAGTGCAAAAAGCATCTCTGATGGACTGCGCCCTGCGCTGCACTGTCGTCATGCCAACAGGTGCCTGAACGTGTGGTGGCCCAGTCCCGTCAGTGGGAGCATCTTGTCTAGGAGTGTCTCCTGGGGGTAGCACACAGGGGAGGTGTGGGGCTCACCTCCAGCCCCATCCCTTGTGCAGGGCAGGGAGACAGCTCTTCTGAAGCAAGACAGCCACCTCCACGGAGGCCAGGGGCCATCTCTTGGATTCCCTCCGCTAAACGCCGTGCCTCACAGAGGAGCACTCACTGTCCATCACACAGCTTTTGGCACTATGAGGTCTTGGGTCTGCTGCAATTCATACCAGTGTCTCGTTTTAAATTCACTTGTAGTTCTGTTGATTTCATAACGACTACTCAGTGCAACAAAGGTAAAAACTAGCTAATTTTTTGCAGAACTGGGGTTTAAGCTATCAAAAAGGTCCAAACTTCCTTCGGCAACGGTCAGTGGGTTTGAGTGGCACTCTACTGTCATTTTGCCTTATTTTTTATCTACTGTATTGTTTTCCTTATAAAAAGGGAGCTTTTAATGAAGATTTGTGTTATTAATGAGCTTTGAATGCTGTGTGTCTAATGACTATTTATATAAACATTGAAGGCACTGGGCTGAATCCACTGCATATTTTAATCTGATGTTTTAATTCTAGCTTCTGTTAATGAACACATACAAAAGCAGTGAATTTTTTAGAGTTTTGTGGATTTTAGTTTATCTTCCATTGATTTGGCGAGTCTATGAGGAGCACTTTCAATGCATTAAAACACAGCAATTCCCCAAATGATTACTCTGGCTTTTTTAATATTCAGCTGAGAAAACGTATCATAGGTGGATAATGTAAAAAAGGAGGATGTTATGTAGGGCAACATATTAAAACAAAAAGCCAAACAGCTCATGGATATTATAAAGTAGCTCTAAAGCCGTTTTTCTCAGCAACCCTTGCCTCACCAATTGCCAGGCTACATTTCTGAGAAAGAAAGAAAAAGTTAATGGGCAAGTCTGTGTTGTTTTACCAAGGAAAGCAAAACAACTATCTGTATCATTCTTGGGTTTTTTTTTCCTTTTTGGAAGCAGAAAAGCTAATAAACTTACTTTTTGTTTGGCTTCAAGAATTCTTCTTTCAAGGTCTGATGGGATCATTTTCCCTCTGGAGCAAGAGAGAGTTATATCAATAATTTGGTCTTGAAATCAGCTCTTGCTGCTATTTCTTCACTTTATAGGAAAATCAAAGAAGGAACAAAGTGACTTTTTTGCCCAAGGGTTATGCAGCATGGAAGAGCACAGAAAGACTCTGTCCATTAGTCTGAGTTTTCACCCTAATTATTTTGCCAACCAGTCTGCATCAATATGGTGATGGTAACAGAGAAGCTACCTCATGGCCACCCCCATTAAAGACTGATGCTACTCCATGGAGCCTCCTGGTCCTGTTTGATGTTACAGCCCCAGGAATATGCTCCAGGCTCCCAGGGAGAAGCTCAGCCCAGAGTGTCAAGAAGCTCACTGGGTGCCAAATCTCACCGTCCCCTTTCAGCAGGCACAGAAAATGCCAGCTGAGCTGCACAGCGCTGAGCAATGTGACTCAGCTCTGGTGTTAAGCAGTCACCTCTGTGCTTCCATCCCAAGGACACTCGTTTGAGGGCAATTATTTCATGGATTGGTGCATTACACGTTCGCATTTGCTTGAAGCAGGATATGAGAAGAAGCTACCAGTCTAGACTCATTAAATCCACTGTGAGACCCCTTGTATTGACTGTACACTGTATTTGCAACACCTTTAGTATGAACAATTTACCTGAGACTGAGACTTAGTGGTATAAGGCTTAAAGGCTAATTTATGAAATCCTGTAAATGAATTATGCACAAGACAAAAACAGTGCTGACACTGAGTAATGAGGTTAAGGTTTTCTTTGTTTAGCCACAAGCAAGCCTACCTAAGAAGAGACAGTACACGTAACAGCAATGCAAACACAACAGCTCTCCACATTACAGGAAAAAAAGGCTTCACTGGCTTTGAATGTTGTCCATTTAGATGAATATTTTTTAAGACTTTTTCAGAATTTTCTTTCACTAAGCACTGATTTCCTACTGCTGTAAAAAAAGAACAACCTTCACTAAAGCTCAAAACAGTAGTTTCAGGGAAATTAAGAAACATTAGTTTTAGTTCTGATTTTGCATTTAAAAAAACTGAAGTGTTTTCATGACATTTGGATGGATGTAAAAAAAAAATTACAAATATATCATAATAAGATACTGCTACGTTTTTTAAAGTTGTCATCCTTACAGAGCTCACAATAAGACAATAATTATTTCAGTAGAAATGGGTTTGTACTGCTGAGTTTTCTGCAAAATCTGTCCTGCATTTTACTTATTCAAAACACTAAAACACTAAAAGAGTAACTGAAAATAAAAATCTCTACAAGTCTAAAAATTAGCCCTGGTTCTTGCAAATTTCAAGAATGGTCTGAAGAGTATTCAGCTCACTGTGAGTTCCCCCCATTTACATGTACATGTTAAGAGAAAAGCAGTAGTTGTCTTATCTTCAAAAACTGTTCCTGGGATCATCAGAGAAATAAAGAAAAAACCAACAATGTGCCAAACAAGGCAATGAGTTCCTCCTCCAGACATAGTTTTGATGCTGATCTTTAATAGTTCCTAATTTATTGACCTTGTGCATAAAACACACACAGAGCTGGGCAGATCCCTATGTTGCCCACATTTTTTTACCAAGACAAGTGATTATCCAGCCCGTGGCCACACTGAGTACGTGCAGGAATTCATGGCCAGGAGAGGCAATGTCCAAGCAATGTCAACCTTTATCAAGGAGCATGCAGCAGGGTGGCTTTGAGCGTGGTCTAAACACATGCTGGAGCACAACACCCCCCTGCTCCAAATCTAGTAAACTAGCCAACAGCCCTGCTTACTTGCACAGCATTTTTATGTGTTATCACCTGAGCTCATATGCAACACTTAAGATGCACTGCAAAATGAACAGGCTTGTGCTTAGACAAACCTCACCCAGGTAATGGGGCAGGGGGTTGCAAGATATGGGCTAGGCAGCATCAGAGGCAGGAGGGCTGCTGGGTGAGGCAGAAGAGACTCAGCAGCTAAAGGGCACTGAGGATAGAGTGAGTGCTGGTGTCAACGTCTTCTCCTATCACCCACATCTGCACACAGGCTTCACTGCTGCCACACCAGCCTGAAGTGCTTTGACCCCAAACCTGCAACTAATACACTACTGCTACCAGTATGTCTGCATGGAAGTAAAACAGACATCGGAGATGTATGTTGTCCAGTCTGGAGCATGAGCAAGAAGAACATTACTTTCTGCATGTTCTCCATGCTTAAAATTGACCACACATTTACACAGACAGCAAAATCGGGCACACTTGGTGGGTGTGGGTCAGGATGGGCAAGAGCCACCAGGAAGTATGCTTGGTCACGCTGAAAACATCAGAAAGATCTCATGGTGTTCCTTCATCCCTCCACAGGTCCCCATCTTCACAGAGGTTCATCTCCACCACACCAGCCCACATCCTGTGCAAACAACCTGCTTTGTCCTGGTGGCATCTGCTGGGATTTGGGGAGAGACACAGTAATCCTGCTGATTACTTCAGGGTGGGCAGGGTAAGCATTGTGGTCTTCACAGAAAATCATCATGCTGAATTTGCACAAGAAGAAAAGGAAGACACGACTTCATTGATCCATGCCTGTCTTTAGTGAAGAGAAACAATCGGAGGTTTATTTTATTGTGTGTTGGTTGTGTTGATGTCGCCATTAATTCCTCTTCAGAGTGTGCTCAGTCTTTTGTTAATAAAGAGATAATAAGCCCATAAGTCAATATGCAGACGCTGTGATTAGCACTGTAAATTGCTTAGCTGGTGCTCTTCTTTTAATGTGGGAGCAGAGTATTTTGATGGCAGTAAAACCTTCCATTTATGCCAGAGCCATAAATAATTCAATACCTTGTAATAGTGATAGTTGGGACTCATAGTAAGAGCATTTTCTGTTGAAAAGGTTCTCAGTAGAATCACTAAGGATTGTTCTATTAATTTTTATCCCATAGAAAGTTTTTTTTTTCCCTAAAATTGAAAGTCTTCATCAGAACACGTTGATTTTGTTAA
Organism: Falco naumanni; assembly: GCF_017639655.2. Classification (NCBI taxonomy): domain Eukaryota; kingdom Metazoa; phylum Chordata; class Aves; order Falconiformes; family Falconidae; genus Falco; species Falco naumanni. Next base: position 44,315,321 of record NC_054057.1, on the reverse strand, counting down.
TATACCTCTCTTTCTCAAAATGGGTTTTCACAGAATATCAAAACCTTTTAGTTGGGTGAGTTAAGCAAGAAGTTACCTACCCCTGGCCCACGGGACCTGCAGGTCAGGTGCCTGCTGTGGCACTCCCTTCTGCAGGCCATCCTTCTCCCTGGCCTTGCTGCCCACAACGCTGCCAAAACCCTTCTCTCCACATCCCACTGCAATCCCCATGAAGGGCACTGCGGGAAATGTGGGAAACAGCTGAGAAAGATGGTGGGGGCATGAAGTGACAGAATTACATCAGCAAACGCTCCTCGACATTTCACTCCTACAAAAGGCCCGCTTCAGCTCATTTTAATGGATCAAAATGTGAGAGTCCCTAAATGCTCTATTTGGACCAAAACAAGCTTCTTCCTGGTTTCTTAGAAGAATGTGTAAAGAATGGTTGTTAGTTTGATGTTTTGTTTCACTTTGGCATCAAAGCAGCATAAGAAATCCCTGCGGAAGGGAATTTCCAGGACTTCTGATGAGCCCCAAAAACTGACTCGTGAAGAAGCTACTGACAGAGCCAGTTCCTCAGGCAGGGTAAATCAGCATAAGGTGGCTGAAGACGACAGCGTTACAATGAATTATACCAACTGCTGACTGCATCCTATATGCTCTCTCTGAGCTGAGCACCTCTTCTACGTACCGATGAACAGAGCTGTATTTGGCACCTTTACTTACCTCTCATCGCATCTAATCAAAATCACACTATCTGTACCAATACCCAAGGCTGCAGCTCCTTTCTTCACAGAAAAGTGACTCTGAAAAAATACATTTATTATTATTTATCATTTTTATTATTATTTCTTATCTAATTTAACACAACATACTACACTCTTGCAAGCCCTTCAGCAAGCAGTCGCACACAGGCAGTAATTCTTTTCACAGCCTTTTTGGAAACTGATCACTGTAATTTGAGGTGCTATCGTATCAGGTCACTACAGTCAATTAGAGAAACAACAATCACTCTAGTCTGGATTCACTCCTGGAATACTAAATACACAACTATGGCTGATGATGGACTCAAATTCTGTCCTTGATGCATACCTGCAGCTTCTATTGCTTGTATGGATTCAGCTATGAACTTGATTTACTGAAACAAAAATTTCCACCCAAGAGATTTCATTTTGTTTTGGCATCTAGAGCGATGTGCTTCTGCTATGTAACTTGTGGACAAATAATATATGGAGAGAAGTTAAGATAGGAAGCCTAATTGTGATCTCATGCCAGCGAAAGCTAGTAATAACTCCCATTATCAAGTAGAACTACTGCAGTTTAAAATCAGAACTGGGCTATTAGTAAGGCTATTAGTTAATCTGTATGTACAGAATAAAATGTGGAAGTTCTACACTAGAGTACAAGTCAGCCTAATTTTCTCTAGCTCATAGGACTTAACTCCTGAGCCAGTGTTGGTTTATAATTCCAACTTAAATCCTAGTGATTACAGTAATGAAATCGTTTTATATCAAATTATACCACCAAGAATCTGATTTTGTATTAACTCAAACCCAGCTGTAACAATATTGTCCTAAGTAATTTTAACCACAGATTATTAAACTTAAAAAAAAAAAAAGGAAATTCTTTATGTATACTACAGTACCATTAGCTTAGGATAACACTACAAGGAAGATCAAGGAGATAACAATCTAACAGGGCTTTTTAAGTGTCTGCAACATTAAAGGAAGACACAGAGTCTGCAGAAGACCGCAAAGCAGAGAAGTAATCACTACTGCTCTGTCAAGGGAGTGTTTGGCTTCAGCGGTAATGCTAGCAGCACAGAGCTGTTGGGAAAGAGATGGACACGATGGTTACACACATCTACTTCACTTAAAGGCCGTGAAGTCGGTGGAATTTCACTGCATACTAAAGGACTCCATACATAACGAACACTTCGGGAAATGCCAACCAATTCCAAATGAAATTTATGGAAGAGAGAGGAAGGAAAGTAGAAATGCAACACGTACATTCAACTTAACAAGTGAAAAAGCCCCTGTGTTTTAAAAACTGCTCTGGAGGTAGTTTTCTTTGAGTCCTGACAGCTATGTTTGAGGTTGTGGAAGAGTTTTCACTCCAAGCTCCTTTTTCAATATGCCTCTCTCTCACCATTTTGGCTGAAATGCTTCAAGTTTTCATGATGCCCACTGACTCTTTCAATGTTCAGACATTTTGAAGAAGTTCAGGTTGCTTGAGCCATGATTCACTGATGATACGTGAAAAATTTGAAAACACTTCTTTAGGTAAAATTTTTCATACTACATTGATTATTTTTAATGCAGAGGGTGGGTATAGCTTTCCCCCATGGAGCATGGCTGCACTATGCCATCAGTGTGTATTGAGCAGCCACTGATCACGTCGCCTAGGCCTAAAATCAGCTTTTAAGGCCCTTAAGTAAACCATCCTAGCCCCTGAACTAAGCAAATTCTGAAATGTAAACATAAGCACGTTGGACTGACTTCTGCACAAGCTGATGATCAAATGAAACGCATACCCACGCGCTTAGATGAGCAACGAGGGATTTCTGCCTGTGCTTCAGCGTTGTGCTGAATTAGAGCGGGTTCGCTGCCGCTAGCCTCATCACGCTTCAGTCATCAAGTCGGTCCCTCTGTGTTCGGGGGGGAAACGGGCACCTCTGGGGAAGGATTCATCCAGCATGAGGGCTACTGGTTTGGAGTGGGTCCTGAGCAACATCAGGTGAGGAGATTTCTACCCGTTCCCTATGGACCAAGCCCTGTGGTATCTGCTGTCTGTGAGAGTGGAAAGCACAGCACCTGCAGGTACCAGTGCTCTGGAAAATGGCAGATGTTTGATTTTAACACACTGTTATTATCTGCTCTATTAAAACCACAGGTTAGTGGTATGCTCGGATTAGATATGGAGTTTCCCTGTTGTTTTTCTAGTTGGAGTCACAGGGTGCTAGGAAGTATTTATATATTGAACGTCACAGGCCTGCTCAGCCATCACACCAGTATTTCTCATGGCATGTTCCTTTATTTCATGAAAGCGCCTTTTTGAACAAACACATTTCCATGAGCTTCATCAGTTCCACTGCAGTCCATGGACTTTTCCCAAGTACAAATGCACTGTAGACTGTGACCAATCCACAAACCTCTACACGTGGAAGACACTGGAGTCTCTTACTAGCCTTGCAGGTCTCCCTGTCTCGCTGAGCCCCATGGTGCAGCGCTGCAACTTTATGAGAGCAGCAAGGAAGAACGGCCATGAGGAGGCTTGTAAAAAATTCCCAAGTTTAGGAAGGTAACTTTGAGCTTTGCAAAAAATGGAACAGAGCTAGAATACCGCCAATATTACGACAGTTCACTGATATGCCATGTGAAGCTACAACCGAATTATGTATGTTAAAAAAATTTCATCTATTTTTTTATTCAAGTACTACACAAACTGATGTGCACATACTGGATAGTGTAATATATAAATACAAGCAGAGATGTAGGAGTGAAAAGTCAGACATATTTCACTGGGTTTTGAGTCAATGACATTACATTGATAAATGTTGCTCCTCATTCCATACTAGTTAAAATAGATTTACTATTGCCATTTGTTGTTCTAATAAAAAATAGAAGTATTCAAAGTGCCTTAAAAAAGAAAATACAGATTTGAATGGTTTACTATGAGGAAGAAAATTATGCCCATGTGCTCAGAGGCATCCACTGGAATATGGCCAAGCTCAGCTGCCTCATTGAGAAGTCTCTGCTAAAACAGCACTGGGGAAAAAAAATGAATGTAGTGTTGATAGCTTCGTTGCCTGAAGACTTTTTACAGACTGAGGGGAATTCAGCGGTCAGGAACCAAAACAAGTTTAGGGACAAATTAGGAAGAAATACAGAAGTCTGTGCACAGAAGGGCAAATGCATTTACAATTTCTAACCAAACTTTCAGTATGAAATTGCTCAATCTGTGTATACAGTCACAGATATATGACTGCTGTTACGTTTTTCTGTCTCAGGGCAGCATCAAAGGAATTACCCTGACTGCCTGAGAGGCTCTAAAAGAGCCATGATGAAAATGAAAATGCAAAAAATATAGTTTTAAGAACAAAGAAAGCTTTCCTAATGATGATGGATATTAAACATTGTTTTAATATTCCCAGTATGGTGCTGAAAATTTGATTGCCTGTGTAATATAAAGGTAAACATAGGAAAACGTAAAGGTCAAAGAGAAGGAAAGGTTTGCAGAAATAAGCCTGGTTAGAGAGAACTACTGACACATTCAGCTGGGTTAACGGGGAAGAAGGACATTAATTGTGACCTCTTTGGGAGTACAGGGGCTACAGTCTGTTCAGCCATGCAAGGAAGTGAGCTTGAACACCATCTTTCACGACACAGCCATGCAGGAATTACACAGATCTTAAGTCTTATGGTGGGAGAACCAGGGTCAAAAAGGGAGGACAAAGGCAGACTGCCTGATGCCAGCACTGAAAGAAAAAAACAGGCCGGGAAAAGCTGTCAGGTTCAGAGTTTCACCAGTGTCCTGCACTTGCCAGAGGCAGGAGAACACCCAAGTGGCAGTGGGCTGTCACCGAGGCTTTCTCTCTCCCTCCCTTCAAGCACTACAAAAGGGTGCATGGAAGGCTACAAATACATCCCCAGTAGAGAGGAACCACAATTCCTCTCTAAAAAGAAATGTGGTTAAAATTGAGTGGTGAAGGAGAAGGTATAGAGTATTAGCCAGTATTAGTAATAAAAAAGGTCAGAAAAAAAATTGATCATTTTGAGCCAGGGGAATTTTCCTTGTCCAAAATTTCAAATGCTGTTAGGCATAGGTTTGTCTGCTTGATTGCCATTTTTTCATAGTTAGCTTTGCAACATAAAAACAGTGTAAATTTATTACAGGTGTAATGATGAACAGGCCTTTTGGAAAACGAAATAATTAGAATAATTAAAAATGTTATGATGCTGAAAAGTATGACACTGTTATCTTAAAAGAACAGTGCTTCAATATATACAGATGCTTCTATTTTTATAGCTTGCTAAATTACATGCTCATAATCTGGCATGGTTGAAGCTGTCAGGAAGAACCATCTTAACGCCATGAGCCCCAAAGGCCACGGCTGAATTTTCAGATTGCAGTTTCTCCTTGCTCATGTAAATCCAGAGTGGCACAAGCTCTGCAGAAGGAGCTCATCAGGAGTGAGTGCCCAAATGCTGTGCAAGTCGAGCCACGCAGCAGCTGAATCCTCTCCGAGGTTTGGTCACTGGCAGCCTGGTACTCAGCAGACCTGGACCCCCAGCCTCACTCCATCAGCCACATCCCAGGAAAGGAGGTGAACACGCATTCCTCTCCACCTCTCCTGGGCTTTAAACAATGTGGGATCCCTGGACGGGTAGGCTGGGCTACTCTTCTCTTAACTTTAATAATCTAAAAATGTGTCTGGTGTAGACTGGCTGTTTGGGCTCCCTCAGTAGTGGGGAAGAAAAGGTACTTCTAGAAGGCACCTCATCCCCAAGGCTGTGGCATCCGTTTTAGACTAGGATGAGCTGTCTGCTGCAGAAGTTGCTCTCCTTTTTAATGGCTGTAAAGAAGTGTATAGACTAACTCAGATGAAATGTTTACATTTTAGGTGATTAAGGTTAAGTGACATGAATCCTATCTTTAACATCTAATTTTAAGGTATAGCTTTTCCTTCAATTATCTACATAAAGAGTATACTGAGTCCCATCACATTTTTAAACACAGGGTAATGATGTATATGTTTGCTATTGTTTCCTTTAGCTCCTGCTATTTAGTTTTTAAACTTGTGTTTCTGTACAACATACTAATATTTCCATCTTTGGCAATTTTGAAATATTTAACTTCACACTGCTCTTCTAATCCAGGAAGACTCACTTGTTTTTCTCCAGTGTGGATAGTTTTACAGAATTATCTGTTGATAAGAAATGTCACACTGAGTGCAGGAGGATCCTGTGACAGTGTAAAAGCCACAAGATACTGACCAGATGAAGGGTTAGACCCAAATGACAAATGTCTCCTTTGGGCCTAGAGGACTATTTTTCTGGGAAAATGGTTTTACTTTGATTTGAATGGTGTTACTTGAATTAAGTTGCTCCTCAAATATGACCAAATTTTCACTGTTTCCCCCTGGCTTCAAATACCACCAAAATACACTTTTCTAGTTATTATGTATTAAGTAATGCAAAGAAAGAATGCGTGAATATTTAAGTTTGATTTTTAGTTTCCTTAGGTGAAATCAAAACTATTCCCTACATACTCTGTATGCTCAGAAGTGTAACTTTCGAGTTTGTAATTCATGCTACCCAACAGAAGATGTGATCTCCAGGCTCCTCAAATCTTTTTCTGGAAGCCCCACCTCATAGGTCACCCCTTGGACTGCTTCTTGCAGGTGGAAGTGCTGCAAACTGTCTCCTAAGTTGCCTGGCCAGAAGGCAATGCTACATGCCATGGAAGTGGTGGGACTAGAGATCTGCTTTTCATTCTACACAGAAACCAAACCCAAATCTTCCGCAGGCTGTGTGAAATGGTGGTCTATCGAGCTGTCTGCTTTGGGACAGAAGTCGCTTTTTAATTTCGTTCTGCCTCAGCACCAAGAACCTCCATATTAGGTTTCAGAAACTGTTCCCACATACAAAAATTTTGCCAAAGCCACTCTTCTCCCACAGCTATCGATGTAGATTGCTGTACTCCCTGCAAGTAATGGGGCGTGTCCACAAGGAGAAATCAACATGCAAGAAGCTGAAGCAGTGATTTATTGCTAATTACCTCCTCTGATCTAGTTGCCATGTGGATGCTGCGTGTGTCATTGCTGTGAGGGTGCTCCCCTACAACCACAGACAGGCCACCTCTCAGAGGCACTCCTAGGGCTCCCCCAGAGGGTGAGGTCCCCCCGAGAACATGCGGCTCTCTACAGTGCTGACACTTTACGCCTGAGCAGCCAAGAGACCTTCCCTTCACAGTTAGTGGGTGCCAGAGCTGCTCCCAGTGAAGCCTTGGGCAGGCACTAGTTCACCACAACAGCAGTGCAGGCAGGAGGATGCCAGAGGCAGAGAGCCTCCCTGTGTTCCTTGGGTCTCTAACGGGTCGAAGAGGTCCCTTATTGTCAGCTCAGACTCATCACCTGCCAGTTCTTCCTCTGCACTTTCTTCTCCAAAACTATGAACACAGCTGAATTGCTATGTCCTTTCTGAGCACCTGACAAGGCATTCCTTGTCGTCATGTCAGGGGGGTTCTAGAGGGGTGGGAAACGAGGAAAGCTGATGTGGGCTGCATGAGTACAGTCTCGCTGGGTTGGAGAAGAGAGGAGATAGAAATTTTTTTCATGTCTTTCCAGTTATGCCCAGGGTTTTTTTTTCATTCTCTGAACTGTGGATTGAGTCTATACAGCCCCAAATTAAACATCAAGTCCATGGAAAAGCTTGAAGTCTCTTAAGCTACTTTTGTTCTACCAATAAAAAGGCCAAAGGCTGTTCTGTAACCTGCACCCAACTATTCTCTGCAGCTAAACTTTTCCTCTCTGCACGCCTTTCCTCCTCAGGGTAAGATGACTTTGTCTTTTGTCTACTAGGGGCGATCCCTGCTCCATACTATTCCCAGCTACCATTGGATGCTGTTTGTAAGACAGTGCTAGCTGGCCAGGTCAAAATCACAATAGGGAACAGGTTAAAATTCAACAGGACTTGCCTTATAGATAAATGGATCAACTAAAACATTCTGAGAAGGCAGCTCTCCTTTCATCCACTTTCTTCACCCTGAAAAGGGGCTGTGCTCAGCTGAACACTCACAGCAGCCTTCAGCTGATGTGCTGGGACACAGGAGGAGGCCTTCACCTTAGATTTTTCATTGTGTTTGAAACTATGGAATAAAATAGGTTTTTACAGCTAGCATCCATCACTTTTACACCCCTGAGTCAAGGTCTCTAGCATCACGTGCAGTCCAGAACAGCTGCCCTGAAGGACATCACTCTGCTCCCACACCAGTGCAGATGAAAGAACCGCTGATGATGCTGGTGAATACAGAGGACTAATTAAGTCCTGAGCACCAATGCACCTGAAATCATACCTGGGCCAAGACTGACCCAAGTATTGTGCTTCACTGTCACTGGTGAAAAATAAATAAACAGAAGCAGAGTGAGAGATACGTCACGGTCCTGCTGAACAGCTTAGGGAAGATCTGCTTACTGGGAACATGCATGGCTGGAATAGTCACATAACCTATGTCAGGCACCTAATGTAGGTTGTGTATGTCAGGAGGCTGATCTCTCTGTATGGTCAATGCACAGAAGTAGGTGAACCCCTCCCAAAGGTGATTTAGAACACCTAAATTAAGGAATATTTAGGTTCCTAATTTGGATGCTTCAAGTTTCTCTCCAGAGGTGCCTCTCTTCACTGGTTGTGCAGACAGCGAGGCTCCTAATTTAGGAACACGATGCACTCCTAAATTAGGAAAGGAATCACTTAGGAGCTAGGAGTTACTCCTCCCGCGCTGGCAGCTGAACCTATCATCATGGCATCAAACTGAGGCCAAATTCTGATGCAGTAATACTGGCAGCAATTGCAGCATAACTTCAATCATGTATAGTAATAGAAGCTCTAGACTGGTAGAAATGAAAATAGAGTCTGATCTGTTATGCTGAAATTCTTGTCTGAGAATTGCCACTATAGGAATTTTTTCTTCTGACCGAAAATTTTGAGACAAAAATCTTCCAAGTTTCTAAACACACACAGTAACTTTTAGCTTTGTTTACTATCATGCCACATGTGCAGAGCATAGGGAAATTATAGTATCCCACTTATAGTCTGCTTGTTCCATGGCCATCATCTTACCAGAGCATCCAACTGTAGCAGAGAGAAACCAGAACCAGGCTGGGGAGCCCAGAAGTAAGTAGAAGATCAGCACGATGTGATAAATGAGACAAACTACATTCTCATATCTTAAGTGTCTATTCAGGTTCTGCATGACACTTCCTACCTAAAAAAGGGCTTGTGCATCCAGGCCTCTGCAATTCCTGGAACAGCCTCTGCTATTTTGAGGGTTAAACCCCAATGCCAAATCCTTTAGGTGATTAAGGGTTACAGGGTCCTGTCTTCACCTAGCATGGTTTCTTAACTTCCCTAGAAGATGTGCGAATACATACTTTACAAAAAATTTGATTGAGGAAGGAATAAAACTACAATTTTAAGATACTTTTAAATTGTAACTTTAAATGCTGTTCTATGGGTTCTCTACTATATTTTATTTTGGAATGTTTAATTTGCTAAGGGAACTGCTTCTTCCCTGGCATGAAAACACAATTATTAAAGTTCATTTCATTATTTTGAGCTTGATAGCACAATTTGGTTCATTGTTCAACATTCCATCGTGATGAATACACTGAAATTCTCTGATGATTAATAGGATTTGTTATTTTAAATGATCACACTGAACCTTATTTGCAAGACTTATTAGGTCTGTAACTTTAATATGAATAATGCATCTCTAGCTGCACAGCCAACTTTGGAGAGTTGCTGCTCATTTGTAGAATACCCTTCTCTTTGCTCTGGGGACAATTATTCAGCAACATAGAGCCCTCAGTTTTGTATTGGATCACACCCTGTTGCCATTGAAAGGCATCCTCAGAGGGATTTCCTCCTAGACGTTTCCGGCTGGTTTTTAGGACACTTTGCAATTTGCGCTTGCACAGAATGAAACGCGTTCTCCGATGTATCAAAGAAGGCAGCCAAGAAGATGATTTTACCAAACAGGGACATTATCTCGCTGAGCCTCAGCCATGGAAGAGTCCTTTCTGGCTGAGCCCACACAGCTGGGGAGACATTTCGAAGGGGACCATGAAGCCTGAAGAGAGCTCACAGCCCCTCCTGGGTATAACCCTTCCTTTGTTCCTTCCTCCTGCACACACATTCTCCACTATAAGCTGCGAAGTTTTAGATGGCCATGAAGCCGAAATACCCACACACCCCCTATACAGACAGAAATATTACTTCTGTATGGCTGTTCAAAGAGCAAAAAGCCCTGCGTTTCTCCCACGAGGACCACTCTGATTCCTCCTGTGCCCACCTCCCCACACCTCTTGCACTGTCAGATCCTGCTGGTGCCTGTGACAATCCCCCGTGTGCTGAAGTTTTTGCTCACAGGCAGAAACCCACAGCAAAGCCCAGTTCCCACCACACACTGCAGCTGCTCTGCTGTACACACACATATTTCCATACTACTGTCTTCATATATGTTATCTCCCTCTCATTAAGTAACAGCATGAGTGGTTTCAGCTAGAAACATTGTGACTCGAAAGTGGTCTTCGGTTCCCCAGAGTGACCCGGACAAAAGACATGCCTGGCAAAAAGTGCTGAAGCCCCATGATGAACTCTCATCATTTCATATGGTCCTTACCATTCACATCAACAGCTATGCAGACACAAGTGAGAGCAAAAAATGGCAGGGGCTTGCAGAGCCTGCTCTCCCTGGGCTTCAGCCACAGATAACCACACAGCTCATCCTTCTCTATACCAAAAAGCCAGTCCTTTCCCATTTTTTTATTCCCAGTGAAGGAATAACAGAAATGAAGACAGTTGGCTACAAATTCCCATTCAGCTATTTTCTTCATCATAAATTCATACAAGCAGATGCAACAGGTAGGAAAAAAACAGAAACACATACATGTTCTGATGTGAAGGCAACCAGTCTGGGAATAGCTGCCATTCCTTTTTCCTTAACTTCTGGGAACATCTTGAAACGTGCAATCAACATAGCATACATGTTAGATATGGCACCACCTGGAGTCCACAGTAATATACTGTTACTTTTTCTATGCATTGTAATATCATTGCAGAACAAACGACAAGTGTTGCTACAGTTTTTCTAACTCCAATCTTAATGTTTCTACCATGAGGCAGAAACATGGATTCTTTTCCTGATGCCCCTTACAGCTGAGTTGTGTAATAACAGGATCTACTGCACCCAAATAACAATTTATGCAAAAAGTACTACTGCAAAAAATTATCGAGGCTTCCTTGCATCCCCATTTTTGCTACCATTTTTCCTTTAGTCCCCAATCTTATCTTTTCATACGCCGTCAACGCATAATCCCCACTGTGTTCCACCTCCCAAGCAGGTGCCACCACAAGTAAACTTCCTAAGGGGCTTCCAAGTGCAACCTAACCTGGGCTCTCCCCTCCCCAGTCAGGGTGGCATTTCATGCCCCAGTTCTGAGGAAACCCACACAGTGAGTCCCAACAGACACTACATCTGGGTAACTGGAGTGCGGAGAGGGAAGAGAAAGGAAAAAGGGTCATTCTAACAAATATTTTTATTTTTATTTGTCCTCTGATGGGACCAAGGGGAAAAGGTTAGCTGTCCCCAATACTAGCCTTACAATCACTGGCACACATTGACTTAAAATACCCATTTCGAGATGGGTATTTTGCCCACTTGAAGCCGGGTATCAGATGACAGCTCTGCAGTGTTCTGTTCCAATTGTCAGTCCATGTATCAAAAATGAGCACTTTGTTTCCCCTTTGAGAGATTTTTACAAAGGGAGCCTCTGTGCCCACAGCGGCACGATACAAGAATGCTGCATGAGCACTATGGGAATATAATGCAGAACCTGAGGCAGAGTCTGAGTACTTTTATGTATGTATGCACACAAAGACACACGTGCACACAGACATAGACACGTATACAAAAAAATCCATCAGTTTTATCCTGTATATATACTATATATATACAGTTTAATTATATATTGATGTTTATGCACATATATTTATGTAAAGCAAAGGTGTGTATTGATCATGAGTCTAGGCTTTTAAATGCATACGTCAGAGTGCAGCTGAGGTACAGTTCAACTAACCCAACTTTTATCCATCTAAAAATGGAGTGAAGAGCACAAGACATGAACTTCCAGAAGATGGTCCAGCTCATCCTAAGGTAGCTGTTCACAGTAGGTGGGATGACTGGCCCTGCGGACACATCCACCCTTCTCCCTTGAATATATGGGAGCTGCTGCTGCTGTAACTAGCCCAGGGTAGACACCCAAAGCGAGGGAAGATAAAAGTCCACCTTTAAGCAGACCAACATAGCTCTGCTGAAAGCAATGACGTTATACCACGTTACACCAGCAGGGTCTATGTGCTGGCACATTTAACATAATTTTGACTTTTATAAGATTTGTATTTATCCAATTGGAGATATATATATACTGTTCCACCGCCCACAGAAACTGTGCCCTTCGTTTCTCATCAGTGTCCTAGCTCTGCTCTTGCAGTGAAGCTGCCCCTGGTCTCGGCTTTCCCTCTTGTCACTGGCTCTCCTGTACATCCAAGGGAAAATGCCAGAGTGGGATGGCAATGCTAGCATGGGGGTGAGCACAAACTGGGCTTTTTCTTCCCCTTTCATCTACCTTGAGAGGTATGAACGTATTTCTACACCTCTTTTCACAAACAACAAAGCAAGAAATGGAGAGATTAAGAGTCAATGCTGGGGTACCTGTCCCTAAAGAAATGCAGATGTCATGTAACAGCTGCTGTTGATGATTTAGGTGACTGAACTAAGGTGACCAAGTTGAAGAAATTTGGCCTATCTTGTCCAAAGTCATTGGCTCAGTATCAAAAGAATCAAGACTGAAACATGAAGCTTCTTTAATACCAGGCTTTCCTATTAGTATTTATTACCTAGCCATTTAACCTTAACCTTACTAATAAGCCCGCATTCTGCCTTTTAACTTTGCAGCTGTGTTTACACCCAGTTAACTGCAAGCAGGCAACAAAACACACCTACAGAATTTAGAGAACCTAATCAGGCCTTTATGCTTTGCACGTACTGATACTGTGTATTTCACTCCAGAGAAGGCAGTAGCTAGAATCTTTTCTTTGCAACCATAAGGTCTTCAGCTGAAGCCTTTTTGACAGTTGAAGACATGACAACATGAAGACAGCATAGAGATGATTTAGAGTATTGCCTAAAAAAGCAGAACGTGTACACTGGGTTTTGCTGCCTTAAGAGAACGAATTAGGAAGATGCACTTTGCACAAACCAGAAATGGCAGAGAAAGAAAGGATGAGATGGGGCAGCAATGCAAACGGCCAGCACAGGTACACGCCTGCCAAAGAGCCCACCCCCATGCAGGTTTCAGCTCGATGAAGTGAGCTCCCGCATGTGACACACTAGCAACACCCTGGCCCCTCAGGTCAGGCAGGGACCTCTCACAGACCGGGGAGAGACAGCAGCTCCTCCTGAAGCACACATCTTTCCTGACTCACACTATCTCAAGCAGTTTGCCTGACTTGGGCAGATGTAGCACATGCACTGAGTCTTTCACCCCTGCCTGCTGCCTGTGCCCAGCCCCTGCCCACCAGGTCTGGCTGAGCAGCATTGCTGTCGCTCTCCTCTCCCCAGTTAGGTCTCTGACCAGCCTGGTGGGGCTGCTGCAGCTCAAGCCTGCAAGGTGAGGAACTGAAGACCAGCTGTACTGAACCAGGCCAGGGACTGAACAGTTACCAATCGCTGCCCAGTTTCCAAAAACCTTGGCTAAGGTCTTGGGCTTCTGATACACGTTTAGATGCTGCCCTGTGAGGTGGAAGCCTCTAGGGCTCAGGACCTCTAAGTACTACAGTAAAGCTGTCACAGCTTTTGCTTTCAATGCTTTTTAAATAAGGACTCAAAAAGGTAACGTAAATCCTCCTTTTTCTCCACCTTTGTGGAAAGGCCCAGGACAAAACTCCTGTACCACTTCCCATGTGTGCATTCAGATACAAGAAGCTGAAGATGAACCTGGGCTGATCTTCTGCACAGCATGAACTTTACCCTTCGTGCCCTCAGAGAGCTGAACATCCTAGGCTATATCAGTGAGGCCCTTCCTTTGCTCAACAGTCCAAACACTCTTTTCTGCTCCATCAACTCAATGGACCTTCTTCCCAGAAGGGCTCCTTCCCCACCAGCTATCAGTCTGTTCTCTTTTGACAAGCCAAGATGCTATGCCCAATGTCAATCCATTTTTTTGCAATTTGGTGAGATAGATAGGCCAAAATTTTTAGCAATGGAATTCCAGAGTAAGACGAGAGGTGACAAAGATTATAAATCAAAAGACTAAGTGGAATGACAAAAAAAAAAAAAAAAAAAAAAAAAAGTCTTAATAACATAGTGTTTGTCAGAGTCAATGATTTCTCCATAATAATCAAAAAATCATAATTTTTTGCCTTATTGATTTTCCCTGAAGAAACCAGGTTTCTGAGCCTTTAGGTGCTCAGATTAACTAGCCACCCAAGCACCCCACTGAGCCCAACAGGCCAGCTCACACATGGAAAGCTAACCACAAACTTAATGTTGGCAGGATCTTGCAGACTCCAGTAAAATTACTTAAAGGGATGCTACGTCTTTCCCTCTTTGCTCCAATTTCCCCTGCAGTGCATTGTTGTGTGTCTTCCCTCCATTACAACAGTCTTTCTATTTCGTGTAATCCATAAAAAGTGGGGGCAAAGGAAAACTGCAAGGCAACTGTCTCTTCCGATTATGTTTCCCATGTGCCATTACAGCTGCTCATAATGCAGTGCAATTTGCTCAAACAGACCCTCATAATCACATCCCTGAAATTCATAAACATGCAATACTTCATCTCAAAGAGGCCACTGGTGGTTATTAGCAAGTGTCCTCTAGAACATGCATATTTAATTATGTTTACTCTTTAACTACAGGGGATGTCATACAGCATAGTCTGAAAAATAAAGAAAGCTTGAAATGTCATGTACCAGGTGAAAATATCCCATCGCCACAGCCCCCTGGCCAGCCAACCATCTCTCTCATTTTCCTTAGTGTGACATATTCCAAAAGTACAAACACTGGAGCAATTTCATAGGTGAACCTGAAACGTAGTAATGTCCATATTTAATGCTTTCATCTATAACACTAACATCTTTTTCCAATATTACATTACATTATAGCCACAATATACTCTATCTTGCACTGGGAAGAGTTCTGTTTTACAATACCTGGATAATCCTCCTTCTGACCTGACATCAAATGTCTAGAAGGAGAAATGCTGAGAGTGCTTGAGACTCCATTCCCACCCATTTCAGTGAAACAAACCTTGCCCACCTCTTCCAGACTCAAGGCTTTGCCCTATAATCAAGAGCTGCTGGACAGAGCCAGACCTTCATCTTGCAAAAACCTGTGTGCATGTCTGGAAGCATACATGCCAGCAATCCTGTTCACGATGACAAGACAGTGCATGAAGCTAAGGAAGTGCACAAAATGCCTCCTAGTCCCAAAATGAAAAAACTCTCACACTTTAAATTCTGCACCCCCTTCTTACAGAAAGCAATGGCTCTAACTGCTCTGAGTATGGGAAGTACCAAACCCCTCTACATGAATGCAACTGTTCACTTAGCACACCTTTAATTTTACATATTTATGCATGTAAAATGCTAAAATATTTTTTCTTTTTTTTTTTTTTTTTTGAGGGTGGGTGAGTAGCAAAACCAGTATCATGTTAGTCTGTTGAAATTTTATAGAAGACAGCCTACAGGGCAATGTTGAAAGTCTTTACGTAAATAGCTGCAGCAACCATTTAAAAAGCAGATAATTTTTTTCCAGCAACCTTAACATTAAATGTATTCTTTCTTTCATTCAGCTACAGCAGCTAATATTTTAGAGTATAACTGTAAAATTAGATTAAATATTACTATGGAAAAAAATCTGCTACTTACATATTAGTATTTGCTGCTGATGTCAGCCAGTCTGCTGCCAATCCAACCATGTCCAATCCAGTTGAAAGTTGATTAAAATATCTAGGGTGCCCTGCATAAAATGGAAAACGTTACCAAAAGGCTGATGACTCTGAATGAAACTATTCAGTGCTGAACAGTGTATTTACCTCTGGATTTCTATAGAGAAGGAAGTGCTTTCAAGGTATGAAACAAAGCAAACAGCAATAAATACACTTCCTGGAAAAGGCAGGATTTCTTTTCTTCCTCATTCCAAACTCAGTAAAATCAGAGTAATTAGACACTGAACGCAGAGTAATGAATTCCAACATTCCCTATTATCCTCTCAATATGCCTTGAAAATTTGCACATCGCTGCCTCACAAAAATAGCTGTTTGCTCCCGTTAGCGTGTCACATGTTGTCACTGGATGTGGTTTTGCCTGGCTAGGTTTGAAAGCCACGCACGAGACACCATCTGAAGAGCTTGCCAGTACATATAACATCAGTGATGAATGGCTAATGATTATAATAGACAGGGCGAAATGAGAAAATGGAACATTTTGGTGACTGCTTTGCACATAACTCAATGGCTGATGATTGTATGAAGATGGCAGGGAAGGTGGCGGTCCTTGTCGTTTCTTCCCTGTCAGAGTGCAATTACAAATAGCCTGGCTGTTTGCAATTATGATTTTAAAGAAACCTCATGAAAACCAGCACCGCTGCTCCAGCAGAATGATGCACAAGAATATACTCAAAGAGCTGGTAGTCCATTCACCTGGTTAATCTAATTGGCTCCTGATTTTTTTCTAAAATCCTGCTAGAGATTTTTCTTAAAAACTGCACAGAGCCATTAAAGCCAGGAACCATTAAAACTCCATTTTTACGAGTTGTTCCCTGCAAGCCCCTGTTAAGTGGCATAATTACCCATACAAATTACGGATGCTTCACAATTACTTAAAATGCTGTCTGACTCAAAGGAAGGCAGCCTCTGCTTGGAAAACACCTGTCCTGACCCACAGACGACATACTATTATTGCCATCATGGAAAACAAAAGAGCGAGCAAGACGCTTGAGGAAATGCAGACACAGCACCAAGAGAAAACTGATCTTCGGTCCCTGGTGGTCTCTTATCAGGCACGGACACATGGCTGGCAGAACAGCATGGGGAATTGCTCCCCAGCTTCCACCTTGCAGCACACAAAGACAGATATCAGGCTGTGCAGGCAGACCAGAGCAGGGGACAAGGGCCGAGGGGTGGGGGGGTGGGGGGGTGTGTGGGGGTTGGGCATATATGCAAAATCCAGCTCCCTGAGCCCTTAACTTGAGACAAGCCCCACACTGCTGCCATCCAGCCCAACTGCATCTTGCACTGAGCCCTCTCCAGTGGAGACAGGGACTGCCACCTTCCCCTGGTCCACGCTGCCCAGGACAGAGAGCCAAAGCCTGTCAGGCACCGAGGGATGCTGCCCAGATCCACCAGGACGAACAGGACCCATCCCCTGCCCTGCATGCTCCCGAGTGAGGTGCTACGTGGTCCCGGGGCAACCCACCACTGCCACCAAAGCCACAGCAATCCCGCCCCCCTGGGCTCTGCTTGCAGCTCCCTTGCAGATGGGATCTGGAGAGAGATTTCGGTATTTACAGCCTGGGTTCAATATCACAGCCAGGTTCCACGTGGGTTCCCAAATTCCACCAGAAACAGAAAATCAGGAGCTGAAAGCTTTTGGTAAACCTGTGCCATAGGAAGGCTCGAAAAGGCCAGAAAAGCTCCTGCTTTGGAAATAAATCCCCACTGAAAAGCTGGGGAATAGCAGAATTCATATTTGCAGCTGCAGTGTCTCAGTGGCTCTCCATCAGCCCCGTACCCACCCCCAGGCGACAGCCCTGTTGTCACTGCTTGTTTCTTCAAGGAGACCTCTCGGCACACCTCCTGCTTTGGAACCAGCGTGGGGACAGGGCGGCTGCATGCTGGCGTGGGGGCAGCCATACCCTGGAGCGCGCGTGGGGGGAGCGGTGCTGTGCTCCTGCAGAGGCGTTAGGACAGGGACAGCACGCGCTGCTGCTGCTGGCGTGGGTGCTGGAAGAGCCCCCAGTACCTACACCTGTAACGCGGCGCCCTTCCCTTTAACACACAGCAGCAGAGAATGTGCTGCCTCAATCTGACCCCAACCTCAGCTCTCAGCTGCAAAGGTTTGTCGGTCCATGTGCCATTGTCACCCCAATACATAAGCGAGCTCTCTTCCCTCCGCTAGACAGCCCCAGGAACTTGTGGCTTTGCTTAGAATATAGGCTGTACCAGCCAGGTGAGAAGAGTTTGTGAGAGAGACTCAAAAATCACCACCCCAGTGCCATCTGCCTGAAACGCACATCCTTTCTGGTGGTTGTTACCAAACAAAGAGGTGACTGGCAAAGAGAGCGACAGGGTGCAGGAAGGGGGAGAGATGTGAAAATAGGAGATTACTGCTTACCGGTTGGTTTGGTAATACACGACGGATTTACACAAATCCTAGACTAAACTGGGAGATGATGGGTAAGAACTGGGGCTGAGGCACTGCGACAGCCAGGGCTGGGCTCTCCCTGCCAAGAACATGCCTTTGCCCCATGCACCCTCCTCTCAGACATGCTCCCACCTGCACTTGCCCAGCACAGACATCCCCTAGCACGAACATGCAGCCTCAACAGGGACGTGACGGGAAGGGCCGGGCAAAGCCAGGCAGCACAGATAAAGGCACAGCTGGCAGCTCCGGGATCGGCCTTGCTCCTGGCCCCACCACATGCATGGCCTGCTACCGGACCAGGGCCTGCCAGGGAGCAAGGCTGGACCAGTGCCAGCTCCTCGCTCCCTTCCTGGGGCTCCCAAGCCATTTCGGAACGCTCGCATTTCAATTCCCCTGGCAAGCACTGCACAGGAACCAGGTTTCACATCCATCTTTCCCCGCATTTGCAGACGCTGCCTTTCACAGTCTCTCAGAGTTGTTGCTGGGGGTGGATGCTGGTAGCTGGTAAGGGGGCAGAAAGCCGCACGTGGCTCCCCTGGGCATCCCAGCGCGCCGTGGCACACAGGCCACACCTGGGAGCATCCCACACCTGCCCCACAGTGGAAAAATCAGCCATCTGGCTCCTTGAATCCCAACACGAGATCACTGCTGGGACTCGGGGATCCAGCTACGAGGCTAATCTAAGCAATACAATTTATTTTCCAATCAGCCCTCCTGGCCCTGCAGCCAAACGCAGGCCGGGCGCCCCCACTAGCCCAGGAGGGGCCGCTCCAAAGGGCTCCTGCAGTGGGAGCAGAGGCAGACCCCCGCTGCCACAAACCTCACCCCTTTGTCCTTCCTCTGAGGGTAATTCACGCCGAAGCACATGCTGAAGGGCTCCGGGTATAAATCCCGCACGTTCTGTAAGCCCCCCCCCAGCTGTGGCAGCCGCCCCAGGACGCTGAGGAGCGGAGATGGCTCTGCACTCCCTGGCCAAACCCTGCCACACCACCGCATCTCACACAACCCCCCCAGCACCAGTCCCTGGACCTTGAAAACATTATTTCCATTAAAGCAAATTAAAAAATGCAAAGCAGGGAAAGCCTCACATATTTACAGGGAGGAAGAGAAATGGAAACACCGTTTTAAAAGGTCTTTTTTGGATGCACAAAATGGAACAGGTCCATTATGTGAAACTGGCTATAACAAAAAAAGATTAACGAAAATCACTTAAGAAACCCTATTCTTTGATTTCCCAAATTCACAGATGCTGTGTTTCACAGCATTCTGTGCAAATATGTTTCCTATGCCCTACGCAGATGCATCACATGGATCACTGGACTGATCGACTTTGTTTCCGTGGACATCATTTATCTGTTTGTTCCCATATTTTTCAGACGTTTTGACAGTACCCGACTCATGCATTAAAAACATCCAGCTGGACGTTTCCTCCTCTAAACGAGGATGATTACACAGATCCCCCACAATCTTCACCGGGATCAGTTTGTCCTGTTCCCCAAAGGCGACAAAACCTGGGTTTTGTTTCCCCTCAGCCTCTATTCACAGATCAGCCTTTGTCTCCCTCAGTAATTGCTCCACATTTATTTTTAAGCAATTTCTCGGTAACTCAAATTCCCACCAAGAGCTCCCCGCACTTCACATGATTTCTCAAAGCCGTAATTGTAGCTACTGTGGGTTTTGCCCGCTGCGCCGCAGTTTACTTCAGGTGGCCCCGGGTGCGGGGCCGGGGGTGCCCCATGCCTGGCCGAGCCCCGCGCCAGGCAGCCCGCACCGGGGCAGGGCTGACGGTGGTCCCGGGCAGGCAGCAGTGAACCCACCCCTGCCCTCCCCAGTGGAAAACAACAACAACAAAAGGCCACTAAAACAATTCGGGGCTTGTTTTTACTGCTTGAGCCTAAAGTCGAAAAAACCCCTCACCATCCCAGCGCACAGTTCTGCCAAATTCTAGTATTTTTATGTCCTGCAGGTTAAAGGGAGAGACACGGCAAATGGCCGCGGAGAGCTCCCATTTACAGGATGTTTATTGCGGGTTTGGCTGTTAAATGGGTCGGTCCCCGCTGCCCCCCTAAAGGGGCAGCCCCCCCCTGCCCCGGCTGCCTCCGAGCCCCGAGCCCGCCGCATCCCCGGGCCGGGGGGCGCAACCCCCGGGCCAGAACCCGTGAAATGGACGAACAGCAAAGGAGGAAAGTCGCAAAGGCGGTGACAAGGCTGCTCAGTGGCACACTCGGCAACTCCGTGGCACACAATCATTAATTTGACATCGGAAAGGGTGTGCGACGCTGCACGGACAGCTACGAGACGGGGCTGCTGGAGGATTTTATCATTCGGGAAAACGATTTCTGTCTCTGCTAGAAATTGCTTGGAACTGACAAAATAGAGTCGCTGCTTCAATTTCTAACGTTTCAAGATAAAATAAAATGACACCTTTAATCAATGGATGAGATCCTATAGGGTAGAAAATGAGCATGGCCGTTACCTGTTTTAATTGCATACTTCAGAGTTGTTCTGCAGTTCAATAAAATTTCTTCCAGGGTCTGTGGCTGGTCTGCCAGTTCCCAGTTATATTCCTGGAGCAGCTCATTTGGGTAATGGAAATCAATAACTTTCGTTGATCTATCAAAACTTTTCACCACGTACTGAAGTAAAATGTCCACAACGTCTTGCAGGAAAGACATCGTTGTTATTTCTCCATTGCATGCCGGCAGAAGATCTGGGAACGGAGGAATGAAAAGCTAACTTCGTTTTACAACCAGACACAGATTTTGAACAACGGCTTCTCCCATTTACGTTTAGGAAAGCTTTTCACTGTATTCCACACAAACAGACTTTGTTTTCATTTAATAAGCAAATTGGCAAGACTGTATTTTAAGGAATGTTCTGAGAGATAATAGTTAGGTTTTAATATCCTATCTAACCCAGCACATTTTTCCACTGCAATATTTCGGACCAATTTTTAAGACAATGAGAGTGAGCGGGGAAACAAGAAAAAAGGGAAAACGATTCTCAGGAAAAATAAAAGATGGGAAACAAACGCTCCAAGAAGCGCTCTAAAAACTGCCGTTTGCCTTGGGATAAAATAGCTTCACGGTGAGTCTCCAATGCAGGTAACTTGTTGATAATTTAATGCCTTTTTCCGAGGCGATGCTGCACGGTGGCTCAGCGCACACCCTGACATCTGTTGTTTAAGTGTGGTGGCTCGGGCAGAGCCGAGCCGCGGTGGAACCCCCCGAGCTGGGGCAGCGCAGCAGCGGCACCGGCAGCAGCTGCAGCGCCGGACCGGGCCGGGCCGGGCGGGCAGCGTGGCTGGCCCGCGCCGTTCTGCGGGAGCGGGGACCTACGGAGCAGCGGAGACGCCACCTCCAAGGTCAGAGAAGATGAAGTGCAAAAAGACCTCGAATTAAAACAAATCTGTTGGAGAGCGCTCCTTCCCCCTCCTCCCCTCAAACCTTAATTACATCGCAGGTACTTCAACGAGAAGGTCGCGGCTGCCAGTGCTCCTTAGGCAGAGCGGCCGGCAGGCTCCAGCACGCCGGCATTTTACTGCCTTGGGTTTGGGGT
The DNA here is from genome assembly GCF_017639655.2 of Falco naumanni. NCBI lineage: Eukaryota > Metazoa > Chordata > Aves > Falconiformes > Falconidae > Falco > Falco naumanni. The sequence continues at coordinate 44,293,581 of NC_054057.1, read as the reverse complement.
CTTTTTGTTTGTTGTGGTTCGGGGCTGGCTTATTTTCCGGGTCTAGGAGGTGCCCGGCACCCGCGGGCGGCAGGAGCGGGCCGAGGCGGGGGCGCGGAGCTCCGCGGAGCAGCCGCCGCGCACCGTCGGGCCCACCGGCCGCCGCGCACCGCCGGGGGGGCCGTTTCCCGACCGAGCGGCTGGTTTTGGTTCGTTTTAGAGACGCGGCGTGGCCCGGGAGCGCCGTTACCTGTTGAGTGCAGAAAGGCGTAATTCACCTCCGCTTTCTGGCAGCCGCAGGGCTTTTTGTCGCAGGTACAGGCCGGCCGCGGCTCCGCTGCCCCCGGGGCTGCCCTGGCGCCGGTTTCCACGGGCTTCTCGGCGTCTCCGTAGAGCAGGGCTTGACAGCGACACGGACACACGGCCTCAGCACCGCGGCATCACCCCCCGGCCCCCCGCCCACTCGCCCCGGGGCAGGGCCCGCGGCCGCCCGGCAGCGCTCTGCGGGCGCGCAGCCTTCCCCGCCGCGGGCTGCCGGGCCTCCCCGCCCTTACCGCAGAGTTTGTTGCCGATCCCTCCCGTGAACTTCTGAGCGACCTGACACCAGGCTCTGGCTGCAAGAGAAAATGGAGCGGGGGGTGCGTGGGGACGGGCGCGGGCTGGGGGCGCCCCGTCCGACACCCAGCACTGCTCCCCAGGAACCCCCTGCCCAGCCCAGCCGCGCTGCGCCGGGCTGGAGCCCCCGCCGGTCCCCGCCGCTCCGTCCCGCCGGTCGAGCTGCCGCAAAGGGGTCTCCGGCGACCGGGCAGCGCTGGCGCGGCGGCTCCGCGGATCCGTCGGGCCGGTCCCGCCCGGCTGCTCGGCGCCCCCCCTACCTGTGCCGGGGCTCTCGGCGGCCGCGGAGCCCTCTTCGGCCCCAAAGGGCCAGAAGCCGGAGCCGGGGCTTGCCATGGCGGAGGCGAACCGGCGGGGCGGGCGAGGAGCGGCGAGCTGCAAGCCCAGGCGGCCTGAGCGAGTGTGCGTGAGTGTGAGTGTGCGGGTGTGTAAGTGCGCGCGTCTGCGCCAGGCGGCGGCAGGCGAAGGGGCGGGGGCGCCCCGGGCACGCGTGGGTGGGAGCGTCTCCCGTGGGCGCCCCCGGGGCGCGCTGCCGCTGCCCCCTGCCTGCGACGGGGCGGGCGGCGCCGCGGGGGCGGGGTGGTGCCCCGCCGAGGCGGGCCGTGACGGGTCCCCCGCACCCTGCTCCGAAGGGGCGGGGCGGGGGATGCTCGGGGCAAAGCCGAGCGGTGGGGGCAGCCGGCGGTGGGGCTGCCGCTGCCTCGGGGGGTGGAGACGAGTGAGGTGCCTTGTGCCGCCCCCACCCCACAGGCGGCCCCGCGGCCCCTGCGGCCGCTGCCCGGCGAGGTGGGAGTGTGGTTCGACCCCCCCCGAAGCCGCCGAGCGCCGAGCGGATGGGGAGGTTGGCTTTGCGGGCCTCGCTGCTGGCGGCCGTGGCGGTCTAGCCCGGTGCCCCGAGGGGAGGGGTGGGACAGCGGTCCCTGGGGCTACGGGGAAGCGTCCCTAACCCCGTGAGCGGCAAAGCGCCGAGAAATCACACCCCATCCCACCCCTGCCCCTCGCCCCCTGCATCGGGCACACCTGCGGCTGCGAGCAGGGAACTCCCGGTCGGCGGCGCCGAGGCCGGGACAGCCACCGCCCCAGGCGGCGAGCAGCGGTCCCCGGGCGGGGAAGGGACAGCCCTGCCGAGCCCCCACCGCCTCCCCGGCCCGCCCCGGCCGCAGTGACCGGCGGGGGCCCCGGCGGGCAGGACGGCAGCGGCGAAGGCGCTTGTGGAGGGGCCGGTGCGGGGGCGGCTCCCGCTGCCCCCTCCCGCCCCCGAGTTGGGCAGTGGTCCCGGCTGCGCTCCCGCGGGGGTGACGGGAGGGGTCCGGTCCCTGGCTCCGGCGCCTGACCCGCCCCGGCATCGCTGCTGGGGTGCCCGGGCCGCTCTCGGCGCCCCTCCGTAGCGCCGCAGGGATGCGGAGCCCGGCGGAGCTGCCCCCCACCCGCAGCAGCCCCAGGGAAGCAGCAGGTCCCGCGGGCGAGACTGTAAAGGAGAAAACAGCGCTCCTTTTCTCTCCCCGACGTCGCTCCTGAAGGCAACCAAACCTCCCCCTTCCCCCCAGCCAGCTCTCCGCGGGAGCACGGAGCCCTTCCTCGCCGTGGCTTCCTCTCCTCCCGCACAGGAGGGATTTCAAGCCCGAGCCAGGGTGGGATGCAGGCAGGACGGTGCCGGGGCAGGATGCGGCCCTGCCGCGAGCACGGGTCCGCAGCCCCCGCCGCGCCTCGCAGCCAGGCCCCGGGCTCCCCGCCCGTGTGCAGCCCAGGGCATCTCCCTCCCGGTCCGGCAGGCGCCCACAGCGTTACCGCGACTGTGCGTCCCTCCCGTGAAATCTCACGGAAGTATCTGGCTGTTTTAAAACACTGCTCTGGTGGGACAGTAACAGCAGACCAGCCCAAGCATCCCTTCGGGTGAAATCACGGCTCTGTGCCAGCTCCCGCATCACACCAGCTTTAAGGACTCGCCACGGCTCGGTGCTGCTGTCAGCTCTCCCCTGCCTGGCTCGCTCCTGCCCCAGTCCGCTGCCTTCTGTCAGGTCCGGCTGTAATTCAGACACAGGCAACGGTGTCACTGCTTTGTGCGTCTTTATTTACTTTACTGTTTTAATAATACAGGAGAAAGCAACTTTAAAATGGATTTTGAAATTTAAACGATTGCAAATTTTACATTGCAGCAGATTTTAATCTGGTACACAGCCTTCTAACTAGTTGCAGAAGAAGAAGCAATGGTTACCTGTCCCTGGGGAAAGGGCCAAAGCCTGTGTGGGGAACAGATAAAACCCCTACCCCTGTGGCTGGCTGCTGCTGCCAATTGTGGCGTTCGGGAGAGCTAAGCAAGGGAGCAGGATCAGGCCTTTATACTGGCATCATGAAATTTGCCTTCTCTTGCTTTGCAGCTGGGAATATGCAATTATGAATCCAGAAAGGAAACACAGCAATTATCTGTGTGGTTTCTGTGAAACAAGGTCTTTTGAATAAGGAATTGGGGGGGGGGGGGGGGGGGGGGGAATTTGAACACGATGGATATTGCTTTTATTTCCACTTAATTTCTAGTGGAACTGATTAAGAATGATCATTACATTTAGGCAGCAATCAACCAGAGAGCGCATTTCTATTCCTTTCTTGGCACCCCAGAGATTAAGATTCCTAAAAATCTAATGCAAAGGAGAACAAAGCAAACACGATTTAAAAGTTCATCACTTAGTCACAGACCTCAGAGGCAGAGCAGAGGGCTGGATATACTTCCCATGAATGGACATCTCCAAAATAAAGATTATACACACCATGTTGACCTTTAAAACTGGCTACTAGCTTTACAGTAAAGTCAATAATGAAATAAACTGCCATAGTATACTAGCCAATTAATCATTTATGTTTGATTTCATTAGAGGGACACTTGCCACAAACAGTTCATCCCAAAATTTAGGCATTGCAAACCTAAAATAAGCAGAAATTCCCCTATGGTGTTCTTATAATTTTTTTTTCCTGTAGAACAGTTTATTAGAAACAATAACTAAGGTTTTCTGAAGGTGCATATGGGAATTTGAAAGCTTAACCAGGGAACTATAAACTAAACGATCTATTTTAATTGGATGAGACTGATTAAATGCAAAAAAGAAAGACATATGCAGAGGAAAGTAAACTAAATTTAAGCTGCTTAATGTCTAATAATTTTATGATGTAGGAGTGGTATCTGAAAGAAAGCTGATTTTCATATTAGTTTTTTTTAAAGGATATGGTATGGTAGACTGACAGTGTCCCTTTGCAACAGTGTTGGGCTGTAAACCACAATAATTCACATTCACATGAACACACACATTGTAAACTTGAAACATTGGAGATTTTCTTTTTAAAAAAGGAAGCACATGGTATAAAATGATAAAAAAGATTATGCTAATAAAAGCCAAATGGCAGCTGGAACAGCAGCAGCAGCTAGAACTGCTGGATAAGGCGCCGGCGCTGTGAGGTCTTCCGCAGCAGTCGTCTGTAGTCATAGGGATTATCTTCGGTTTTACTCTCTTCTAGGGGGCTTTCTGCAACCCTCGACCTAGGGATTAAGCGCAGAGGTGTTTTAGAAATTAAAGTAAAAACATTTACCTTGGCAAACACTCCTAACCGACTGCTTAACCTTCACCCTCGGAGGAAAAAATAAAAGGAGAAAGAAAAATAAGCAACTGACTTTGCTAGGCCTCTTCCTGTGCTGCATAAAGCAGGCACCGCGGAACAAACACATTATACACTAAAAGCAGATGAACACAGAAGAACAACATGTTCTTCTACGAAGGGGTCATAATAAAAGGAAATAAAACCGTTGAGAACATGGGGGTGCTTTGCAGTAGTGTTTACCTGATGGTTATTGAACCAGACTTTCAGTTGGCATAAATTTGTTTACTCAGTGTTTAACCCTCCTGCAGAGCTCGCTGTGAGTGTCCATCGCATTGGTTTTGTAGGGTTTTTTTGGGGGGTTGGTTTTTTTTTTTCAGATGGCAAGGTGTGATGATGCAAGTCTAGAGGGATGCAAAAAACACTATATCCCCATGGCTGGGTTCAAACAAAATGGTGTTTATTACTTTTACATATTGCTTATATATCTTAGATAGTACATGTGTCAGACGCTGATAGGCTTTCTGTCTTCTTCTTCTTGCTTGCTATTTGCTGTTGCTGTATGTGCCCCTATGCTGCGGTTTTAAGTTCTGGTTTCTCACATCCTGTTTACGTGCTTGACATTTTTGTGGCTATCTTAAAGGTGCGTGACTTAAGTCTTTAAAGTCAACTAACTCATCTGCAGACCTGCTGCAGGCCCCAACAGCAAGGTGCATTTTGGAAGCCACCTCTGACAGGCTGGAATGGTGAACTGGCACCAGGTGTTACCATGGAGCAAGATCAAAAATAAACCTCAGTTATTTAAAAAGTATATTACTCTGAAATAATTACAACAATTTGTAGTGTTCTGCGCTAAAGGTGTACCCTGCCACTGGTCCTACGCCAGTGTTGAAGGTAAACTGCCAAATAAAAAATACTCTGTGCTTCACTTCTGCAGATTGAACTGACTGTATAGTCTTCAGATCCAGGTGACCCCATTCCGGAGATTCTGAAGTGCAGAAATGTTTATCAATTGCATTCATCTGCCCTCAGAGGCAACAGTGTAAGTTTAAAAGTTATGCATATTTTTTTCACTGTTGCTAGTTAGGATGCAATGAGAGCAGCACACAGTAAAAAGTAAGACACTCCTTTTAGTAAGCTCGGTGGCAAAATTCTCATTCACCTAAACCCACACCTCAGGGTGACAGATTTGGTGTAATTAACCACCCTAGAAATGCAACATCTTCTAAGGGATGTAAATTATATGGCAATTCCCTGATATGAGTATTTTTAATTCCATGCCTTCACAATGCCTTCCTAAAAATAATTTAGATCCTACCTGAAAAAATGTCAAAAATAAAATACACATGGGGCACAAAATATTCTACAAACATTTTCTCTATTACTATGGAAACATTTTAAAATTCAGTGATCATCCTAGGCTTAGTGGTTCCCTTAAGCCTTTGACCTAGATATTTTCCAGGCTTTTCTAACATATATGAAGACACATGAGGATACAAATATATCAAGATATATTAATATGTGTTTGAACATGCAATGTGTGCGGGTTCACTGGCAAGAGTGCGAATATGAATTTCCACAGCCCAGCAGACGTCACCCTCTGTGAAGTCTATGTGGGAAGAGAGAAGGTGAGGCAAACCCTCCCTCTGGGGTTTTCCTCCTGGCTGTCCACCTTGGTGTAGTCCACCACAGGCTATATAAACACATACGCTCCTACAGGACAGCAGGAAAAGGAGGCAGTCAAGCTGGTGTCTTACCTGCAGAAAGCAGGCAGAAATTTCGTTTTTGGGGCACATCCACCCTGTTTTAAACCTAACTGATCAGAAATACAATTTTCACCTTCTGCTTTAGTTTAATTTGATTTTAGATCAGAGATCTATGTCTGTCTATCTCATCTGGCACTTGGGAAGCCAAAAACTAGCAGGTAGGCTGAACACCAATCATACTAGCATTTGTCCCGGCTGCATAAAGAAATGGGAAATTTTCAGCTATACATTTTACAAGTTAATTTGGCAAGATTCCATGAATAACAATAAAAAAGTTTTATACGTAATTTGAAAGTGTATCTGTCTTTTTATGAATCTTTTGAGTATCTCAACAAGGATATGCAACATTTATTTTTTATTATTATTATTTTGTATGAATTACCGCTCAGTGGCTCTTAAAATTGAAGTCCTGCGCTCAGCTGGGTACCTCTTCCTTCTTGTGGTAGAACTGCTGTCCTTTGAGGTGGAATCAGTAGATGAAATTTCTTGGTAGTAGATATCTAAATCTAGTACCTTGCTCAGACTGTAAATAAATAAGTACACTAAGTTAACAGTTTAACTTTCCAATATTATATTAAACACTCAAAAATAAGGCAACCAAATATTATTGTGTTTATGTGTTGAGGATCTAAGGATATATATATATATCTATATATATGTGTGCGTGTGTGTGTGTGTAAGCACAAGAAGTCAGTCTCTGAAATGTGACTGCTGTACAATGTAGATATTGAGAATTTTGAAATGCTAAATATTTTTCCATGTTCATAAAGCAGACATATATGACTGAAATTGTTTGAGTTTGCCATTATACTCAATGGACAGGCATTTTTATGGTATTATTCATCTGACCTATTTTAGATATCTCTTTGAGGAAAATTTGAATAATTTCTCTAAAGATGACTATTTTTTTTCTCTGAGTACAAGACTGTCTAAAGCAACTAGTTCAGATATTGGTGTCAATAATGCAGATGTCTCTTATTTTGTTAGATGAATGCTATCATATGTATCCGAGTATCATATGTACAGGAAAAAACAATCAAAACATCCAGTTTAGAATGGCTAGGGAAAAAAATAATATCCTAAAAGCAACCTGGAAAAAGTTCAGAATTCAATTCTTATATTGGTAGAACCCAGAAATAACTCATTGATTTCAATTGCTATGTTCTACTAATACTGAGTCAGCACATGAAAGAAGATGGAACTGGTTAACTAGATTTAAGATAAGTGAAACTTAACTGAGACCAAATGAAAGAAAAAGCTAGATTTTTATTTTTATTTTTATTTTAAATTACTAAACAGGAGGCAACAACAGGAAATAGGTGGGAATTTTTTTCAGGATCCAAATGACATTGGAAAAAGAGCTGTAACGGACCAGACACGGGGGACATGGACATTAAGTGAATCCTTTAAGCAGTGGCATAATCAAGTGCAATTTAAACTGTGGTTGAATGAAGCTAGATGCTGTGAACACATATTACGTGCACATAATGTCATGTAACTTCCTTTAAGATACATATTTTAGATACAGAGTTTGTATTCTGCAACCTCAGCCGAGGATAGTGCTAAAGGCCCATTCATCTTGCATCTATGAACAGCCTACCTTGACACTCAAGCTGTGGTACCATAGCAATGTCACTGAGGAGCAGCAAAAAAGTTTAAGTATAGAAACACAAATACAATAAAGCTATGATGTCTGTCAGGAGCTGTGAACCAGGTCTATAGCATACATAAGGATCTAAGATACAGAAGGGCTGAATCTATCTATTGCTTGCTTTATTTCTGCAGGGTTTCATCAAAATACGTTAGTTACACTGTGAAGAAAATATTTTTGTTTGAAATTTCAAGGGCTACTCTTCTTTACCAGTTCTTAATAATTATTGTTTTAATTTTTATGATCTATTTCCAAACAGCCATGTATTTTTAGGAGAGAATTTTAACAGTCTTTGTATTTTTGCTAACAAAAAGGAACTGGCTGCTCATTTGCTTTGACTGGAATTTTAAGCACCTTCAATTATTTTCTGTGTCAGAACTATCTTTGATGTGGACCTTATCTTAACTTATTATTATGCTTGTGTTGCCATGGTGAAGGGCCATGCTGTAGTAAAGCCGAATGACTGAATTCTATGATGGATTTTTGTTGCTGAAAATTGCATATTTTAACTTTGCATATGATGTCCTTCCTGTGAATCACCAAATTACCATGCCTTTTTTTATTGCTTTGTTCTCCTGGTTGAAGCACAGCTAAGAACTATTTCCGGAGTACTAAAACGACAATAGTGAGATAATGAAAAAAATTACCTTTCTTTTCTTGGTTTCCGTTTTTCGTCTTGTATCGATTTCTAAGAAAATACAAAGCAATTAAAAAATACTAAAAGAAAAACTTATGGAAAGGTACAATTCATCAATATGTTAGATAGGAGAGTGCCGTACAGTTTTCATTAAAAGAAAACACAGAGAATCTAGTTTGCTGAGCAACTGCCCCAGAAAAATCTCTTTTCAGAATCTTTGAAACTGAGAATGGGATTAGCATTGTTACTCTCACATTTCAGTTACCATAATGTGAAAAAAACCTAAAGTAATTGCTATCAGAACAAAAAACTTTCAAATATCTATAGCTGTTTTAATGACGTTAACAACAGTATCCCACTGAGGCAAATTTACTGTGATGCCATGAGAATTTCCATGAATACAGGCAACGCAGTGGGAGCAGGCATAATCCTGTTCTCATTAAAGTCCATGCAGTCTTGTTGCAGGTTTTAGTAGAATAAAAGGGACAAATGCCCCATTTAAAAAGCAGTATATACTCAGTGGCAAAAGCACCTTTAGGATACAAGACATCTAGAAATGCAGAGGAAAGAAGATTCACAGGGAATGTGAATAATTTCTTATCTATAATAGATTTCTGTCCCTGCAGCCAAAACAATGCTGTGTTGCAGCACCTAATGCATCATACTGCAAAAGCAGTACTTTAAGTGCAGATGCTCCTAATTTTGGTCTTAATTGTGTTTCTGGAAAATGAGTGAAAACTTACTAGAATTAGTGACTGGCAAGTCTTTCAAAAAGATAGGCTTATTTAAAGAAATATACCCCAAAATAAACTTTCAGTGCCTTGCATGAACAATGAGCTATTGTCAGGCTTCATTTATACGTGTGTACCCCTTCAGCTCATCTGATATGCAAAGAGATGAGTGAGAATAGAAGGTGTCCAATTAATATCTGTAACAGGATGCGAGAGAAATATCTGATTTTGCAGAAGATAGAGAAAATTTTTCACAAAATGCACTTATTGTTTGCCTTCGTTTTCAGGTGATCTGGGCTTGATAATCATCTGCGAATACCTGCAGGTCACAGAGATTTTTATTAGGGTGGAAAACCCATGACAGCTGGGAAAGCTGACTAGCTTCAAGTATCTCAAGTTAGAGCTCAAGGCCTTACCCAAGGTCTAAGAATTTAAGAACTAGTAGGTCTTCCTTCTAAGCTTCAGTGTATATATATTTATTCTGAACCCTTCACTTACCAGTGAAATTAATGTCAGCAAGACAGGCTTTTCTTTTTCACAGCTTCTTGAAAAATACAACTAATTGAAGGTAATATTGATTAATACCTTGAAAAACTGCTGTTAAAAATGTGTCTAAAAATTCCCCAGCATTACTGCAGTTTTTGTTTGCACTGATGTGATGACTGTTTTCTGATATGGAAAAAATACTTTCAGAAAATACTATGTTCCTGATTGTATAGTTTTGGCTTTCTAAATATGCATTTACTTCAGAATTACCCTTCTCAGTAATTTCCTAATACAGAATTCAGTGTCATGCCTTTCATTTCAATCCTTTATCTCACCAATCTCGCTTTCACAAAACAAATCTTATTCTTATATATGAATTTATTTTTTAGAATATAATTTCTTTTCATAATATCACTGTTCCAAAGCTGTATTATTTCAAAGCCCCCATCATAAAACATAGCCGTATTTGTCTTTTTTGGTATGCCAGACACAACTCTCCCTAAAGGCCCTGGTGACACCTTCTGTTGAAAGGAGAAGCAATTGCTACGGTTAGTTTATTAGCTGGGCTCTCACCGGCTGTTAAAATAGGTCACTAAGATACAGGCACCTCGAGCAAATGAGTTTAATTGCTTTTTTTGTTGGAACTGCTTTCTGAGCTGCTTTTACATTTTCTCTCTTTCTGCTTGCTTTCTTGTGTTTTTGTTGTGGTTTTTTTTTTCTATATCTAAGTGCACTGAAGTCAAGGGTGGAAAGCAGCACTTGGTATCTGAACTTGGACCAAAGGCTATATATAGAGACACTCAAATCCATTAGTCTCCTGAGCTGTTGGTATTTGCCAATTCCTTCATAATCACAATCTGACACATTTGTAAAGGAAGTCACAGTGCGCATACTAATACAGCCTATTTTAGTATTTGCTTTCTCTGCAAGATCAAGCACTAATTTAGACACTCAAAATAGCTCTCCGAATGAACCTGTTTCTCTTGCATGACTTACAAAGAAACTATGGAGACTGGGCACTTATTTTGAGTATTGAAAGTGCAAATGAATGTATGCATGTTTAGGTACAGAAGTAAAAATTAGTCTGACCTAGGTCCCCAATCAGGTTAACTTTGAACTTCAATTTCAAGCCTAGTTTGAAATGTGCAGTTTGTGGCCTGCCTCCTTTCAGCAGGACGCCACTTTTATGCTGCATTAGAAAGGAATATAGGGAATTGGCCAATTAGAAAGTTCAGGTGGGGAATCATCTGGCAGTTTTAGCCCACAAAAGCTTGCTAAACTCACGTGTATTAGAGTGTAGTACGTGGAGTCTTCTGGATTATTTAATGTCTTGGGCTTCCGTGGCCTCCTTGGGGGTCTCTGCATTGGGCGAGAGCCTTCTACTTTGGCTGCAACTGTGAAAAAGCAGAAGACAGCAATGCTTATTTCTTCACAGAACAGGAAGCTTTTATGAAAACAGGAGAGAATTTCACCAAAGAGAGCAAAAGCATGTAGGCACTTCTGCTTGCAGGAACTCAAGAAAGCAACTGTTTGGGGCACTTCCACCACCAGGCTGGAAAGGGGAATGGGTTTATCCATTTGAGCCCTGACTGCCCACAGGGACACGTGCCATGTAGTGAATGGCAGGCTGGAACAGCCCACAAGCTGCCTGGTACAGGTGTCTCCTCCTGAAAAGGGCCAGTGCTCCACACTCAGAAAAGGGGTCTGAAGAGTAATGGCTACTGGAAGGCCATCATCTTGTAACAGGCACCTGGGCAGCAGGGATGATATTTTTTTCAGACTCAGTTCAATCGTTAAGGTGCCGAATACGGGAACTAGCATTAGATGTCTGATTCAGAGGCTGGTCCTCTATCGTGGTGTAGGCTTTCCCCAAGGACTCCCGCTGAGGCTGCTTGGTTCAAGCCAAATCATGTATCACTGGGCAACACAGCGTGACCATGTCCATCGCATCCAGTGTAATCTAGTTGAGTGTACTCAACTTCTGGTCTCTATTTCTACAAAATCTTCCTGCAAGCTTCATTCTAATGGAAACGAAATCAAGATTTTAACACAAAATGGAACTGCTGTCCTCTGGCAGTCTCCATCTCAGAGCTAGACACTGACTTGTGGATTACACTGTTGGCACATGGGGAACTAGCAAAATGTCTTGCATATTTGCTTGTTAAAAATCTGTACACAATTCTGTCAGTGCTAAGATGCAGGGCTGCTAAGGGTTCACAGGCTGCTTGTCACAGAGTGACATAAGTGCATAGGTTCCTAATTACTTGGAAACCACAGAACTGACTCTGGGGGGCTGAAGGACCACAAACATACAGCATGGTGAGCATGGTCATGTTACATTCAGCTTCAGCCATAGGAAAAGCTAATAGGGGGCTACAGCAATTCCTTCATGATGAAGGAGGAGGGAGTTGTGTGGCAGCAGAACACCGATGATAGAGATGGGACATAGGGACACATACAGGGTGATGAATGAAGTCACTGCATAAGGTTTAGGCACAATGAACCATGTGTCCCAGTATACTGCATTATCCACTGAGGTTTTATATTGCCCTTGTCCCATCACAGAAGTATTCATAGGACTGTCCATGAGAAGAAACATCTCCTTACTCGTAAATGTAGTGTGAGGGTGGAATGCCGATCTAGCTCTCAATGAATCACTGAAGTGTGTTCTGCTGATCTGACCTGTTCACATGAAGCAACTTTAACTCCTTAATCCAGATGTGCTAACTACATGCGATTGAGTCTTAGAAGGAAGAATGTATTTTGTTCTCTAATGACCATCAGAAACAGTTCTACATGATAAAAATAAGATCTCTCCCGTGTACCTCAGTTCTCTTTTTAATTAAGGAGGTAGCACAATCATTTAAAATGGGAAATGATCAGTAATACATCAGTGTTGACTCCAGCAAAATTAGCTGTGTAAGTTTTTTGTTATGTGTGATAAATAAAGGCTTGTAAAGGTCATGGATATACAGAGGAGCCAGAATGAATAATGTTAATTTAAATTGCAGTTGGATAATGATTACATTTGTTGTTTTAGTTTCTTATCTGAAATGCAGACTGCTTCTCATGTAATGAATGAACAAGTATCTTTTAACATTTCGCACTTAAGAGAACAATGCTGTTATTCTAAGCCAGGGTACAGATAATTTATGTTAAACAATGAAATTTAGATGCAATAAATTCATTTCAGTAACCTGTATTAAACATAAATTATATTATTTGATTTTAATAGGTATAGCAGGCCTGACAGTGCTCTTACATGGGCTGTTGTTAGCTTGCTGTGTTTCAAATGGGCCACCTGGAGTTATCTGGGTTTCCATTTATGAGAGAGTAGAGGCGTATCTTCTCTATTTTATTTTTAAACACAACAGGAGCCTAAACTGGAAACAATACCTTAAAAAAAACGCAACAACTTAAAATTCAATGTAGTTGAATAGAAACACCTAAGCTCTTGTCTGTAGGATGTTTTCAAAAACTGTGTCAAAGACCATGACTGCATGAAAATCTGCAAAAAAATGAAGCCAAAATGGGGGCTTTAGGAAAATCCCAGGGAAAAGACTCTCATAATACCTAAAGATTTTTTATTGTCCCCTAAGAACTCAACATTATGTATGCTGTTACATTATTTAATTCATCACTGTCAGACACATAAAGCATTATCATATTCTAGATTACAATTATTCCAGTGAAATTACTTGTATACTTCTTGTGTATGTGCTTTGCAAAGATGACTTCTTTTACATTCAAAAACCATCATTATTACAGTGATAATGATTTCAATAAAAAATCGGTTTTCATCTTGGCTCATGCATTGTACTATACGTATGAGCTATGCAAAAGAACTGAGGGGACAGAAATACCATGTTGGGGCAGGCAGTCTTCTAAGTCTGGACCTCCATTGTTGCTTTTTAAAATTAAATATAGGGCTGAAAATGCAATTCTGCATTTTGTCTCCAAATTACACAGTAAGTAAAAAATAGTTTGATGGGTTTAGCTTGCTTTGTTTCACCGGAAAGTGAACCTGTGATTCCCTTCTGCCCTTAGATTTGTGTGTTCATTGCTACTGAAATACAGCTGACATGATAGTTGCCTGTATTGGGTAACTCACTGCACAAGGTAAAATTTGCTTTTTTATTAGTTGCTGATCATTCCAGAAATCATTTACTTAGCAGAATTAAAGGTGGAAGGCAAATTAAATACCCAAACCTGATAAATGGTGAGTTTGATGAGTTTGTTTTCCAGATGGACTATACCTTTCTGCAGTAGCCAATGAAACAGAAAGGAGGAGTAAAATCACTTATTAATGGGCCAATTATGTTGCTTCTAGAGTCCATTACAAAGAACAGGTTTTTACTGAAGCTCAGTCTCTCCATAGTAAAATATCTTATAGCCTAGTTTTCCTTAAGACTTCAAGTATCTCTAGCAAGATCTGGCCATGTGCTTCATATGTAAAAGGAAAACTGATGCTTTCTATCTAACGAACATCTAAACAGATCTGTTACAACATCGATACGAAACCCATTCACAACATTAGCTGTCCAAGTGCTTTGGAAATGTCAGGCTGGCACTATTATTATCCCTATCCTACTAGCAGTGTAAACGAGATACACAAAGCAAGACACACCGAGACTTGCTTAAGGTTATGTCCCAGTTAGTCATTAACACAGCGAAGGAGCTGGACTGAAGGACTGTGCCAAGACTCCCCTCTCTGCAGCCAGCCCATGCCTTGCGGTTGTATCTACCTGAACAGGTGCCGTCTGTGCTGCCACACATGCCTTAGAAGGAACATGTAGGAGAAACCGGAAACAAAAACATTTGATGCTCCACAGACATTCCTTTTTAAAGGTTTTAGCAAGAGGAAGACAGGCTGAACAAACACGCAGTGAGTACTCAGTTAGTCAAAAGAAAGAGATTTTGCTCTCGTGACCTGGATGCTTTGCTTCTGAACCTCAGCAGTGAATGTCAAACATGCTGTAATCTATGCCTAGGAAGTTAAATCTCTCTCCTGCCCAAACCTGAAGCAGACTGTCAAAACATATTTGATCAAATGATGATGGAAGGTTTAATAAAAGTTAAGGTCATTCTGCCTGAGAATGAATGAATTACAGAGGTAAGGGTCAGCAAAGGCATGTGAATAGTGTGGCTGCCAGGCACCATTAAAGAAGGTTTAGCAAATCTAAGGACAATTCCTTATTCCTATCAGTACCTCAGCTAGCTCATTTAACACTACCTCACAGGTTCCTACTTAAGTTGCACACACACTCTTTGACTCTATGGTGTTCAGTTACAAGGTATTACTACTTTCATACTCACACCCCACTGAAAGCTCCAAATACACTGAAAAAATAAGAAGAGGGACAATGAAATTTAGGACAAGCTCATTTAATTTATGTGTATCCTGAACACCAGCACAAACTATGGAAATTGTGGAGAGCTGCATGTGCTTGAAACATCCAAGTATGTGCAAGAAATGCTTGAATAAAGATAAGTCAGTATCAACAGCTCTTTAGGCTGAACTATGTCTGCACATTCTGACACACAATGATAAGCTTAGAAGACAACAATCTCAAGGAATCAACATCCATGGATGCTAATGTAAATTAATGTATGACTTACAACAGATCTTATACAGAAGACTAGAGAAATAGTGTGGTTACAGCTGCGATATGCATCTAAGTGATGAAAGGTCTCTTTTATTAGGACACCTGGAGAAACAGATAAGCCCATCTTCAGGTCATTTAAGTGTAATGTTACATGTTTGATTCAGCACTGTTCCACATCTTACAGGGACAGAAGTATAAAGCGTAGCTCAGAATAAAGCAGGAAGAATAACGAGTAAAAGCAGTAATTGTATGGGTTTTGTAGAGAGGGTTGGGAATAATCAGAAAAATGCAAATATAGTAACTGGAATTCCAGGGCTTGATAATGAGAAGTTAACAGGTATTACTGCTTACAACGTTTATGTACATTCCTTTTCACTGTCCTAAT
Source organism: Falco naumanni (assembly GCF_017639655.2). Lineage (NCBI taxonomy): Eukaryota > Metazoa > Chordata > Aves > Falconiformes > Falconidae > Falco > Falco naumanni. The sequence goes on along the minus strand of NC_054057.1, from coordinate 44,278,140 downwards.
TGTACGCAGTGTGAGGATGTAATTATTCAAGTTTGGCATGTGCACATAGAAAAGCACTGCTCTGTAATATTCTGGTTAGTGATTGTTAGGTATTGTTTATTCATGGAATGTTTACCATGGCCAGATTTGGAAATTACAGTTGATGGGTGCAAATTCTTAGCAATCTGGAAAAAAACAGAGCAATTATTCTGGCACAGACCTAGAACTAGCAACTGCAAGAGACCGAGAACTTTCCGATTGCATGCAGCAGGAGTTGAGAGTTTGATCTCTTGGCCTAAGTCCTACCAATCACACTGAGGGAAGCAGTTTCAGTCTCTGGCTGACACTAATACTCTCATTTCTGGAGTATGGTGACTGGAGATTATTGCTATTTAAGAGAGGACGTTTAAAGAAAATGCTGTACTCCACTTCCGTGACCTCCCAGATCTTATGCTCTGCCACAGATCTGACCAACTCCCAACACTCCTTGTACGTCCTGGCTGTATGGTGTCCAAAGGGTGACTCTAGTAGCTGAGAACAATCAGAAAGCAGAAGCACTTGACTACCCTGCTTTTCTCCAGTCCCACGCCTCAGTGCTCCCTGCCTTGCAAAGAAGAAAGACCAGCCAGAGAATACTACTCTGCTCACCCAGTGCCACACAGGCTCCCTTTTCCTTGCAAAGGCTGCCCATGAAGCCCCCATAAATAGTGCTGTGTAAAAAATCCTGGATGAAAACCCTGCCTGTCTCACCACTTCTTGTAGCTGAAAAGGTCCTCAGCTGTACTGTGTGAATTTCATTCTAAATATAGAAAATTATCTTCCTGAGATTTTGTACTTGAACTGTCATTTAATACTTAGAAGGATGGGCACCATTATTCATCTGGAGAAAAAAAGAAAAAAATTGCTCCCCTAATGGTCAAATTCCCCTCACTTCAAGCTTTGACTTCAAAAAACTTGACAGTGGCCATTTGTGCATCTATTCTGACACCACAGTAACCCAAGGCTCACTAGCAGTCCAAAGGTGCTGTCCTGGGATGCAGTCATTACATTTAGCTGAAAACATTTGGCAAGCAAATATAACCCACTCAAGAAATCTGAGCCACAGAGAATATTGTTTATTCCAGGAACCTTGTGCAGCTTGCTTTATGCATTTTTATAAAAACACATTCACTTAAGAACAACTTAACCTTGTGGATTTAAGACTAATTCAACCTTTTTCCTCATATGTTCTTTAAATTGCAGGCTTTGTGTTTTTATTAAAATAAACAGTTTTGAAAATCTGAATGTGTCACAGCACACCACCCAGCTGCCCCACAGTTCCTCCCTTTCTGTGGGTAGCAATGTAATAAAATATTTTATCAGAGGAGTCGCTAAGTTCTCAAACTGAACAATGGCCACCTGCCCACAGATGAAGACAGACAAGTATTCCTATCTGGCATACAGCTGTAAAATACAATTCGTGTGTTATAGCTGTAAAATGACATATAAAACTAGTGAAGCTGAGGAAGAAGTGTAAATAAATGTAAATGACCAAAGTAATTACAAATAGGTAAATACTACATGATTTAAAGAACAGCTAAAGCTCAACAATCCTTGCCTTCATAAGGGCAGGACAGCAAAGGTAGCCCTAGAGGGAAGCCTGCATTAAAAGCATATCCATCTGTAAATGTGTGCATATAAATTGTACTGTAACACACCATGTAGGCAAGAAGACAGGAAGGCTCCTCCCTGTTTAATAGACAGTGGATCACTCACCACGTCTGTCTGCTTCACTTCAGCATGACAACCTGCAGTACGCTACCGCAAGTCTTTGTTTTATGTAGTTATCTTGCTGTATTGCATACAGGAAGAAAGTACAATATCCAGAATGCTGGTAACTCCTGTGTTGTACACAGTACAACCTAAATGAACTAAACACAGCATATTTTTACTTAAATATTCCCTCCACTAGTTAGATCATGTTTGCTATAATAAAAGTCTACTTTAGACAATGCAGTTTTGTTATTGAGCTTTGTAATGCTTAGGCTCCAATCGGCTCACAGGCAAGCTGGGGAATTACTGCAGCGTTACCCTTGTAAGTTATATGTTGCACTTATTTCAATATCCTGCCCATTGGCCATAGCTGGAAAGGAAACGGTTTTCCTGTTGTGTGAATTATGCTCAAATGCAGAAAAAGAAATTTCACATTCCACACCTAGAAAGGTCTCTCAGTGGACTGATTGGCAGTTATAAATACGGCCACAGGGATGTGAGAAGTCAAGGCTTGCATCACTCCATACCCCAGGTGGGCGGCTGAGCCTGGTACCCACTGTCAAACCCACTGTGTTGCAGGGAGTGAAGTTTCACATCATGGCCAGCAAGGCTAGCAGAACACAGAGCCTGACTAGAACCTGGCTGGCTTTCCTTTACACTTTTTTGAAGTTCAGTGTCTGGCAAAACTCACCTTCACGACATCTATTGTGAGTAGCTACACTTAAGTCAACAACAGAACACTGCGAACACAAACTACGGCTGCCCAGCTCAGACCAGCCGGACAGGAAGGGCCAAGGAGCCAGACCCAGCTCAAAGGATAATAACTGCCTCTTGTATAAAGGGAAAGATGGCTACAGAAAGACTGGGAACAAGAGTTCTGTCAAGAACTCTACGAGGGCTGGTTTTGGGGTGGTTTGACTTACTGGAGCAGAGCATTCGCTAAGTGACGAGCTGGACAGCAGTAAACAGGCTGGGAGGGATAGGTTGGTTTGAGATAGAAGGCACCAACTCATGCTTTACAGTGTTTAAGGGCTGGTAGGACAACTTTAGCTGGCTTGTGCTTTAGTGGCAAATTTCTCTGTAGTGAGTTCTGTCATTGCTTCTTAGTTGAGTGGCACCCATTTCAGCTTTGAAAAGAGTAACTCCTCCTGAGCTCTGTACTCACCTTGTCTATTTGCCAACTTAAAGCAATTTAATCAAAACCAAAAGCATGTGTCCACCATATTTATTTTGATAAAAATATTTTTTTAAAATTCCGCACAAGTGTGCTGGTTTGGGCTGGGATAGAGTTCATTTTCTTCACAGTAGCTGGTACGGGGCTGTGCTTTGGATCCGTGCTGAGAGCAGCGCTGATAACGCGGGGCTGTTCTCGTTCCTGCCGAGCAGGGCTTGCGCAGCCCCAAGGGCTTTTCTGCCTCTCACCCCCCACCAGCGAGCGGGCTGGGGGGGCACACGGGGCTGGGAGGGGGCACAGCCGGGACAGCTGACCCCAGCTGACCGGAGGGACATTCCGTACCACATGGCATCATGCTCAGCATGTAAAGCTGGGGGAAGAAGGGGGATGGGGGGGACATTCGGAGTGATGGCGTTTGTCTGCTCAAGTAACTGTTACATGTGATGGAACCCAGCTTTCCTGGGGATGGCTGAGCACCTGCCTGCTGATGGAAAGTAATGAATGAATTCTTAGATTTGCTTTGCTTGTGTGGCTTTTGCTGTACTTATTAAACTGTCTTTTTCTCAGCCCATGAGTGTCTGATTTTTACTCTTTTGATTCTCTCCCCCATCCCACTGGTGGGTGGGGGGGAAGTGAGCCAGTGGCTGTGTGGTGCTTACTTCCCAGCTGGGGTTAAACTACAACAATAAGCCATAGTGAAATGAGTATGCCTTGACTATAAAGTATGTTTTAATCTATATGAATCTGAGCATTCAGGACTCTTTCTGATGCTTCCTACTGTTTTACAGTTATGATTGCTATTGCTGACTTCCTTTTTACAAAAGCCAATAAGTCAAAATATCAAATAGTTAATTTTTGCACCCATAAGATAAAGAGAAGAAAAGGGTGAGCTTGTAATTAATCAGAATTTTCTTAAAGATTTTGCCTGATGCACAAAAGAGCTAAGTGCTGTCATGTCACACATGCAGACATTTGTCAGGAGAAAACAAAGAAAATAAATACTCCTTTTGTTAAGACCACACAACGTTAGCTCGTTCTTATTTCCATTTATTCATTAAAATGAGGCCAAAGATGTGGTCTCTTGTGCAACTCAACAACTGTTTCAGTGTTGTCTTAAAAAGCATTGTGACTTGGTTCAAAAAGATGTATGACATTTTTCGTGTCAATGTTCAAAAGGCTACAACTCAGCACTTTCACACACTTTACCATTGGAAAACCTCTGCATTATGACACCACAGATTTTTAAAGCACTGGGACATTTTCAGAGATAAAGGGTAGCTAAGTGTCTGACTGATGACCACTCTACAGGGTTGCCTGCAGAGGTGGCTAATCCTGGCATCCTTTTGCCTCCTGCAATGCTACTTAAATTTATAGCAATGTGAAGGGTAGACTTCGTTGTGTTTTGCACATGGCATGAACATACTGGTACATTTTCACCTCGTTCACTTCTGTACGTAATGAGATCTTTAACTGATAAAACAAGGATTTGTGTATTCCCTTTCCCTCTATCTACCTCTCTTCTCTAGCTTCTGTAGGAAAATGTGTGAGAACCAAGAGTTACTTTCCAAAGCATGCATTTTTAGTTCCTCAGATTTATCTTGTCAAAATCAGCAACATTTGATAGAGAACTCTGTACATTGATGGCAATCAGAAACATTGCTCTGTCTTTAATGAAAGATCATGGCACTTGGTTTTCCACTTCACATTTGTTTTCTCTTGCAGACTGGTCTTTGAAAGAGCCTGAACTATGTGAAGTATCTACCAGCAGCCAGTTTACAATTCAAGGTTTAGCTTTCGTAAACACCAAGCCCTCCTTTTAGCAGCTTGCCCACTTGATAGGGCGGTATGGCGGGGGTGAAGTACTTTTAGGATCTCTTCAGTGTAGCCATGGGAACACAAGGAAGTTTCAGCATACGTGACAGCTGAATCCACACATTATTGTGAAAATAGTACAACTAGCTCTGGGCAGCAAGGGACAGCCCTGCATCTGATCTCTGCTGTGCAGGAGCAAGCAGAAATCTTCCCCAGAGGCAGTGCAGTGGCATGAGCTGGCAAAACCCTGCTGCAGAAATGGAGACCCACCCCGTCATCTGCCATGTTTATCCTCATTTTCCTCCACAACTGCAGCCCCAAGACACAGACTGAGGAAATCCCATGTTACATCTATTCCAAGTGAAGGGGCTTGAGCTGCTCAGTCAGCTCTTTGTGGACCTCTCCACGGGGCACAGATCTTCATGATCTGCATGCTCTGAATTCCATATCTTCCACCTTTATTCTACCAGTATTCCTCCCCACTGCCACCTAACCTGCTCCAAGTGTGCCTGCATTTTAGGAGCCCCCACTGCCCACATTAACTGGAATATAAATAATTTTGGAGTATATTTTCAGAGGTAATGTCCTCTTAATTGTGCCAGTTAAATGGAGTCCAATTATTAATAAAACTTAATTTATAATTTTAAGGACTTACCTATGAACATGGGTAGAAGTTTTAAGTTTTTATAGCCTCAGTAGCTTTTGTGGCTAGCTAAAACTTTACTCAGCACATATGTGACAAACTTTAGTAAACTGTTTGACATAGTACCTAAAAAATTTTTGTTTTTAACACATAGTCCCGTATCTTACCAATAGCACACACAGTTCAGCAACATATAAGTAAAAAAGAGCCAATGTGGAATTTTTACCAAATAAAAGTATGCCTAGAGATGCTATGTCTAGGTCTTACAATGATTCATTCACCAATCTTAAGCAGCACTGAAATGAAATACCAAGAAAAATGGTAAATAAATAAATTCCAACCAGGCTTGGATTTTTCTATGAAAACTATGTTCCAGACATGTACTGATATGGGGTTTAGTGCAAAAATGTACAACCTGAATTATATGAAAAGCCAGAGCTAACTCTTACACTGTTCCCTGGCCTTTAAAAACATGACTAGGAGTCACTTCTTGACAGTCCTGTTTACAAATGAAAATTCTGCTAACAGGAAGGTTCAACATTACCTGGCTGACAAACATGAGAAGAAAGTTGGCCATTAGCTTGCTTATCTTTGGACAGCATCACGGGTCTCAGCTGATGTGACAGTATCATTTCATTCAATTTTTGCTGCAGTGCTAAGTAGTCTTCAGATAATTTTGATATCTAAAAAATTTAACACAGGAGTTTACATAATTATAGAAGTATACATGTTCCAAAGTAATCGAAGGTCAAATAGTGGACTAGAGAATGAATTCAAAAGGTATTGCTCCACTGACTGCAGTGTAGACCCCTACCACATTTACCTCCCCATCTCCCTTAAAACAGAAGGAAAAAAAAGGGGGGAGTGGGGCGGGGGAGGAAGAAGGAAAAAACCCACACACCGGAAAGTCCACACTGCAGCCCACCCCTGGAGCTGCTTCATATTGGTTCACATGTGAGCAGACGGTACCTTGCTGATGCAAAATAGCTTCTACAGCTGTAGGCACACTTCTCTGCACATGTGTGAGTCTCTGACATTGACACAGCAACTTCTAGTTTTATTTACAGAGATATTTCATGAGGTTACTGAATTAAGGGTCTTGCCTGGCAAATGCACATTTCAACAAAGGCAAAGCTTCTGCATTTAACATAAACTAGGTTAAGACAACATAATTTTTGCCACTGCTCTTTGTCTTTCCCTCCTTCCTGAAAAGGGTATTTTCTCTTGCAGCCCAAAATGTGCATTTTTATAGAACACCCATTCCAAAATCTCAGTCTTGGAGAGTAAAACCTTGGTGCCACTGAAGCCAGTGAAGTAACTTTACCATCCCGTCACTGCTCAGAATATTATGCTCAACATATGTGGCTTACAAGCTTCTTACCTGCCGTGAAAAGGCTGCCAAATCACAAGCCTCTTTCTCTGAGTTTCCCTTCAGTGTCTTAGAGACTTCAGCTTCTGCACTGGTGCTTTCCCTATCTTTTCTTATTTGAGGATCATTATTCTGAACGCATACTGCTTCTGTTGGCTCCTTTATAGTTTTCTCTTGACTTTTGCAAGGCAGTTTCCCTTCTTTTCTGAGTTGTCCCCTCCTTCTGTAACACCTGTAACTGCTCTGTATAACCACTGCTGCCTTCTCTTTGTCTTCTGAACCTTGTTTTTCTGCTTCAACTTGCTTCCGTGAGCCTCTTAGTGACACCCTTCTTATAATTCCTTTACCTCCTCTAGGCATCACTGCTTCATGTTTCAGGTGGTTTCTTTCCACATCCCTTTCAGTCCTGGGCTGGACAACAGCAGATTCGTGATTCTGCCGATCTGCACCGAGTGTCTCTGGATTACCTTGCTCTTGCTGGGGCTTAGGTTCAGCTGTGACTTTGACTGAAGATTTGCTCAAAAACTCTTCCAAAGAGGTCTGTTCTTCACCTTCACCAAAACTTTCTGCTACAGGGTTCTGCTTCACAGAAGCTCCCTCTCCTTCAGCAGATGTCCTCTGTTGCTCCCGTACATTCCCTGTGTCACTGTACCCTGAGCACTCATTGTCAGTAACAGCATCAGCTTCATCTTCAGTCTCCTCATTTGCTACTTCTTCCAGTGTATCATTTTGAGGTGGCTGCAGTTGCGCCTCAAGGAATTCCACAGCAGATAATTCTTCCTCTGCTATTTTTTCACACTGTTCCTTTATTTTTACATGGACTCTGTAGCTTCTGTAATGGCTCTGAACAATGACAGCTGCTTCTTCTTCATTTTTAGGAAGGGCACTCTTCACTCCAGCTGGACTCCCCTCATAATCTTGAAGTTCTTCATCATTTTCCTTTTCGCTAATGGATGCTGCATTTTCAGTTTGTTCCTTACTAAGTAATTCCCTGAATGGAACAGAGTTTTGGGCAAAAATTATAGCTGAAGGAGATGAAGGATAGCAACAACTTTATAACTACCTTTGGTGAGTTTGTGTACTAAATGGCAATTTGATACATTGCAACATGGGAAAGATTTCGTGGGATTAAAGAAAACAAAACAATTTCTGTCTTTCTGATTATTATCATTATTTCTTAAAGTGAAAAGGAACATAATTTAAACTCTTCACAGAAAATTGCTAGGGGGAAAATTTAGGGTGCACGAGGGCTGATAAAGTAGTAAAGAATTAATTTAAATGCTAACAAAAAAAGAAGGCAGAAACACTTTAGCACCTCAAATATGTATAAATGCACAAAATCCTAAATGCATTCATGAAAGTAAACTGTCTCAAGACATACTAGGAATGAAAAAAAGAATGATGCTGGGCATACGTCCAGGTCACATTGAAAAGGCCTATTCCCTAAACTGTCTTTGTTACTATGAATAAAATTTCAGTGCCAGGTGAAATCTACCACCCTCTTCTTTCCCTCCGAAAGACTTTGCACTCCTTCACAGCTGTTTTCCATCTCTCTGGACTAGTCTCCACCTACCTAAATGCTATCACTGAAAAAACAACGGTGATGAGCAAAGTGCTACTAGCTCCATTTCAGAGACTGGGACTGCACATTGCAGAGAGATTTAGGATGCGATTCACCTCACCTAATTTCTAGCTGTTTGATTTGAGCAAGACATCCGGGTTCCCGCTGTTATCACCTATGCTTGTCTGAAACAGTGACTTGAGAACAGATCCTTGCACATGGCTATTTCTCACCCTTGCCTGAGCATTTTTTTTATGATGAGCTAGTTGTAGAAAAAGACTCATCTACAGATCACATTAACATTACAGGTAAGCACAATATTGTTGATCTTTCCCCTAAATATGCCTTTATTCTCTGGTCTTAAAAGTATGAGAAGATTGGCTACTGACATTAAAAACCTCCACATAAATGTACATTACCTTTGCATACATGTCTAGATTAATCCTAATTCACTTAACTTTTATCTTTTATCACTGTTCTTCAGTGACACATTTCAGTGACATAAGAGATAGAAAATACTACTACCTGCTCCTTTTGAAGATCATCCTCTCCTTATATCCCCTGTAGTGAGACTGAATTGTTATGGCTGCTTTGTTTCTGGTCTCAGTTAGTTCTTTTCTCTTCTTCCTGAGTAAGTACCCTCTGGCAACTGACACAAATTGTAATACAAAACAAGCTTAGGCAACAAGCAATGGGTGTCCCACACATTTCAGAGAGTCAAATGATAACAGCATTAAACAACAAATAAGGAAATATGGACAGGGGTGGTTATTATGATTACATTTCATCTGGAATTATTCTGTCCCACAAAATTTTTTTTGAGATTTCAGAAAGCTGTACCCATTCTACATGAGGATACATACAAGCTTTTTCTTTGTATTTTATTTGACTTAAGAAAATACAGGAAGATGCAGAATGAAGCAGAAGCATAGTGCTATATAAATGCCTCTGGAACACAGTCCTCGCAGCTTCATGTACCTGCTCTGCCTGATTCAGGCAATTATTTGACTCAGTCTTTCATTTCCCTGGGAAATGCCTGATTATAAGGCTACAGAGATTACCAGGCTCTCTTCTGGCACAGGCATGGAATTAGCTGAACATTCAATAGATAGAGAAAACTGGAAAATTTGATAGCTCAGCAGTTAGAGAATACTTAGCTCATGCTCCTTTTTGCAAAGACTCATCAGTCAGAATGAAAAAGCTCAGCATGAAAGATGTGCAAGCTCCACAGTAGCTGGGTGCAAGGGTACTTGCTACTTGTGCTTTGTGGGAGGTAAAAGTTCAAGTTTCTGGTGTGAACAAGGATGAATAAGGACTTGGGTCTTCTGTAAGATGTGTAGGCACTGACTAGTGACTCGGGGCTTGATGCAGCTGCTGGCATCTAGGTATCTACTGCCATAGCAGAGGCATCTACGTAGAGCTGGCAGAAAAAGTAAGACAGACAGGACTTTCTAGAGAGAGAAAGCTGGGTATAACACATGAAATAAAGCTGTGGAGGCCAGCAAGATAACCTAGGGCATCTCAGATGACACTAGATACCAATATGGGGGCAAATGAGCTGTGCATTTGGTGGTTTTGAATAAAATAAATCAAACTATAGGCTCTGCTGACTGTAAGAGTTGTTTAGACACTTAGGTCAGTTGTAGACATCTACACTGAAGTGTCTTAATCAGAAATTGAATTGCATTCAGAAATGTTGCTTCAAAAATTCCTGAACTTGCAAATAATTTCCTAATGGGAACTGGCACAGTCTCCACAGTGCTTGATTTGGACAAGTCTGCAGTTCCAGGAATTCAGCACAAATCTGCTAATCCCTGGCAAATTAAAAAGAGCATAGCATTCTGTTAAACTCTTAATTCCAAATGCAGTGCCGTGACTTGGGCGGTTTAGGTGATTTAAGGATTCAGGTGATTTAAATACCCTGAGGAGATGGTAGATATGGGAGCTCTTACTCCAGCTCTGCTGACAGTGGTTTGTATCAGAGGGAAAGGGTCAAGCTCACTTAAGAATGGGAAGGGAGCACAAGCAGTTCGTTCTAACACATTCATATAACTTGGTGCTAGGGTTTCTTTGCTTTAGTATACCCCTCATAATTTAGACAGCTTGGGATCCACTAGATGCAGTGGTTCTGTGTAAGAAGCACTATATAAAAGGGACATAAATGACATCTTGATAATTAGATGCAAGGTAAAGGAACCCAAATACTTACTAGGAGTAGTACAACTGGTTTTTATACTGTAGTCTGACAGGGCCTTAGGAGAGTGCAAATTGTAAAGTACTTGGAACACTTCTAGAGTTTCTTGGACTTCTGAGCCAATCCTCATTTCATTTGCATACAAAAGCTACTCAACAGGAGTTATTTTGAAATAAATCAAGTTACAATGTCAATGGACATGCCAATATAAGCTAATTCTGGGCTTTTTAGACTTATTCTGGACCACCTCTGAAGCTTCCCGAGAACCCAGTTAGGAGATAGTAACTGTCTAAGCTTTGTTTTCAAACTGAAAGAGGAATTTTGTATTGCTATAGAAATACACGGCAGGGGTGGGGTGGGAACCTGAGAGAGCTAAGTATAAATGGGCTTCTATTTTGTTCTGGCTTCTTGTAAACCAAAAGAAGTTGAAATGAAACTGCACACAGGACAAAGTGGACAAGAAGAAACATTGGGGAAATCAACAAATAAAGCAAAGTGGTAAATTCATACTTTTGCATTTGCTCAAAATCCTGATATAATTGACAACTTTCAGAGGTGTCATTATTTTTGGCATGTCACTGGATTTTATTCTGGTTTTCATTTGTTTTCTACACTGATGAAGTTCTGCATCCAACTGCAGAACACGCTCATCAGTACACACTAACATTGGCTCAGTGCAATTAACTGATGCCATCAGACAATGATTAAAACCAGCATTGGTGTTGGTATACACTCGTGAACGCATATCTGAGGTAGTTTAAACCTAGATTAGCCTGGGTACTGGCAGCACTACCTTATATTTGGGGTTGCTGCCTTTGCAATTACTGAAAGTGCTGCACAGATTTGTGCCAGCTGTTTTCAGACCTGTGCTTCTCTAGTTGTACTGCTGCTGCTTTCAGAGCTGCCCACACTACATCTGGCTTGGGGACATCTCTGCAGGCACAGGGGAGACAGAAATATAGGGAGGAAAAAGGGTTGTCACATAATATACATCTGGGCCCAAGGTGATAATTGGTGCAGAAAAGAAGAAATATTTTGCTAGGCTGGATTGAGTGATGGCAAAAACCATGAGTGAAATCACAGGTTGTAGTCTTGTCAAACATAACTATTACTGATATGTAACAAATCCTATTCCTAATAGAGCAGCACGCACACACATTATACGCAGTGTCATATGGGGCTTCAACAACAACGGCTGTAACACTTATATTGGATAAGGAGTGAAAAGGCTTTGCTATGGCATTTAATCAGCCCCCTTCACAGCTGTGCAAAGTACTTCTATGCCACTTTGAGCTACAGGTAATGCAATACACCGACCCATTTCAACCACTGCATATAGATACATAATAGATAAATTATACCTCAGAATATGTAAATGAGCATAGTCAATCAGTGTAGCTAGGTAATAGCAAAGAATCTGGATTAACATATTGTGTATGAATAGCACATTTGAAAGCCATGAAAGCAAACAGTCCTTACTTGCTTGAAATCTAGTAATATATTCTTCCACTTTTTTATTACGTTTTGCATTTGTGTATTCTTTACGAGCAACAAACCCCCTGTAAGCTGAAAAGAGATGTCAAAAATGAAATAATCCATTAGTTACACAAAAGGCAGTAAGAATAAAAAAAGTCTGGAAAGAATTACAGACCTCCATTGAAATATTCATAAATATTTTGCAGGCTTTATCTTTCAAAAAGAAAAAGCAAACAAGCACAAGTAAATCTGCATAAAACCTACATCTTCCGGTGAGTAAAGATATTGTGAAAGAAATGAATACAAAACATAAGAGAATCAGAATGTAAAATAAGATTAAGTTTGAATTGTATTAAAAATTTCAGTTGATGTCTCCATCAACAGTAATTGGTCTTATTACCCAGGACAGTTAATATATTTTATTTTCATTATTATATTATCTAACTTGTCAGAGCATGTCAGAATATTATTAATAACGGTATCATCTGTGCAATCATGTCCTTCCATTGTTAAAATTGCCTTTTAAATGTAACATTGATAAACATAACTTCAGTAAAGAGATTGTCATAACTGGTTAAAAGAAATTTTTCTTCATAAGAACAGTTATCACCAAATAGAAGTTATTTTGTCATATGCAACAGCGGGAAAACAGCAAAATCCACACCCAGCATGCACATCCATCAACTGTACACATGCATTAGCTTTAAGCAAAATGTTAAATGTTTTAAAGCTATTACCTGACTGTATTTTAATAGCACTTTGTTCCCTTTGCTCCTTTATCTTTTTGTATCTTCTTGAACCCAGCCACCCTCTGACACAAGCTTGAATCAAAATAATCATGTCAACTGTCTCCTTCCGCATTAAATTTAGCTGCTCCACATGATAGTATTTGAGGAATACCTTAAAAAGAGGATGCAGACATGCAAAAGTTTTAGTTACCCTCCCAGGCCTTGTATTCACTCAATTCATTTAGTATCAACAAGAGTTACACGTTGCTTTCAAATGATGAACAGACTCTTCAGCTGTAGTACCTAAAGGGTCATTCTTATTAAATATAGCATTTTCACTGTTTGGGGTATTAGTTTACCTTACTCTCCCCTTCAACATCTTTTGTCAGTCCCTGTTTATTCGTGCTTTCATGGGAGGATGTTTTAAAGTGCAAAAATTCAGTCTGTAACTGTAAATCTGTTTGCAAAACTATGAGGCTGACAGTTTTGCTAACCTCGCAAATCTGATGTGTGTTACATAAATGTGATGAAATCTGGAACCTTCAACCTCTCTGCTTCCCAATTTAAATCTAAGGCATTGTTTATTTACTGAATTGTTTTTATCAAGTGTGAAGCTGATATAACCCCTGAAAAACTAGTCCAGCACAAGGGATACAAATACCTTCCTGGTGTATATGACAATAAAATAAAATGTGTAGAAAGAGCTTGTGCAATTAAGACATTAATTATTCTTATTTTGCAGAATTCCCCTGATCTTTGATCACTAATTGGTACAGATACAGGTTAACCCTAATTAAAGTAAATGTAAGCTACAGATATGTGAGCTTCAGGCTGTTATTTGGAAAACACCACCAACAAAGAAGTAGTGTGCTGAAGAAGGGAAACAGCCATTGAAGCCACAAAGAAAGGAGCAGGACCAGGCATAGGCCGGGTAGTTTCTCCTTTCTGAACCCCTCCATCCCTACCGTGCGTATGTGATAACAGTACCTCGCTCACACCCTCCATCTCAAGGGGAATAAAGCCCAAAGATAAAAACTACCTATCGGCTAAGGGGGAGCACCCACCTGATGTTGTAACACCTCCATGCTGTGTCTAAACTGATAAAAAAGGCTTGCCTGTCAAAGTTACCCATACAAACTGCCTTCATGACTGTACAGGTATAAAATCTTAACTCAGAAAGTGCTCTGTGAAGCTCCCTCTCAGCTGGCCTGAGACCCCTTATCATCGTCACAGAGCGCTTCTCCTCCGAGCAGGTCGTGTGTCTATTTACTTTGTCCACTTACTATAATGGGTTGATCAACTTTGTAGTCTATTTCTTTACCTTTCTGTGTGTTGTTTATTATAATACTATCATAGGTGATCAACATATGATCACTACTTCCATTATATCAACAGGGATAGTGGTTTGCCTGTGAGCAGCGATTTATGGTGTTTTATTAATCACATTAATCACACGGTGAGTCCTAGTGCTTGGTTGCACCGCCCAGGTCTATAGCTGGTAAGTGGATTCCCCAGCCTGGGTAGCAGGTGGGAAGCCTGTTGAGTCACAACAAGATCTCACATCTCCAGATACGCTTCCTTTGGCTGCATGTTGTCTATTAGCCTCACTAAGACAGCAGAGGGAAATAAAGGTTGAGGAGGAGGTAACTTCATGGCTTCTGTCCCACCTATCCAGGAAGATGTCTCAGAAGAACAGTTTTCTTCTACACTGAGGTGATTTCAAATAGGTTGGGATCCATCTCTCTCTCTCTCCATCTCCTTCCTGGGCACTTCTGTTACGTTAACAAAGAGATGTGGTGCAGTACTTGTCTGACGCTGCTTTTCTCTGGCAGACCTCCTGAGATCTGTTAACTGGGGGAGGGTGTGTGAGTGGTGTGTCCCTCTGTGGCACACCGGGAAGACTACTGAACTAGAACCAAAAACAAGAGTATGGGAACAGGCATGTGTTCCTTTTACAATAATGGCTTCTCCCTACTTCACATATATGGGACCATCAGCTCCCTCTTCCCCCAGTGCTCAGCAAAGTGCCACAGAGGCTTCAGGCTGGAAAGCCAAGCCATTTCCCTTTCCCTTTGTGAGTCTGATTGCTTTTGGGAAGCAGTATAACTTATTTTCCTTAAGAAAGCTTGGACTAAGCTCACTGGGATCCTTACGACTACATTTTTGGGAAGAAAATGCAAGCAGTGTCGTTGTCATGTTCTGCTTTGCACTGTGGCCTCACTAAAGCTGATCACAATTTTAACACTTTGCAGGGTCGGGATTTCAGCCAGATACCAGTACCCAGCAAACGGTGGGTTTTTTTCAAACCAATTTAGAATGAGAGGTACCCCAACCAAATGGGTGAGAAAACAAACTGCTTAATAAGTTAACATTGACATACTGCAATAATGCAGATACAGTATATTAAAGAATTACTTTAGTTTTTCCAAGAACCCAGTTGTCAAGGCGGGCTTTTTCCAAGATGGCAGCACAGGTTTCTGGGCTGACTGGAGGATCATCATTTGTTTTGTAACAGATGAGGTAATACCTAAAGACAAATATATGATTCGTCATTCCATTAATAGCAAGCAATAGATGCAAATACATTTAAACCATTTGTATAAATAATAAAAACAGATGCATGAAAGAAAATGTAACACTGAAAAAAACAAGACAGCATATGAAAGAAATCGCTTTGATTGATATGCAGTGCTGAGAACTCAATCAAAAGTGGATGAGTGGCATATTGCACACCCTGGTGGGTTGTTTAATTCTATAGCAACACCAGAAGGCTTTTAAGAAGTGTGCAACCCAAGTAAAGTAGTGCACCAGCTCATTGCTGCTCTGGCTCTCTGCATTCCCTGGAAGTGATTTCAGTGGCAAAATAAAAAATATTTTTAAAGCTTTTCTGCCTAAATTAACTTACTTCATATCTAGAAATGTCATGAAAATTTCATATCTTATCTCATGTGCTAGACCATCTACCCTTGAGGTAGTTAACATGATGTGAGATGCACCACATTTCTTGTTACCTCCTTGGATTCAGCTTTGCAGATCTTTTGGGAACATATACATGCTGTTATGACATATCATATGTAAGCACTTAATCTGGCAAATTCATTACTCAGAATTAATTTTGACTAGGAAAAGAGGTCAGGATGTTCACGCATAAAGATTACCCTGGTAATTACCAGCTCAGCTGCTGGGTAGGAAAGTTCTTGTGTGTTCCAGGACTTTCCAAAATGCTCTGTAACAAAGTGAACCATACCTATCTTGTGGTTTTTTAATTCAAGAAAATTACATGAATTATGTGTGCTTCCAGACAGTACATTCTGCTTTTTTCTTGTTATTCAGCCTTTATACACAAAGCTTGGGTTGTACCAGCTTTAAATAACAGTAACAATTTCCTCATGGAATAATAAAAAAGAGACAATGTTGATTCCTGCCTTATCACCAATTTCTACAGCTTCTTTTTTTTTTTTTTACTTCTTTTTACTACACAATGAATTGGCTTATGTTTATTCTAATAAAGTAATTTTGCCGTTATCCCAGGTCTGCCTGTAACTCTCAACTATTAAAAAGAAAAAAAAATGACAAGGAGATAGATACTTAATAAAAATCCCTTTTAGTTTGAGGGCCATATTCTCAGTGCCAGAGATCTGCACAGCCTCACTGCAGTCAGGGGCGCTCTCTCTGGAGAGCTACCCCATTATGTTCACTGCTTTTTGCTCTTTTACCTGAAAGGTAAAATTTTATAAAAAGCAGTGACCAAAAGCCACAGCACATCTTGGTGCAGTGATAACTACCCTTTCCCATGATGAGCTCTTCCAAATCAGTAAGAGTCCCAGGATTCTTTCCAGAAACGGTGCTTGAAAAACATCACTTTGTCCTCCCTCTCTCTGCTTGTTCACCTGCAACAGTCTGCTGCTAGCTCTCTGTTTCTAGTGCACTACTACTTTTAAGTGCTTCTGTTTGAATGGGTGCTGCTTGCCAGTTTTGATATCCATTTCACAGATCTCAGTTCTGATTGAGGCAAATACTCAGGTTCTTTATTTGTAAGAGAGAAGCACAGATTAAGTGCTAAGGATTAATTTTTTGGGGCGGAGGAAGAAGAAATGAAGGAATTAAAAAATCATAGTAAGTTCATTACTCTTCTTCTTAACAAGAGACTAATACTTAGAAATTACATTTTAAACAAAAATATGCACTTAATGAACTTCTCAGCCCTAGATTAGCCATACCACATTATCATCCAGCCTGCAGAAGCAGATGCTTCACAATGCTGAATGTCAGGAGCTAGAGAAACTGTTGTGCTCCTTGGATGCTATTGCTCCAAATTCTTGGCTTTAATTTGAAGCATTACATTTCTAAACCTCAAATCTTTGAGGAAAACTTGCAGATTATAAGCAAGACAATTTTTACCAAAACGCGCAGGGAGCCTGCAACAGTCACCCTGTTGATGAGATGCATCATTCCCCTCCTGGGAGATGAGATGCATCATCTCCCCCCACCAATCCAAAACAGGTCACTAATCTTGTGCCTGAACTACTGTCATCCAGTCTGTAATCTTCTTTGTCACAGCAAATGGCTTTGCATTTTTTCTTTAAAGACTATGCCAAAGACACTGCTGATGCTTAGCAAACACGGCAGTAATGATAGGAGAGAAAAAGGCTTCTGCACATTAATGTTACCGTTTTATGAAGTTAGCAAACAGTATACGGTGTGAATAACCCTGTCTTCGAATTCTTGCTGTCTCCAGAATTCCTGTGTAACGCAGCTGAACCAACACTTTTTCTTTATCAAACTTGTTTGCCTGGCGGTCGTTGTTTGGCTTGATGCACCTGACAAAATGAGGCTGGCCGACGACCATTTTGGATAACAAATCCATCAGAGAATACTGCAAGAAAGTAACAAGATGTCTGCCACCGGGATATTCATAAAACTTGTATATAGGCCCATGTGTAGCTAAAATTTTATTCCACATGATCAGAATCATGTCCAAACCCATTTACGTTTCAGTAAGCTGGTACTTTAAGGGTACAATTCGAGCTTTGATAAGATCTTTAAGTTACTAGCATATACTACTTGAGAGAAACACTGATTCCAAATGGATGTACTAAATTTTACCCAGAACATTCTCACAAACTGCCATAATATCTCACATACAACAGAAACTTGCCTTACACTTGTTAGCTTCTCCTGGAGCGTTGTTAGGTAATTACAACCCACTTCTTTTTCCTGTTGTCACCTACTTGAAATCCTTATTCACCCAGAAAGTACATCATCCATGTACAGATGGGAAGTGGAAGTGCACAGCAAGCCAGTAAATATTGTCATCCCTTCATTAGACCGGAGGTAACTAAGGCCACCCCAGAAGAGGGGCTGTTTAGACTGCTCTGACCTAGCATGTGCCATTCATTGTATAGGCTGATGGTGATACTACAGCTGCCCTGCCAAGAGGAAATTTTGAGGACGGCAAAACTACAAGTACACAAAATCACAATTCCAAAGTTGCATGTCTCCACCTCACCAGGGTACCAGGCTAGCAGAGGGGATGCAGTTTGTAGCTCCCCACGCTAACTGAGTCACCTCATCTGGCTGTAAACAACCTTGACTGGTGTTTTGTAAAATTGCTTCACGGGAGGATCTTATTAAAACACAAATGAAGGGGCTTATTCCTCAAGATTCAACCTGATGCAACAGAAAGAGGCATCCAGGAGGTAATGCAGTTCAGCAGTAGGCTGGATGCATGAAACTAGTGTAGGACATCAAGAGCCATATGTTTCCTATTAAAATGTGCAATTCCATTCTGGACAGACGCTGCACCATGCAGCAAAGTGCTTAATTAGCTTCATCACTAGTGTGCCAACAGAACACAAACAAGTAGGACACACTAATGGATAATTTTTTTTTCCACTCAGTCTGAGGTGGCAGATGCTTTTCGCAATCACCCATAGAATTCTATGTATGAGTAAACCACTGGGGCTGAAGCTGAACCTTCCTTTAAGAGCATTAGCTAGCATGATCTGAGCAGGGATTTCCACTACAGAAAATAATAAGAGAGAAGTGTAAACATAATTAATTCATTTGCAGCCTCTGATGCTAGATGTGTTAGTAATGTAGCACAGACACTAGGTTTGAAAGAGATTCAATAAAGTTTTCCAGCTAGAACTTTAAAACACCATGCAGCTTTGGACCACCATGATACCTAGGCTGAAATTATGCTTCACAGTCCACAAAGCTGTGCAATTGTTTTTACTACACTTTCTTCTTACTGTTCTCTGTCATAGATGTAAATAAACTCTTACAGGTCACGAACATCACCTCAGCCATCTTTATGTTTCTTCTGGGAGAGATGACTAAGAGTTGGAAATTCAGAGCTGAGCCCAGGTCAACCAACCCTGTGCACCACTTTGGAGGACAGAATACTCTCCACAGCTATTTTCTATTGCAAGACCAGCAGCACACCCAGTGCTTGGGGAGGTCAAGAGCACTGCTGAAGGAGCCACAAGGATGGACTCAGGACAGCCTCTGAGCAGTGACCATCAAGATCTTTCTCGGGAGCTCCTGCTTCAAATTAACTTTCCCCTCTTGCTTCTTAAACTCTTAAAAGAAATGCTGTATCACTAATGTCCAGGCTCCCTTTGTCTCCCTTGGTGAAAGAATAGGCAAGTGAAAAATCAATGTTGATCATCATATATCACCATGACAGAAATGTAGCTGTGTAATGAGGTACAATTGAAGATGAACATCACAATCTCCTCTGCTACACCATAAATACAGTCCACAAACTCTAAATGGATCCCTGTTGACTCTAACTCAACAGGCGTATTTCAAAAGGTGAAAGAATAAACATTCATTCTACTCTAGAAAAATGTATTAAAAGATCTGATATCTTACTCTAAAATAAGAAGCGACTGTTTGTGTTTTCATGCTGGTTGTCTCTCTCGGGTGATGTCCAGTATCTCCTGCTTCATTCTATAAAGATGAAGAAAGGAAATGACACTCTTTATCTCTGTTGAGCCTGTAGCACACTTTCCAATGCCACAATAAAGCAACCCTCAGAGATCATAATTAATTAAAAAAAAAAAAGTATTCTAAATAGAAAAGGTTACAGCATGATCACTAGCACAAATCAGTTACACCAGTACATTACATTACTTTGCTACACAATACACAAACGTTCACACACAGAGGACACAATTTGACAATGCAGCATCTAAATAACTGCCACAAATAACCTGACAGTGTCTGAGGTCCTGTCTGTTATTTCATCACCACTGTTATTTTGGTAGTTCTCTAAGGAACTTGACTATACTCCACACCAATATTTTAACTTCTTTTTTTGCTACAATGCAGTTAGGAAACATTTTCTTCCCCCTGCAGTTGTTATAAAACTATAGCCAGAAAGAAGGGAAATGTTAGGTTTTACCTCACGGAAGGAATATGAATTGCACAACACAAAGATATCCAGCTAAACAGAAAAGAAAATAGGAGAGGGAGAAAAACCAAGGAAGGGGTTACTTGCTTACTTTTATTACCAGTAGCAGTATTGCCTTTTTAGTTTAAGGTTCAGTGCAGAACCATGAAATCAGTTTTCTTACCTTTGTATGACTGATTGATTTCTGGGGGGTCCACATCTGGTAACTGATTGTAGTTTTGCTTTTAGTGTGTGCCAGGTTACCTATGGGAAAATGAAAGAAAGCAACCTACCAAGATGCTTACATCTCATCTAAACTAAAAGCTATGCTGAACCACCTTATTCATGCCCCCAGTGCAACCACATGGTTCTTTCTAAAGGTTGTTGACTTTTTCGGAGTATGTCCTCATTTCCCCTTTCACCCTTGGGTTGGAACAAGCTCTGAAGAAGATGAAGATGGAACATGGGCTGAATTTTCCTCCTTCAGCACTTACGTCATCTACTAGAGCAAAAAAATAAACAGACTGCTGCAGAAGGTAAGAAGATACATCTGAGAGCTTCCATGTGGTTTTACCCTAAGGATGTTATTGTACTATTCTAGTTCTAAGGCTACATATATATTAGTTAAAAAATAAAATAACACTAGTACCCTTCTCTGGCCCTAAGGGCAAGTGACATTGCATGACTCCAATCCACACAGCTACACTCTATACTTCACTGCTCTTTTAACCTCCTGGTAAAAATAAGGTTGTATCTTTCCATAGAGCTTGTTGGAAACCATCGTTGGCCTGTGCTTTCTCTTCAAGTGTGCCTGGGTATTTCTGGGAGACTGCTAGCTGACATGGTCCAAACTTGTCCCAGGGAGGTAGCTAACAATTAATCAGAATGGGCAATCCCGTGGGAGTGTTTCAGCTACTGTTCACTGGCCCTGTTTGTTTTACTAGCACAGTTATAGTCTTAGGACTCTAACCTTGGAGTTCTTATTCAAGTAATACCTTTATTATGATGACTTGAAGGGCTAGGTGCATTGCAGTGGTTTACACAGACATGAGTCTTCTAAAGGAATAATGAAAGTTCTGCTGAGCTTTCCACCATGTCACTCTATGTTGATAAACACCACCCACTGCTGCATGCTGCCATTGCTTCTGCTAATAACACCTCTGAAATCTCACTCTTCACTGGGAGAGCCTGTAATCTCTCTGTGCTCCGCTACTACCAGTAAGAGGTGGATAAGAGTTGGATAAACAGCTGCAAATATTTGGCATGCTAAGTTAATGCGTCATGTATTTCGTGATGATATCAAGTACTAAACCTCTCTTGGGCTTAGCTGAGTATTACAGGGTGGGAAGGAAAGAGACAGGATTACTCACATCTAACTTTAGCTATCTGAAAGTGGGGTGTCTACAAGATCCCCGCTGTATTCAGTGAGAGTGCCACCTTCAGAGGAGATTCATCCCATCCTATGAGAAACACCTGAGATAGGCAAGATGGTTTGGACTCTGGGTAAACCTCTACATTCCCACTGTTTCTAGATTAGTAACTTCGATCAGAAATCTAACTTTTCATTGAGTATAGCTGGATGGTTTGGGTCAGTTTTGAAAGGCTACACACACTGTTTCATAACATTTAACAAAGAGACTAAAACAACCTTCAAAATTATCTTGCAAAACATTACATAAGACTTGGGATCTGTTCTTGGGACCATCTGGGCCCTAACTTTGGCTCTACAGAAATTATAGTTTACTATCTTAGCAGATATCAAGTCAAAAAGCTCAGGCAAGGACACTGAACTCAGTGTTTTCCTAGGAACACTGGAAAACAGACCTTCAAAACCAAATCTTGCATTCCACCAGCAAAGCTCCCTTTGGGAAGAATAGAAACCTTACCAAAACCTTAGTTTCTGTAAGCTATGATAACATTTTAGAGAAATTTCCATTAGGCTCTTCCAATTTAGCTTTGCTGTTTTACTACAATTATATTTCCCATGTAGTTGTACAAGAAAGCAATGTAAAGTACTGATTGTATGGCATCAATGCCATCACACAGGGAGTAATACAACACAATAGCAAACCGGTTGTAAGACTTACCCATCATCCTAAAATGTTAGGTAGGACACTGTGCAAGGACCTGGTTCAACTAAGGTGCAACTCAGGAGTAATTTCTGTAGAGCCAGTCATAGTCCTCCACCCCGACTTATGAACTCCCCGAGGAAGTGCTCACTACTAGGACCCCATCCGTTACCTATCATAAAGGACTAAAAGACTGGGGAAACAGAGGAGTGTCTCCTCACTCTTTGCAGCAGATGTTAGGAGCCCCAACCTTGGTTCCCTACTACTTCAAAGAAAAATTGCACTGAGACAAAACAGGCAATTTATATATGCCCTGCCCAAAAAAGGCTGGTGACTTACCTGATCCTTTCTGTTCAGTCCTCAACTCAAGGGATGCACTCCACTCCCTGTCTTGCTCCCCTACCCTGAAGAGAGGACCCTGAAAGAAGCCTCTACCAATTCCTTGGCACTTGACCAGACCAATCCCTCCCCTGCAGCTTGAGATGGTTGGGGCTCCATTCTGTATAGATTCTAGGGTTGGAAAGTTAAGCCACAAAGTGTATAACGTCATCAACAAGTGGTCATATGAAACCTAGAAGTGGTCATCATGAAGGCTAGAGAAGAATAAGATTACCACAATAACAATACCTGTTTTTGTAAGAGGATGGGTTACCAACTGTCGTGTCAGATTGTTTTCAGATGATCGCAGTAGCAGCACAATATCAGCTGGCAGAGTATCTCTGTTTTTGGCTAGGAATCCACTTGCGTTATATAGAACCTGTTTAAAAAGTGCATTTATGCATCTTCTGAGCTTTTGAAAAGTAATTGTAGATTTAAGCACTCTGGCATGTGGCTTCTGATATATCAAGATACACAAATAGTTTTTCAGCCATCAGGCTTGCTCTTGCTGACAGTCTTTTGATCACTGAAAGTTCTAACTTTTCAATACTGAGAACCATTATGATGCAGATCACTGAAAGCAAATCCATCATTCCAAAGCAGCTTGAAGCATTTATTTTCCCTAATGCAGTTGTGTTAATATTAGTTTTAGCTAGTGTGGATTTATCACTAGGACAAGTGTATTGCAGTCCTCCTTTATGCCAGTACATGTAAATGCCCAATTAACAATGCACTTGATTTCAACCATATTATGCAGGATTATCCATATGACTACAATCTTTCTGTCCCTTTCATATAATGCTGTACTGGATCCAGGACTTACCATTCTTTCTAGAGATCTCTGAATTAATTGTAGAAGTCGTCTGCAAAATCACAAACTGCATATTGACAAATCAAATCTCTCTAAAAATTCCAGGAATGGTGTACCTAACTCGAAATGTAGCTCCAAGGCTCTATCTCACTGATGCTGTAAAAAAAAACCACCACAAAACCCCCTAAACCCTGGCCTGTGAAGACGGGTAAAAGATACTGGCATATTTGATTTAGAAAAAACCTTCACAAAACAACCCAGTAACAGTCATAAATTACTAAAAAGGCTTGTAAAGGAAGAGGAAATATAATTTTCTCCAGTTCCACAGTAAAAAGAACCAGGAGTAATGAACTTGCATCACAGCAATGGAGATATGTTAGACAGTAGGAGAAACTTCCTAATGAAAAAGCTTGTTGAACACTGGAAAGGGCTGATGGGGCACTGGTGGAACCTCTGTCTTCAGTGGCTGATATCAGGAATGGTACAGGAAGAGCTGGCTCTCTGCTCCTCAGCAGTGATACGCTATGCTGGTGAAGTGTAGTTCAGATGAGTTACTGCAGGCCTTTTGTAGCTGGCTGTCTTGCATGGGGCAAGTTATCTTCCATCAGCTGATGGGCAGTATGTTGCCTCCTTCCATGCCAGCTGCTCCAGCACTGCACAGACCCAATATAGTTTCCTATGTGAGACAGCAATGCCTACTCCATACCCTTTAAAGGAGCTCAAAAGGAGGTAGGAAGTCCTGCTTTCATAAGGCAAGGTTTAGGTGACCAGTGGCATCTTGCTGCAGTGCGTCAGCAACTCCTGAGTTTGAAAGACACATGCAGCAAGTCACCTTGTACAGGAGGGCAAGACACTGCTCATCAAATGAGTCAGAAAGCAGGGCCTGCACTATCTATCTGGCTGATGACAAAGTACAGAACTAAGTAAGGCTGATGGGATGTAGGGGGTAGTAGAAAGAATGGAGGTAGATCCACAAAGCAGTGGGAACAAGCACGGCACAGGACTTTGAAGAACGAAGAGGAAGAGCAGAGCTGCATTACATAATGGCTACGTTTCATTTCTTCTATAATACAGTCAGTTCATTTACCTGGTGACATTTACAAAAAATACACTCCTGCTATTGCTTTTTTTTTGAGGGAAAATAACTTTTCAATTTACTTTTGATCTGTAAGGCACTGCCAACATTTCCATGTCAGGCCTGAATACATGAACATTGAGAACCAACCCAGATGACCTCTTCCTTCCAGCCCTACCATTTCACAATCCCCAACTAAAATCATTAGGGCGCTTACCTTTCCTGCATAATGGTAAATCCCAAAGGTTAGATCTACTCTTTTGGGCCTCCAAAAATATTTTGACTTCAAATTATCTTCAAATTTTTCTGAAAGGAAACACATACCTTATCTTACTGGAGTTACTGCACAAGATTGTCTTCTGAAGCTGCATTCCTCTAAGGATATTGCCTGACTTCTCAGACAACACCGAGGCACAAAACGAACTCTGATGTTTTTAAGGAAAAACATACTATAATGGTCTTGTAATAAAAGGAACTAGATAGAGAATATGGGAGCTCTTGGATCAGTTACTTGTACCAATTTTTTTCTGTGTGACCTCAGAAAATTGTTTGCCTTTCTAAGCTTTGGATCTTCATATATGAAACAATGTAGTAATCCTTCCTAAGGATTCCTTGGGGAATTGTGAGGGAACACCAACTGATTGAGGGCCTCTGTGTTGTAGACTAAAAAGTATGAGGACAACAAGCTCATATAATTGCTATAGCATGGGCATTGTTACTGGATGTTATCAGGTTTTGTTTGCTGCTGGTTAAAACTCTCATCTGACACTTTGCACATACCATAAAACCATAATAAAATAAGCCATATACTTACCTACAAGTGTCTGATCTGTTGCTTGTGGGAATCGACTTTCCTCATCCAGCAAGGACAATAAACCCATTGGTTTCTGCAGGAACATATCTAAGAGGGGCCTGTTGTCCTCGTATTCTATAACTCTTGCATCAACACCTTCATATAGGTATTCATTCTGCAACAAGCATCAGAAGGCAAGCTTTGTCTACATAGACAGAAACACTTCAGAAAATAATTCACAGACTTAATTGTAGCAAATGAAAACTACATTGAAAAAGTGTGCTCCAGGGCTAAAGACATCAAGGTTTTACAGAAACAAATGTCGGTAGGGATTTATCACACTGTCAGGCTATAGATTCTAATTTCTCTTTGGATATGTAAGTGCTTCCTATGGTACAGTTGGTAAAGCAAGATGCTTTCCGGGAATACACAAGAATTAAAGAAACAGTTGAAGAAGACTGAATGTTTGCAGATGGAGATCTCAGTGTATATTTACTTCCCAGGTCTCCAACGTAAAAAATGATCTCTTCACCTTTTAGAGCTACCTTTACTTTCCCAATTTGTTGCTCAGATCTATATGATGTACAGCGGCCAAGATTTACAAAAGTGACTGCAGATTACAGAAGCCTCACTTGTGTGATCCCTCTCCTCAGACACCTGGAAAAGTTCTTATATGGAGAAGAATGGTGCACACAGTTTATAATAATTAAAGAATGGTGTACATACTTACTAAAAATGAAATAAATTGTCTCAGGTTGGCCTCTACAACATTTTCACTCCTTTTAAGGAACTAGGGAAAGGTATTCAGCAAGATTAAGAAACAATAGAAAAACTAGTGGGTCTTCTGTGGTTTATTTGTTTGTTTGTTTGTTTGTTTTTTCTCCTGAAAACTGCAAGTATCTTTGGATTTCTACCAGACTTAGAAAAACCTGGTAACAAATGCTGTGTCCACAGTGTGATGCCAAGCTTTTATATTGAAAATAATACAAATTATATCTGAAGAATACAAGAATTACTTTCTTTAATCCCTCATCAAGGCAGAGGACAGATTTACATTTACCAAGAGAAGAATGCTCTGGGGATCGCCACCCCTCCGCTACTGTCACCCGCATTACATAATGCAGTAGCAGTTATCCACTGCACAGTGCTCCCACATACACCAAGGCTGCCTTCAGTCCTCTGTAGGCTATACTATGAAACACATAATTAGGCCATTTGATCTACTTTAAAAATTATGCCTCTTCCAAAAGATAGGACTCTATAGAAGTGTTACATTAATGCATGGTGTTAACAACATAGTTGTGCTATCCTGAATTCATTGTGAGAAGAATGTCATAAACATGAATGATGGCTAATATTAATGAGTTCAAAGACCTCTAACCCTGAAAGACCTCTCCTTATGTGTCATTTACTTGAGTCTGAATGAATGAAGAAGGCAATATATTGAGCAGTTTGAAAAGGAGTTAACTGCCATATACACCAGAAAAGCACATTATTTGACTTCATACCTCTTAATCTCTTAAGTCAGAGATAAACAATGAAATGAATAAAATCAATAACACCATCCTGGAAATACACACCAAAATAAATAAATCTGCTGATTCATTTAAAAGAGAACACAGAATATATACCTAAACCCTTCCAGTATCCAGACTGATCTAATTTTGCAAGACACTTTTAACTCTAAGGATAGGTTATGGCTCAGTTTATATCCTGTATAATGGTGTAAGTAAGAATCTCTGCTACAGCCCCATGAAGGCTCCTCAGCTCATAACATTAACTTCATTCATGTCTCCCCTGGAGCAGTGGGCAGGTGGAGTTTTGCTTTTTATTTTAATCAATGACCTGAGTAGTAGCAGAATATAGGAGAATAATAAATGTATCACTGATATAGGAAAGAAGGTAATTACATACCTGTAGGAGCCAGTGGCAGAAGGGAATGAGTCTGTGTTACCTCCTAAACAGAGCACTGGAGTAGGGGCACCTTAACCAAGGGCCGCTGCTGTACTGACACACAGATATTATGTTTGTGAAACCAGCTGTTACTGCTTAGGATCACCAAGAGTACACTTATTCAGGGGCAAAAGGGAAGAGATTGCTTAGGATGAATCTATCAGAGAAGAGTGTTTCTGTGACACTCAGACATCCTCAAACAAGCTCTCAAAAACAGCCTATCTATAATGATTAACTTTTTCCAACTTCAAATGTTGTGAGAGAGGCTGGTTTAGAGAGCTGGTAAAAGAGTTCTCCTGGAAACTGAAAGGAGGTCTGTAATAGCTGTACTACTACACTGTAACAGAAATGTCTGCTCTCCTCCCTGCCTGGCCAGTGCCCGGGGCCTGACCTCCATGCCTGCAGCTTTTGTGACCGTTCAGTCTTTTGTGTGTGCACCTTAACAACTGAATGAGTGTCAGCACTGACGGTTTTAGTAATGCTGCCGTCTGCCCAGCAGAATATGGAAGGACTTCACTCCATCACTTCCCATGGGCTCCTGGAGGATGGCTGATAAGCAAGTCTTCCAGGCACCAGTGTGACAGATGGCTCAGAAATAAGATATCACATCACATTTTCTTATGCAATGCTGGTCTTCAACCATATTATTAGGATACAAGCAGCAAGGATAAAAGCCTAATGATGCACATCATAAAACTGTAATGAAATGGATCCTATTTGAATTAATAGGTTGAATCAGCTACAGGATTCTGTAATCCCCCATAATGTTTTATGACAAGAAAGCTTCTTAAAACAGCAGCTGCTCATTGAAATTCTAAAACATAATCCACTAGAAAGTATTCCTGTGGATGGGATGTCAAAAGGAATGACTGAGTTAGTTACACTAATACTTGGGCTCCTATCTCATCTTCATATTACATGGTATCTTTTCTGTTATCAAAACTAGGTAATATTAGCTTGTGCAACCTGTTTTTACTTAATAACAAATGAATGATTAAATACATTAGGAAATGGTCTCCATGTTTAATTAAAAAAAAAAGTAATGGCATTTTACTGAGAACATGGTATCATGATATTTTGATACAAACGGGAACACCAGCAACTTACTCAGGATGAACCTTTTCCAGTTTAAACTAGAAAATTAAATCATCATATGAATGTAAAATACATTTAGTGCAAAAAGTAGCATCCTTCCAACTGACAGTAAACTTGCCCCTTTCCAAAATGTTTTAGGTATTTGACGTTACGGCTTTTACTTTTTATGAAATAATCACAAGCAAGAAAGAAATGGGAAGGCTGCCTTACTAGACAGTGTTACTTGCAGATCACGGAGCTGACAGAATTAACTTACATCGGTACCTTACATGTAAGGTAGACACCTTGAAGGACAGGACTGAAGGTGAAAAAGTTATGCTTTGCTTAATATCAACCTAAAAAAGTCTTGTGCTGGCATTCATTCCACTTAACTGTAGACACATAAAAGAAGTGGTGCAGTGGAGAGCCTGTATTTCCTTCCCCATCCGTGGAGACAGAGATGTATCTATTTGTCCCTAGTGACTATTGGGAATCTAAACTACTTTTACCTTAAACTATACTCCTCCACTTCAGCCTTTCTGTTAAATTGGGGAAAGGATATTGCATTCAGGGCTAAAAGCCTTCATTCTTAAATTCAAGCATTAAGTCAACAATAAAGAATAAGTTCCCTCAGTTTTGACTTGTCTTCTCCACATCGGCACGCAGACACTCTGCTCTAGCGGACACCGTGAGCCTTGGGCAGTGACAGTACCACTGTTCTTTCCTACCACTTCTGAGGCCGTATTTTTGCAGGCCACGCTTCCCAGGAAGGCAAAACTATCAACACTTCTCAGAAAAGAAACCACTGATAATGCTAAAAACACATCACCTGAAACACCAAAAGCCCAATTCAGCCTTGAGAGTTCATTTACTATTTGGCTTCACTGCTCAAGTTGCCAGAAAGTGATTCACCTACCCTGGATCCATAATCACTGCTTGTTAGGTTGACATTGGTTAATCGAGAACAAGACTATAATCAAGTGATTTAGGCCTTGACTTCCCATTAGATACATCAAATTTCATCTAATTGCATGTGTCATGGAATTGAACAGGGCAAAACTAGGAAAGAAATGAAGAAATAATGTACCTGTAAGTTTTACCTCTTGAGGGAGGTGTGAAAGAAATTAAACTGCAGTATTCCTTGGGTAGAACTACAGGGTGCAATGCAGTGTCATGTCAGAGATTTCTGAGATGGCACAGAACGATCCCACACATCTGTCTCACATTGCACAGGGGTGTGGAGAGATACTAGCCTGGGAGCCCAGCATCAGGACAGCTCCATCAGTGTGGCAGTCAGCTTGGGCTAATGGAAGTCAGCGCGAAGGTCTCTGCGACTGCTGGCATCAGCCGCCTTCTAAACATAACTCCTGCCTTCTAGTATTGAAGTCAGGCAGACGCACAGCAAAGGGCAGCAGCCATCCTACTGTTTGGCTTTTACCTAAGTGATACTTCGTATCATTAACAAGAATAATTTCAGTCACATGATTTTGAAAGTATTTCCTTTATTCCCATGAATAGAAAATTTAGTAATTATACTTTATATTTCCCTGCAAACAGTTTTCTCTTATTTGTCTGCAGGGAAGGCTTGTACTTACAATTAAAGTACATTACTGGTGCTAACACAGGTGAGTCCTTACAGTGAACAGAAAAGATTCTGAAGCCACCTGCCTTCTCGAAGGCTGCTTTCTTGTGATGTAAAACTGGAACCATCCCATTATACATAAGTGAACATTGATGTCCTATAATGACTATGAATCATACTGCAAATCATCCCGTGCCATTGGGCTGTAAGGCAGAACAATACATTTGTCATTTCCTGGCTCTGAAAGGAAGGGAATTTACACCCACGCTTGCACAAACTTAATCTATATTGTTCATTCTTCACTGCTGTACTATCATCTTTGGAGACTGCTACAAGATAATATAACGAAGTTTGATATAAACTGGTGTAGTGGTGTCATGTAAATTAAAGTAGACCTCTTCCTCAATTGGCATTACAGACAGAATGTGGACACTTGTATTAGGAATATTAGGATTGCTGTAAATGGGATATGAATGGAAATGAGCGTGTAAGTACCAGAAGAGTCTTAGAAGAACGGCCTGTGATTTGAATGAAGAACGTTTGTTCACAGCGATGAAATCGAGGGAAGTGTTGCTTACATCAAGATCAGAAGGCCTTCACTCACATAAAGACTGCGAGCAGAACGGAACACCCTCCAAATCTGACAACAGGAGGATGGCCGCAAGGTTAACAGCACATCACATACGCCTTTCCTTTTCCTACGAGACCACCAAGGAAACTGACTGTAGGCATAAAGGTGTACATGTTCCAAACAAGGAAAACCAGATAATAACCTTGCCTAAAGATTATGGAGGCTGAAGTAAATAAGGTTCTGAGGCAAAGAACTGTCCCATAAAAACTGGTGATTGCTAAAGGGCATAAAAGATCTGTCCAAAAACTATTTCAGCAAGAAGAACCTAAGCGACATGACGAAGACTTGCCAGCTGGTGTTCTTTGTTCTCTCTGTTGCTCACAAATGATCCTGGTCACACCACTTAAACACACACATCCCAGTGCTTTCCTGGGTGTGAGTCAATGAAATCTATGAGAGAATGAGTGGGAGCAGGTAAAATTGACATACTTAGAGATCGTGTAAATAAGGGTCACCTTTGCCGGCCATAAGGTCTGTAATTGTCATACTAATTTCATACAGGGAGAAATGAGTAAGCTGTATGTTGCCAAAATCAGAAGTTCATTTTTTCCCTCATCTCTTCAGTAGCAAAATAACCACCCTGACCTCTCTGCAGCAGGGCATGTGCAGGAGAGCAAACTGTTGCTGCTAGATGGTGACACCACAAACCTCTGCTTGAATATAGGTCTGGCCAAAATGTTCTGTATTAGGATATCTAGAAACAAGTAGAGGCAGATCACACTGAACAGGACCAAAGTCTAATTCAAAAAGAGAAGGAATATTAAAACAATATTTGCGTGTACAGGGATAGGGTCAGGAAAGCCAAGGCGCATCCATCAGCAGCAAAAAGGCAACCAGGGAAAATGCGGGCCTGCTGCTG
Source organism: Falco naumanni (assembly GCF_017639655.2). NCBI lineage: Eukaryota > Metazoa > Chordata > Aves > Falconiformes > Falconidae > Falco > Falco naumanni. The sequence goes on along the minus strand of NC_054057.1, from coordinate 44,246,828 downwards.
AACGAGTGTGGATGACACAGAAAAGGCTGAGATACTTGATGCCTTCTTTGCCTTGGTCTTGACTGATAATCCCAGGTCCCTGAGACCAAAGGGAAAGTCTGAAGCAAGGAAGACGCCCTCAGTGCTATAGGATCAATTAGGGAACATTTGAGCAAAGTAGATGTACACAAGTCCATGGGACCTGGTCAGTGCCTGGATTTGACAGGAATAAATAATGGTGCTGCAGCCTGTACTATTTCCATCTTCCAGCTGTAAGAAACAGCAGTAGCCAAGCACTCTTTTTCTAGTGTGAATTCATGCACTTTGGAAAGAAGATGCCTAAGTAATTACAGTAGTTCTGGCTAATTTCTCTCTGACTTTTAGATGGTATTAAAGACAAGAAAATACCTGTGACTCAGAATCTCGCACATAAATTATAAAAACAACTACAAGGTCTAAGACTGCAAGACAGCATTTCCTGAAATAGCTGGAAACAGGATAAAACATTGATCATAGAAAAAAAAATATAATTTTACACATAGATATATACACCTCTAGACTGACACATGCACGTAGACACTTGCATACATAGACACATTCCAAACTTTTATCTGTCTCTTCCTTAAAACAAGCAGTGATTAACACTAATGAAACACTTTTTCTACTAATAATTAAAATCAGTATTCAGACAGATTTTCATCTATGTATCATAAACCCCAATAATTTCAATAAACCACAGAAAGTATTATTTCACCTAAAATTTGAATGTTGAATGTTCTGCTCATGCAGAATTCTGAAATATTTCTATTTTCAGCAAGATTAATATTTTTTCCCAAATACGTTATTTTTTTCAAATAAAAATATTGAATAAAGATTTAAAGATAGCTAATTACTATGGAATTATTTAAAAATTTGAGGTGATCTTTTTTGAGGTTTTTCAGTATTATCTTCAATTTCATAAACTTTTATAATTACAACCCTATTTCTTTTCTCTGTTTTACATCAAATCATTTAGATTTAATGCATCATTATTTAGCTTAGATGAACTAGTTCCTGAATAAGAACAAAATAATGTTGAGATTTTCAGTTTTAATAATGGAATTTCAGTGTTCATTAAGGTTATTAGCAAGCTATTATGAACACTGCACTTTAAAAATTATGTTACCGCTCATTCATTTTTTTATTGTAAAATCATACATTACATCACTCATGTTTTTCCTCAAGAAAACAACTGCATTTGCATCAAACCAACTATCACTGTGTTATGTTGCTTAGATACTGTAAATTTCAAGTTTAATGCATTTTATGTAAGCATTTCACTTGCAAATAGCAAGCACAGCTTCACAGAACACACACTCAGAAAACATTTGTTATAATCTGCAGTTTACAACCTATTATGGAGAAGGAGCAATGTAGTTTCTTGAGACAAGGTTTTATATGTTCAGAAATATTAAAGCTTTATCAAAATATTCAACACATACCTGTTCCCAGGCAAAGACATGTTGATTGAAGTAGAACTGAATTTGTTCATTGGCAATGTTGATACAAAGTTGTTCAAAAGAATTTTTTTTGAAATTCTCAAAGCCAAAGATATCAAGAATTCCAATGTTTAAACCATCATCATTTCCACTGCAAAGATTAAATAAACTTTCTATTGTTGCATCTTATTTTACACTAACTAGCTTTGTTATTATTTCACAAAAGGAAATAAAGGGCCAAATCTGTACACCAGTTAAACAGGGTAATTTTTGCTACATTAGATATCTCTTAAAATAACAATATTTTTTTAAAAAAATACAATAAATGCATATCAATTCAAAGATGCCTGTATTTGCAGACCAGATACACTGAATCACATAATGACCGACTCAATTGATACGTGTATAGAGGATTTACACATTTATTTTTAAACTAGTATTTTCTAGTTATTATTCTACTGTAAAAAGCTGACTACAGTACAGAAACAAGATGTAGTTATTTTTGTTTCTCTTGTAATAAAACAGGCTTTTCTTACAAGCATCTTGAAATTAAAGATTGCTGTCATCAAATATTATTTCTTCATACTACTTTTTCACAACAATTAAAACTGCCTATTTTCACATGAAATTCGAAAGAATGAAAAGCTAAACCTTTTATGCATCTAAATAACAACTTTAAGGACCAGGGTGTGGCATGAATTTAAATTACCAATTAAGGTCTAAAGAAGTACTATTAGTAAAAACTTCAGTTTGAAATTTTACTTAAGGCATTCTGAGGGGTACATGGTCATTTCTGCAACTGGAAAAAAGCTTTAATATTTGTATTTATTTGCTGAAACAAAAATTTAAGGGGATATAATTTTATATCAAACTGAAGTTGTGTTTGGAAACTACTCTCACAAATAAATGAAATCATGCTCATAACAAAAATGACAGAAGCATTGGCACCAGCACAAATACGAGCAAATTTGACCTATGTAATCAACAGATGAATGTCAAAAGTTGACCCTGGAAAAGTATAAAGGAAAAACAGTATGTAATTTTCAAAAGGTTAAATAAGCAAAGGTCAAACATGAAAACACCAGATGCTTGTGCTATCCATATCCACTGTATCTTCACTGCATACTATGAATAGAATAAAAACTTCTTTTTTTTTTTTAACATGGAGATGTCATGAACAAAAGGTAGCGGACAAAAAGTAGATGAGAACACCAAATGCTCTAGTGTAGACAATCTTATTCCCACAGAAAATCTTTATTCTGGAAAAGCTTTTTTTACCTTAAATGTTTGTCAGGTTTGAGTAAAGTGTTGATGCGATTGACTATCCAGCTAAAAAGGCGCCCGTAGAGTGCTTTGGCCATGGCATCTCTGACATCAGTGGCTTTTTCCACAGTGTTGGGACGAATAATTGTTTCTCCTCGAGTCACTACACAGTGAGAGGTGAGGGCCTCTTGCAGTTCATCTGCCTGAATACACAGCAAGGATGCACCTAGGAAGGAAGGTCACAGGCACAGCTCAGAGGCAGATTTTGGAAGTGAAAATACGCATATCTGCAATCAAAGCTGGAAGTGCAACATATTATGAATAAGGGCCAAATCAAAGTCTTGAACTATGACTAATGCGGGCGTTCATGCCAAACAACTGTCAGTATTTAATCTAGTCACCAACCTTCCTAGCTTCCACTGCAGTCGTTAAGTCATTCAAAGCAGAGGCCTGTAGGTTGTAAATTGCTTTATTAAGGAGGCTTCTAAATTGCTTTATCAAGGAGGTTATTTCTCCAAACTGTCTACAGAGAAATGCTAGGGAATCTAGGTGACTATGTCAGGAGTATGTAAATTGTGAGGTGTGACTATCCCTCTCAGTTATAATCCATCCATATAAGCCACTGCTGTCCTCCTTCTGCTCCAAAATAGGGGTTCTTCTTTCCCAGTTCCACAATATTTTTCTATCTATGGTAGGAAAACATGCAAGAAGATAGCATGAGGACTTCATTATCTCCCCACTTGTAGTTACTGAGAAAGAGTAGTAACTTTCTTAATAATCTTTGCCCCTTTCCCTCCTCTGTATCCTGGCAGCCTACAGTGTAAGGTTTCCCTTCCAAAGAATTAGTGAGCCATATTGCAACAGACACAAGTGGGGAACAAGCAATGACTATCTGAGAAAGAAACTGGGAAAAAAACCTATTCAATGTGTTAATGAGGTTCTCCATCAAATGTTCAAATAACCTTGGAAAAAATCCAAAGATTTTCTTTTCAAGCATCTGCAGTATTAGTCATGTTTCCTGAATACCAGTGAACTGGTTAGTCAAATAAGCTGCATAACATGGAAGATGTTTTCTCTTTGCATTTGAATTCAGGTGGGCTTGGAATTAATCTATCTTCAGCATTTAATTATTCTTGCAAAATTTCAATGTGAATACAGTTTTCATGGATAACTCTCCTGCAACAAAAGAAATTCACTACCAAAACACTAACGGAAACCAATCTTAAATCAAGAAAAAACACTCACAATTCTCAAGGGCTACTGGATTGGAAATGTTGCTCTTGTCAATCATATGTTCAGATACTACTGCAGAAAATTCAATGTTACCCACATTTAAAATGGCAGCCAGGACACTGTACACACTTCCAAGTTCCTGAAAAGTATATTAAAAAAGATGCAATAGTTAACAGCCAGATAGATTTGTCATTTTGTTTTGTGCAATGGGCATGTGTGCGTGTTGTTTCCTGTTGTCTGCCACATGCTTCCTACTTTTAGGAATACTGTTCTCAGCAGTTATTCCCTGTTCTGTACTCAGCATAGTCTTTCAAGTCTAAGACACCAAAGAGGGCAAGACAAACTATAACCTAATCTTTCTTCCATACTTGTCAACAGGACATGATTGACATGGAGCAGGGGAAGCACAAAACAGTGGTGAACATAATCCTCTTACACAGAAAGAACTTGGAGGTTATTTATATCCACCCTTGACCATGTCTGCAGGTACAACCATGTCTAAAAATTAATACCCAGATCAACAAAACTGTAAAAAAATCTGCATCTGTGTTTCTTGGAAACAAGGTACTCCAAACAATAGGTCTGCAACAGCTCCCACTGATGTCATCAGGAAAAGTTTCACTGGGAGAAGAGTGAGACCTCACATCTCTGATTTGGCAAAGCACTTTACTCCTCAAAATGTCAGTTAGAAACTGTGTACTCATCAAAGCACTTTAGTATGAACTTTAACATATTTAAATTCCATATTATTTAGTAGGTTCTGAAGGGGATTCTGCCTTGAAAAAGGCTAACATTAGCCTGGACAGTGAAGAGGTACAGACAGTACATTATTTTAAGTACTTATATATGGCAAATAAAATCATATTTGCAATTAATGAAATAATGATGTCATTGCAGGTTTGACTTAGTTTTGAACTGTGAATTTTCATCTGAACTGTGGACATCTGTATACTTGATGATTAAGAGTATTTTCTACTCAGAAATGCTGAGGTGTTCCTGTAAAGCAGACAAGGTTTGAAGCTTGGAATCTGTGATACTATATATTTTGAGGCACGCAGTAATAGTGTATTTTTTAAATAGCAGGTTTAAAAGCTTTACAGTAGTTTTATAAGAAACAGTTCTGTAAATTTGATTGGTATTTTATAATGATGGACTTTTCATAATTGCACAGCATTTTATTCCCTCATATTCAATAGTTTGCTGGTATCATGTCAGGCATCATTTACTCAGATAAAATCCTTAATTGCTTTAGAATTCTTGATCTTGTTTTCAACACTTTCAGAAGTTAATCTAGCAGTTAATAAATTAATTAGTCCAGTGACAGCAAGACAAACTAGACAAGCTCACTCTAAAAAATTATGCTCAGAATAATTGGCACACAATTTACCTGGGTTTTAAGCTTAGGGACACAGATGAAATGCAAAGAAATACATAGCTTAACGTCTGCTGTTATGCTGTGTACAGTATGTATAGCCTTTTCCAGTGTGTTTGAAATCTGGCTTGATCTGTCTCATACAGCATGATTACTGTCCACCTCAAACAGTCTTTTCCTATTAATTTTGCCATGCAGACTGAAATTAAAACAGTGTGATTTTAAGATGGGGAGTAGTGACAGCAGTTTCTATTAAAGCCTGCCAATCCATTAAAAATAAAAGAAATAAAGCTTTGTTTAGTTCTCAGTTTTAGTTAAAGTGGAGAAGATACTCTGTCCAAGGTTTTCTGCCAATAAAACATGGAACACGCTTCTATAGAACTTCCTCTGTGCACTGGGATGCATGTCAAAGCTTAAGGCTGTGTTACTAAAAAGTGATCTTAGAAAAGGAACTCATTGTCTTACAGTATCTTTTTGTCACTGAAAACAAATTGTCTCGGCACATGTATCCTATATCAGAACCTCAGTGGGGGAAGAAGACTTCTCTGTTCCTTCAGTCTTGCAAACACAGCCTCAGACAGGCTAATTCACCCTGTGGAGAATGTAAGGCAGGCTAATGCAGATGGGGCTCACATGTAAACACAGTTGGTTCCTATGGTACTCAACCTGCTTCTGAAACTGTGGGGGTTCTACAGGTAGATAATTCTTTAGAGATTCAGCTCACAGTGGCTTGCTGAATTAATCAAGTGAAGATCCATGCTAGAACTGCACAATGCAGCTAGTGACCTAGTTCTAAGTGGATCTTCAATATGTAAGGAAGGTCTCTTTTGGATGGTCAGGATTATTGTCTTCATTCATCCAAGTGAACAAAAGAATGGGAACAAAAACAGACTTTCTGCTTTTCATGGTATAAATTAGGACTTATCAAGGTCTCTGGTGCTGTGACAAAACTGCTGTCAGCGCTGAGCTGTGCATATCCTTCCATGCTGCTTCTGGAAAGATGAAAGTACAGGTGTGAAAGGATGTGCTAGTACAGGTGTGATATTACTAACTGCAGTTGCAAATAAGCATGTAGAGGAGAAAGAGACTGTGAATGCCACCGCTACTATGACTTAATGCAAAACGAGTATGGAGGAACAGAATAGATTAATAAATCTATTCTGCTAGCTATTCAAATATTTACATTGAGGGAAGCCAGAAATATTCAACTGAAGTGAGTAATCTTCTGTGAAAAGCTCCTTAAAACACGCAGTTTTGTCGAAGAAATTAAAAAATACATCCACTTTGCAGCGCTAGTGCTATATTTCACAGATGCTATATGGATCATAGTCCTACTATCATTTGTGATAAAGTTAGTCAGTGGTAAACTACAGCCATGATGCACCACTTCTCCCAGGAAGAGAGAACTAGGGTGCAGGATGAGGTTTCCTTCCCTTGCATCCTACTCCATAAATCCAGAGGCCTGTTTTTATTTTAATTACACCAAAGACAGCCTGAGGAGAGGGGGTTTAATGGCCAGCAGAACAATGATATGACCAGTTAATGTTTAGTGATGAGATTCACTCCAATGGGATGTAAAAACTTCATTTTACTTTACCCCTGGAGTTGTGAAAATGTAATGAGTTCATCAAAACTCAGATCAACTCAATGAATTTTTAGGACTCTCACCGTGGACTTAATCTTAAAACAGAGATGAGACTCATATTCACAGACCTAAAATTATAGGCTAATAAATAGTTACAACATAATTTTCTATGCATTTAATTTGTAAAAGCCTTTTTTTCCCAATTACTAAGCTGTGCTGTGTTCATTGATTTCAAAGTCTTGTTGACTAATATAATTTTATTAGTTTATCAATGCCATGAAACCTTAAAAATTTAAATGCGGTAATATAACAGTAAGTTGATCATGCAATATCCTAAAACATAAACACACTACTGCTAAATGAATAAATTAACAAGGGATATTATTTGAATGCTTTATACAAGCTTTTCCTGATCAAGGTAGCTATTAAAGTTTACAAAACAAAAAATAATAAAAAAGGGTTATCAGCACTCACCTCCAGTGTAAAACCTATGACTTTAAAGCACTGTTCAATTGATTCAAACTGAGACTTATAAAAGCTATTGTTCATGAAATCTTGCACTATTCTGAAATGATCATTCTGCAGATATCTGAAAGAGTTGATAGATACAGAGTTAGAATGTAAATGAAGTTGTGAATTCAACACCGCATTCCTTAGTAATAAATTTAAGTAAAAATAAACTGCATTACCTGGGAGGTCTATATTCTGACAGTTTATAATGTGCCAGTTTTTTCTTTTCCGCCAGACCAGCATAAATATAATAAAAAATATGGAAATTTTTCTCTCCTCTGAAACAACAGAAACAACAAACTGCTTTAGTAACATAACTGTTACACTTAATGATGACATACATGCTATTATTAAATAGCTATTTTAGTAACAGGCAAGGCTCATGCAAACTGACAGAGGACTCTGAAAGAAGCTTTATTGACAAGTTCCTGTGAAGTGAACACCCTTTCTGTGCCATTGTATACTTGTTTCGAAGCTGCCAGGGTGGCTGCTCAGAGCTACAACCAGCTAAATGCTGCTCTGCCTTTGATGCAATTGGTAGATGCTGGGTGAGATACAGCATGTTGCTCACCACTAGCATTAAATGGGCTGCTTAACCTCCAGTTATTTTTAAAAAATCTTCTGACCATGGGAGAGCTATACACTCCTGTTTCAATGAATCCAGTATGTTTGCTGTGCCCTTTAGCCCTAAACCAAGCACATAAGCAGACATTCAGCAAAAGGCCTTATGACTTGGCATCCTTTGCCTAACAATTAGGTGCCCAAACCCAGGACAGGAGGTTTATTGCACATCCAAGGTTCCTGTGCAACTTAGGAGGAAGAACTAGATGCTTAGATGGAAATTTGCAACCACCACTGAGCCTTGAGATAGCCAAGTCAGTCACTATGAAATGGCAAAAAGGAATTGTGTTCAAAGCCCTGCTTTCTGCATGAACTGAGGTGTGTCTCAGGAGCACCATTACGTGCGTCTTTGAAACAGGATCGGAGCCCAGTACACTCCTCTCTACATGGGGGGTGCCAAGATCAGAGTCCAGGGCCAACTTAGTTAGCATATTTTACTGTGGACAGTCAGTAACAGAAACGAAAATCAATTTAAGGAGTAGAAGCAGATCTCTTATCTTCCCTCTTTGTATCTTAACCATTAGGTTGCAGAGCCATGCTTTGCACACTCTCTGAAACCTCACTGTGTCCTGATGGTTTGTGCATTCTCTTGGAAAGGTAGGAGAACCTGTAGGTTCAAAATCTCTTGGCTTGACGTAAGTCTGGAACTTGAGTCTCCCTTTTCTGGGTAATCAGTCACCACTTTTCTGCAAAAAGTCATTCCTAGCTCTCCACGTGAGTTTGGGAGTCAGGTTCTCCTAAACAGCAGAACAGACTGCCCTTGCAATGCAGGTACCTGAACGCCCGTTCGCTGCCCTGGCACAGCCACAGGGACCAGCCACAGGGACCAGCCACACAGAGACCTCAGGGAAGAGGCTAACATGCTCCCACAACCAGCTTCAGCTGCCCTTGCAAGTTCACACCTTAAAATTTAACCTCCTACAGTGGCTCTCACGTTAAACTGTTTGGTGGCATTTTCTTGTGAATCCACACATCTAAACAGCTACCTAAATAGCATTTGAGGCATGTAAATTCTTCACTATCTTCCTGTCTCCGTGTGTGGCAAAATATAAACTGACAGTCACAGAACAAACACATGAAAAGTGATGAAAAAAGTGGTATTTTGAGAAAAAAGCTGATCTTATTCTGAAAAAGCAGTTTTTGTGCTTATGTTCAACCAGGGAAAACCCCACAATTTCATAAAATTGCCTCTAACTTTAAATTTAGTGAAACATTCACAGTGATACTTAGATACTTAGATCAGCAAGCAGAAAAATTTAAGTCAGTGACAACATTCCTTGTCTCAAATTTGGTTTTTCATATTGTTATTATGGCAGAAATAGAGTTGCCAAAATATTTTTTACTTGGATGTCCTATATTTTTGGATAGAAAATACATGTCAATATTTTAAAATAACTGGAAATGCCATTTAATTTTACTGTCATTTTATGTTACGAGATACACACATGACAGATGGATCTGTTCTGCATTTCGTCCATAACCCTTTCTAACCAAAATGGAACACAAGCACGTTGCAAGCAAACAAACAAACAAACAAGCTACAATATTAGAGGAAACGCAGAAGAAATAAATCCAAATGATATACTTGACATAATACTTCAAAATTCCACAAAGACATTTATAACTAAACTATTAGAAAGTTTTTAATTCTTTACACATTCTAATACACTTTATATATCATATATATATTTTCATGAGATTTGTTTAAATAACCCAGGAGGCAATGAAAAAAAAATCAGGAATAGTTTTCAGCTAACTTACAGATTTATAAACTATTCATATATCATTTATGAGAAAAAATCCCAGTACCTTATTAATTTTCATGTTTTGATCAAAGATAATTTCCTGCATTGTAGGCCTACTCTGTAACACCCAACTGAGGTAAAATGTAATTTTTATACTTACACTGCCTGGTGAACAACTCTGGATTTTTCAAGGAGATACTCTGAAATCTGGGCTCCTACTACAGTGCCACCACAAGTGAATTTCATTTCCAAATATTTTCCAAATCTGCTCGAGTTATCATTGATGATAGTGCCTGCATTCCCAAATGCTTCTACAAGGTTATTAACCTGGAGGATCTTTTCCTGTAGAGTCCTGTTATTAGCCTGGATATGAAAGATATTACTTCAAATTACCAGTAATCACTCAAATATGTTCATTTTTAAGTGTTTCTTTCCTCTTCTAGTTGTTATTGTAAAGTGTGATGTCATCAGAGCAGCCATTCCCATGTGACTCATATGGAAAGAAAGACGTATATATCATGAAAACTCTCAGAATACAGCAATCTGCAGAACTAATGGCTGGCTGGAAGAGATCACACACATAATGACAATGACACCACCAGAACTAATCAGTTTCTGTGGTCCAGCACTCTGCAATGGCCAGCCTGCTTTCAGGATCCTCGCTAGCATCTGCTTACTGCTGCACGGCACCTTACCAACAGATCAGTTTGCTTGTATCTCACCTGGGACATGCAAAAATGGCATTTTATTTAGACAATTATGGTGACCGCTTCCCAGAATGAGCATGTCCCACTGACAGCAATGTGGTTGTAGAAGGAGGTGAAAAACTACAAAAGTACCGTTAGGGTGATTTGAAGACAATTAAACAAGGGACAAAGTCACAGCCCTCACTGCAGTGGGTATTTCCTTGCGGAATCCCCAACACATTTTCAAGTGACCCTAGTTCAGGAGGGAGGAAGGGGTAGACAGATCTGCATCACGTTCCAATCTAACTTTACAGAAGTCCTTTGGAAAATGTATTACAGTCTTGCCCCCTTGCCAGTGCCCCGTCCATAGGTTCAGTCAACTAGGCATAAGATCCAAAGCCTTACAGAAGCATCCCCTTTGAAACATACCTTGCCCAGGACAGTGAGCTGCTGGACCAGAAGATGGGCACTTTGTGTCTTGCCAGCTCCACTTTCTCCAGAAATAACGATACACTACAGAGAACAAGAGCATGATTCTGAGCTCATTACGTATCTCTCAGCCTGACAATATAAATAATTAAGACACCTCATATATACCTGATCAGAGTTGTATGTCACCATGGACTGATAACCTATGTCAGCAACAGCAAAAATATGAGGAGGGTTGGCAGTCCGTTTGGCTCCAATATACAGTTTGGAATGCTAAGTGTAAGAAAAATGAAAATGTTATCAGTGCCCCTTAACAACTTTTTTTTTTTTTTAAATCAGAACTTAGTTTTATTTTCAGATTAGTGTATAGCATGCTGAGGTTACCAGCAGTAATCCTTTCTGAGTGAGCTGTTACCACGCTCACTATATCATTAATCTGTATATAGTCAGTACTACAAGAACTGCTAAAAAAGACGAAACATAATTTGGTATGATGTCAGCCCTGATTATGCTATGAAACTCAAATTATTAGAAGAGAATTTAACGACATCAAGGACCAACTTACCACAGAATCACAGAGGGGCGAGGGTTGGAAGTGACCACAGGAGACCATCTGGTCCAACCCCCTGCTAAAGCAGGTTCACCTAAAGCAGCTTGCACAGGATCACACACAGGCAGGGTTTGAGTATCTCCAGAGAAGGAGACCCCACAGCCTCTCTGGGCAGCCTGTTCCAGTGCTCTGTCACCCTCAAGCTAAACAAGTCCCTCCCCATATTCAGACGGAACTCCCTCTGTTGCGGTTTGTGCCCGTTGCCCCTTGTCCTGTCGCTGGGCACCACTGAAGGAGCCTGGCCCCAGCCCCTGGACACCTGCCCCTAAGGTATTTGGGTGCATCGGTGAGATCCCCTCTCGGTCTTCTCTTCTCCAGGCTGAACCGGCCCAGCTCTCTCAGCCTTTCCTCATCAGGGACACGTTCCAGTCCCCTCATCATCTTTGCAGCCCTCGGCTGGACCCTCTCCAGCAGTTCCCTGTCTCTCTTGAACTGGGGAGCCCAGAACTGGACACAGCACTCCAGATGCGGCCTCACCAGGGCACAGCAGAGGGGGGGTCACCTCCCTCGACCTGCTGGCCACGTTGCCCCTAATGCCCCCCAGGGTACCACTGGCCTTCTCGGCCCCACGGGCACACTGCTGGCTGACGGGCACCTTGGTGTCCAACAGGGCTGCCAGGCCCTTCCCCGCAGAGCTGCCTTCCAGCAGGTCAGCCCCAGCCTGCGCTGGTGCGTGGGGTTACTGCTCCCCACGTGCAGGACCCTACACCTGCCCTTGTTGAGCTTCAGGAGGTTCCTCTCTGCCCAGCTCTCTGGCCTGCCCGGGTCTCGCTGAATGGCAGCGCAGCCTCTGGGCTACCAGCCGCTCCTCCCAGTTTGGCATCATCGGCAACGTTGCTGAGGGCACACTCTGCCCCTTCATCCAGGTCGTTGGTGGATAAGCTGAACAGGACTGGACCCAGTACAGGCCCTGGGGAACACCGCTGGCTACAGGCCTCCAGCTGGACTCTGCGCCGCTGATCACAACCCTCCGAGCTCTCAGCCCACCTCACTGTCGCCCCATCTAACCCACACTCCTGAGCTTGCCTGTGAGGATGTTATGGGAGATGGTGTCAAAAGCCTTGCTGAAGTCAAGGTAGACAACATCCACTGGTCTCCCCTCACCTACCCAGCCAGTCATTCCATCACAGAAAGCTATCAGATTGGTCAGGCATGATCTCCCCTGCGTGAATCCATGTTGACTACTGATAACCTTCTTTTCCTTCACATGCTTACAGATGACCTCCAGGATGGGCTGTTCCATCACCTTTCCAGGGATGGAGGTGAGGCTGACCAGCCTGTAGTTTCCTGGGTCCTCCTTCCTGCCCTTTCTGAAGACTGAAGTGACATTGGCTTTCCTCCAGTTCTCAGGCACCTCTCCTGTTCTCTATGATTTTCCAAAGATGATGGAGAGTGGCTTCGCAATAACATCTGTCAGCTCCCTCAGCACTCAGAGGTGCATCTCCTCAAGGCCCATGGATTTGTGGGTGTCAAGTTTGCCTAAATGATCTCATAATTTGGTATTCCTAAACTAAGGGAAAGTCCTCCTTTCTCCATACTTTCTCTCTTGCCTCCAGGGTCTGGGAGTCCTGAGGGCTGGCCTTAGCAGTGAAGACTGAAGCAAAGGCAGTACCCAGTCACTCTGCCTACTCTGTGTCCTTTGTCACCAGGGCACCCACCTCATTCAGCACCCCACCCACATTTTCTGTAGTCATAACACAAATACTCGTATTTTAATGGAAACTTGTGTTACAAAAGAACCAAACCTAGATTTTCACACCTGTGAAGAATAAATATCTATGTTCCGAAATGGATTGACAGCAATGAGAATGTCCCCAACATATGTGTAGATCTGATCCTTGGCGTAACCCTTCTGCAACTGCTCTGTTACTGTATTCTGATGGAGAAAGAATAGGAACATTGAATCACACAGGGAAAAAAAACATTAGAAAATGCAGAAATTATTTATATAGTTATAATGAGTGAGGACAGGTAGAGAAGGTATTGATAGTTAGGAATACAACTGTTTATGATCACAAATGAGTAACACTTTCAAACACACTGGTATTCCTAAATGCTTGTGTCCAAACTCACTTTGAACAATATATACTTATAGATCCCCAAGGGGCTGTAGAAAAATGAGTTAAGAAGTACTGCTTTAATTCAATTAATCAAAGGTTTCCATGAGACAGTCCTGTCTTCATTTCTAACACTACGGCTTCATCTAGCCCATCAAGCTAGAGCCATATGCTTGAATTCATAACTGCCATTACAGCTGCTCTTAACATTACTGTCATTTATGATAAGACACAAACGTTCAACTGTTTGGATCCTATTCATGTAAACAATCGGGCATCTTTCTATATAAATAACCAGCCTCTGCTGTGATTGTTCGTTGCTGCTGCAGAGCCAGTTCCCGCTGAACCAAGAAAAACAAGGTACCCAGTTTCTTGACATAACTTCCCTCAGCTGCTTCTGCATACAGAGCCGGGTATGTAAAGTGCCTGGTTAGGTTTCCAGTCAAAACAGGACGTGAGAACTGGATGAAGACATTCAAACCAGCCTCAAGACTATTCTGAGGTACGTGTGAAAATATCAGGCCCTATTTCCACTGGAACAGAATGACTGGCAACTACAGAAGGATTGCTTTCCCTCCTCATCTATCTGTTCCCAGTGTTGTGCACTCTGTTCTCTCCAGTGCACTTAAAACCTGATTTCTCAACAACTGAAGAGGTTAAATTTCCTTCACAGGAAAAAACCTAAGGAGAAAACCTGGGTTTTCCATTGCCTTGATAACTCTTCCCTTTTTTGGGTTTCAATGCCACATAGTTTTGGCCATAACTAGATTCCCATTAACAGATTTTTTTAGGGGAATTTCTGCCCTTTTTGAAATTATTTCTTGCACCAGTAGAAGGTCTCCTGGTTTGCTCTTCTGATGGGGTTATATAAACTGCAAGAAAAGTTTGCATGGAACAGTTCTGAGAAGCTGCTATTAATATGTAAAAGAGGTTTGAAACTGTATTTGATTTAGTAACATATCACATAGTCAAATAATGCCTTTAGGTGGAGGATTCCTGAGGACTTTCCTGAGAATGCTCCACCTCTGAAGAGATGGGATAATCTTCCAGCTTGTCTTGTTTTTTTGTGTGTCTTCTCTTTAGCTCAGATTTTTTATATGCTTCATGGCAAAAGACAAAACCCAGTTTTGCTAGCATATGGCTATTCCCAATATTTAAAAAATGCTTAAATTTGAGTTTTGTGAAATAGACAAAGTTTGGATTAGCTCAGTAAATATTAACCAAACACTAAGCTACTATAACCCAACTCTTGGAAGATGGAAGATGTTCTGTGGGCTGTTAACATTATGCAGTTTACCAGCTCAAGAGCCACATTTAGTATTCTGGACTGACAAAGATACAATATACCAGAGAAGTTTTACAGATAAGAGAATGTGAATTACATTCTATGCACAGCCCGGTAGAGGAAGAATGACAGTTTCTTTACAACCACTGATGGCCTCTAAGACCTGCAGATAAAGTGCTGTGGCCCGATTCCTCTTTCTGGTTTTGAAGGTTAAAGCATAAACACAACAGATTTCCCCCCTCTCTTATGCATGTTCCTCTGCTCCCAGTGGACTGATTTTTGAACTTTGACAAACCAGTGAGATTTGTAACCAGTAATTTCGTCAAAAGTTCAACAGAAGACATTGACAGGATAGAGCCTCAGCAGACATGCATTGATCCGAATGCACCTCCACACCAAAGTAAGTCCGTGGGGATCCAGCCTAGGAAAGTACGGTAACCTAGTTTAAGACAACTCTAGATGTCCAAGCAACAGGGAAGAATGTGCTTGTACTTGGACCTGGACCAATTTCAGGTTAACATATAATTGCAAACTAGATATTTAGGTGTAATAAAATCCAGCAACATAAATCCTGTCAAGCAAATGGTGCTACAATACTGCTCGGTCTAAGGCTGTAACTGCAGAGCGTGTTTTAGCTTTGAGTTGGACTCACTCCTGACACAGTACATCTCATCTAAAATGTTTTCCATAAACTGGTAAAATGCCATTGTACACTTACAAAATTGAAGTTTGACAATATAGTTGAACTTGAAAATCAACAGCACACTATTGTGTTTCAATATGTGATTACCCCTCTTCAGGGAAGTGTGAAAAAGGAGGCTCTTACCTCATCCAGTACTTCCAGGGTTGCTAAATCATCTACTTCTTCCTGGTTTGAAACTAGTGACTTACTGTAGTTCCCTTTCTTTGTATGAATACGTTCAAATCTAGAAAAGACAGACATGTGATTTCCTAA
This sequence comes from Falco naumanni, assembly GCF_017639655.2. Taxonomy (NCBI): domain Eukaryota; kingdom Metazoa; phylum Chordata; class Aves; order Falconiformes; family Falconidae; genus Falco; species Falco naumanni. The sequence continues at coordinate 44,231,020 of NC_054057.1, read as the reverse complement.
TGTAAGAAAACAGAGATTTTGCAACTGTAACCATCTTGAAGGCAATTCAGCCAAAACATTCCAGCTTTGCACTTTTCCAAATTCAAACACATGAATGAATGAATAACAGGACAGGATAGAACTCAGTGCAACACACTCGTACTTGACAATTCAAAATCTATGGTTTGATCCCACAACTGATACCATGAAGAAATTTTCCACTGTACAGATCCCTGCTTGATCACTCGAAGTCTAGAGCTATGCAGTACAGGGTAAGAAAGAACACATGTATAAAGCATGTAACAGTCAAATTCTGGCACCTACCTGAGAAAAGAAAAATGATCCAGATAAAGATTATATATATGAAAGATCCAGGGGCGTATGATGAAACAATATCACAAGAATGATGCAGACAAAGCACTCAGGATGGAAACACTTCTAGCTTAGTAATGACAATGCTCTAAAGCCTGGCTGAGATGACCACATTGTAGAGCAAAGTGCTACAGAACCACTAGGGTATGTGAAATACATCCTGACCAAGAAGAATTTTCTTGGACTCTACAGGAAAAAAATAATACAAAATAAGGGAAAAAAAATCAAATTTTTTTCTTATTGGGGTAAACTTCAATTAAATTTGTCTTAAAGTGGAATTATTTTTATTTTTTAATCAAACCAAAGAAAATTTTATGCAATCTTACAGAGAATAGCAAGAACATTCCCAGAGACTTGGATTATTCTCTATCCAAGAGTAAAGGCATTGCTAAAAAAAGCAAAAGCAAAAGCAGCGAATGCAAGGTTTACAATTCATGTTATTTCACTTGCTTTATGAGATGGGGGAAAATCAGGGAAAGGGAAACTGGGTATGTAACAGCAGAGTTCACAAATTGAATCAAGCTCTGATGTGTAATACGGCACAAGCACGGAAAGATTATCAAGGAAATCTGATATGGCCTCACTCCCCTTGATACTATATGTAGGAAGGCACCTCTCAAACACATGGAACATACACCTGAGGCAGCTGTAAATGGAGACAGCAGGGAAACCGTGTTGTGTGAAATGGGCAAATGATGCCCTTCCAAACTGAGTGCAATCAAGATCTGAAAGATGGAAGTGCAGGCATGAGTGCACTTCATCTAGCACTTCTTTCAGTTTTTCTTGTCTCTCACTATTGTTCTGTGAGGGTGACAGAATGGCATGTCCTCACCCAGGTGCCAGTAATGGCGCAGTTTCTTCCTCCCTTATGTAGATGCCAGGTACCACTGGGGTCTTCCCATTGTTCAGAGTGCAAAGGCAGGAATTTCACACCCACAGCTGACTAATCCTGCAACCTTAATATGAAGACACAAACATGTAAGACTTAATTTCAAAAGCCAGCCCAGTTTCACGGTCTCTGTGCCAGTATCACAGCACAATATTCAGTGTGGAGGCCAAACGACCAGGAAGCACGATGAACAGAATGTATCAACAGTATCTACATTGCCCTGACAGAAGACAGGGACCAAGCCTTGCCAGTTTTACACCCAGCTGCTTTGCAGGCAGACTACTGTCAAACTGTTGTTAGGGCCCTGGAGCTGCATGGGAAAGCAACCCACTTCCAAATGTTTCTTTCAGTATTTAATACAGGACAAAAAAGACTGTTGTAGATATAGTTGTAAGGATGATGGTGAGGCTGAATTACATGGAAGTGAAAAGCAATGGGAATACTACGCAGCACAGTCTCAGAGCCTTGCTACTGCCATGCAGCACAGAACATGCAACACGTGGACCTATTCCATCATGAACAGTGCAAATAGACAAAAAAAGATGCAGGAGGAGCACATGTCTGTGGGGGAAGAAAGGCAGCTTTTGCTGCAATAAACCCATAACTGGGCTGTAATTTGGTGTGTATTTAGATACGCTGAAGCAGAAAACACACAGGAAAACAAGCAGGCAGCATCAAAAGGGATGGGCCACGTGTAAAGGAACCACACATCTCCTAGGTTCAACCTCTTCTTCCCTTTCTTTTGGAACTCATTTATACCACAAGAGCTGCCCTGGTAGTACTGTCCTTGGAACAACACTGTGAGGCAATTTTTGGTTATATGTACACCCAGGTTGTATTAAATATGAAAATTAATATAAAAGGTAATATTTAAGATTCAAATTAACTTTTCAGCCTTGCATGGTCTGCTGCTGCTTGATTTGCATTCACCAGATAACAGGTATTTGCGCATTCAAAGCCAGAGATGCAGGCAAAATCCTACCCCCTCAACAGCAATCTGTCCCCACTATAACTCACACTCCTATTTCTGCCTCTTCTTAACAGTTTCAGTTGAAAATTTAAATTTGGACAGTTGAAACAATTTATCCTTTCTTCCTGCATGAAGGTAATTTTGTGTCCAGAGGATGCATCTAATACCAGTATGACTTTGAGAAAGACCTATCAACATGTACATGAGGGAAAGATGAGGGAAGTGCAGGACTATGTCAAGCTCTGCTCTGTTTTTTCCATTGCCAAAGGAAGACACAAAACAAGACATCTGTCAAGTTGTGTTTTCCATTTCTAGTGGAATTGTTACACATTGAACACATTTTTTTTTAAATGTTACTGCATATCAGTGAGAGAGTGATATTTCCCAATTGATATGTTTCAATTACCATCTTTCATTTGATGTAGGAAGCTAAAAACTGCCTTGCAGGAAGGGAGGAAAACACTCCAGTCATGGAGACATTTGTTTGGTGGGTTTTTTTCCTTTTAAGGAAACAATCTCTATTTATGCCAGGGAAGTTTAATTACATAAAATTGATTCTCCTGTAATCTTCTTCAGCTGACATTATAAGAACACTAGTGCTTGTTAAACCAGATTATATTCTCTATTCTCCAGAGTACAGCAGAACAGCAGTTTTGCAGAACACAGTATTTTTCTGCTTTGCTGTCAAAGGGCACAGACCCCTCAAGGGCAGTTATACTGCTTCACTTCCTAAAACTCCAGCCACTTAAAACCCCCCACATCAGTGCTGTTGGCATCAATGCTGAAATTTCATTATCATCATGCACATAGACATTGTGAACTGAAATGACCATGTTTCTCTGTTCTGTTCAGAAATTATTTGTTGGAGGCATTAGATCTCACAGCCATTCTCAACAAGCAATTCAAGCAGCTAAAGGCCAGAAAAATCAACTCAGTATGGACAAGAAAATGAGTCAATGCAACATTGTTTCTGGGCATTCTCCTTCATGCCCTACACATCCATCCCACCCCCCCTCCCCCCACTTATCTTTCAAGATTCAGTTAAATCAAGATGAGGCAACTGCAGCTTTTTCTTCTTCAAATTGTCAGAACGTATTTAAAAGATTTTTGATAGTTCCAAAAATACCACAAAAAGGGAAGTGTGACTCATGATGCCCTGTTGAACTCTCTGCCTAAGCTGGTTGGAGAATCATCTATAGACTAAAAAGTGACAGGAAAAGTGCTAGCCTTACTCAGGATGAAAAGAAGAAACTAAACGTAATCAAATTTGCTGTAAGGTGAACATGGGAACAGCTGTACACCTCCCAGCAGTTACAAATAGCATTTAAAGTGACAAACAGAAAAGCACTAACACAGAGAAACCTGTACAGGATCTGTCATTGCTAGTGATTGTATTTCTCTGGAGGCTGCATACAGCAATATTAATTCACACTTAAAAGCAAAGTTTTGTCTTTGACAGATGTATCTGGTGAAATATGCTTAAATAAAACCATAGTCTTACATCTACGCAAAATCTGTAGCTGAATTTAGACAAATGTATTGATAAGACTCCAGCTGTGCACAACGCTTTGCAGACAAACCTGCGCTCCCTCTATGCTTAAATGATTGTACAGCACTGGCTGCAGTCTCAGAGAGCTGTGCTCAAGCTCATGCAATGTTGCTGAGAGCACAGTGCTCCTCAGCAGAGCTACGGGGCTTTTGATTCAGAGATGGCCCACATCTCGCTAATTGGGTCATGTCCTGCTCTGCATGATCTGTTTGCCAAAGTCTGTGCTGGTTTACCATGCCCTGCAAAAAAGCTCGTTATTGGTACTTCAGAACAGCCTCAAGAAATGGCTGCATCCCTGACAAATTTCGGGGGAAAATATTTGTTCTTAACCGAGCAAATAAGAGATCTCTAAAAGGCTCATTGGGATTGGTTCTTTATTGCCCTCATGAGTCAGGCACATGCTCTACGGTCAGGATCATACTGAGATGAAGGACGAAGCTCCAAATGTAAGCAATGCCTGGTGAGGTATTCCCCCTTCAGGAGAAATGAGTTGCTGAGCAAGTGAACTGACACAACAGTAAAGCAGCAGTTGCAGAGCATTACTGCCATGGAGACCTGAATGCAGGAAGAACTTCTTTCTCTTGCTTTGCTTCAGGAGGTAAACTATTCTTCATTCAGGCGTTGCTGCTGTCCATTGTATTATATGGAAGCATATTCTTAACCTGCTGTAAAGATGTGTACTAGCTAGAAGCGTAGGAGACTGGAGATCTGCTTATTCTAAGGCCTGCGTTGCCAGAAACAATTTATTGCTTCTGTGGCTTGAGAGCAGTTTGCAGCACAGCCATCCTATACAGGAGTATCCTCAGTGCAGGAATTACAACTTCTTGTTGGTACAACAAAGCCCACACTGAGTTAGTCACAGGAGAGGAAGAAATGGCTCAAAATACTCAAGGTTTAGCCTAGAACTCCAAAGCCTCAGGTTTAAGCCCCTACTCTGATACATATTTCATCTGCAGACCTTGACCAAGTCAGCACTGGACTCTGTGAGCTACCTTACTCTGCTCCTCAAACTGACTTTGTCAAGCTAGTGTAGTGATGTCCTACCCTCCACTACAGCCTGTCCGGCAGAAATGAACTTGAAGGATTTCTGTCAGCTGCTTTCCCCTAGCAGGATGAGTCAGAGAGAGAGTGAACACCCAGAAAATAATTGACACAGGTCTGCACAATCAAGCGAAGTCATGGAAGGAAACTATATGGTACTCCTTGTTTTTAACCGGGGTGAATAAACTGACAACCACCTTTGTGCATGTTGTACATGAACTTACCCCCTGAACCTTCCAAATAGTTAAAGAGAGAAATTGTTTAGCACCCTGTCACTGGATTTCAGTGCTACCCCTACATGGCTGACACAGGACAAAGTCTTAGGAGAGTAACTCATTTCACCCAAAATCCCTTTCTCTGAATCATGTTGCAGTAGAATAGGTCTCTTACCCATATTTATTCAGAGGGCATATAAAGATGAGGCTCTTAACTTGGGGACCAGAGTCAGTTCCTGAAATCTAGGTGCAGTGAATATCCCTCACATATGCAGCTCATTCTGGAATGAGTCATAATTCCCAGAAAATACACACTGTACTAATCATTGCATATTTCTGAAGAGATTATTGTAAAAGCAGTCAAGATTAAGACAGCCAAACAATTCAAGATAAGTCTTTACAAGCCTGTCAGGTGTAGTATGCGACAGTTCTGAAGGTCGTTTCAAAGACAGCTATTTCTGTTGCAAAGTAAGACTCTTTACAATGCAGTTTTTCCCCCTCATTCAGCTTAGCAAGAAGTGTATTTTTAGAACAGTTTTGGGGTATATGCTGCAGCACTGATTTCAATAATTATTTTCTTCACTAATTGTACATTTTAACAGCTGTAATGTGACTTACAAGAATGCAAGTACGTGATCGAAGGATTCACTAAAAATGAGGGGAGACTTGAGCAGTGTCCAAAGGTGAGTGATCAGGCTCAAATGACATTATTGTTTCTTCATTAGGGAATTTTTCTTGTTTCCATTAAAGATTGTGCAATAAATTCCATTATAATGCTTTTTGTGTCACTATCAACACAGAAAAGAATTGGAATACAGTATTTAAAGAGCTAGGTGGTCCTGAGGACTGGAGTAACAGATACAAGATAGAGTTTATTTAAAACCTCAAGATCATACTACTAGGATGTCACAGAATTTTTCTGGTGGTTGAAAGTTTATCAGTTTGAAAAGACTTAGGGAAAAGAAATATCAGGATGATTAGGAGTCATGAACTCCTCTGAAAAGAGGCAAATACCACCTTATGAAGTTGCACAATGAAATAGGCTTTTCTTGCCACCGCCATGGCAAAGTCAACTCTTGCAGAAGCCCAAGGCACTGTCCTCATCAGGAATTCACAAATTAGAGAGAACTAAACAAAACCCCCAAAACTAATTGCTCTTAGTATGCAACTTTGCCTGCCTCACCTCCTCCCTAACATGAATGTATCTCCTATAGCTTACTTCATCATTCCAAAGAGCAGATTTTGGAGATGTTTCAGTCAAGATGAAACATTAGTGTTTCCAGGGATATTTTCTCATGGCCTTCCCATTGTAATTTCAGCCTGAGATCTGAGCTAGGAAAGGTTAAGTTGCAGATATTTTTAGCATAAAGAAGTGATGACTTCAGAGAAAAATGTATTGTAAAGTTACTCAAAGTAAAAAAGTGGGATTTGTACTGAATCATTGCTAGTATTCATGCTGTTTTGAGCCTTGAGTAGCACAAAATATACTATAAAAGACTTTTCAGAAGCTACCGAAGAAACGATAAAATCTTATATCATCTTCATTAAGTCTGGAGCAGGTCTACAGCACATTGCTATTTAAAGGTTTATCAGTGTATGTTGAGATTTCTCTAGTTACTCAGGAGGTTGGTGGGCTCTGTTCCTCTTGCTAGGCGTCTAGAAAGGATGCAATACAATGCAGAACATAGAACTAGGTTCCTCTTCACTAGAATAACAGTAATGGGAAGGTTCAGAGGGCCCAGTGCAATGCCCTAATGACTTGGTGACTCTATGTTAGAAAATACCTCAGGAACAATGGTGCTAATGGGAGTGACTGTAGGGTAGCTCCACTCTGTGCCTAGAGATCACACACTGTTCCTGAGCAGACACAGTGCACAAAGACTGGATCTGAGGATGTGGCCTTCTGCAAAAACCTTTTAAAAATGTGACAAAACCTAACACAATCTCTTCTTTTTTGAACTATATCAACTACCCATTCAGCAAACAACAAGATAAAATCACAAGCACATTAACAGATTACCACTGCAGAAGGCAGGCAGAACCTATTTACACTTCAGCACGCTGGACAAAGAGGGTGATTTGATTTTGAGTGAAAACAGGAATCGTGCATACAGGAAAACCCAGTGGCTGGACCTCAGCTATTTACTTCCAGGCATTTTTCTTTTGAAATAGAAAATTTATTAATAGAGTTGAATTTGAAGAGGAGAGCAAACGAAACACATACTGAAAAATAACTGGATTCCTTAATTTCAACTTTAAGTCAATGATACCAAATTTCTTGAGTTTATATGCCATGCCAATTTAAACAACATGACACAAGTAGGAGGATTTCTTGCCTTGGTACAAGGAAGAGTTCTTTACTCCTTTAAACTACTTGCTTCCCAGTGCCAAGAAGCAGGAGAGTTATGCCTTCAAATTACGGACCGAGAGAGAGGGAGCTGGAGATCAGGAGGGAGCTTGACAAGGGAAGTTGCCAGCAACTGGTGAAGGTTCAGGAATTCTGCAGCAGGGCCCTAACACACCAGTGTAAAATCAGTCCCAGAACAGGATAATCAAGAAAAGAAAGCCAGAAGATTTTAAGATCAGACTTCCAGGTGACTTGTCATCACACAGCCTATGTCTTGACTCTGAATCAGATGGATTGACATGGTACTTCTGTACAGACACTGCTTTTTACACCATTTCTTCTGTGCAGATTGAAGGTCAGAAGACACATATGATTAATATTGAAAGAATTTTAAAAGGTATGGTTACTGAATTCAAAGATCTTTGTATAATCTTTTTATCACTCAACAGCAGAAAAAACCCATGCTATTCTGTAGTAATGTCCTTTACAAGTCTGGAATTCCAATTTCTTCTTAAGTGAAATCATGTACATACTCTACTACATTTTCAGCTACTGGAAAATAATGTCTGCTTTTCTTGCTTGTACAGAGACAGCAACAGATATTAAGATGGATATTCTTACTGTTTCTAGGAGAAAGCTAATCTTTTTTGCAGGCACTGCTATGAAAGACAATCTTCCAGCAAATATAGTCAATAAACATGTTAAAGCTGAAGTGATTATAGGTACAGTGACTGTAAAATGTGATTTTTACTTGCAATATTTCACACTGCCTTCACTGATCTCAGATATTAAAAGATTTGGTTAAATCAATGCAAATGAGATTTAAACTACTATTAGCCTACATGTTGATATTTTAAATTGCTAAACTCAAGTATGGACCAAGCCATTAGCTTAACCATCCCATTTAAATTACATCATTAGTTAAATAAGTAAATTTTTTTGCACCATTTCAGATAATAAATTATAATTTTCAGAGAGAAAATTCTGTCTTCCTTTGGGAAAATGTATGTAGAAATTACACTTGATTAACTGTAAAAGCATAGAATAACTTCATCACATAGTAATACATTCCCTTAAACTCTGGTTCACGTGAAGATTGGTTAACAAGTCAGTCTAACAAGATGGAGAAAGTACCAATAGATCATCCTGTTCCTGTGCCATTCGACTGCTCTATGCACATGCAAATTGGGTTACTCTGTGCTTGTATTGTATAGGAAAAGAAAGTTAATGTAATTTGCTTTAATGCAGTATTAACATAAAAAAAATGAAAGAATTTTGAAAAAAAGAATAGGACTTGATAGAAAATAAACATATAAGTTCTATAAAATGGGTAAAAAAGCTCAAAATACTTAATTGATTAAGAAACTTGATTTTCAAAAATTATTTAAGATTTGAAAGGACCAGCGTCACAAGCACTACCACAATCTCAATTCATGTAATTCAGTAGTTTGGACTTGATTTACCACATATCTTTTCTCTGTGTTTTATAAATACTTTAAAAAGTCTGGAATATGTTGCTGGTTTAGGGCACAGCACTGACATCCGATAAGCTTATTTCAACTCCAGATTCTTTCTGGATTAAGCAAATGTGAAGTCTGCACCATTCAGAACATACAAATCCAGCCTGAGGCCTGAATTTAAGCCAACTGCCTAGTTTTTTTACTGAAATGCCAGAGAAGGGAAACTACTGCTCACCCCACATCCACTTAAAAGTCCAAGAAAACTTGAAAATTATAATATAAAATACATTTAGAAATGTATTTTTTATTATGTTCAAAGCACAGAGTGAAAGAAAATTCTCCATAATTGTAACTGAAAATTGCTGTATATATTGTGAAAGGAAATGTGTAAGCTTTTTCAATACAGATGATAATGCCAAAATGTCTTTTAAATTTTATGTTCCACTTAAAAAAACAAGAAAAAATTGTCATGCTTTACCTTGAAGCACAGGAGCACTCGCACCAGTAGTACATCAATACTAATCTACAACATTTCACATTTGAGATGTTACTTCAGCATACTGGGTGGGGTTTTTTAAATTGTAAAATTGAGCCAAGCCATTTTCAGTTGTTTTAAATAAAAGCCATTCAGAACTGATATTAGTAAATACTATTGGAAGAAAGAAAGTATGTAGATTTGTAAGTTTGCAAAACAAGGTACTACTGGTACTACTATCAGTCCTTTCAGTTGGTAGCATCCAATTCTTGCAAGAACCCGACCAGTTATTTTTAGCATACTCGAACTAAACATTAGCTGACCATGCAAATGTAAGAAAGTGCCAAACACTGATTTCACCTAACCTTAGCTTTCTGAAAGCTGGGATCCTAATCTGCATCTTGAGTCACAGGAGAAAGGGGAGGCACTTCTAAAGGTTGTTTCACCTCGTGTGAAGCACGATGCCCCACACCCCCACCCACTCCCCCTTTCCATTGGCTCCATAGTGGACCTCAAAGATTAAGCTCTCTGGTTTTGGCCGGCTAAAGTTATGAGAGGTGAATCTTTGAGCACTAGCCATTCTGAAACAGTGGAAGTATCAAAATTGTCCAGCTGGTCTGCTTTATAGCTACTTTTACCTTGCCTTTTCAGTGACTCCCATCTGTTGATGAACATCAATAAATTCCATGAGTTGCCTTTGTAGCATGTTTTCTTTTCCTTCAATTTGCTTAATAAAATCATGCTGTAAAAGACTAGATACGGTCGGACGCTTCTCATAATCTTTAGTCAAGCACCTGTGCTGGCAGAAAAAGCATATGATTGCTGAAGGATTGCTGTTAAATTCTGAAATGCTTGTCTGTAGTTTGTTCATGCCTCTATAATAAATATATCCATCTTAATCACAACAGCTCTGTACTGAAAATTGTTAAGATTTCACAGAATTGATGAGTCCAAGAAGTAAATTACTGCACTTTCAAAACTAAATATTCTTTATAATTAAGAAAAACAGAAACATCAAGCGTGTTAAGATGTCGTTATTTCATGTTTTAAATCTGGAGCCTCACTTGGAAGTCAAACTGGGTTCTCAAATCAGGTTTTTAAGGAAAAGTATTAGTAGCAATAGATTTCCACAGAGAATGCAAAGATATTTTACACATGACATTTATATATGTTCCATATTCAGCTACAGTGGTCTCAGTTGTTACTCACTTGTTAATGAAGTCATTGAATTCAGGTGACCACAGTTCAGGCTGCTGTAGTGTTGGAGGAGGATTCCTGCAAAGGTCAGTTTGATGGTAAGTTAATAAGCTACTCACTTGACAAAAAGAATGCATGAAGGCAGGCTGAGTAATGAGTTTTAGAAGGCCACTGAAAAAAGATATTGATTTCCACTGGTAAAATGAGCATGGACAGATGATACAATGCCTCACTGGTTCTCCTACTTTACATAACTAACAAGGAGAAATAGCATGGAGATGAGCTACCAAGCATAACTAACTAAGAATCACTGTAATTTTTTCAATCAAATCAATAAACGGAAATGAAACTAACAACCCATTAATCACTATTCACTTGTAATGGCAAGTTTCTCTTTTCAAGCCTGAAACAATACACCTTCTTAAGAGAATTAAAAAAAAAATTATATCTATTTTAAGTTTTCCCAGAAGGACTGAATTAATCAACTTGCTGAAGAGAGTGTCAGAAGGAACTAGCTCTTTATTAACTGCTTCTCATTTATCAGACGAAAATTAGAATTGAAGGACTAAGTACAGATCTATTGTAAATAAATACTACTACTTTCTTTTCTGTTGTTAGAGCTGTTTATTCTAGGTGTTAATTTGGTTCAAATTGTTTCAATAGTCTTCCATTCAGAGGTGCCATTTTCACTGAGTATAATCATAAAGACAAAAGGAATGACCTGTAGACGAGGTGATTTTTCTATTCTCAATCATCATAACTGCTTTTCTTTAAGTGACGCTTAACGTTTACTCTATCACCTTCAGGTTTTACTTAATGGAATGAAAGGATGTTAATCTTATATGTGCTCCAGGGCAGGAAGGTGCCCAGTATTTATAAGGGCATAAGCCAGATGTTTTTCTGAAGGCCTAGCTGAAATGACTGACCGCAGCAGTTTGTAACTGCTTTTCCCATAGCAAGTAAAGGTAAGAAGAGCATTCATTCTCTTCCAAGTCAGCCAAGATTTCTTAAACCTGAAGGTAATTTAAACTTGTTTGGGTGACTCGGATGAGGACTTGAAGAACTCATGTGTACTATGTGGTCTCAAATATTGTGGTACTGCTCCAACTGTTAAGAGTGAAATCCATGAACTGTTGTGCAATCATCCCCTACAGACTTTGAGATTGATGTTCTTTGAAACACTGTAAGTGGCACTTTGGGTACTTTTATCTCCAGCTTCAAAGAAAACATGAATGAAGCTGCTATTTGCACTGTCTGAGGACAGCAACACTGGAACTGCCAGGAGCAGCACAAACTAATGAAAAGTGGCAGTTTAAATGTATGTGAGTGGTGGAAAAATACTTTGCTTCAAAGGACATGAGCTAACTCTTGAGGACAGGTATGGGGTCTGTTCACCACAGTGGCACACTCAGGCTCTGTATTGCCATCATTAGTCATTCTTTGTAACAGAATATATGGGACCCGGCTAAGTCCTGTGCTCACGTACATTGGGCATCAGTCCACTCAGGAGAAGGCCTTATGGTTTCTTCTCAAACATAGCCACGGACAGCTATGAACTTCTCAATGTGAACACATCTGAAGTACAGTCTGCAGAAAATACAGCTGGATAAAGTTTTTCTAACCTCCTCCTAGCATAAATAATATGAAGAAACTTCACCAACTTATACAGTCTAAGTTTGAAGAAAGTAACAGTTAAGGGAAAAGTTCAGCCTAACCCGGCAGGAAATAAACACATCAAGATATTACCTTGGTATTTTGAAAAGTGCCCTCATAGGGTGCAAATCAGCAAGGGGTGGATCTCCATCTCCCAACTCTATTGCAGTAATACCCAGTGACCATGCATCACATCTGGCATCATAGGAGCTATCTAGCTGCTGCTCACAGGCAATCACCTGTTGGAGTAAAAGACTGGGATGGTCATTTAATGGTCAAATGTCCAAATTCAGGAGTACACCCACAGCTAGGGGAACCCCTTACAGGATGGAGATACTTGGTGAGATAAACAGGTTTGCACATATTTAGCAAGCTAAAGCATTCTGTTGCCAAAAAAAAGCAATGCTTAAACTAGAGAAAGCAGATGTCCATGAACACCAGGTTCTCTGACCAGATGTTCCCTGATCTGACAAAATGGTGCAAATCCTTGGCTTTTTCAGCTGAAGGTAGTAAACTGCAACCCTTGCCTGAGGGAAGAAGGAAACTCAGCAACCCTAAATCTCTTTTCTGTGGATTATTCCTGAAAAGTAACTAATGGAGGTCTATTGCTCTCTCTATGAAGTGAAAAAAGCAGGAAAGCAGAAGCTGAATTCACTGTTTCCTGCTGTGTCTTTATTCAGCCAAATCAGCCAATTTCAAGATCAAGTTAATTTCTCAACAATGTGTTTGCCACTGGATTATTGCAAATGTATTTAGCATCATATATATCTCAGCTCATCCACAGTGCTGGATGAATCTAGAATTTTTCCTCCCATTTTTCAACACATTAGTTGGTCTAAACTAACACGTATGCTGTTAGCTATGTGGCTAGACCACTGTGTATAAACAGAATATGTTTATAAAAACACATGTGTACAGAGTCGTTTCAAGTGCTACAAACATATGTATACGCATGTATGTGCACACAAGTAATGTAAGTACATAGGTTTATTTATAACGAAATATTTTTCCTGCCTCAGTTTAAAATATATCTTTATATGCTTCAATTTCAGGCTGGAAAAATCTCCAAAGATATGTAGTACATCTTATTCACTGATAATAGCTTTGTCCATTTCTTGCTGTCAGCTATGGATATATAGTATTAAAAACTTTTCAGGTGTAGAAATCAAAAAATAAAAGCTATAATGTATTACAGTACCACCCTGGGCTCTTTCCATCCATGGGGAAATGTGACAGCCATAGTTTCAGAGTCTGGAAGGCTGGAAAGGATCAGTGATAGTATTCTGCCTTCTTTAACACTTTCGTAAGCAATTCAACATCTTGCTCTCTGGCTCTAACCTTGCAATTTCAAAAATAAATCCCATTTTAACTTAATCTTTGCAAACATGTAGGAAAGAAGGTTTAAAACACTTTAAAAAATTACATTACTATTTCATTTGGCGAAAGTACCAGTAGTCAGGAAGAAAGACAAAGAAAGAGCAGAAATGCAGAATGCATCAGCTTGAATACCCATGACAAAATGTTTTGAAACATGAATCTAACCTCTGGAGCCATCCAGAATGGGGTGCCCACGGAGGTGTTCCGACGGAGTCGAGTGCTGGTCAGCTGAGCAGACACACCTGGAAGAACGAAGGGAAGCTATAACCAGAGCAATTGCTATTTCCATCCAAGACAGCCCTTCTGAACGGTGACATCCTTGTCTTGTCATGCTATTACTTCCTCTGCAGGTGAATCTCAAGTGCATTTTCCCAGCTCCCTGGAAAGGGAGGCCCAGTCCTCAAAGGTACCCAGCATTTCAGCTGAGGTTCTCCGCATACTTTGTTTCCAGTGTCTTCAGCAGGACCAGGATCCAGTCCCAAATGAGCATTTCATTAGTAATCTGACTCCACATATTTTGACTGGCTAATTCCAGTTTTTTTTATATCCTGTTTTAGGAAGCAATAAAGCCCTTTGCGTTGGGGGGGAAGTATTGTACCTTCCACAGATTCTTTTTTTCTTTTAATGCTCAGTACTGATACTAGACTTCTTGTTTCATTATTTATATATTCCAGGTTGAACACTATAAAAGATACTTATCCTCATCCCTCAGCTGCTCTGCCATAAAAAAGAAACAAGAGAGCAAAACCTCAAAAATTCTTACAAATACAGAAGTCCCTCCATGTTCAAAGCACATTCTCAAAGCAACATCAAATGCCTGTAAATCAGCTTTGTAACATGAGCTGTACTTTAAGGAATTAACTATTTCAGGCCAAGAGCTGGAAAGTGAACTCTAAAGTGAAGTCCAAAGATTCCTTATGGTTTTAAAGTAAAAGACACTGAAATATTGGGAATTGGAGTAGGCTGCAGCACACTTCTGACCAGCCTGCCACCAATTTCCTTTCTTACAAAACAAGGGTATGTTGGTTGGAAATATCTAGTGTGTGCAAAGAGAAGAGTACAACACATGGAGAAAAACAGCCCCTCAGCTTGCATGTCCCAGACTATCAGGGATTTATGAGTCACAATCAACTGTGAGGTCCATGCACGGAGAAAAAAAGCCCCCTCAGCTAGCAAGTCCTGAACTATTATGGATTTGAGTAAGTCAACTGTGAGGTCCACCAGAGGCGTATTCTGAAGTGCTGATTATCATGGATGGCAACAAAGGTGCTGTGTTCTGCAATTCTTCCAGCCTCACTCTGGTTGACACTAAAGCTCACTTATTTTGCCTTCATACACATATCTGCTTTCTCTTTAAAAAAGTAAGAAGACTCGGTTTCACCCTGTGAATGCCATTTCATTATTCTGAAATACATGACCCTTCAGTGAGCGCCACTGGCCAATTTCAACTCTGTATCATCTGGTTTGAACACACTTGACCTTATCTTCCTGAAACTCTGTAGATGGTTCTTAACAAAAGCAATTCACATTACCTGCCCAGTGGAAATACTAACTAAAACTTTGCCTAGACAGAATTTGACTGTTTTGGGTTTTTTTTCAGTGGGGCTCAAGAAACCATAGAGGGCTTGATCTGTTTTTTTACTCTAAAGCTATGTGTTCAGCTCTGATTCACAAAATATTTGCATTTGTCTGTCACAGAAATGTAAATAACAGCTGAAAATAAGGCAGCAAGAAAGATCCTGCCTGTTCCTTTGAGACAAACGCAACCAATTGCTTTTGTGGCTGCCTCCCTCTAGTCTACTCCAAGCTTGAGAAAGTTGAACCTCCTTCTCTCCTCATGCCTGCAGAAAGGCAATACACAGTATTTGCACCACGGAAAGCAGGACAATGTGAGTCTTAGCGCAAAGTCCATCAATCCTACTTCAGCTCGGCTAAGCAGGGGCTTTGTTTTTGCTCTCTCAAGATGCTGTCTGAGATCCAGCTTCCGGCTCATGGAGTCTGTGGCTGTCCCGTGCCCTTGGCAAGACACATTATTCAGAAAGCAAGCAGTAAGCACGCATCACCACGGGTCTGCCACCATTGCAGTGATGCCAATGGACATCATTATGTGACCCTTGGTTTTGGAGGAGGAGGAGGCTATGCTTCCCTCTCCCCTTCTACCTGTTGTGGGAGTCCCCTGTGCTAAGCTCTGTTTTGCAGCCTTGGAGGAGGAAACAGGATTCAAAGCTGCAGGCAAAGAAAGGCACCAACTAGATTTTTATGATTCCAGTGTCAGATTTTATAAATAGTAACTTTCTGTGGAGATAAGGAACAAAATATAAAAGAAGCATTAATGTGCACAGTCCTCTCTGTCTTTGCACTGTTGGCTTTTTTTCTTTTTGAACTGTAATTATTAAATAAACTGAAGGATTTTTTCCTCCTCTCTCTTTTTTTACTTCAGTAAAATGCTGATTTAACTTGAATTGTTCACCACTAAATTTTTTAGGCTCTTGGGGTTTTTGTGTGCTTTTTGTTTGGTTGTTTTTTTTATCCTTTTGCTCTTAGCAGTAAAGTGGCATTTCAGATTATGGAGTGTAGGTCTTATGACAAATGCTATTTCCTTGGGCCTTTTCTGTGTATAGAGGAAAGATGCTGTAATTCCACAGTTAGTAACATTTCTTCCAGCATTTCAGTAACCAGTCAAGCATATAGCTGGCCAGCTTTTTTTAACTTGTATATTTCCTAAAAAAAACCATCTTGCTCCTCCCCCTTCCCCTTTACTACTGCTTTGTTGCAAAACAAGTCAAATATTCTCCTAATAAAATCTAAAAATAGGTCACAACATAGTATTCTATTACACACAAATATAAAATCTTATGAAAGTGAAGAGCTGAGTAAGTGCATTAATAGTACCAATGCACACAATATCCAAAAGGAAATATTGTGCATATAGTTGGAAAAAAGCTTTTCTTCTTTTTCTTTTTTTAGGCATTAGTTTACTAATAAAAACTGGAAATTAGCAGACTTATACCATGAGTATTATACAAGCTTATTAATGCAAGAACTGGCATATTGAAATAACGTTGAAAGTAAAGCCACCTAGTTATGACCTTAGCACTCAATAATAAGTCAAACAGTGCAGAAATGAGCTCCCTATTATTAGGAAAGATTTGTCTCATAGTAGCACCCAATCTGAGTAGACACTGTTCTGATCTAAACTGGGAGGCTGTACAACATCATTTTATGATTATGTCCTGTGACAGAGGTATGCACAATTTACTGGCTGATGCTAATGGGGGAATGGTGAGCCCTAAAAAATTGTACTGAATTCACATTTGGCACACAGCAGGGAGACTGCATTCCCAACATGCCAGCTACTGTATTTATACAGAAAACCACAAACCCTACGCCAAAGCCATCACACCGTGATAGCCTCTAGCTACCACACTGCCTCTGGCTGCCTCTTCCATAACCCTTCTTCATTTGTGCCTTCAGTGTCCACTTCCTTACCAAAGCATCCTCATTGTGACCTTCTCTGGATCAAGAATCTGCAACTCAATCATTCCCCAAGCAAAACCTGCACACACTGTTAACTTTGCAGATCTAAGCAGGCTGAAATGCTTTGAATTATTTCCCAACATTTTTTTAACCTCCTTAGAGAAAAGAGATGTAAAATAGCAGCAGCACCTTCCACTGCATTCCCCTTAAGCCTGCTGGCAGATAGGTTTTGGCATTCCTGTTCCATGCTGTTTGCTGCAAAAAGCGGCCTCTCTTTCCTTGGCTCTCTGTCCAAGGGTGTGAAGGCAGTCCCTCATACATCACTCCGCTCCACCTTTTCACTAGATCTGGAGGTGACAGATCCTAACAGCTTAAGGTTTTCCTTTAGCATCCTAAGCTTTACTTTGAGAAGCAGCCAACATTCTTATCAGGATGCAGACAGGGAAGTAGCTACCTCCTATTCAACAATGGTGGGATCATAACTCAACTCTTCTATAATTGCAAAAATATCTTTGACATCGTCTCATTGCTTGCTGCAGGTTGTATTGGGCTAATGGTACATATCCAGGCAGGATAATTTCGGACAGATCATCGCAAATGCACAAAACATGCTAAAAAAGTAATATACATAGTTCCTTTGAACTCCATAATGACAACAAGGAAAAAGCACGATTAAAACAAAGCAATTCTGATAGTCCAAATGTCAAACATCACAACACACCAGATGCGTAACCACAGGCAACTGTATTGCAAGTATGGTGGCACCCCCACTAAAGGGATGTAAAGGGAGATCACAGAGCTTCTCCAGGTCTAATTATTTAGCACGGATTGAAAGCATAAAGATATTTAATAGAAAATGTTACTAAAAGGCCATAAAGACACAAGTGGTTGATTTGATGACTTCACAAGAGATGTTTCAGAACCCTTTTGAAACAATGTCAATAATTAGAATTCCTTATAGACTTTTAACTGACTTTAAAAGTGAACTTTTAAATGAAGAGTGCAGAGGCGATACTGTTTCCTTGGGTGACCTATTGACAGAAAAGCATGCTTCAGAACTTCTGCTCAGTGATAAGTGGTCACATTAAATTTAGAACTAAAATTGGGTTCTAATCAGTAAGATGGAAATAAAGAAGTAGGAAACAAAGCTAAAATGAGGAGCCAAAAAAGTAGAATTTTCAGCAGCATTTTAAGTTGAAAAGTGTTAACATTATCTTATGAAGGATGACTTCCTCTTCATAAATCCATGCTACCTACTTCCAATCACCTTCTTGTCTTTCATATGTTTAGAAATTATTTCCAGGATTATTTGCTCCATCACCTTCCGAGGGATCAAAGTAGGGCTGACCAGCCTGTAGTTCTCTGAATCCTCCTTCCTGACCTTCTTGAAGATAGAAGTGACAATAGCTTTCTTCCACTTCTCAGGAACCTCCCCCAACCTCATTGACCTTGCAGCGACATTTGCCAGCTACCTCAGTCAGCACTCTTGGGTGCATCTCACCAGGTCCCATGAACTTACTTATGTCCAGTTTTGTTACATGCTCCCTAAACCAATCCTCTCTACCAAGGGTAACTTTGCCTTGCTCCAGACTTTCCCAGCCATCACAGGGATCTGGGATTCCTGAAAGCCAGTCTTAGAAGTAAAGACCACGGGAAAGACGACATTGAGTGCCTCAGCCTTTTCCATGCCCTTTGTCACCACATTCCCTGCCTTTATGCATTATTTTAATGCACCTACTGTTTTAATGATGAAAACTACAGTTTCCCCAAACATCTGCTGCAGATGCAAATCTTTAACTGAAACAGGGTATATCCAAAAGATAACCAAATGGCGCTTTACAACTCCAGAAAGATCAAAAGCTTAGTATCCAAGACCACATACATGAACTACCTGGGAGATGAAAAATCCATAGTGTTCACTATAAAACCAAGAGGCACGGAGCAAAAGGGGATAAAATAGTTAATCTGTACTAAAAAATATAGAGTGATATAAATGGAAACTAGAGGCACTGAAGTCCAGTGACTTTCATAGTAAACTCACCACAAGGATTAAGGACAAAGAAAAGGCATTTTTAGGTATGTAAGGAACAAAATGGAAATACTAAACCAGATGCAGAATCATTACAAGGTACATACTGATAATAAAATAGCAAATAGTGACTCAAAAAAAGGCAGAACATTCACTAAATCTATACAATACATAATCTTTTTTAAACAAAAGGTTTTAATATAGCTTCTTTCTTTAAGAAATCGGAGAACTTTCATATTACAGGAGATTGGGCAGGACGGTGTGGCAATGTACTCTAGCTTCCCTTGGTCTACAATTCTGATTGCACCCTCTCTCCATGGCTGCCAGTAGAGCAGGTGACCATGGGCTGCTCTCCACATGCTCCTGACTGTTCAGTGCAGCACAAGGCCAATGCTTCTAATCAAATCTCATGCTTCGGGGCTTCAGCTGGTTTCCTGAAAGGGATGCACAATTGGCCAGATGTATTTAGATAGGAGAACTAGTCTTCTCTGGAGCCTCGGGGATCTGTGCAGCTACACACAATCTGCTGCAGTATGCTGGTGGAGAAAGCCTTCCTTCTTAGACGCTGCCTTCCTTAAATAACAGATTTCAAAGTGACTGCCATTTCTGAGATCCAAAAAGGAATTTTTTCCCTGTATGACTGGGAAAACCCTGGAGATTTTTCTCCTTGTTATATGACCTGGTTTTCCTGTCAAGATTATCTGGGTTACTGTAACATCTATGGCGATGGGACAGAATATTTAGAATACCTAAAGACCGGAATACTTCAGTACAAATGACTGATTGAGTTCAAAGTTCAGGTAAAAATTAATAGGTTTCAGTATACACAGGTGAGACCAGAAGGTTTCTAATAACCTCACAAGATGACTATTTTGTGACCCATGAGAAAACCCAAAGCAAGTGTTTGCTGGCCACAAAGGGCTGTTTTCTTGCTTCATGTGTCTCTGGCATATGACACCAGCTTTCTGTATCAAGCTTCTTTAATGTTTAAGCCATCAGTGACATCTTTATGTGAATTAGTAGAAGAAAATATTTGAAAGACCAAGTGAACAGCTTATCCTGGATACAGCATTTGGCCACGTGATTACTTTTTTTGTGTTACTGGACAGCACAAAGGCTTTCATTCACACATGGCCCATAAAATAAGTTTTTAAGGACTAAGCCTTCAACAAAGAATTAAACATTCAACAATGAAAATGTTCCACAGCTCAAGTCAATGCAATCCATCTTATCCCTGCTAACCCTGGTCTGAAAAAATCAGAATTATTACTCTGATTGGGTTCAAAGCAGTTTGACAAGCTGCTCACGAAGAAAGCCTTCTTCAAAGTCCTTTACTTTTATTGGATTCTGCCACTGTCCCCTAGTTACGCTTTTTAGAAGCAACATATGAATGTCATGCTATATGGTATGCAGAAATGACAACACTATAACAGTCTGGTTTTGATCTGAATCAGTGAAGCAGACAGCTTTATTATGGATACATGCTAGAATGACTAAGGCAAATACAAGTCTTGCTATGATTCACTGCCTAAAGTAAGCTAAGGGCAGAAAGATTAATTTAGTTTTGGATACTTTCAAATTAAATTATTTTAATTAATTGTTTCATTTTTGCAGAATGATTCAGACAGCATTTCTAGCTAATGCAGGGCACGACGGAAGAGACACAATAGGATATTCTGACTACTCCAGAATAAGTAATCTACAAAAGTTTGGAAAACTACTCAAGGTCACGCTGAGCTCCTCTTCAATGTCAGCAGGATATGTGAGGCTGGGAACCACGGTATATATTAAAAGGGACAGAGATTAAAATATCCTTCCCCCAAATGCCCCAATACTCAAACTTGGATCACTCACAGTTGACTTTTCAACCTACCCACTGAGCACAAGGTGGCTCCAGACTCCCAATCCATTGCAGCCAAACCTGTACTGTGTGCATTTGCAGCACAGTCCTGTGAACTTTCTCTCCCTCTGCCACACCATGTGCCACACAGGGTTTGCTAGACTGATCTGTGATCAGTCAACAAACTGCATCTATCAAGTCTGTTCATGGTAGGGAGAAGCCATAGTACTGTATCACAGCAAGGTAACACAAGACTTAGTGAGCAGTCATGACGAAAGGATGAAGCTCAGTGTTGTGGTTCCCTCCCCAATCTCTGACCCAAGATTTCAGATGCTTTCCCCACAAAACCAGCAGAAAGCTCTCTCACGCATCAGAAAACCAGGAGAGGTGAGAAATTAAGCAGATGGAACTATTAGGATGGAATCCTACCATGGGCTCATTAATTACTTTGAGACTGTTCCTATTATTTTGGGCAGTATACTGTACAGTATAACTGATTTTACTACTCTTGCTTTGTTATTATAGCAGCTGCTGGCTCATCCACACTTCAAAAACTCAACTTGTTTAGCATAGTCTCAGAATTTTAAATATTTTGGCCTGTATTTCTGTATCTGAATTGGCATGAATATGATGCAATAAAACATAAAAAAACCACCTATGCATTCTAACTTATGTTGATCAATTGTTACTGATCACTAGCAGTGGTAAAGCATTACTAACACTCAATAATTTGTAAAGAATAAGTAGCACACCAGTACTGGAGTCACAACAGAGAATGCTGAGAGAACTACTACACAGTCTTTCTAGGGGGAAAAAACTCAAAGAAATTTATTTTATGAACTCAAATGAATTATGACATGAACTTAATACTTTCATTTACTATTGCCTAAATGAAACTATTTATGCATTTCAAAGTAAAAATAGAGTTAATATAAAAATACACTACCAAAAAGCGTCTTGCAATTGTCTTGTTTCACCAAATTGCAATTTTGAATAATCAGGCAGCCATCCAGAAATGCCAGCATTAAGATGTCCTTGGCTTTTAACTTTGGATGACTTCAAATAGCTTTAAAAGAAGAAGATTGTCTTCTCCACAACAAAATAATAACCCTATTACATTCCAAACACAAAGGCTGACCTCTGTCTACCTGCAGTTTCCCAAATACATAGAAGAGATAGTTCAAGTATTAAACAAAGTAATGGCAGTTTTCAGTATGTCTAAATAGAACAGTACAGTATTCCTTCCCTATTCTGTTTTTTTCCCAATAAGTCATACTCAGATTAAATCTGTAGTTGACTCAGTCTACTTTACATCCACGATAAAATTGTGCTAGCTACGTGCAAAGTGTGATATCTGAAACTGCATTTAGAATGCCAAGACAATATTCACATACCACTTTTAAATCCAACACTTCTAACATTTGAAACAAAAGCAGAAAAATGCAAACTAAGCATGTTTGAAGTACAAAAATCACCATATCTTCACAATATATTCCATATTACAATGCATGTTTTAATTATGCAATCACTTTATCCACAGTACTAAAGGAACCCTTGAAGTCATTATTCTATTAACTGCATGCAGAACAGTTTGTAATTTTCCACCATCTGCCAGCAGCAGTGAGATTACACTACCTTGTTTCCACGTCTTCCACTGGAACCTGTTTTACCTATAAAAAAATCTTAGATCTTTCCTACGTATTGCTTATCCAGAGAGTTTTAGATACCATTAATGAAATGCTTAAGAAGAAACTGAGAACGGACAGTGCCAATTCTTTTCAATATCCCTTTCCCACAGAAAAATTACTGGGCCAACCTGGGGGAATCATGAGATCTCTTGTAGTTAAAAATAAGCTTGAATTCCAAAGATTTAATGAGTCCTCCAACTTCTTATTTTCATTATGGGAACTTGAATATTTTTAATATCCATCTAGATGTCTGACCTTTTTTTCCTCCAATGACCTTTCATGGTAATAATGTCAACATTCTAATTACATGTGGTTAGAAAGTATGTTTTCATTTGATGCACAGAAAGACATGGCCTTCAGCAAGGAACAGTGCTGCTGGAAAACTATGCATTTGCCTAAGTGGTGAAGTACAATTTAGACTTACATTTTTTCTGGACATTTCCAAGGCAACAGCTGTGCATCTCGAGATACTTCTAGTCTGTGACAGCAGGCTTTAGCAGTCCCATAGAAGTATGAGCTACGTTGCTCCTGTTCAAGACTATCAACCTACAAGGTCAACCCTCAAAAACATAGCTGAGGAGGAATTTTCCATCAGCATTACACTCTCCTCTTTTTAGCTAAAATAATCACTTGCCATGTGACTGTTGATGTTTCAAAACTTTTAGTGGAAAAAATGATTCTTTGCTCCATGACTCCCTGCACATCAGCAACCTGTCTAGTTTGCTGATAGGGAATTGCATCCTCTAGGATCCTCTTCTTTCAATAAGCACGAAAAGCTCTGGCTTTCAAGCTCCCAGGCTCACTGCAATAGCTGGGGATTTCAGAAACATGTCCAGTCTTTCAAAATGAAATGTCATTTGGACTTTTTCAGACCAAAGTTAAAATAATAACAATAACAACACAGCTCAATTTCTCTTCTCCCATTTTGGAACTGCACATTACTTGACATCTTAGAATTGCCAAATAGGAACTATGTCTTCGACTAACATTATTTAATACATGAAAGGCCCTATGCAGCATCCTGATTTCAAGAAAAGAAATTTAACTGAGAGGGAATATTAAAAGAAGCAAGTATTTGTCAGCATAAGCAGGTGTTAAACACTCAGTTCCCTATGGAATTAGTTACACATTGTAAAAGGCAGATGAATATATGAATTTTTATTACAGATGAAGTGTGCTATGTGTGCAAGTGACTTCAGGCCATTTTTTAACTGATGAAACAAGGTCAGACACTGAAAGATATTTAGGCTGAAAAGGCTGCAGATAAATTTGTCACAAGATTTTCAAAAGGTATCTCTCATTAAATTAATATGGATTTACATGCTAGAAATTCCAGAATTTTTTCTGCACCTTTAGTGGCTAGAATTTCTTCTGAAATCTGGCTTTTTAACATTAATCCACTGCATACAACCAGAGTTCTGAGAAACAGATGTAAAAAATTTCCTTTCCAGAACACTAATAAGCAACTGTGAATATAATTAAGAATATTTATAAAAAGGGAATTTGGTTCACACCTTGCTTGCCTCCAACTCTTTTTATATGATACATTATATAGCTGTCACCCTTTAAAGTGCTGCAGGGAATTCACTTTAATGTAAATGTATATCAACATACCTGATATTGAAAACATAGCAGCTACACTTGAATGTAGTGCAGCTATTTATTGTTTCTATTGATACAGTAGAGGATGCTCCTTGCTTGGAATATAATTGCTGAGATTCTCGGGCATAACATCCTTCTCCAAAGGTTTTCTACCTTTTACAACTAATTCCCACAAATGTTCAGGTAGCAAAACTGCCTTCAGTCAACCTTCTTCTCTGAATTCAGCAACTGAATCTGTGATCATGGGATGTGCTTAGAGTAGATCCCCTTGGCTGCTACTTATTATCTGTAGTAAAGAAGAATGATTTTGTTTGTCTCTGCCGATCTCAATTATCGCACGGTATGTATGTGAGCAGAAAGGATGCTTCCCCGGTAATGGTATTTTAAACTTCTTGTGGCTTGGACAGTTTAAGCTGAAACTTCTGTCTGGAAGCTCCTTGATAAGCAACTGGGCTTCAGAAGCATTGCTGCAGAGATGTTCTAAACTCATTTACTTGATCTGATCATTAATCTATCAACTGGGATCAGATGTTTCTTAGGTACAAGGATATTACGGGAGTAATTAAACAATATTACAGCAAAATATTAAGGGAAAACAAGGATTTCACTCTTCAAAGCAATCCGGGTGAGGTACTGCACTGCCATGCTATTCTTTCGAAGTCTTTCTCATCTCTTTAACTATCAATACCTTACGAAAGGCAAACAGCCTGTTAGCTTGGATTTTGGGAGAGCTTTTCCACACACTTTTTGTGTCACCTCTAGCAAGTCAGTCTCTCAAAGTTTCAGATCCCCAGCTGTTAACTGGGAATTATAGTAATATACTTCCACATAAGTCTTCTGAAGGTCATGCATTACAGACTGTGCAGTGTTCAGAAACTATGGTCACAGCATACATAAATACCCATGAAACAACAGCCATAAGGCAATGTGTATCAATTGTGACACAAAATGAAGCTTCTGGAAAGTCAGTACTGCTGTGCAAGAAAGGACTCACAATGGTGGCACACTATACACCAAGCAGAGAGACTACAAAAAGAACAAAGGAAAGAAAAGCCATTCTCAAAGGTGATTTAATCCACTGAAAGTTAACTATTTTTTTTGCTTATGAGTCTTAAAAAGTTCCTAACTGTAGTGAAAAAAAAAAAAAGCGGGGGGGGGCGGGGCAGGGAAGACACAGTTCCAGTTACACGACCACACAACACATACAGATTGATAATAGGTCCTTTTTGAGTACTGTGCTCCATAAGGCACTTCACAGGTCCATCTTTCAGATACAGGCTTTATGCACCTGTTTACATGAAAACCACCATAAAGAGTATCAGCGGAGAAGAGCAAAGCACTCTTCAGGAACATCTCATCATCAACCAGCATACAGGAGAATGGCACACACAAAATTATTTTGGAAAGGGCCCACTGCCTCTGTCAAGTTTGGTGTTTGGTGGTTGATGTATTCCTTGATCCAGTGTTTCTGCTCCCCTCTCCACAACAGAAAAGCTGTGCATGCTGAAAAGAGCTGTGTGATTATTTGGGTTATTTCTGTTTGTTTGTTTGGCACAATGTAATAAATGGTTCAACCTAAACCAAAAATTTTGCTTCCACTCAGTATTTATTGGGAGAAAAGGAGATTGTGCCTGCATGTCTATCTCATTCTGTAGCCCGCAGATTCAGAGGCTTATATAATAACAGATGGCTATGAGTTTCGGTCCTTGATCCAACAAATTTTATGTACAACAGTCTGTAGCAGCACCAACATGAGAGATTTTGATCAACTCACATTCCTGGCTAAAAAAATACTCCTGGAATCTGATTAACGTGGATTTAAATCCTCCTACGTAGAAGACACAAATCTCCCAAATTCTACCTGAATACCTTAAACATCAGCCTGAAGAGTGAATGGCATGACTTCCCTGATGATTTTATGAAGTCTAAATACATTTTCCCCATTTGAAACTACTCATTATTGGCTTCAGATTGGCTTTGGGGGGGGGTGGGGGGGTGCGGGGGGCAGAGAAACTTTTGATCTCTTCCTAAGTTAAGGTGCGGTTCCTATATATTCTTTTTATATATATATATAAAGTCATCCTTTGAAAGGGTAGACTGCAGATATTATAGGCCCCTCTTCAACCCACATAAATATCTATGTATGTTTCTCGTGCACATTCTCATCTGTGCTTCAGCATCACAATTTTTCCTACAAGATTTTAAGATTATTTTTCAATTACAGCCTTATCAGTAGATTGCAGTAACTGGGGAATAAAGAATTCACATCCTCATCACTACAGCTTCTGTGTTTTGACATCTGCATAAGTGAATTAATTTTCAGGAGCATTGATCCTCTATGACTCTAATTGCCTTCAGCACCTTAAAAAAATTAGTATCCACAACACATTGAAAAACCTGTGGGCAAAGATATTGATCTTGCCTTACATTAAACTTCCAGACTATCAGAAAATACTAGTAGGTGTATGGCAGATAATTTAGGAAGTCTGGAGACTTTTCAATGGAAGATTTTATCTGAGGCATGAAATAATGAACATAAATATATGAATTTTCTGAAAAGCTAGCAACCCTAGCTTTTTAGTAGTTGGGGGAGGGGGGGGGGCTGTGTGTGAAGTAATGAGAGTTGCATAAATGCAATCTACTGGCAGGAAGACACTACACTAACGGGAGTTAAAAACTCGTGATTAGTTTAAGCAATCGTTATGTATTAATTGAGTAATTCCAATTAACAAAACAGGAGGGTAAAGGAAAAATATTTTCCATCTATTGAATGGAAACATGATATTTACACTTGTCTGCTATGCTGTGAAGTAGTGACCAATAAATTGAATTTAAACATCAGAAGACAGCGTGCTACCAGAGGATAACAGTTCATAATAACAAGCATTGCAAATTTTTATACCCCTCCTTACATAAAAACCAGTCAATACACTTTTAAGGCAAATCCCTGTGGTATGGCCAATAAACAACAGGTTGCATCCACTTAGCTGTGTCTTTGCTTTTCCCTTTATGTGGTAAAACCAGATGACAGCATTCAAGAATCGCTTTAGGCCTAACAGCCTTGAACAGACCCTTCTCAATTAATGTCAGTTCTTATGTTCAGGCTTGCCAAAACTGTTAGTGTTCCCAGACTTCAGAAAGCAGGGAATATCTGTATAGCATCTCCCCCGCTACTGTCTTCAGGTAGTATCTCTTGTTTCATTTCAAATCAAACTACTGAAGCGTATGTGATTGAGGTGGAGCTCTCCCATTCTTCACAATACCTAGGAAGTTCTAAGTCCTCTCATATACAACATGAAGCTTTTGCCTATCAGCTTCTAATTTCACTGAATCAGCACATGGTCCTGGAGGAACTAAACACCAACCTGATGTTGAACCCTATTAACCCGCTTTCCCACTTCACTTACCATGTCTGCCCCAAAGCATTTGGTAGTTACTACCCACATTATAACTTCAATTTGTTAGCCATGCCAGAATTTCCAAAGTTGTAAAAACACCAAGTCTGTGAATATTTTATTTCTATCAAGTTAAAAAGTAACTTTGGTTATCCAAGTGAATTTTAATTAAAACTTCATAAAAAATTAACATAATTAATCTTTTCCAATTTGTTTACTCTATTTTATTTTGTATATATAAGGAAACATACCAAAATCCACAAGCTTGACTCCTCCTTCAGTGGTCAAAAGGATATTATTTCCCTTAATATCACGGTGGATAGTTTTGTTTTCATGCAAATGTTGAAGTCCCTGGAAGGTGGGATGTAAACAAGAACTTTTTACTAACAGCTCTGTCCTCTGTATTACATTTGCAGAAACAAAAAGGTAGCAGAAAAGTATGAAAAAACTTAAACCAGATATTATTTTTTTTTAACCCAAATCCACAGAGATGTCATTCTTACTAGAAAAACACTTGGCATACCATGACCAATAGGTATTTTTTAATTGCTTCAATTTATGTCAAATAGAAATTTTAAGATAAAAGCAGAAAAAAGCACTATAAATCTACACTATATATTATACCTTTAGAGTATAAACTCAAAGAAAACTACTAAGGCCTAAATTTCGCTGCAGAACATCAAATTCCAGTTTAAAAAAAATGAAAAATAAAGATACTTGAGCCTGACTACCCACAAAAATATTCTTGTAGCAGTGTTTGAATTCACTAGATCTGTTGATCATCTTGCTATAAAAATATTTTGGAGCTAGTCGTAAGAAATTGAAGATATATTTCTGCTATTTCTCAAAAGAAAAGCGATTGTGATGCAGAACTGTATTTACTAAGGAAATTAATCAATGGTCAGAAATTCAAATTAATTCTTTTAATAATGAAACAAACAGATTAATTGCTCTTTACCTTGCTTGTTCAAAAAGAACCATCTAAATTACACATTACCTTGATTTCATTAAACACTGCTACAATACAAGCTAGTGAGCCATGTTAGTGGGGACATTCAAAGAAAAAAATATGAGCTGAATGTTGACTGTCCTTTCACTGAGAGATTATCTTACCATCAGAGCTTCATGTAAAATGTAAGCAATTATAAGTTCATTCATCCTTTCGCCTCTTTTCAGAAATCCTTTTACGAGATCAGTCACAGATCCACCGTTGCACAGCTACAAAACATCGGGGGAATATGAAAAGAAATTAAGTGTTGGAGTGGCCATCTGGTTTTAGTTTTCAGTAGTTCTCATATTTATAGCCAAATCAGCTCCTATTGAAGTGGCAAACCACAAATTTGTCCTTATGTCTACCATTTTTACAAACAACATACACAGCAACTTTTGCCAATTTTTTTCAGTACTTTCTGCATTTAATTCTTCTTGCCCAAACACAAGTACAGCAGTCTGTTTACCTATATACACGATTGCTTTTCACTGAAACAGAAGTAGCTTATAGTGCAATAAATGTGCTGTGAAGGCATGTTCTGTGGGTCACGCTAATTGCTTCTTGTATTCATCATGTGCAACTCACCAGCAATGCAGATTATTACAGCATCAATTCTCAGGTACAAAAGCTACATACAACATAAAATGATTTAAGGCATCAGAAGACAGGCAGCAGAGAAATTCCGCCAACAAGAAAATCTTCCAAGAGGAAAGCTGCCCTCTTTGCCAAGCAACACTTAATTCCTAGTGTTCAAGGATGTTATACACAAAGGATGGGCATCATGGAAGATTATGGAAGCACTGTGGAAAGAAAGGTTTCATCTCCCACTGAAACAAGGTGGGCCACAGGTGTAAGACTAATTATAGCCCTTGTAGCATCAACCCTGTCAGCTTCTTGTTCCAGATGCAGAGCCACAATCTACACTGGACGGTCCTTAGACTCCCGCAACCAGTCCCATATACATGGGAAGCAGTTTGGCCTTGCTCTCTAAAAAGATTAGTGAGCACACATTACCAGCAGATTAGTTTAAATCTGTAATATTTCATATGTTCGTTTTTATCACTTACAATTTTTCCGCAGGAAGGAGCAGCAATCTAACTTTAGTGGCTAACTGTAGCAGTTACATCCCCACAAAGGTGAAACTGGTACTTAAGCCCTTAAACTATCCATAACGCACCTAACAATATTCATTGATTGAAGAGCCATTGCCTGTCAAGGCGTAGCTGCTTCCAACAGAATAATGAAACAAATTTTAAGTTTTATACTGCATCATCCAGTAGCTTTTCATATGAAAAAAAAATACCCATATAGGACATTTTACCAATGTAGCACAAAACAGGAATTCCTTTTGACTACAGATTTTGAAGTCTATTCAAACCAATGGCATAATTTATCAATAAAACCTTTCAACTCAGAACTCCACACATGAGATACTTTTGTATATGATTTTAAAATCTGTTCTTCTATACCTCTACATTTTTTCTGTGGTACAATTACAAAAAGATTTGTACCTTACAGTATAAGACATTTTATAGCTCTTTGCACCCAAACATAACAGTAATTTTCTGACTACCTTTGGAACCACTGGGTTGCAGTGAACTTGCACAACATGAATGTCTACACAAATACCATTCATCTTATTGCAAGATGTGTCCCCCATCAGGTCAATGAAAGCTCTGGTCTGACAGATGCTGAGCTCTACGGCCACAATCTTGGAACTCAGTCTTACCCTTACTTCAGTGGGATAACAAGCATGCTTGGAGAAGGAAGAACTCATGTTTAAATTACAAGATTAAGCCCTTTGCTGGATCAGGGTCAGTTTTCCAAGCAGGATTTAATTTACTGTCTTTAGCCATGCTGGTCTGCCTTCTCCATTGACTTTTTCTAGTTGTTGGGGGTTTTGTTTTTGGTTTTGGGTGGGGTTTTTTTGTTTGTTTGTGGTTTGTTTTTTTTTACCATGACATTATCTTTCCAGGGACTCTATTGTCTTAACTTTGCCACATCACTGACATGTTTAATCAAACCGAATGGATGATAACAATTCTGGTTGATTTAATGCACTTGCATTTCAGGGCACTAAAACTGTCTGACAAGTGACAAATCAACTGTGAAATAGATTACACATATGATACTCTTCAAACTATTTTTCTTCATTATCTAGTAGTAAGTTTTTGCTTCTTATGGACGGATCTTTTCCTGTTTTCTTTACAGAGCTGGGTATCTGCTAGTATTTCTCTTCAAGGTAAAGAAAACTAATCCAGAAAAGAACATATTATTTTTGTACGGGGCAGAAGGAAGAAACTATACCTCAGAAATCACCTTTTTCAATGTTTAGGCAGGAAAGGCAAGACTGAATGTATTTGCCTGGGTCTACAATGTTAATTTTTGCTTTCTTAAACATGCTGCTTTATCCCTTTCATAAGATATAAAACCCTATTACAAGATAAATACCTGTATTATAAGATAAAACTTCTCTAAAATATCAGGTAAAGTAAGATACTAAAACTGTGGTTATTTTAGATCAAATCAAAACTGAACCTGGATATGTAAAAGGTCAGCTAAGCAGGTCTTGAAGAAAAAAAAAAAAAAACAGAAATCACCCACACCACCATGGAAATCCTCCACTGAGTCCCAAGGCATGGTGACTGCTTAGGCAGAGTTCAGCTGAGGATTTCATACCTGCTGGTTGTTGTCCACACAGGGCAACTTCGCTTTTGCTACTTCTGTCTCAAAGATTTCTACTTTTACATATATCAAACAACTTGTATTTTTCTGAGACCACCAGCACAGGAGTAAGAGGCGAAAAAAGGCTAAGTATTAGAATGTAAGCAGCTATAAGGAGGAAAAGGGATTATTGGAATACACCTACAATTAGAAAAGGAGATTACGGCAGACACTGTGTGTGCTCTGTGCTGCCTGGGGCAGGAGGCGGGGAATGATGACGACAATGACGACACACTTTAGTATTAATCTTGTCCTATTTTTCTACAGGCTGAGCAAGTCCTTATGGGTAAAATGTTGCACTCACCTTTCTACTGCCTGGTTTTTGCAGATGAAGCTGTCACATGTCCCTATAACCATACACATAACTAAAGTTCAAACGGTGATTCTTTCTTCTGACTCAGGCTATCAAATTGCCTATGTGTTCAATGCAAGCTTATCATAAACACATAAAAAGTCCCTCTCATAACAAGAAGATCTCAGGATCTTCTCCTCCCTTTCAAAAGAAGCAGCTACAGAAAACTACAGCACTCCTGCCCAGTGCAGTTCTTGACCATGCTGGCTTGGGAATCTGAGTAGACAGGAAGATAAATTATACTTGGGGACGTAGACCAGGATCTACTTCATGACATAAAAACTTAAAAGGGAAAAAAAACGCCAAACCATAAAAAAATAAAAAAAATAAAATCACATTTCCTTAACTCATACAGCCCTTCAATGAGAGATTATGGGATAAACGTTATTTAGCAGTAATCCCAGACTGGAAGTGTCCTTGGGTGTTGTTAAATATTGCAGCTTACAATCATGATCTCTGCTGCTTCTTAGCAGTATGCTGTCCACAGTAAAAAACTTGTGTAGCCTCTTACCAAAGTTACTGCGTTTAAGTTAAGCTAACTGCGATGCTCTGATGACAAGAAATCATGAAGGCAACAGAGATAACTTTTTAAAAAGATCTTTCTAGTTTCCAGTGAAACATCTAGAGAAGAAAGGTGCTAGTAGCTATTATTTTGTTGCAAGCATTGTGAACACACATGGTCAAATAGCTAACCAGTCTGTGTCATTACTTCACATCATTTGGTAAAATCTCCTCAGAATACCTTGATGAGGGGTACTATAAGCAGAAAACAATAAACATGTGGAGAACTCAGGACACAGACATGACATATAGTAGAAGCTATGTGTCTACCCGAGCTGTGCCACGAGGCTGCTTCCTACCCTAAATGTCAAAGTAACTCACCAAATCAAATGTCCTTCAACCTGTCATGAGACATGAGCCCTTCTGGGAGGAGAGAGTAATAATTCTGTTTCTCCCTCTCACACTCAAAACACACACCAACATTCTCTCTTGTATACACAGACACATTTCTTGTGGTTCGTATCAGTTTTTTTCTGATACGTATCAGAAAAATCTGGTATGGGAGAAGTGCTGATGGCATGTTAGCTCAAGTTTGGCAGCACAAGTAGTGGAAGGTGTAAACTGAATGGACTTTCTCAGTTTGGTTCTTATACCACATACTTTGGTATGTGAAATACATGTAAAACCAAAGCCCTTGAGTTTGAACTGTTTTTTGAAGTCTCCAAAGGCTGCAATTCCCCAATAAAGGATAAAAATAGTCTTTTAAGCTTTGAATAAACTTAATGTAGAAAGAGACACTCTTATAAATACCCAGCCTATGAGGCACAATAAAGGAAGATATTAGTGAACCTCCCACAAGGACGTTATTTCGAAATGCCACCTTGATAACTTTGTACATAAGCAATTTTCATCAATTTAATGTTAGTCACTTCTTCTATTGTTCCCTTGTGATTTACAGGAATTTTCTTTACTGGCAGTATTTTTGGTGCCTGCGCTGATAGAATGCAAATATTATCTGCAAACACAAGCAACTAAAAGGGAGGTAAAGAGAACCCTTCAGGATACCTAAAAAGGGGTGGAGAAGACAGAGACAGATGCTTCCCAGAGGCACACAGCTAAAGATGAGAAGCAACAATCCCCAACTGCAAGACAGTAGATTTCTACTGGACATAAAGGAAAAATCTTCCAACAAGAGTAGTTAAGCACTGGAACAGATTACCCTGCAAGTCTGTGTTATCTCCGTACTCAAAACTTGAATGGAAAAGACCCCATGCAAACCTGTAACACTGAATTTAATCATCTTTGAGCAGGGGGCTGAACCAAATAACCTCCCAAGTTTCCTTCCAAGATATAATTTTCTATGTTTCATAATATTTGGATTTTAAAATATTCAGTCCCTAGTTTGGATATTTATATAGCAGAAACAGGGTGAAAGGACTATGGAAATCTTGCACACTCGGACCAAGGAAAAGAATAATTTGAAAGGCTTGATCCATCCATGTTGAAAACCTGCCTGAAAGAAAATCTTGCGTACTCAGATCAAGGGAAAGAACAATTTGATAGAAGGCTTGATCCATGTGAAAAATCTGCCTGAAAGGGCTGCAGCTCTGATGGCCATACATAGCTGTATCAGAAGAGGTGCTTATGACTGTTCTACAGTGGTAGCAAAGAGCTCCTCTTTTATGATTTTCTGGCACTCAAAAGGCAAAGACTCATACAGGGATGACACACACTCCCCCACCCACCCATCTGCCACAACCCTGTGCTACTGCAAAGCGATCTTCAGCAAGAGATTTATAAAACAGCATGACCTTAACACATGAAATATCAGTTGAGATTGCCATCACATCACAGTCATGCAGGTGTTCTTTGTGGGTCTTACTCTTCACCTGCCCCGGCTGATACATTTCTCTCTTCAGCTCTTCACGATGCTGATGGCCACTGAATAAGGATTCAATATCAGCTTTGCTTTTAAGAAAACTATCAGTTGCATTTTTATTAGGGCTATTACAGCTTTTAATCATCCAACTGCTCCTGATTCATGCATCAGTACTAAGCTGTCAGGTAACATTTGCTTGCATCCTGCAGTTGTCAAGGTGCTTTCATCTTATTTCAGTAGCTTGGATGCAAACAGCAGGGCAACTACAATTACTACGTTGCCCATCTTCACAGGCTGCACAGACATAAATGACTGGGTAGCACATCACATGTGCACAACTTATGGCATGCATGAATGATAGTTATGAAAAAGTTGCATTGTCCAACCTTGCTTTAATGTTACCGCACATAAGAATGCTAAAAGCATCTCAGGCACTAATCCCTACTTTTTTCTGTTCTTAGAATAGATCAATAATCTGACCTGTTCCAGTGAGCATGCTGTACAGCAGCACTGCCAGCCTCTGAGCTAACTGTACCTTCCTTTTAGTACTAACTGCTGTAAAAGCAAAAGATTCTTATTTGTTGCTGTTGTGTTGCCATAGAACTACAGAAACATAAAAGGGACTTCAAGAAATTAGTTCACTGCATTTGCATTGTGTAGATATCTGGTACTTTCAGGTGGTCCTTGACAGATATTTGTCTAATATGCTCCTAAAAATCTCCCAGTGAGGGAGACTAGTCTTTCCAAGTAGCCTGTTCCCGTGTTTCACTAGCCCAATAGTTAAAGCATTTTTCCCACTATCCAGCCTGAATCATTTTTGCTTCCAATAAAACTGCTTTAGCTTTGCCATTCCCTACAGTAGGCTTTGATAATAAATTATCATTATTCTCTATTTAACATCATCTCTGTCAGACTACTGTCATGATATATGATTTTTCTCTTTTTTAGGCTGTACAGTTAGTTGCTGTAACCTTTTCAAATCATCCATGTTTTCTAAATTTAGACTGCCTGCAATTTGCCACTGATGTTTGTGACACATTTTGCCTCAAACTGCATACAGGATTCCTATGGAAGCCTTAGCTGGAAAAGCTTAACAGAACAGAACACTCTCCACATTGCAGAGAATCCCTTTCTGCAGTCCCATTGCCTGATCAGCTATGTCCCATTTTTTCCTACGGATAGCTGTACTTTGCATGTATCTACTGATTTTTTTTCCCCCCCTCTGATCAAAAAAATATCTCTGGTATTCACAACTGTGAATATAATCCTGTTCTCCAATATGCCTGTAATTAAACTAGGTGTCCACTCCCAGCTTTTTAATGTGGACTTTATTTCATCACTCAAGTTACTAATGAAGAGAAACAGACCACAAGCAGATGCCTACTTGAGAGTCTCCCTGACCAAAAGTGAACTACTGAGTCCAGTTTTACAAAAAAGAGGTTATCCACTTTGTTGTTTATGTGAAGTTTCTCTATTTCCACATTTTCCTCACAAGAATGTCACATGGCACCACATCAAATCCCTACAAAAGACACATCTCATCTATTGCTTTCTCCTTGCTTTAACAAGGTTAACAAGGTAACACCAGTTACCCTGTTAAAAGATGAGATTTTATTAATATTTGTTCTGGCCCAATCCAATCCACCACTTACCACATTACTGTGTTCTGGGTATTTCTACAGAGGTTTCTATTAATTTGTTCTGTAATAATTGTGGGTAACAAAGTTAAACAGACCGGTCTGTATTTCCCTAGGTCATTGTTTTTCCTCACTTTGTAAAGACATGCATTAGAGATTCTTGTATCTCATTTCTCTCTTGTATTAGTAACATAATCTTGTCTTTACCACTCTCCACATTAGCCTCTCTGAGCTTACCCTTACATGCCTGTGCTTAGCTGCGCATTTTTGTTTCTCCTATTTGAAGGCATTCTGAAATATTAAAAGAAGCAAACCCTGATGCACTCTTATTTGTCTCTTGCTGTGCTTTTATATTTTCTCTGCATCAGCTGATTTGCTGTTGTGTGTTTAATGTCTTTCAACAACTGCCAGCTACCCTGCTTTCCTTCATTTTTTACACTATTTTTCCTTAGCACAGGTACCTACCAGTTCCCCAAGCTGGGTGAAGCATACTCTTCTAAAACCCACTATCCTTACTCTGCTGCTCCACTGTCCTTCCTTTCCTCAGGAAAGTGACCACAATTATTTTGGGGACTTTTTCCCTCAAATTTCCTTCCATCTTATCTTCTCTATCAGAACAGAATCAATCTGATAGAGCCATTTCAAGAATCACTTTCTTTGCCATCTGTCTCCAAAATAGAACTTGATGGACTGTCCATCTCACAATCCTGGCTGTCACACAGGGCCACCTTTGACCAGATTAACTCCTATTTTCTGCCTATGGTGTGACATGTCTTCACAAATACTATCGCCAAAGAGCACGTTCCACTGACAGCACCTAACGCCTACCACAAGCACTTGAAGATCCTTGTGAAGACTTACAGGGAATTACATCAGCTCCTTCAACAGACCAAGTGGTTCAATACACCACTCCTGTCTGTGCAGCACAGTTTTGATTTCACCTCAAATGGAACAAAGATGTGCACTGTGGCTCCTATTTTCCTAACAACAGTACAAGATAACCCATAACCAAAAGAAACCATTAGAATGCTCTGTGGTTTTAGGTAAAGTTGATTCATGCTTTCAGTTTAGCGTGAATGAAACGCATCACTGAAACAGACATCCTTCCTGAGTTATTTAGTTTCAGTGATCACAAATCATGTGGTATTTATAATTTTCCTCTCTTACATCATCTAGCACCTCCAGGGCTGTGTTAGTCACAGCCTCACGGGCATTTGTTTGTTGCTTCTGATTTCTTCACTTTCAGTTTGGCTTTTAACTTCTTATTTTCTGTCACATACACATGCTGACAAGACAGCCAGCCAGAAGAAGTTTGCCTATTCTATCTTACGCAGTGCTGGCCTTCACAGCCTCTTATCTTTCTCAGTCAGGACATAGATATGTCTACCCCACACCACTGTCAAAATGGAAAAGCCACATCTATGCCAATATTGTATTCTTTGAGATTTCTTCTTTCAAACTCAGCATAATTGAATGAAGGCATTAGGCTTTACATAGACAAAAAGAAAAAGAAGTCATTCCCTCAAAGGATGATTTTTTCTGTTCTAAAACATTTGTAATATTGTTAATATTGTTTTGTCTCTAGCAAAACAAAACAAAAAAAGGAAATAGGTGACAGTGCTATACAAGAGGTTTACCAGGCAAAGCCCAGCTGAATCCCCCTGCTAGCTGTTCCTGACACGAACTTCATATTGCACCACCCCATAATTCACAGTATTTATGTTATGATACAATACATTTACAAAGTTGCTAGTGAAGAAATTAATGTATCACCTGTCCACATCTCCCTAAAAAAGTATACAGCTGAAGTGCTTTTAGTGCTGTGTAAAGCAACTGAGATCTAAATCACCAGATAATTCAAATACAAACAGAAATTCTGAAGGGGCTTCAACTACAGCTTCACAGCCCGGCAACAGCATAAGACAGCTGTAATTTTTAAAAAATCAAATAAATGGAAGGATAATTTTTCAAAATCAGAGCTAACCTAACTACAAAACTAAAAGGCACTGGTCAGCAGAAGAGCCCAGCACTTTCTGAGCAAATGCAAGAGGCAGCTTAACAAGACAGAACATTTTGACACAGAAAACTTAGTGCAATTCATCATTATACAAAGAAGTAGTGGTAAAAATAGCATTTACAGCACAAAACCGTTCACTTGGCTAGGGAGAAAAAGTAGGGCCTAAGTTTGGGATCAACAATGTCAACAGAAGTATTTCTCTTGACTGCTGCAAACTTAGCTGAGGTGCTGGAAAACACGCAGAATCTTGTAAGCAAACAGGGCAGCCTGTGGTAACAGCGAGCCCTTCACAGCATTTATTGCCTGCTCACAACCATGTTGGTTTTGATGACTCCACCAATTAAGAAATATTTCAAAGCACCTTCCTCTTTTATAGAATTATTTCTATATGATTTGGGGCTCAGACAGTAGTTCCGAGTACTATCATGTCCACACTACGCATAATTCATTTTATGTCTGTGCTCCTACATGAAGACAATTTAATATAATTCACTGTGATTTAAGTTACTGCAATAGAAATCTTCCCTACTGAGTTTGAAAGCACGGTTGGGGAAGCACAGATCCAAACAATGGGGTTCTCTAAAGGCTCCTTTTACAGGAGTGAAGCTGAAACACACAGCCAAAAAGCAACTCCACTTGTCACAGGAGTGTGCAGGACAGGTCAGCTTCACTGCTCACGGAGCTGCCTGTCTCTCTCTGGTGACTGTAAAAGGAGCTATGGCATCTCTGTAACCGTCATGGGACCCTATCACAGCAAGAACATCCTGAAGGACATTCCATGACATTCTTAAAGATAATTTTGGAAGAACCAAAAGGATGCTAAACTCAAAAGACTTTTTTTTTTTTTTTTCAATAAACTAGCGGAATGATTAATTCAGAAAGACTAGACCAGAGAGAACTGAAATTAAAGTGCCCCGTAAACCGATCTCTCCCTGCTCACTGCATCTGTGCAAGGTAGTTCCTTGATTCCAGGGATTGGTTTTAGCAGTCAGCAGCTTTCTGAACTGCAACACACTGACCTCTTTACTGGAGCCCAGGAAACTTTTGTTTTTGTTATTGCTGACACCTGGCTGGCTGCTTTCTGCATGTCTCGGCTTCTTGTTCCTTGCTATAGTACTCTTCTCCCATAGCCTGCAGCCTCCAGCCCTCTCTGCCCAACAAAGGAGGATGACGAGACCGTTCTCCCTACAGACAAGTCCATTTGCTCCAGTCACCCTCTTTAAAAAGGGACCCAACATGAAAACTGAGAACAAACACAGCACAATTATGTTGTCTATCACACCTGAACTTAAGCATTTAACTCTCAGATGTCTGAAGTAAAAAGAGACAAGCCTCAGCCTAAGCATTCTTACAATGATTGATGCCACCCCACAATAAAGCTAAAGGAGGTTTGGTAATCTGGGATTTAACTAAAAGCTATGCAAATGTGGGGTTTGGTTTTGGTGTTTAATTTTGGTGGTTTTTTTTTTAAGTAACCTCACATCTTTAGTAAAGATGTGATCAAAAATAAAACATACAGAAAGCAAAGGATGTTAAATATTAGAATGTAAGAGGCATAGTATTCACAAGTTATTTAATTACACAGTAGAGTGGTAAAACTCTGGGGTTTTTTTTCTTGGCTTTGCTTTACTTCATGGTGCCAAAATTGTTAGAGGTTATTCCGAACCAGCTTTTTTTTATGTGCAGTATTCTCTGGGAAGGTGGGGCCATAACATATGCTCACCAGTTGTTTCAAAGATGCGGACTGTGCAAACCACAATGTAATACGAAATACTGATCAAGCAGAGAAATTATGAGTATTTACTAAAAGTTTGAAGCATCAAATGATAGCCACACATCTTTGATCTTGAGAAAACAGGATATAATTCAAGAGTGAAAAACTACTATAATTAGGAAGCAAAGAGGGGCACATTAGAAATGGAGAAATCAAGGCTGATTCTGGCATGTAATGGATCAAAATATTCAGTGTTAGTCTGGATGGAGCACTCATAACCAGACATTACTGAAAAATGACCCATGTTAAGAAATATGAAAAAGTAATTTTCAATTGTTTCATTTTTCTTCTATATATGTCATTTGGAAATACCTGATAATACTCAGACAAATGGCAACTCCCTTCCCCCCACCCCAGCTCCATAAAACCCAAATGGACTAGTTATTTTCCACTATGCTAGTTTCCTGAAAGATTATTGTTCTACAGTAAATCTCCCATATAAAAAAAAGGTGCATATCTGCTTTCTTATTATAACTCTTATCATATATTCTTTTATACAGAACAACTTCCATCCAAAGCTTTTTTAAACTCCACAAATTTGCCTTTATACCCTTAGATGGAAATGTATCCTGCTGTATCTAACAAAAGCATACTGTAAACATGCCAAAGGAAAATCCTAAATAAATTATTCATCTGTACATACCACAAGATCCTCTATTTTATGTAAAAGAGAAGTAACTGAGATAGCGATGTCTCTAGTTTATCTCAGGTAGGCTCACCTCTTTGAAAGCCAGAATGAGACTGTTGGGTCCTGCTTCTAGGCATTCCCACAGATTCCTGTGGGACTCACTTCAGCCAGTGCTTGTAACTCAGAGAGGCCTCAGAGAAAAATGTATGTCACT
Organism: Falco naumanni; assembly: GCF_017639655.2. Taxonomy (NCBI): domain Eukaryota; kingdom Metazoa; phylum Chordata; class Aves; order Falconiformes; family Falconidae; genus Falco; species Falco naumanni. Next base: position 44,190,748 of record NC_054057.1, on the reverse strand, counting down.
GAATTTGGATTTTCCCGCTCTTGCCAAAACTATCACAGCATAAGAACAACTCCAGTTTCCATACTCCTACTTATTTCTTACAATTTTATTACTTTTTAAAGACAAAAAACTTCACTCTAATAGAGTCCAACAATTGAAGTCCCAACAGCCTCAATGACAGAAAATTGCCTGCTAAACTTTAGATACGCTAGTCTAAGTCACTCCCACCATGCAATGTCCCAACGAGATCGCATGATCAGCTTCTTCCCAGGCTCTGAGCCTTCCTGCAGGCTGCAGATTTTTACAGCCAAATGCCTTTCCACATCAAAAACAAGCATTTAGCTGCTCTGCAACACTGACAGCAACTCCTCTCTCCCTCTTCCATGCACCGAGAGATGCCATAGTGACAACACTGTTATCTGAGAAAGGAAAGGGGTCAAGCTAATGGAGACAAACATGCTTTTCTGCTGGCCATCAGAAGTCTTACATGACACTGGAAAACTCAGCAAGAGACAAGGACAGACTCACCCGCCTTGCTCTGAGCTTTTCTTTTCCGTGCCCAGCCTGCTTTGGCAGAAACAGCATTCTGAAGTGGTAGTCTGTGTCTGGATGCACAAAAGGAGCAGTGTCTTGTGAAAAGTCTCATTCTGTTGACCATGCGGGGGTGTTACAGTTGTCCTGATCCTTGAAATCCATATTGTGCTTCTGGCTATTTCAGCCTCCTTTTTTAAAAAGGAAAATACCAATATATATCTTTGGACAGTGGTTGCTTCCCTTTTACAGGAAACTACACTGCAACTTAGAGTTGCACTGTTAGTATCTCAACTCCCTAGCAGAAAAAGAATCTCCATTCCTCAAGGCAACCGGACCTGCTGAGACCAGTATTTCTTTAGATAAATATATTCTGTACAGAAGACATTACATAAAAAGGATTTATTTTTAATTTTTGTTGTTTAAAGAAGAAGGATGCACTCCAGTGAGTTTCACCATATATTAGAATTACATGTGATGTCAAATAGGCAACATGATCAGAAGCTCTTCCATGTATAGTAGGTCAGTGAAGGATCCAAGATTATTAGCCACACAAGACTTGGGCATTAATTATTCTCATTTTTCTCTACCTGACACATATGTAAATTTGCTGTCACTTTTCATTTATGAGTCTGTGAGGAAAATGTATACATATTTCATGAATTGTAGGGCTCTCTTTACGACCAGTTAGCATTTGCGAACATCTGGAAGCATCTGATTTGCTAAACTTCTCTCTTCAAACAGAAGATACAGCACAGCAAATGCACTCCAGGCCAGATACAGCAGCGCAGCTGTGTTTGTTGTTCAGCATTATTCATTCTACCCAGGAGTTACTGTAACACCTTCTTCTCTGGGCCTTATGAGCAATTATCCCTAACCAGCCACCTCTGACCACGCCATTCTTCCTATGAACCCTTGCGTTGGCTGCCCCTTCCCAATCACATCAAACATGAACTAGTTGCTTCTACTGTCAAAACCCACAGCTGTCCTAGTATCTTTCCTTAGGCAGCAACAGATCTTCTCCTACCCCTGATCAGCTCACAGTGCTGGCATCCATCACTGGGTAACTCTAGGCACAACATGTTTTCCTTTCTGCTCTGAAGGAGCAAACCACAGCACTATCTTCCTTCAAATCCTCCTTAGTAACTCTCCTGTGCTACAACGCTGACAAATGCTTGCAACTGCTTGAGATCACAACTGAATTCTGTTATCCCCTTGGTCCTCCATTTGAAAATCTGTTCTGTTTGGCTTAAAGCTTTGATGTAACTCTCTCCTATGAAGGCTCACTTTTAGAACTGGAAAGGAGTGAGTAACTGATACTCCACACATTGTGCTGGGCTTTCCATATCTGTGCAAATTCAAGAATGGTAATTCTAAATGATCTGCACAAAATCAGAACAGAGCGTATCAGGGGATCTCAGCTTGTTATACATTCATTTTATGTAAGTGACTCACCAGACAATTGCAATTGCCCTTGTAATTGGTATCTGAGTGGGAACTACACTGGTTTGCTCTCTGTGCTCATCACACAGCAACAGCCTCCATTAGACAGGTTCTCTCTCAGTTCTTCATCCTGTTACAAACCATTTTGGCTAGGTGTGCAAACTTTTCCAGGTCAGGCAAGCCAACAGATGTAATCTAGTAGCAATGGACTGTCATTACCCTGGTACAGCAGGCTGGCAGTTCGGTATACTGGCACTTCATACCTTTTTTTTTATTTTTCTGTATGGAGCTACCTATACATTACAGTGTCCTCACTGATTAAATGGAATCCACGCTATAGGTTTGTACTTAATCTGTGCTTGCCAAAAGAGTACCAGGTGAACTGATGCACTACAATTCTCTGTGTTGTAGTTGAATTCAGACTCCTGAGAGCTTCTGTTTACTGGGTTTAATGATACAGTTCTTTCTGAAAAAAAGTGACAAAAATAGAAGAGTGCCAAGGATTTAAAAACCACAATTTAGATATTTGTACATTTAAATTTTTTCCTCTTCTTAACTTCAGAAGATTGAAGTAGCAAATTTGAATCACTTCAGTCAAATTTTATATTAGCAAACAGCTGCCAGCTGAATCACAATAAACCTCCACGATAATCTTTCTGCAATTCTTTTGAGTTATCAGTATCTGGTTAGCAGGTTCAATTAACATCAAGAAACACCCAGAAGATCAAACTCAAAGCATACCGCTTTGCCTGCAACAATGCAGAATGACACAAGTTACTGATTTATTTAATGCATTTATTTTCCTATGTTAAAAGGTTGAGGGAATGAAAAAGGCTTCAGAGAAGCTGGTTCCAAGCTATTCTACACTCCCATGTGACACATCTGATGAAGATTACACTAGAATAAGAAAAGGTTCTACAAGAGAACAAAGATGAATCAGGTTCATTTCATCCTGGACTGTGCACAGCCAGCACATGTACAGACTGCACTAGCTACCGGAATACTGTTTGTGAAAGTACTTCTTAACGTGAGAGCTGGTGTCCTGGTTCCAGCTGGGATAGGGTTAATTTTCTTCTTAGTAGCTGGTGCAGTGCTGTGTTTTGGATTTGGTGTGATAGCACACCTATGTTTTTGGGCGTTGCTGGGTGATGTTTATAGCAAGTCAAGGACTTTTCAGTTCCTTGGGCCCTGCCAGTGAGAGGGCTGGAGAGGCACGGGAAGCTGGGAGGGGTCACAGTCAGGGCATGTGAGCCAAAGTAGCCAAAGGGATATTCCATACCATATGACGTCATGCTGAGTATATAAACTGGGTGAGGAAGAAGGAAGGGGGGACATCTGGCATTATGGCTTTTGTCTTCCCGAACCGTTACATCTGACGGAGCCCAGCTTTCCTAGAGGTGGCTGAACACCTGCCTGCCCATGGGAAGCAGTGAATGAATTCCTTGTTTTGCTTTGCTTTACCTATTAAACTGTCTTTATCTCAACAAACGACCTGTCTGATTTTTACTCTTCTGATCACCTTCCCCATCCCACTGTGGGGGGAGTGAGCGAGCAGCTGCGTGGGGCTTAGTTGCCAGCTGGGGTTAAACCACGACAGCACTTTTTGGCACCAAACGTGGGGCTCAAAGGGTTCAAGATAACGACAGATTTTATTAGAACATGCTAGTTCTAATTTATAGCTCTTATTGGTGTTTAGCTATTAATTGGCAAGTTTCTGTGCTTGCCATGGGGCTTGCTTGCCTTACTGTACGTTAGAGTCTAGTGCTTGTTAGTGGCTGCTTTTTGCTTTCGGTGCCTGCTGTACTGCTTATCATACTGTGCTGTGCCCAGGCACATTTTGATAACAGTAATGGTGAATTGCTAAAAAAAAATATTTAGATTTGGAAATGTTTTCATAATGTCAGAATGAATAACGTTACAAAGACATTATATTCTACTATGTGCAATATTATATATAGAAATAAGTATATTGATGGAACAAAAATTAAACCTGCATGCTCTAAGAGGTGACTGTACAGCATGGCAGTGTCATCATCAGGATTTGTGTGTCCGTAAACAGATACTAAACAGAATAGTCTGGGACATCCTTAGTACAACAATCATGGTTGCTGGAGAGCATGAGGGAAATGGACTGCAAAAATTGGATAGACTCCTAAACAGCATCTTCTAGTGCCACCACAGGAGACAGAATGCTGCACTATATGGAGCACTGGTCCAGCTCAACAAGGCACTGCAAATGTTCGAAATGTTCACCTACACATTAGAACAAAAAAAACTAAAAAACCTGCTTTGTCAGTCTTCTTGACATTCAGCACAAAGGAGTGTATTTCTATAATTTCTTGGCATTTCACCTCTAGAAATGAGAGGTTTCTGCAAAATGCTTTAATACTATGAAACTGTATTTTGGAGTGGGAAGTCACTCCATCCAAACTTTTCCCCCTATCAAGCTAAGTTTTAACTCATTAAAGGAATTATTTTTTTTTACTATAAAAATAATTCACGTACCCACTATTTCCTACAAAAATACACAGAGAATGATAAAACACACTTATGTGACTCACAAACCCAAATCCATCTCAAACATGGCACGTATAACTACGTGTCTTTTGAAAATGGACTGAGATGCTTAAAGTTCTACCTTATCTGTGTAGGAAATGAACTACAGAAATATGTTGCATGATGATTCTTGGCCTCTGGCTTATGGTAGCAAGTAAAAGCTGTGTGACACCTACCATTTACCTTGCTGTGGTATTTTCAGCCTTCATTCAGTCTTAACTAAGTTGTTCTTTGCACCAGATCTCAGGCAAGGGCTGTGCCACTTGTTGACCCTACCTGCCCTTGACCTACCTGCTCACCTGTAGGGCCTGATACGATTTACCTCTCTGCTCCATCTTCCATCAGCTTATTTCCAACTACCTCAGATCTATTCCCTTCTGAACTAACATCCAGAGCTGAAAGAAATGGACTATAGCGTGCTCTGCCTTAGCAGTGTCACCATGCTGACGTCTGCTAACATGAAACTGCTAAGCTGATTCATCCCAAGTATAAAACTCAAGTGTTTTCTTTTCACCACAGACTCAATAGGCCAGTTTCTTTCTGCCTCCATCTCTGGACACATGTGACAAAGCTTAATACACCTGACAAAGAATATTGCTGGAAGGAGGATTCTTGTCACAACTGTGGTTAGAACAGTATCCACACAGGAGCAGATGTTCAGCCTGTCTGAGTACAGCCTACAGAGAGAAGGGCATTTCTGAACTGAGAGTCAAGAGTACTGTTATTCCATACAGATGTATTCCTGTTTCATTTTCATTCCCGTAGGTGGTTTCCTTAAAAATGCTGAACTGAGAAAGTTAGGTTGCTTTATTACCAAAAAATGCTAGTGATGCTAAAAGCTCTCGTATTACTAGTTTTCCTCTACTTTTTAATTGTTAAAATTTACATTCTATACTAGTCTCAAATTTAGGTCCTCATGTTAAGATGAGCACAACACAGTAACTTTACACTTCTATAAATACTGTACTAGTGTCACATGCAGAACTAGTGTTACACAAAAAGGTTGTTTATTTTTCCGAGTAAGCATTATGCACATTTTTAACGGATTAGATCTACATTGAAAGGTTAAATCAAAGTAAGAAGTTGACTACATCTCTCTTGAAAATTTATTATATAAAAAAAGTATTTGTTTCTTTTAAAAGAAAAAAATAATGAACAATAGCTCCTATTCTCTCAGAAACATATTTCCAGCTCACAGCACTGCAACTTCAAAATGCTTTACAAGATCAGTTAGGTAACATGCACATTAGCACAGAGACACAGAAATACAACAGAGAAAATGAAATCTGAACGTTGAGGAATTTTACTTCAAAGTGAAAAAAAGACTTTCTATGAAGGCACATGCTATTAGGCACTCAAGTGAGGAGATTCAGAAGAAATGTCATGTTTACCCAGGACTATTCTGTAACAGTTTATTTCCGTTATTCTGAAGCAACTAGTTTTGGCTTTTACAGACATGGAACCTGTCAGATGACCCACAGCAACAGGTCAGCTCCAAATTCAATTTAGTTGTAGGTAAATACTTCTTGATAGTCATCCGGTTTAATGATTTCTAGTCAGAGGACAATACCTTCAACATGGATCATGAACATCTAGTGCCTCATTATTGACATACACCTTACAGCAAGAAGTAAATGAAATGCCAATTTCAGTTAAAAATGGAATGTCCAACTATCTTATCCTAGAATTTGAGAGTAGCTTCAACGGGTACCAAGTCACATAAGAATAGATTCATTTTGGAAAACAGATGGAAGGTGAAGTGGAATATTTCACACCAAGACTGCAATAATCTCATCATAAACCCATCCAAGGTATTTTTTCCAGTATTCAGAACGGGTGCTAAGTTATGAGGTCTGACAATTTTATGATAATTCAAGTATTCAGGACTAAAATCTGTCAAGAACCTTTTACAGTATTGTAGTATAGTCTTTTTAGCTACTTGGTTAGTTTTAGCATCAAAATTATATCTCAGCCACTTACCTGAACCTAGTTCAAATCTGATTAGCCTCTTTTCCCCAAAACACAAACATGATCAAGTGCAATACAAAACAGCTACTGAAAGAAAACTATGGGATACATCAAAAATCACCACACTGTATATACTAACAAAGGTGTAAGAATTGAACAATATGGTTCATATAACCAATGCAGATGACAAAATTAGGAGAAAAGAAACCTGGCAATAATCTTTCTTTCCAGACTGGTTTGCTGTTGATATACTCCATGGGACATGTCTTAAAGAGCTGAGGATTTTTTTCTTCTAGGAAAAAAAAATATTTAATAACATCTACATATATTGATTCAAACACTCCAGAGAGTAACTTTGTCAGAAAACTTCAGTGGTGGCTCTAAGCCAATTGCTGAGTTTTGCCATCTATCACAAGCCATTCCTAGTGGAATTTGAGAAACTTTCCCTTCAAAACCTCCTGCCCACAGATCCCATCACAGAACACAAAAGCAGAGTAAAGCAGTAAGTTCTGCCTTCAATGCCCCATGGCTCCTGTGAGCTCTTCCTAGTAGCTGCAGCTTTGCAGGAATCCAGAACACTACAGTACACAATAGCCTACATTTGATTCTCTACTTTTCCTCCTTGACATCATTTTGGATTCAGATACTGCAGAAGCTGCTTCGTATTACGCAAACTTCAGTGGTCTACCCTGTTCATTCTTCCCATCTTTGGGAACTTATCTATAGGCTAGGTGCTGACTGCAAAAGGTCCATCTTTCATTTCAGAGGATTACACAGAAATTGCAGGGATTAGTTGATAACTGTTTTGTGAGAAGGAGATGAGAAAGATCTCCTCCTTAGTATGAAACTCTGCAAATCTAAATTTCAAGACTGGACTCCCCTCTTCAGGGAATGCAACAGTTCTGAAGTCAAAATGCTCTTTTATGACAAAATAAATAAAAAGCCTAAAACCCAAAGCAATGGAAACAGAGGTCTCTGTAAGCTAAAGACTCACACCACCTTCATGAAGTTAAGACACAAATATATTGTTAAAAAAAGAAAACACACGACAACCAACAACAAAACAGAAGGAAGATGATGAAGATATCTTCGTTCTTATAAACTGTAGGACACCTAAACAGCTACTGTGGAACTCCCCCCCCCCCCCCCAACAGTAACGCTGCATACAAGTTGAAAGGAAGGTGATACTTCAACAGAGGAACCTGTTCCACAAGTTTTCTTTCTCAGATACTTTTATTATAAGGAAAGCTTTACCAAACTCACCATTGGAGTTTATTTTTCTTATGTGTATCTATGCATACACACTCCAATCCACGGCATTCATGGATCTACATGTGCAGTGACAGAAAGCATCCAAGACACACACTCCATACTAGCACTTGCACACATACAGCTTGATATGCAAAGAGTAAATATAAAACTTGTATTCCAGATGTAGGCTTGTATTTTTCACTTTAGAAAACAAATCTATGTGAAATATAAAAATTAAAATATAAACATTTGACTGTTTTCCTCATTGTCTGTTCCATCCTGGCTGTTTGGCACCCACCCTTTAGAGGCCAGAAGTTTCACAGATGGAGTTTTAAATGCCCAGCAGACACAACAGAAGCTATATTTTCAAAGATGCTCACTGCACAAAGAGCTGACATCTTTTGATGTCAGTCTAACCTAATAATTTATCATGGAATTCCAATGCAAAATATTCTTAAAAACATCTTCCCAACGCAAGTCAGAAGAATGTGGAAAAGCTTTTAGAATTTAAGCATTTTTAGAGCTTATTTCCAGGATTAACATTGTATCATTGAGATATTTGGCATGAGATTTGTGTTCACTTAGCTAAAAAATCATAAAATACAACCAATGCTTCAATCTCAACCTTATCAAACACTGATCAAACATCAGTAAGAGCCCTGCAATCAAGCTCTTTACTCTTAGATTAGTCAAAACTGAAGACTGAAACACATGAATTACAGGCCTCACCTTGCTCTGACTCTGAGGAAATTCTGCTGCTTTCAACAGTATTTGAGCAGTAGCCTATTTTTATTGGCTTATTTATCTATTTATGCATTTACTTGCACAAAAAAAAGCAATTCAATTAATTTCTATAATTTCATTTAGAAAAAAAAAATCATCACAGTGATTTCTTTAACTGTTATGTCATATCTTAGTCATATTTAAAGAAATGCTACCAAAGGAAGATTCCCATAACAAGCTTATCAGCAGAGAAAGATTTTAGGTCACAAATCCCATTAAGTCAGTCCTATTAGAATTTATATCTTAATTCTGAAGGCATAGCTCTATCAGTATAATATCAAAATAAGAATGCTGAACTCATGAGCAGACCATTAATTCAGAACGCTGAGAAGACTAAGCAACAGCATTTATCACTTCACATACAACCACTCTAAAAAAAACATCAAACAAATTACTTGCATCTCATTCACTGAGTTAATTCTCAACACAGCAATGCCAACTGGAAGAAAAGTTTATTTTTCTGAATTACTTACCTCAAGAACTAGCCAAAGCTGGTCTCCGTTTTTCACATCTTTCTTATAGTACATGCCGTAGAATTTGACTACATTAGGATGATCAGAGAGTGCTTTCAAAATGTTATACTCTGCTTCAATTTCTTCATCAATATCCTAGTGTCACAAATGAGGAATACATAGCAGTTAATAAATAATGATAACCATTTAAAAAACCCAACACATAGCATTTTCTGGCTATTCAAATGTCGTTTGAAAAAATAAAAAGTAAAAAACCAGAACACGAATGTACCATCTGCAGGGCTACAAAACTTGATTCTCATTACTCAATACAAAAGAGTCATCTGTTTTTTACTTGGTCTTCACCAGTTTCAGCTGATGAACACAAGGGGTATGACAGAGTAGCCCTGAGGAGAATGGGGAAGAAGCATTTCAAGGCAAAGCCAGTGCAATCCACAAGTGGGTAGGTATGCAGATGCCTCGGGATGTCACATGTTACTTCTCTAATCTCAAGGGTATCCCCAGCTAGAGATGGTGCAGCTGGAATTACCTGTCTACCCCTCTGTGCACGAACGAGTACAACTGCAACCACATCTTACTCATTTATCATCTTACTTTCTAGAATCATTTGGATTTTTTTCTCATTTTCTATCATAGAAATTGGTGACATCCATGATCTCTCTGGCTTCTCCTACCGAGCTATGAGTTATGGCTTTTTGTCAGTCTTTCATTACAGACTTTGGGTTTCCTACACAGCGAGGGAAATCCATTTGGAGGTGAGAAGGCAAATTTTGCCAACACATGTACCAGGAGCCATGTAAACCCTTTCAGATCAAACATGGATGGTAGCAACAGTGGGCACTCAATGACTCGGGTAACCCTTTCCACATATGCACGGTATTGCTCACTGAGGGACTCCATCAAACTGCGTTTCAGTCATGCTGAGAAAATATTCAATCCATCCTGACCACATGTTAACATATTTGTTTCCAGATTTAAACATTTTTAATACGATTTGCTATTTACACGCACCCAAAAAGAAATAGAAATGAAAAATTAATTCTAGAGGAAGGCTACCTATGAAGTCTGCTATCCATATGAATGCATTTCTTATCAGTGAAAAGCACCTACTCAGTGCTGAAAACCTGTCTCACCACTGCAAACAGAAGTGACCCTGGCAGAGAAAAGGGATGCTTTGTATTCCCAATGAATGTCACTCCTCATTTTGTTCACCAGTCATCTGCCCCTAAGAGGCCTTTGCTTACTTGTTTCTTATACAGGTATCTCCAACACTAAATCATGTTCCCCATATTAGCCTTTTGCCTTGAGGTCAGCCTGACTGGTGTCAAAGAACTCTGCCTGTCAGGAACTGGGCCATCAAACTCTCATACTGAGATTACAAGAATAAGTCTTCTCACAAGGAAGGGCTTTAGAGACTTTTTAATTGAAGTAGTCAAAAATAGTAGAAGTTTTCCTCCTCTTTCAAAAAAATGAGGAAGTCACTTTAAGTTAATTTTCCCATAAGCACAATGCAGAATACAGCCAATAAACAAAGAGATGCAAAGAAGGAAGAAAGAACCAATGTACTGAGGGTGGCAGAGGAAGGAAAGGGAAAGAGTGGAAGATAAGAAGTGATGAAGAGAGAAAATGCATCTGGCAAAAACAAAAGGACAGATCAAAAGGGAAAAAAAAACCAAAACAAAAAACCAACCAAACCCCAGAGAGTTGAAAGCCAAAAAACTATACACAAAATGTACAATAGCGTTGACTGCCTTGGGGAAACTGGAAGAGAATTAGCCCACTGTCCTACTGTGATTTAATAGAGGCTTCCATCTCCTGAGGGGTACTCAGATTTTATGAGATTTTTACTATTTAAGGAGAAATGAAAAGAGAGAGAATGAAATGAATAGAATATTCATTCTGTGTATACTAAAAAAAAATAATTATATTCCTCTGTATTTTATAAAAGAAGAAAACTTGAAATATTTGTTTGAATTTAACATATTTATCTGCATAACAGTACCTCTTCTAGAAATGGTAGAGGGAATATTTTCATGTGAACTTAGACACAAGATAACTTGGCTAAGAACCCTAAATTACAATGATATTTACTTACAGCCCTGAGGACAAGACTGAGCACATTCTCAGTTCCAGCTTCATACATTCTCATCTCAACACCTTCACTTTCCTGTTGCAGTTTCAAAAAGCTGAGCTGTTATTCAACACAAAGCATCTAAGAGCTCTAAAGGATTAAACATGAAATGCTTATTTCAGTCTCACACCACCCATGATTATGTAGTTTCCCAGTTAAATCAAGTGATATAAACCCGCATTTTTCTGCTTCTTTTTTCAGTCCACCTCTCAGGTGGCACAATTCTGAAACCATCTTCAAAGAAAAAAAAAAAGTAAAATAAAGAAGAAAACACAGTATCGTTTTCTTCATTGCAATGGCTCCCTCTGCAGCCATCAATAATACTTTCAGTTTAAACAAAAAGAACTCGTTTATTGCTTTCACCCTATTTCTAATAGAGGGTTGCCATTTTAACAGTAACGTGAAGGCACAGCAGTTACTCCAGATGTCCTGTAAATAGCAGGGGGAAAAGAACAGTATTCTTAGAACAAAAAGAAGAATATAATTAGTTAAAAAGATTTAAGTCTTGGAGTGTGATGTTGACTGTATAACTTCCATTTTTTCATTAAAATAATTTATCTGTTTTCATCAGTTATACCTTTTCCCTTCTTCAGTTTCTTATGTTGCATCTTTATCCATAGTATTTCTTCTGTCTTTACATTCTACTCCCTTATCTCCTACTCGAAACTATTTCTCTTTCCTCTAGCATCAGCTTTAGTACCTCTTCTTTCTTCCTGTCATCACCCTTTTACCTCTTCCTACAACTTCCAAAGTGTACACAACGTTAAAAGTTTCCCTGATGCCTTCAATAATCCCTGCCATAGTCAGCTGCCACTTAAGAATCATTCCCGAACACTTGTGAAACAGATGAAAGCAGAAGCTTTTCCTGCCACACAGGCATTTAGACATACACCAACTGCAAGGAAGTCCTGCCTATTCATTGTAAGCACAAGAACCTTGTTTACAGAAAGCAGCAGAGTCAAAACCAGAGTTTCCAATGCATTTGAATTCATCAAGATCCTTATCAGTTGGCTGCAAATCATGTTTATTTTGAGAGAGGTACTGAGATGAGCCTCCTTTTGTTGCTTTGAAAGAATGCTGAAATAAAAAGCAGATCAGCAAGAAACACGGCAAAGGTAATGCAAAAAATATTTTCACAAACACATTTCATGGATTTACAGACCATGGAATCATAATTTGAGACTAGGTGATACACAGGGGTATACAGAGCCCTGCGTGGCTGTGCAGCTCCAGACCTGCAACGTTTCACACAGCACAGCATTCCCTTCCATTCCTGCCCAGAGGTCTGGGAATGGAAGCACGTGCCTCACAATCCTATACCGGGAGTGAAAAAAGATGAGCTCAAAGGAGCTACCTGAAACAAGAAGAGCTCCTTGTCCACGTTTTGCAGGTTACTGTTCTCAAGAAAAATCCCAAGCCACATGCAGCACCACTGAAGTCAGCAGGGTAGCCTTTACAAACCAGACTAATGTTCCTCCTTATTCTCTGACCATTAATCTGCCACCCAACAAATGTCAGTTAGAGAACAAAAGCATACTCTACAACATAATAATTCCACCTCCCAGACACCTGGTGCTGTGTGTGTAGGAGCTATTGCCTTTGCATTTTCCATTTGAAAAGACTGATTCCTCTGTGATATCTATGTATTTTGGCACATTCTGAAAACACAGAACCAACAATAAAGTGTGCTATTTTATTTTTAAAGTATCATTCATAGCATGTAACTCAGCTAAAAGCATGTACTCAAAATAGATGCTTGAAGGTACATCTAAAGTACTTACAAGTATATAACTTTCTTACTGGCTATTACATTAAAAAAGAAAAGGAAAAGAACAACAGTAAAAATAGAAGCTAGGACTCCTGGTACTGAAAAGGAAAATAATCAGCTCTGCTTCTGAAAGTACGAGATAAACAAGGGGTAACTAGAAGTAAAAGTAACAAAGTTGAGGTATACTTCTGACTTCTACCATATGCAACCACTTCCAAGATCCCTTACAGTATGAAAAATGCATTGATAGCTAGCCTGATACTTAGCAGGTTGAAGCAGCTTATTTCACTATCACTTCTAATGCTCTACCAAGATTAAAAGAAAAGAAATACTACATAAATTCACTTACAATTAAATTAGCACAAACAAAGTAATTTAAGTAGCTTACGTGAACAGGATCCAAAATTTTGACTGCTGCTCTGCTGCCATTTTTCTTATTTAACACCTTGAACACTTTTCCATATGTTCCTTTCCCAATAGTCTCAATTATTTCCCAGGTATCTGAAGGATCAGGAAAGCTATCAAATATTATTGTTTTCCCAGTCAACGGAAGCATCTCAAATGATGGCTCCTAGAAAAAAAGAGATTTCAACGTTTACTCAACAAGTGGCTAACAGCAATTGGGTTCCTACAAACACAAGAGAGACACACATACCAGTCTCAAGCACTAGAAATGTTCTTGCATGTAGTGTGCATGCACTGAAAGCATAATGAACAAGAAATCCTCCACTTAATACAGGTATGTGCAGACGACACAGTATCAAATGAAAGGAAATCCAAATAATAATTTGACCTAATTTCAGGCTTGAGTGAAATCAGTAGAAACTTTCCCATGCACTCCAATGAAACTATAATGTCACTCAGATTTTTTGAGGGGCAGGGGAACGGGAGTAAAGTTCATAAAATCCAAAAGAATTTGGCTCCATTACCAAGAATCAAGCAAGAAAGGAAAAAAAAAAATATATATCCTCAAAACAAGACACGTTAAATAGCAGCATTAAGCTCATTCAAACTTTTGCAGCAAGTGGTCAATTTTATAATCCTACTTTTACCATTTGGTCTTTTATACAGATTTTGTAAGGCCAAGCACATCTAAGTGGCAGATCTTTTCACAGTATCACAGTCTGCTGGTGACCAAGCATTCAGAGTCATGGAAAACATGTTTACTGATGTACATTCATTAACAACTGCTTTACATATTGTAAAGGAAACACCTTTTACAATGACGGAATTGTATCCATCGCTGACCAGGTTACACCTATGCCCTGGTTAATGCTGGATACAATTCACTTATAGATACACGCCTTCATAGTGACTAACTATCCAGCAGCTACAGTGGTGAAAAGAAACCACACACAGACAACAACAAAACAGAAACCCCACCTTTACCCATTGTTAAAAACAGCCAAAACCACTGTAGAAATGTGTTAAATAATACATTCTCATATTCTTAATTGTAGAGCCAAGACTGAAAAAGAGAAGGGGCTGGGAAGAGGATAGATTTAAGCCCTTACCAAGTAAGCAAGCTGTAAGCAAGTGAGCCAGCTACTGTGCTTGAGGCCTTCCTGAGCACAATATGTAGTAAATGAGACAGGTTTGGAGAGTAATTTTCACACACCCTTTAAAAAAAAATTTATATTATACTTTATCAACAGACTACAGCGTAATTATTCTTGGATTTTTTTATGCCAACAGCACAAATCTACACACATAAAAGCATTTTATGTGATATTACTCCAGTGACAGAAATTGCACCGTGATACCTTACTGCTTTTTTAATAATGAAGAGAATGGCTTCAATTTCAGTTTCATCCATGCCATACTAGCCATACTTCCTTTATTCATCTCTTATTCGTATAACCATGCATATCCCACTAGACATGGAGCACATACACCATCCAGAAGCAAGTGAAATGGACTGCTATACAAACATATGTTGTACCAGCTCCTTCAATTATCTGACAGGACTACTGGCACACGATGTGTATTCAGACTAATTTTCTACTGGATAATACAAGCTTGCCTGGGGAACACAGTGCTGAGGATTCTTCCCATCATTCTGCTCGTGGTTGATTAGCTCACTGAGGAGTGAGAACACAGGTTTTTTTTCTCTCTCCCCCCAAGGCCTTTTTTTTTTTAAAAAAAAAATATAAATTACTATTACCAACTTCTATACCTGCTCATGCAGCCAAGTGGTGAAATACCCTAACACCAGGAAACCTGCAATCTGCAGCAGTCTGTTGTGTACTGAGGATTGCAACTAGTACTGGCCCAACACCTTGATCTCGAGGTCTCTGGGAACAAAATGACCCAATTTTACCTGCTACAATGAAATCTCCCTTAAAACAAACCCAGGTTAAGCTCAAAGAAAAGACAGAGGATCAAGATCCAAAGACATGTAGCTGTAATATGTAACTCCTCAAATTTCCATTCTAGATTTAACACTTGCTTTTTCCTTCTGTCCAGCCCTCTCCCCGGGATTCATGTAGACACAACTCAGCCAGGACAGAGCGAGCAGTCTCTTCCTAAGGTATTACCTTTCCACCTTATGCCTAGTATTTATCCATAGCTTGGTAGCTTCACCACTTCCAGGCAAGGCCATTTCTTCCTCAGAAAATGAACACGAGCGAGTTACAACCTTTTTTTTATTTTTTCACTTTCTTTTTCTTCTGCCTATAATATAGTGCTCAAATACAATTGTTCTGTGGTGGTTTTTTAGTCACTGTATATATACATATACAAATATTTTGTAATTAGCTCATAATTGGGACTATCCAAAATAATAACCAAACTGGGGATGATAAAAGGATTAGGATTAATAATCCCAAACCCCTGCTTTGAGGGATTCAACAACGATGGCATTTAAAAATTTCTTTATCTGAGCTTTAGTTTTTAGGATTGAGGTTAACCATTTGCTTAAAGTTTTACTGGATACTCAATGCATAACCAGTGATTTACTGGGAGAAAACAAAGTAGAGAGTGATCAATGGATGCCTTCGTAAGAACAGATGTCCAAATCATACTGGATCTGTCTGTGTACAAATTATTTTCTACAGAATATGTAGTTTTCCATCAGAATCTAGGGCCTGCTGTGTCCCACATTACAAGAATACAAGCAACAGCCTGGGACCCAGGCAGCTTACAGCAGGAGATATTCAGAAGTTAAAGAAAGGAAAACTCATTTCCTCCCCTTCAAAGAGCACTTAAGATGCAGGAATGCAAAGACCAGCTTCACATGTTTAGCCCGTGCCACAGCCAAGCAGGGAACTGATAACCTTGACTCTTCAAACATACCCTTAAGCAAAGGCCCACACCTCCATGCACAGGTTTTACAGCAAGTAGAACACTAAGAACACGCACATCAAAACCTGCAGATTCAGACAGCTCCCCAGGCTTCATTAACTTTCTAAACATTAACAGAACACAGCTGAAATTCATTGACTCCCAGTATCAATCGCTTATTTGTCTCTGGAGACTGGTACAAGGAGAACTGTTAAAAGGGCTGTGGAAACATGACCCTGCAGGTACTATTTGGCTACCAGAAAAGAGAGAGGCACTGTCATATACATGCATTTTCCTCTGCAAATCACATCAGTTGCACATCATCTTGTCTTAAGAAAAGTCACCACAAACTTAACAATAATGCATACAATAGCTGTCGCATTCAGTTCAGTAATTTGAGTGCTATTCCAGAATTAATTATTCACCCTAATCCTTTGTCTTTTGATTTACAGCTTCAAAATCATAACTTGAATGAGCTGTATTGAACATCATATTTTCTCACTTCCAGTATGTTTAAGAACAAGCCCCTGCAGATAAATTGTTTAGCTTCTACTTCTATTATTAAAAATATTAAATAGAATGATTTCAAGTGTTCTGTTCTGGGTGATGAATAATGTTTTATTACATCTCAGTGAAGTTGAGAAAGCTGATAATGATTTAACCTCATATTTCAGCAATAAATTGGGCTGTCTGTGGAATAAGTCTGGATGCCCAAACAACTGGGTAATTTATCATATCCCTCACCATTAAAAATTTACTTCAAAAAAACAACTTACAACTTAGTCCAGACTTCTGAGCTAGGAATGTACCCTTGAACCTCTACAAAAACCCTTTAAAATACTTCTAATGTGCTCACCAGAACTCACACCAGCTCACGCAACTTCTGTTCAGATTTTGGCTAACACTGCTCCTGCTAAGGCGTGATGTACGCTGGGAGCAGCGTCTTTAGGTCAAAGTAAAAGCAACTGGTTGGCAGGACAGGCAGCCAGAAAGAGCTAAAGCACTATTACCACCTGCAAGCTGCTGACTCCTGCAGCCTCTATCTTTTGTCTGGAAGTTTCCTCAGAATCTGCTAATTTAGGGAAATGGTATAGGCCAATTCTCCAAGCTGGAAGGTGTAAACATCAGCTTACCCAAAAAGCTTCTGAAGCAAATTCAGACACAGCTGGGCTGCTCTTTGGTGTGATACAGGGGACGCCTGCATGTTGATGGAGGAGGAAGGACTAAGCACCCTCACTCTTTGGGAGTTATGGGTCATAAGTTATCAACCCTTTCAACTTGAATGGTGTATAAGTGAATTCACGTGACAGACCAGCCTGGGCAAAAGGGGATTGAGCTCCTGTTTGTTGTATTTGTTTGCTGAATTTCTTAAAGAGCTCAGGAAATAAAGCGCAGAGCATCTTGTCCTGTAAACCAGAGATATCCCAATGGCCACAATTATTAAATTCAGGGTATGTGGGACGGAAAAAAATAGTTTTGGAGTCCCAAGACAACAAGCCAATGTGGTTGGGTTTTTTGGTTGTTTTGTAGGTTTTATTCCTCTAAGAGGGGGATCTAGTGCCAGTTATAAGAACAAACTGGGTGAGAATTCTTATGAGCCTGCCCTATGTGACTTTTTGCTTCCTATGTCACATTAAACATATACACCCTATGCAGCAGACCTCAGGTTGCATACTGGAGATACCCAGAAAGAGAATCATAGAATCATTCAGGATGGAAAACCCCTTTAAGATCACCAAGTCCAACCACAGGTCCGCCACTAAACCATGTCCCTAAGACACCCTGTTCAGCATCAATGCTGGTAGATCACGGCATTCTCCATCATTTTCAGTACCTGGCTCACTTGGAGACAGAAGGGGAAAGGGCAGCCTACTGAAGAACACCGTATATCTCCTGTGGACTACCTGATTGCTGCAAAGGTAACTCAGTGAAGCACTTTTCCACACCCGAAACTTAAGACACATACCAACTGCACAGTCAAAGGCTTTATGGTCAAGGCCACAGAGCATTACAAACAATAGTCAAGTGGAAACAAGCAACAGGCTGGGTTGCAAGTATAAAGGAACCTGAATATCTCATGGACCATTACATGTAAATCCAATAATTATTATTACTGTTTCATACTACCTACATTTGCAACTTCTTTCTAAACTTTTCCATGCAATAGTTTCTGAATGGACCACCACCTCACTTGGATGAAAGCATATTCATTTCCTCTATAAGGAGCTGATAAAACAAGAGAGGCACCTTGCCTCATGTCTTTCATCCTTCTCCGTAAAGGAGCCTACATGATTAGCAAAGCAGATACCTGTTCATACGTGACTAAAATGAATCCAGTATCTTGTCTCCTGGCTACCAAAATCTGCTGGTCTTGAAAGTCAGAACCAGGACCTCATTGGTTCAGTTCAAAACACACCTACTGTGGTCATCTTTGAACTCTTCTATCATCTGTCCATACCACTCTCTCCTTCCCATTGCAAACACTAACCAGACAGCTTCTGCACATATACTGCCCTGTAATTTGCCAGACATCTTCACGTGTGTCACAGGAAGTGGATGTCAGGAGCCAGCAATGCTAGCTTACATTGCCTATTGGGTCTGTTACCTCTGAGAAAGTGAAATTTGCACTGCTTCAGATTCTGAAACTTAAACCTCTTGCCTAACGGATGCCAGAAAAATAATCACCCTAAAAAGAAAAAAAAAAAAAAAAAAGAAATTGCAGGCAACGTTCATATAGATACTGCTGAGGCTTGTTGTATGAAAGAAAAAAATCCTTCTTGCCTCACTTTTTCGCCACCTGATGCCTTTACCCAATATCTAGTTTAGAAGCTCTTTGGTCTGGTACTGATCACAAGGCACAGCGGGGTCTTGAAATACTTAATGCAATAGCACAATAAAATCCCACAACACATTCCCTCTTATTTCATGACTTTATGCCACACTGACAAGTACTTAATAACAAAGTTAAAGGCTACTGCATGGAATTCTTAAGACAAGCCAAGAGCGTGAGGCTACAATATGCCGTTACCATACTACCACGTAGCATATTCTGGATAATGCTCAAATAATTTGATTGTTCAACCATGAATATGGATTGCAGCACAGTTCCTGAGCTAGGATAAATGTAGCTATAATGAGCCATTTATGCAGCATACTATCTCATGCGTCATTCAAAGAATAAGTTTTCCTCTGGAAATTCCACTACCACCCCCACTTAATTCCAGGGGATATTTGGCTTCTGATTTTGATGATGATACAACCTGTATCTGAATGGCAACGATAATCAAATCTAAGCTCAGTGTGAGCAGATTATCTAGTTTGACAATCAGTTAAAAACAAGTCTTTAGAACACAACTGTTTGTTGGATTTTTTTACTTCATTTGTCAAAAGCTGAATACAATTAACATCATAATTTCACTCTAAACCAACAACAAATAATAGTTTTGCATGATTACATTAACTTTTGTACTATCTGTGTGTCTATCTGAATTATCCTCTTTAACTGTATATCAGTTTGCTTACTACTTTCTACCCTACGCAACCCTCAGTGTTCTCCCAGAACTGAACAATTGTCTGTCTCATCTGCAAGAAACTTCCCAGAGGGGAAAAAGAAAAAATCTCTTTAGCCTCAACTATGGTAGATGAAGAATAAAAATCAACAACCTTGTCTAACAGACAGACCACTTCTTTCACTGTTGTGTGCTTACACAAGTAAGAAAGACAAAGCGCTTACATTCACCTAACTTGATAGGTGTACAATATACCTACTGGAACCTAAGATAGATACTATAATCCCATTTCAGTCAGTCAAAGCAATCCAAAATAGATTTATCTGACCTGGTTAGCATCTACCTTAGCATAAGAAGACTTGCTCTCCAGAC
Organism: Falco naumanni; assembly: GCF_017639655.2. Taxonomy (NCBI): domain Eukaryota; kingdom Metazoa; phylum Chordata; class Aves; order Falconiformes; family Falconidae; genus Falco; species Falco naumanni. The sequence goes on along the minus strand of NC_054057.1, from coordinate 44,170,702 downwards.
TGTTGTTTATACTGGCCAAGTTTCCATTGACTACAACAGGAATCCAGTCATGCAGCTTCAGGTATAGACATGTTAGGTGAAATGAACCCTATCCTACTTAACTGCTGGAAACAAAGAGTTACAGTTTGACAGCTGACAAAATTAGTATCAGCTCCATGCTACAGCCGGCAAACCGCAAGCCACCCACATCTCATCACCTGAAAGCTGGCAGGCAACTTGGACATAGTCTGATGACGCACAGAAAAGTCAAGAACCATGCAATGACATTGCCAAGCAAAGTCTGAACCCAATGACCAAACCCTAAATTAATGTAAATGCAGAAATAAGTGGTTACTTTAAAGCATTTGGAGGCAAGGATTGGTGATAAATTTAGCTTTATCACAGACAATATATTTCCTGGGCACAATTCAAAGTATGTATGTTAATCTTAGGGCTGCTCAAGGAAAAAATTCATCTATTTTTGAGGGCACTTTTTAGTGTTCACTCTCTGAAGGGCTGGGTAAATGCTGCTTTTGTTTCTAAAAACATTTTTCCTCTTTGCTGACTGTTTTCCAGCAACAATTTTCCCAACAAAGCAAGACAGCTTTCAGAGAAACTTGATGCCTCTGGACTCCTTGACCTCTGTAAAACTTCTACATGCAGTAGAGAAACAGTACTGTATGGTATCAGCACCTGATCTCCTATTGATAAATGCATATTGGGTGTCCGCACTGACATTTCATCTGCTGATTATTATTCAGCTAATCCTGACATCTTGACTTGCTGCAGACTGAACTGGCCAGCCCCGCTCATGGAAGGCTCCAGCTCCTTGCTCTCTGAATGTTCTCAGAGGGCACTGCTGGAAAAGATCTACATCAGTGTTAGGTTCCACCTTGGTTTTCTTCCATTCCCCTCCACGTCCCACAACAGTAAGAGTCCTACTGCATGCTGAGGTTTACAGTTCTCAGGAAACTCCATTGGAGGAGGATTGTTTTTAAGCAACAGTGGCTATAAGCATTCAATCTCATCCCATGCATAGGGGCTACCTACTGGATGACAATCCTTCAGAGCTCAAACATAACATCAGTACAGGATCCCAGTTTTTTGAAGCCAACCTTTAGTGATCAGAAGAGGGTATGAAAAGAACATGGAAACACAATGTTAAATTATTGTAATGAACTCTGAAAGCTCTGAATTTTCAAAAGAAATGAGACCTAAAAATTTCTGTGGCAATGGCCATCCAACAGAAAATACTTACGCAGGGGCATTACAACCATGAAAACATGATTAATAATGGAAGGGGGAATGGTTCATTATCAACTTGTATTTGGACCTCATGTCATCAGAAATAATGAACTGACATTAGCAAACCATGAACTGAATCATATCTAACTCATTTTGCTGCTCCCAGAAAGGGAGGCATTGCAAGTGATGAGAAAAATTTTTCAATGACTACACATTAGATCAATGTATTAGCAAAGAACTCCACTTTCAAAGCTAAAGCATCGCTTGATTTTCATATTTTAACACAGTAAAACTTTATAAGGCCATAAAAATCAATATGGTGCAATCTCACTCGCTGTTTCTCAGAACTTCTAACAGCGGCGAAGTGGCAACTCAAAATTAATTTAGGAGCTATACCAATGGGCTTTGACAGGGCTTGAAATTAAGGTGATATAGTCATTTGATGGCAAGACAAGGCAGGCAGCACAGACGACAGGCAAATCTGCTAGCACTGAACTCCAGCAGGCAAAAAGTGACGGAGTACGAGTGTATTTTGGGATGCTGTGGGCACGGCAAGCGGTCACACGCGCCTCGCCGAGGCCCACGGCTCTCCAGGCCCGCCCGTTCCCCGGGCGGCAGTGCCTGCCCCGCGCTGCCAGCGCCGCTGGTGCCACCACACACGGAGCCGCCCGGGCGCCCCTGCTCAGGGCCCTACACACCTTCCTCACACAGAAACCCAGAGGGGACGGGGAGAGCGGGGAGTACAAACAACCCGGATTCACCCCGGGGCCAGAACCAGAGAGCCCAGCGGCCGGGGCCCGGCCACCCCGCGCCCTCCACACGCCGCCCGGCGCCGGGGCCCCCCAGCCCCGCGCAGCGCCGCTCGCAGGCCGCGCACCCCGGCCCCGCCCGCCCACGGGGGCTGCCGGCGACGGGAGGCACCGGCCCGGCCCGGCCCGCCGCGCCACCCCCGGGGCCGGGCCGCCCCGCAGCCCCTTGGCGAGGCGTGGCCGCCGGGTAGCGCGGCCCCCTGCGCAGCGCGGTGGCGGCGGAGCTGCCCGTCAGGCACCCGGACCCGGGACCCCCCGTCCTGCCCGCCCGTCCCGGGATTACCCGCAGCGAAACCTCCGGTCCTCGCAGCGCCAGCCCCGCCTGGAGCCGCGCCACCTCCGGCAACCGCGCCTCGGGTGCGCCGCCCTCCTCCTCCTCCTCCGGACGGCCGCGGCCGGCCGCAGTCCGGCCTCGGGGTCAGCGGCGGATGAGCGCTTTGCCCCGCTAATCCCCCGCAGGCGCCGGCAAAGCCGTCAGGGCTCGGCCCGCCCCAGGCAGGGCGCGGCGGGGGGCGCCGGGGCGGCCCGGCCTCCCTCCCGGCGGGGCAACGGGCTGCGGGGGGGGCAGCCGAGGCACCGGCCCGCGGGCCACCACCAACCTGCGATGCGGGCCGGCTGCGTCTCGAGAGGGGCCGCGCCGCCGCCGCCTGAGCCACCCGACGGCGATCGCGCCGCACCTGCCGCCCAGGGATGGGATCGCGCCGTCGGGGGATCCCGGGGATCCCGCCGCCCCGGGGAATCGCGACGAACCTGCCGCCCGGGGATCGCCCGGGGAGCCCGCGGACTCGGCTCACGGGAGCTGTGAATGGCGGCCCCGGGGCTGGCGGCGGCCGCGCACCCTGCCTAAACCTAATGGACTTAACCTGAGCCGCTAAAAATAATTGAGATCTGCTGCGTGCACAGGGCTCACGTTATTACACCGCAGAGAGACCAATATGCAGCAGCAACGCAACTTAAGCATAATACACAATAGCAGGGTGAAGTTGCAAGACAAAGTACTCAGACATTGGGAAACGGATGAATTCTATCAGTATAGCTCCTAAATGATATGTGAGCCAGGCTTTATTTATGCTTTTTTTGGAGGGCCACAGCCACTGCAAAGAAGCTGAACTTAATCAGCAACAGGGAGCTTGGGCCTCCATTGAAGACTTCTGCTGTTGCGTTGAGTTTGTCTCCTTCCATTTTCCTAGTAACATTTGAATGTTTTATGTTTTCAGACAAGTTTGACAGTAGGGAAGTTGTTTCAGAGCTATACATTTTCTACGTCTTTCACAAAAGCATAATAGAGACCAGGTAGTTCATGGCCAAGGTAGAGACCAGGATGGCCTTTCCATGGGAATATATCTGTGATGGGAAAGGCGGCTTATCCCATCCCAGACATCAAAGACATCATGTGGGTAAGAAGACTTAGAAAATTCATCACTAGGGGAAAATCAGTAGAAATTCTATATTCTTAAATGCCAAAGTAAACAGCCACAAGCCAGGTATTTGTAAGCACAAGAGGCGTCCTTAATTCCCTTCCTCAAAGTACTATTTATTTACTGTATAAAAAACGTTAACATATTCAGACTGTGCACAGCATTACACACATAGGAATTTATGAGGGAAAGTTTAAGATGCCATATAGTCTTTATTAACTCCTTTCATGGCTGGCTGCTCTGTCTCTTTATAGCCACTCCTCCTCCCCTGGATGAGACCCTGTAAAAATACAAATTGAGCTTCCTAGTTTTATTATCCCATTTTATTAATTGGGGTTAGGAGCACTAGCAGAATAGGGCCTCAGTTGCAAAAACATCGGTATTTTTTAGGCCTGAATTGCTGCGTGAGCAACATTGTGCAAAGGTTCCCCCTCCATGACCAAAGCTCTCACTGACTTCAGTTGTGCTTATGAGTGCCCAGCACCTTCAGGCAGTGTGTCTGGATGGATGGCAGGTCACATGCAGAAGCATGATAGTCTAATCCTCTGATCATGCAGAAGCTTGACAAGAGTGCACCGTGAAAAAAGGTTAGAAGCCTTTCTGGGAGCTCAGGTACAAAAATGGGATGGTGGACACCCACACCTCTCTTCCCAAGCAGAGCTGGCATGCATCCCAAGCCTGGAACAAGGAGCTGAGAAAAGCTTAGACACAACCTTAGGAGCCAGAAAAGACAGTAACTTCAGTGATTGGTTCATATACCCCCTTCCACTTCTAGCAGTGCTGTCTTAAAACAAAACCACTGCTGCCCATCTTGTCTGCTTCCCAGTATCTGTGTGCCAAAGTCACTGTCCCTTAGCACTGAAGAATTGAATTTCCCTGTGAGCTCTCCCTTTTCTGTCAAAGGGGCCCTCAAAGGCAAAAATCCATGATGTGACTCAGCTAACTGAATACATTTGGAGTGTTGTACACACTTTTGTCTCCTGCATTAATTAATTATTCAGGTGAACTGGTCTGTGAAATTCCCCCAAACTAGTATCTGCTTCATTTAGATGATCCTGAATGATGTGTAAGTAATGACAGTCTGTTGTGGAAAGGATCCTAGTTTAAACCAGTGAAAGTCACAACCAGCCTCTGAGGCCTATAAAGGCAGGCACTGTTCAAACAAACAGGCAGCCTCAGCCCTGAGTGACAGTCTACATGCCAAATAGACACTGACTGTGCTGGAAAACTTCGACACAAAGTGATTAAGTGACTTTCTGTGTCATGCAGCCCAGCCACACTTCTCCTTTCCCTTCATTTTCACTCCCTGCTTCTCCATCTCAACATGCCTTGGCTTTTGCTCCTCTTTTTTCCCAAAAATTTACTGCTTTGCTTTTCTATAGGAAGCTTTCCAGATGAGATTTTGAAGTTCCTTTGGGAACATGGGTATATGCTCCTCTTTCCCTCAAATAAAGTTGAAATAATTGAGGACAAGTATTATGTATTGATAACATCTAGATACATATTAAAAGACAAGTGTGATCATCTCCAGCTGTACCTGTGTGAGGTTAAGTTGCACTTAATGCCATGAGAGAGCGTCTGTACTACGCTGCCTTTTTAACAGATTGTGATTAGATTGGTTTCAGTCTCTCCCCTTGCCTTTCAACATACTTTTAAACTTTATTAGAAATACTGTGTGTAAATCTGAAAACTGATTTTGAATTACTATGGAAGAAGTGTGAAAGCAATATGAACAGACAACCTTTCAAAGCATCTGCAACATTAGATCACACTAGACAACTGCTTATAGAATAAATCTTACTCTTCATTGTAATATAATGGACCAGAAGCATACATAAGCAGAATGGACCTCTTTTACTTCAGAGCTGGAAAGCTCAGACTTTTACATTCTTAGCAGCTTCTAATGACAAAAAGAAAAAAAAAAGTTCTTGTGATTAAGGCACCAAATTAAGACTATAATTTATTTAATAAAATATTTCCTGTATTGTGAAAGTCCTTACCACATCCAAATAAAGTCAGAATCCTGCTGTGCTGGACACTGCAGAGCCCCCTACAAAAAGAGGTCCTCCTGCTCCTGCTAGGTTCTGAATCCTAGGCAGAGCTCAGCTGTGGAGGGCTTGTGTGACCTAGGGCATATGCTCCCTCTTTTAATCTTGTTTCTTTCCTTTATAATTGAGCTTTTAATGCTGTTCTACCCATGAGGAGGTGTTTTGATGGCTAATTATGTACATATGCAAATAACAAGTGACGCACAAAAAGATCAGCAGATATATAAATTATAACAAGACAATAAATAAACATGTTTAACTAGCAGAAGAGAGACAACCACTGTAAGAATTAAAGAACTTACCTCTCTGGGGGACTGCTTTTTGACCTCTCTGGCTGCTTAACTGAGCACAGCCTGTAGCAAATATGAGGAACTCCTCCCCTTTTGGTGTTTATTACAGAGAAACAATACTTCCTGCGACACCCGAGTAAATATCCTCTAGGAAAACCACCACAGAGTTTGTCTACCACTAGCTTAATAATCCTTTGATCATAAATACTATCCACCACAATGAATTACCAAGCATGCCCAAAAGCATACTTCATTTATTGAATGCATAGATTTCTCTGAAGAAACCCTGAGCTTTGCCAGATATTTTCTTTAGTTGATCAAAAGAGCTCCGTAACCCCTTTTGAAGGTCTTAGATGTGTGATCCTTGTAATCACATTTAAGGGGCTGGTTAGCTCAGGAGATTGTTAATAGGATACAAAACCTTTCACATCCAACCCAGATCAGTGCAGATGAAAAGTTGTGACTATTTAACAGCTCTTTCATCTCCTGTGACCTAACCCAGTTCCTAAAGGAGAAATGTATGTATTATTTTAAATTTACAGAATGTGGTTTTCAGGCTTTTTCAACTGCACATGTAATACAGAACATTTGACAAACAGGTAAATAATTAAAAAGCTCAGTGGCAATTAATGAATCCAATTAAAACTGCAATCAAAAGAATTTTGAAAATTCCCACTCCAAAACTACCTTCATAGTCTCAACAAGCGAGGATTATAGTAATCAAAAAGCAGGAATTGCTGGAAAGTAGGAGTGATTTAGAAAACTGACAGTTCACTGCAATTTCCTTGTATCAATCCCTGTCATCAGACCCAGGAGCTGCACATCTAGCACAGAAGTATTGCCTTTGAATGGTGATAGCCTAACTCACACTTACTCAGTCATACCCAGTAGGAAAAAAACAAACAAGCAAGCAAGCAAACATATGCAAGGCATTGTGGCGGAATTTCACAGCTGTTTCTACTTGACAGGGTTTGAGGTAGCAAATTTTTAGGAGTTTGCCAGTGGTTTTAGGGATTTGCAGGTGGGTTTTTTTCCATCTAAGAAAGTCCTAAGTCAGACCCAATTCGAACTCATGTCTCAAACTAGATTTTTTAAAAAATGCTCTGAAGTTATTTTCTTTTTTCTTTAAATAAAGTATCAGGAAAAGAGGTATTGGAAAACTGGGAATATGAAACTTTTCACAATTGTTCAAAAAATAATCACATAGGAGAAGGTCAGGGGCCAAGTGGTAACTGCAGAGAAGATCTGTGCTACAAAATGGCTTCTAGCATCCACAGTTACTTAGAGAGCGTACTTATCCCTTCCTTGGAATGCACTGATCACCAAAATGACCTTAAAGGATTTTGCTTACGTGCAATGGTGTGAACTAATAAGGTGCTGGGACATCTGAGGAGTGCTGCTTTTTGCATGCCCGGGTATAATGTGAGGTGCCAATCTTGAAAACATGCAGATAAAGATCTGGGGTTGTACTACTGCCATTTCCAAGTGTGCACAACAGATCCATCAGAGTCCTGAAGCTGGCTTGAAAATTGTGGGATTGAAAAACTAAACTAAGCAATAAACACCAGTCACGTGGTAATATGGGTCCTGTGGCTCATCTTCTTAATACATCAGTTTCCCTACTAACTGCTTAGATATTCCAGGTTTGGCACTTTCGCAAATTATTTTTGAATCAGTTGTATGGAGGGTCTTATTTATATCCTGGAGTAGCAGTGCCTATGTTATGCACAATCCAAGTGAACAAAAATATATTCTATATAAACTGGGTATTTCTTTACAGTTGTATTTCTCCATAGCCCCTGAAGTTTTAGGTAATCAGACTGGCACTAAGAAAAATACCCATTAAACAAATATCACCATTAACATTACTAAACAAAATGTACTTTGTTACATAAATAGGACTGTGAACTAGTGAACTATAAGCAGCATCAAGGTCTTGATAATTCAAGCAGTCAAACTGATGTTTGGTGTATACATCTAGTTATCGTCTGTACTGCTCTGGTATGTACTTAAGGAAAGCTGAAAAGACCTTTAGCTAAAAATAACAAAAAAATACAGCAGAATCTTTCTGTAAGATTATTTCTACTTTTTTTCCACTCTGAATTAAAATAAGACCTAAAGCCCAGAAGTTGTTTAGTGTAGAGGCTCATACATAATATATATGTGTGCAGCATGTTGCATCCAGTCTCTGCGTTCATTGCATTCCAGGTGCTGCCATTTAACCATGTTTATTAATGGAGCAAATAGAGGTCTTTTTATATCAGGTGATAAAAGAAGGCTAAGTGTTGAGAAAGTGTGTCTTTTCTTCTGCCTCTGAAGGGGTCACAGCGCACAAATGGAAGTGTCAGCCAGGAATGATAGATGGCATTTTGTATGAGTGAAAAGGAGAGAGATTTAGTCTTGATCAGCAGCCAGAACACATACATTTCTGTACAGAAAGTTGCACGTGGGTCTGCCTGACCAGTAGGTGTCCAAATCTCTCACTCACTTTTCTTCTACCTGACCTGATTGTTTCAATCAGCCTTGGCTAGTGCAGAAGATTCTCCACATTCACACCTCCCACAAACACCCATCACAGCTCTTTAAAGTTAAATTTCAGGCACTAAAGACATTATGGTTTACATAAGACCACTTCTCTCAAGACTGAATCAGTTCCAGCGGCCCTCACAAGAGTCACAGGGCACCAGCTCCTTAATCTGTGGATTAACTGGACATTAAGGTTACCATTGGGAAAAATGAAGCTTCTAATCCTCATAATATATAAAGGACTGTAAAATTTAATCTACATATTCAGGAATAAGATAGAAAAGTGTGATAATCAAGAAATTTCATGAGTTTTATTTTGCTATGCTTTCATTTTTAATACCATACTTTTGTAAAGCCAATATAATGATTTTGAAGGGATATGACTTGTGAAGTTTGGAAGTTTGAGGCTGGAAGTACTCAAATAACTCTTCTTGGACAATTTCAAGTTTGGAATATCTCATAATATGCAGAATACTTCCAAAAGATACACAGAAAGTTTCAAGTGTTCTTTTTCTGCTCATTTTTTTCCTATTTTACACTGTTTCAGACATACCAGGAGCTTGCTGTCAGTGTAGATCATCCTTGCCTTGGAGCCAGAGGTAACAAGCACAGTGCCAGACTTCACACACTTCACAAATCTACACTTCATTAATCCCAAACAGTTGCAAAATAATAAACAAATAGATAAACCCTAGAAAATTCTCTTTTTCTTTCAGGCAAAAAGGACAGGTTGTTTGTATCACGCTAGCCTGAAAAGAAGAATGACAGTGTAATCTGAGAATAACCTGAAAAGTTTGTTTAGTTGTTTTTCTCCATTATTCAGCTGGTACTATTACGAATTCCTCAGCCTCCTAATTTGGAGGCACACCACAAATGAGTCTTGTAAACAGTTTCCTATTCATGAGCCTGTCGTTAAGCTCTGAGGATGTTCCAAAGATAGCCCTTGGAGGATCTGGATTTGTCTTCTTTTTCTTTTTAATCCGGTTATGGAGTATAACAAACAGTGACACAAACAGGATTACATTTCGAAGGGGCCCATGCCTGGTTATGCCAGCGACACAGCCATGCTGAGCTCCTGTTCCCTGCTCTGCAGCTTGCTCTCTTCCCAGCTGCTCCTCCTCCTCTTTTCTGGCTGATTGTAAACACATTTGAAAATAACATGTTTATTTAGAGCAATTACAGATTGAAAAAAAAAGAAAAGAAAAGAAAAAAAGAGGGAAGCTATGTGCCATCCTGATGTTTAGCCTCTTATCTGCCTTTATTACCATACGTGTGTCCCAGTGCTCAACCAGTTAACTGTATGGAGCATTTCAAACACTTCGTTCTCCTGAATGACTGAATGACGGGACAGCTGTGTCATCTCAGCTGCTAGCAGCAATGGAGGCAATTCTTCTCCACAGAGTACTTCCAGCATTTCTGTGGTGACATTTTCTTTAAAGCCAAATTGTCATTAGGACTCTTCCACTTGACAAGCACTTTTTGAAATAAAACCACTGATTTTAAACACTGAGGGTAGTTTAAACAGTGAAATATGAAAGGCACCAGTATATTATCCATCTCAGAATACCTTCAAATGAAGGCAAAGAATTTAAAACAATGAAAGGCTGTTAAAACATCAAGAATTCTGTGTTCCTGAAAGTATTAATTGCATATTGATTATGGCAGCTTGTGTTCTAAATGGTCCCAACTGCCCTATCCATGACCATCTCTCTCCATTATTTATAACTCCTCCAATTTCTCCCATTAGCTACAAACTCAGAAAATATTCTTGCTTCCCAGCTATTGTCAGGAAAAAAATCTTTAGCACCAAGACCAATTGATACAGACTTTGATTAGAAATGTACCTGGTTTAAGATGTTTTTAATTTCATGATAGATTTTGAGACCTACAAGCAGCCAGTTTCCAATCTGTCCAATGGTGACTGACTGCTTTTATAGATTCTTAGGACTAATATAAGGTGTCTAGAATGACTGGCTCTGGTATTTCATATAAGCTGCTGTAGTTAGCAAGGGCCCACATTTAAGAAGGTAGCTAATAATATATTCTGTCAAAAACACTCTTAAGACAATCAAGGTAAGATTAAGAACCCCACCACGTTTTTCCAACTAGAGTCCCAGTTCCCAGTTCTCAAATGCATCTTATCTGTCCTATGTTATGGTTGGCATTATAAAAAATTAAAATAATTGTCACAGAATGCATTTTATAAGTTTATATGTAATTTCTACATCAGGTAGTACTGATTTTGTGGCTTATATACGCTTAGCCCTCAGATGGTATCTGACAGTTCAATATGATCTGTAAGTCACAACAGGATGGCAAGGTAAATTTTCTGGAGTAAAGAAAGTTATTGAAAGTTTCAATAAACAAGATTTAAATTAAATCAAAAAGCCAACATTCAAAAGCCAGCAGTCAAAAAAAGCTTGTTTTCTCCTTTACATTCTCTAGATAGCAAAGAAGACTGTACTATTTGTGTTTGTTAAATAATATACCTTTGCAAAGCTGAGGTAAACTTATCTGGCTGTTCTTTAAAACATTTAAGTTGCAATTAGTGTAATGGTCCATCAGTTACTGTGTCTAGCTGCTCTTCAGTGCCAGAATTAGATCTTTAGCTGGCCTTTTAAAATTGCTTTTTAAAAAGGATTTCTAAGCAAACCTGCAGAGGAGCCATAATGGATCTAACCATGTGGAAGTTTTCAGTCCTGAAGATGAAAATGGTCTTTATGAAGGTGCTCTAAGTTACAGATTGAGGGGTGCAAACTTTACTCCTCAAACTCAGCCTTTGCAATTAGCCTTTGCAGTGGCTAATGCTGAACTGCCTCTGAGAAATGGATCATGCAAAGTGAGATTTAATTTCAATCCGCCTTAAATTATAAGCATCCATGTAGGTGACAGATTTTCCCTTACAGAGTCTTGTGTGAACTGGACTTTGAACTGGTTTTCACACCAGAGCACAGTGTCTCATGGGATAAGGGAACGGGGATGGAAATGCGTTGCTGGAAGTAGAGGTAGGGCTGTTTCACCCACTACTACAAAGCTAAGCACTGAGAAGAACAGCTTTTCCCAAGATGTGGTCTGCCCTCACTCCCAGGCAGTCTTAAGCACAGCCTGTCCTAATGGCTGTTCTTGACTTTGCAACCGTAATAATGTTCTCTTTACCTAAGCTGTATGTACTACACAGAATAACTTATAGTAGTTAATGCTATTTCCACCTCCCTCACCTGTCCTTACACAACTGTGACAATTGTGAACCCACACACTATTTGGAAAGACCAGATGAACTCTCATTTCAGCTGCCAAGCCAGTATCCAGTTAAGGATTAGGATGAGGCATTTTATATGGGGTTGGCTTATCGCACCTTTGCCTGTTACCGTGCTTTCTGTACCTTTCTTTGATGGAGCTGAAATTGCTCGCTGCGGGAGACCCGATGCTGGACTGGGTAGCTCACAGGTCTGGTTCACAGCTGTGGAAATTCGGTGTTCCCACTGCAGCCACTTGGCCGCGGGATTAGGGTGTCTTCCTACCCTGTTGTTGCCTGCCATGGTCTCCTGTGGAGAATGTCCTCAGCACACTCCAAGACTGTCTCCTTTTCCCCTTTTTGCTCAAACACACTGGTTAATCATTGCTTTCAAACACAACTGAGACGACAATGCAATTTCTGATTGTTTAGCTAAGCTACACAGAGGCCAGGGCTGCTGCGGCTGTCCTGTGTGCGCTGCCAGCCTCAATTAGCCTGTTGAGCGCAGAAGAGGTTCTGTTTTCCCGGAGGTGGTTTTGTGTCCTGAGGTTCTAGCTTTGATTGTGGCAACTGCCTTACTTAGCAGGCACTGCAGGACACAGAAGGAAACAGCGGGGGAAGGCTGGCGCTCACCGCAGAGGCACAGCAGAGAGAAGGGCCACCCGCCGCCTCCCCTGCTTGCGTCTGACAATTGAGCTCAGATTTCTACCTTCAGTTCTGCTTGAATCCAAAGAAAGGAGCTGTGCGTAGCAAGCGGAAAATTGCTTACAAACTTTCTGCAAATACAAACAATTTTGTGTTGTTTGTTTTTGTTTTTTTTTTTTAAAAAGGGACTGCAGCTTCGGAGAGATGCAAAATCTTATCCCCGTGTCTCACCATGTGATGCTAAACTCCCGACTCCCCTGTTTGTAAGTGCTCAAGGGACACTGGCCCTGATTCCTTGCTACTGGCACCTGTCTGACTCAAGAAGGAACTCCTAAATTTGTTATGTGAAAAGCTACCTCATCTGGCTTACTGTTTGGAACGCTACTGCATGCAAGTAACAAACGTCTAACTACTGTATTTGTACGAGGGAGTTCAATATGGCACTATTTTCTATTTGGGGAGCGGATGCGGGTTTCTGATTATCGGATGTACCTATTAAGATTTACATTCCTAAACTCGATCTCATTCAAGGTAACAGTAGAACTTGTGTTGGTTTAGAATGGGCTGAGGACTGACCCTTGAAAGCAGTATTTTTAAAAGAAATTCAGTTATTTCCATTACTGACTGTTTAGACATATGACAACAATAAGGAGCAGTACTTTACATTTTCTGGCACTTTTTATTCCTAGGATTTCTGCACATGCCACAGACTACACACATCATCATCCCGTTGTCAAAGGGGTTGCAGTAGGTGGTAGAGATCTCCACGCTCACAGACAAGATTTCAGTTTTGGAATCTGACACAGAAGACCAGCTGCACAGAAAGCAACAGGGCACCTCAGAAGGAGTAAGGCACAGGATATGATGTGTTTTGCACCTGTTATGCAACAGAGAACAATTTGCCAATTAATTCAGGTAGTGTTAGAGAGAAGAGATAACATGTCTTGGATTTCCTGCTCTTAATTTATTGAACAGCTAGGCCCTTGGGACTAATCAAAAGAATTTCACCAGCCTGCAGAAGGTCTACAGTTTCTGATATAATAGAAAAATACCATCTCTCAGCCTGGAAAAATGTCATTAACTGATGCAGACCTTGCATAAAGAGCATCTCTAGTGGACTATTCAAATAAATGTTCTACCTTACCTTTAAACTATACTCCCTGATGAGCAGAATGATAAACAAGGTACACGGGGTGAGTATTTACCAATTTGTTACTGCTCTGTTTCTTTACAGTGACCAGCCCTGAGAAAAAAAGGAAGGAAATAACCTTTCCAACACTTTCTCCTGGCACATAGGTGGCAGGAGACTTTCATTTCCTAGACACTTCTTACATGGGACTGTGTCCTAGGACCTAGGTGACAAGGTGAATTGTAGAATGGGTTGGGTTAGAGGGACCTTAAAGATCATCTAGTTCCAACCCCCCTGCCATGGCCAGGGACACCTTCCACTAGACCAGGTTGCTCAAAGCCCCATCCAGCCTGGCCTTGGAAGCTTCCAGGGATGGGGCATCCACAGCTTCTCTGGGTAAGCCGTTCAGTGCCCTACCACTCTTATAGTGAAGTATTTCTTCCTAATATGTAATCTAAATCTATCCTCTTTCAGTTTAAAGCCATTCCCCCTTGTCCTATCGCTACACGCCCTCATAAAAAGTCCCTCTCCAGCTTTCTTGTACCCTTTAAGTACTGGAAGGCAGCTGTAAGGTCTCCTGGGAGCCTTCTTTCTCCAGGCTGAACAACCCCAACTCTCCCAGCCTGTCTTCACGGGAGAGATGCTCCAGCCCCCTGATCATCTTCATCCCCTCCTCTGGACTTGCAACAGGTCACTTAGGTCCTAAACCACTACTGAGGGAATATGAATATAGAGGACTCCATTATTTTGTGTGATTACTTAGGAAATAACTGAGGAAAGAATTTATAAAAGAAAAACTCAGTTGGTAGTTTCTTTCTCTCTGCAGCTTCATTAATACAAATTGGAAGAACAGGTAATACAATAGAAAGTCTTTTGGCTTGACAGCGAATTCCCAGAATCTTCTCACTTTCAAACTAATAAATAAATCAAATGTTCCTTATTCATGAAGATGGCAGTACCATCTTACAATGCTTGCTCTGGTGCCAGGTACAGTTTAAGACAGAGGGTCTTATTTTTTTATTCACTTAGAAGCAGAGGGTTTATTGAGGTACTGGCTGATCTAAAAGTGATAACATTTTTCTTCATAAGGGCATTTAAAAATGAATCAATGCTGAATTAATACTCCTCAAAAAATTTTTTTAAATAGTTCTGTTTTATACCATATTTATTGAGCATGTCAGTTGGAAGGCCTATACCGAAGCTTGGACGATTATGCATCTGATTTGCAGTCCTCTTGTGTAGGTGTGCCAAGATGGATTTATCAAGGAACCCGTGGAGTTACGATCAGTTAGAGCAATAAATGAGTGTCCTGCCTCTTCTTAGCACATGAGTTATCTCTTTTCCTCTCTTTTCAAAATAGGCAGCTCTGTCTTTACTAGTTTAGGGACACATCTCCAATCTGTAAAGATTGTTTCACAACATGCTGAGGTTCAGTCTCAGTTTTATCATGAGATTCAGGGCTCAAAGCTTCAAATCAAACTGCAGACATGTTGTCTGTTTTCTAGTTGAAGTAGTCATATACTCTGAGTATGAGAGGTATGTAATTCATCCTACAGAAATCTAAGAACTAAAAAAAAACTGTTTAGTTTGCAAAGTGGGTGATGTGGCAGTCTGTGAAAACCTCTGGTGCTGAAGCATCTGGTAGTGACACACACACACACACACACACACACACACCCGCCCCAGAACAGAATGAAGGGCTTACAAAGACACAGCAGCAAATAAGAATTACATCCAACCTCCAGCCTTCAAACAGCTTCTGGGAAGTCACCATGATTCATGTGGCTTTCAGGCAAACCTTGCCTGCAGTAGCTTTCTTAAGATTCAGTCTGGAGCTGCTCAAAAAATTAATTCTAGCTTCTGTCAGTCTTCTCCAACTCTCCTTCATGTTTATCATCCTGGGTCAGAGTCTTAGGTTTGTTTTTCAGGCCTGTTGCAATTCGGGTTGGTTGTTTTGGATTTCCTCGGCAGCAGCTCACAGGCTGCTGGCGGGATCGGGGCCTGTAATTTTATTCTTTAGATAGCTCAAAATACTTTTTCTTCTCATGTATCATATGTTCTGCAGTTTCTAAATCCAACTAGGGAGATTGGGATGCTGAATGACATTTATTATAGCTTATAACTTTGCCTCTGTAACCTACCTTGAGCATCTTCTTATGCAAGAAGACAAACAAGAAAGTTTCACTAGATAGGCAGCAGCAACCTTTGTCCAGTTATATATAACACAGATTTTTTTTGTATTATTATTGTTTTGCTGTCTTTTTATTTCCAGTGAAACATTTCTCAAAGGAGAAGATTTCACTAAAGTGGTAAAGGAACATTTTTATTTACTGTATTCTCAATGTAAATAGTAAACATGTAAATAGTAAACTATTTTTCCATATCTATCTATCTATCTAAAACACCTATCATCATATTGATAAATGGATATTAATTTTTTTTGCTTTAGAACCAGTAGAACAAAGAAAAAATATAGAAGACAAAGCTCAAGGCTCATTTATTTAAAGTTCCTCAATGCTAAGACATCTTTGCTCTCAGTTCTTCAAGAGTGACTTGCAAAGAATGCAACACAGCACACCGAGTCCACAACACCATTTTCGTTCATTTCACACAGGTCTGTAGGCAGCGTACAGCTGCCTACAGAGCAGAATTAGGCCTGTGTTGCTATTGAATGACCTGGCTCAGAGCCATCAAGAGATTTTTGCAAGTAGCTCCTATTAATGCTAGTGGGAATGTGACAAATTAATCTCTCATGTACAGATGAGAGAACAAATCCATTCAGTTGCAGAATAAAAATACTGTCAATGTTTGAGAGACTACAGAAACCTGAACCATGTAACACCAACATCAACAACCAACAGTCTGGCTTCTTTTGACTTGTTAGTACCATGCAGTCTAAAATCAGCACTGGTACAAAGATAATGCAGTGTGTCCCCCAACTCTTGCACCTCTGCTGGGGTTTTTCTTTGTTATATCATACTGGTAAATTGCAACAGCATTATTCCAGCTTCTAAGAAAACCCAGCAGTAAGTAACATAAATATTTATTCAAAAATCCACATTGTAAGGGCAGAACTAAAAAGAAGATAATATAAATAAATTTTAAAAAATCAAGGAAAATAATAAGAGCATTGCCTACATTTGCTTTGGTATAACAAGCAAATTTTATATTTGCTTATTTACACTTTATTTAAAGTATAAGCAGATATTTCCATCATAAATGCAGGCATGCTTATTTGTAGTACTCAACAAGTTACTCCTCAGCTATTTTCTGTTCTTACAGTGTGATTTCGTAGCTTCTTCCCAATAATTATTGTTTGTTTACAGTTGCACTCCTTTGGTGCAAATAAAGCAAAGGTTCTTCTGAAATCCTGCATATTTACTGTTATCTGGAAACCAGTCCTACCAGTATACCTTTCAAATTCCTTGCTGCACTGTTGAAAAATGGTAACACTAAAACGGAATGTCACAGGGACAACTGTGAGAAAGATAGAAATCTCTGAAGTGGGTAGTACGGGACACAAAGGTACCTAAACCAGGAAAGATTCAGTAAAATCAAATGTTGGGAGACATCTGAACATGCTGCAAAGATAGATGAGATTCTGGGTCATGGATGTTTAAATGTTTCATGTAAAGAGGCAAAGGATTTATTGTCCTATTCTACCACTTGTATATTCACAAGTAAATTACTGTATTATGAGAATGTGTCTGGTGCACAACGTGAGCCAACACAAACCCCTCTGAGATGCAGCACGTGCAGTAGTGCTGGATGGCTTCAGGAAGGCCATCCTCTCCCAGGCATATCTGCCCAGTGAAGAGGAGCAGGATGTCATGCCAGGATTGTCACTGGCAATGCCTTGCTGTTTACAGATGGGACATGGGCTTGAACAGGCTCCCAGAGAGGCCAGACTGGCTGAGGGCACTGCAAGGATGGACCAGCTGCTCCTCAGGTTTCTCCCTGCCAGTGCAGTGGGAGCACGTGTAAGACATCCTCTGGTGCACTGAAGTAAAAGTCACCCCTGTGGAGATCAGTGAGTGCCTCAGTGGTCTGCTTTGATGCTGGCATTGTGTTGAGTCATGAAGTGCATCTGAAGAGTTCTGTCCTGCTGTCTGAGCTTAGAATGATGCCAATAGGGATGAAGCTCAGAATGGCTTCTCAGTGTTTAAGGATATATCTCATGCAGCCTACAGATGCCTTGGAGGTCTTTCAAAATGCTGAGGATCCCAGACAGAAAAATCAAGGCATTTTCATTTCAAGGAAATGAAAGCAGAGACTGCAGAAAGGAAGAGCTGGCCAACCACACTTGAAAAAGCTCTTCAGGCACCAGGACAAGCTAACAATCATCCATTTCTTGTCACTGTTTCAGCTGCATGAAATGTATTTCTGTTTAAACATTTTAACATACAAACCCCAAAAAGTCCAGTCTGGCCCCATTGAAGGAACTAGAAACACTTGGGAACTCTTCCAAAAAATACTTTCAAAATGACAGTTCATCTGTCATCTTACCTACATCCAGTTCACTTGCTATAATTTTCAAACCTGTAAAATATATTTTTCTTGTGATTTATATTGAACTTTTTGTTTGGCTCCAGTTTGACTCCCCCAGTTTGTCTTTTGGATGGCAATTCAAGCAGCATCCATCATGCAGTTCTATTGCTAGACCTTAATCTTTCTCCTAGCAAAGTAAAATCTCAGGACTTTGGGAATTTTTTGCTTTACCATAATCCTGAGCAAGGCAGCTTCTGGGGCTACATTCCCAGACTACCTTCTTGGTTTGGAAGATCCAAAATGGGATTTCTAGATTTTGGCTACATAAAACTACCCATGAACTACCGCTGGAGCTGATCTGATGCCCTCAGTGAGTTTTTTCACTATAAAAAATGTCTGGTCATGCAAATGGATTCAATATCACGTCTGCAGCTTAGCTGCATTAGTCTGGTTTGCCTTATTAGCTCTCCTTACAAAGCTCTAAGTTCATTTCTTGTGTATGGAAAATCCAGGTGTTTGCCACTAGCCAGAGGCTGCCGCTAGGTGCTTCATCGGATGCTTTGGATTTCCTCACCAGCACTGCACAGACTGCTAGCAGGATCAGGCCTGTGCTTTTGGAAGGAGGAAGGTGTCTGTCACTCAGGCTTGAAGTTCAGTAATTTATTTTCTTCCCCTTTAATCTATGTCCTATAGAAGGTCTGGAATTTAAGCAAGCACAACCTAGGTAAGAATCTTCACTTTCTCACTTTGACTCGGAGCTCCATTTTATCAGTGTGAGCTGCTAAGATAATTTCTTTCAAACTGCAGAAATGAGAAGAGGACTTTGTAATCAGATCTATTTTGTCACAGTAGCCTTGGGCTTAAACTTGCATGTGAGACGAACCTCCCAGTTTATCCTGCTGCCCCAGTTTTGGCACTCTGTCTTTAGTGTGAAGCGAGCCAGGCAAGTCAAGAAACAGCAAAGCACGGGAGGATGCACTCGGCTGAGGCTCAGCCCCTGTGGTGACAAGCGCCATGTCCATCTTCAGCAATGTCCTGCAGAGAGCTCTATGCAACACTGGATTAGAAGGAAATAGCAACTTACCTACTTAAGAACACCAACAAGAAAATGAATGGAAATGGTAATACTCTAGGTGAAAAATGTATTTGGGAGCCCCAAGGCAGTGCAGCACTGCAGCCAGGGATCTGGCCCAGGGGATGAGTCTGGAACATTCACGGTGTGTGCATCACCATAAAGAAACATAGCTGGCAGAGGTAGAGATATCCGTGAATGAAATCCAGAGGAAATACAGAAAGCAAAGTGTGTAAGAATTGTCCAAGCATACCTACATTTCCAGAATTACCAGAAACTTCTCCTGAGTAGAGACATAGGTATGGACAGTCATGCACCACAGACCAGTGCTGTAACAGAACTTGAACTGCAGTGTGCTTGCTCAGCAGGGCTTTCCAGATCAGTGAAAAGCACAGAGTGGCTGTGGCTCCTCGTTACTGCAATTTCCTTTGCTACATCAGCTGAAAACTTATATCTATGCCTGCCCGTGTGCAGTCATACAGGACTGCAGAGAGTCAGACCAAAGTGGTACTGGACAGATATGAGAGATCCATTTATTGAGCAATGTCAGAAATACACATGGCAACTTTTAATTGAAATCGTCACAGGCAAAGGGCCAAACTTTCACGGGCTTCTTGGGTGAAAGACAATAGTCCCTAGGGCAGTTAAAAAGAGCCATTGTATGTCAGGAAACTAAGACAGGAGGAACCACTGTGAGACTGCCTAACAGACATCCCACTGCAAACAGGAAAGAAAATTGGGCTGTGGAAACAAGGCAGGGAGCTGCACGGAACCTACAACAGGAGGGAGTGCTGGGGTACAGGAGAAACAGAAAACAGCTGCTTGATCCTGTCTGGCAATGCTTATATCCTAACAGGAGCAGTACAGGCTCAGCCAGCCAGTCTATGACTGTGAAGTAGCCACTGGAGTAACATGCTCCGTGTGGCAGAACGAGCTCTTTGGTCTGTTTTGTGAATAAAAACAAGTATTTAAAATTGAACTTGAGACCCACTGTTAGTACGCTGCTTTACAGTACCTAATATGCACAGGTGTCCCCCCTTTGCTCGGTGCTGTTGGATTACTGGATGATTGAATAACTGATTTTCAGACAATTTATTTTTACCAAATTTTTAAAATTTGATGAGCTGTGTTAATGAGTTACAAGTCAAAGAGTGGCCAGGCTACTAATGGATGTTCAACAAAAATACAGAACAGTCTCTCACCTATCAAGGATAAAGCCATCTACCTATGGTATCCATTCCCACATCCCTCCAGATAACTAGCTATCAAACAAAACTTTGGGGTTTACCAGCACTTGTGTGTACATTGTGCTGCCTCTGCAGACAGGGTTCCAAATATTATTTATTTAACATCTCAAGCATAATAATGCAGTGGGTTTTTTAAACCAGACTTTGCATTTAAATGCACATGTGTGTACATATACTGCAGATGGCTACGAGGTGGTGTATAACTCTGGATGGCATGAACCAAAGCAGTACCTCCTGTTGAGGAAAAATCATATGTAGTGAACTATAAGAAGAAATATTCCAGAGCAACAAAGTACCATAGAGTGCTTTGAGCAAGCCAAGGCTCTCTGGAATACCAAAAGAGAGAGAAACCAAGTATCAGCTATTCAACAATGTGTTAATATGTTGTCAAAGGTCTGACCACCGCTAACACGTCTTTGTATCCAAGAGGAACCACAATAGCTTTTATCTTATCCTGGTCTTGCTGAATCATCTTTTTTTTTTGCCTACATTAGATATTCACTGAACTAATCTAAAACTCCTGTAAATCTCTCTCTTCCTTAAAAGAAAGGGGGGTTCTGTATTAGTTCTGCCTTCATTTTTATGAACCAAGATAAATGTGAGCTGTTAACACACTTGTAAAGCTCTTATTCTGGTTTACAGGCTTGAAGAATCAAGCTAAGTACATCAGTAAGAAGTCTGCATAGAGCACACACAGCACTTGTATCACTGGATCATAATTCCTCCGCTCTGGGATTAAATTCTGGTGGACCTTGTCCTACAAGTCTTGCAGAAAATAATTCATGAAGAGAGGACGTATGAAAGGATATAATAATTTCACATACGGATGAAAAATCACATTTAAGGGACCAGTATGTCTCTTGATTCCTGTCATACTTAGTCTGTAATTACTTGCTGAAGTGTTCGGATATGAAAGGAAGAAATCCAGGGGGTTTGTTAGCTCTGCCTGTTCTCGAAGTGCCCAGCTAAACTTTTGCTTCAGTCTGCTCAAACCCCATTCTGGAATCAAAAGCTTATGACTCTAAGTAACTTAGTGAGCGCATCAAAACTTCTTTTTGACTACTGCTTATAAAAAAAAAAAAGAATAAAATAATAATAATCTTATGAGTAAAAGGTGCAGTTTTCCAAATTATACCTGCATATACAAATGTAGATGTGTTCTGATATGTATGCAGGTTGTCCTTCAGAACAGTCACTGGGTTGGTTTGGACATTGCTTGGCTGCCTGGAATTTTGTGGTTTACTACCTGGGACAGCGTACGCACTTGTTCAGTGATTCACTTTCCCCTATTAAGACTCAACTTGAAATTCCATTCAATAATAAAATACAGAGAACTGCAAATGCTCTGATCACCTCTATCAGATTACCCACTGCACAAACCTTTGTGAAAAGTATCCTAAGGGACTTAACTGTGAAGTTCTGTGCAGTAAACTGTTCCAGTAAAACGCTCTGCATTAGGGTCAGGTTAGAGCTAACACCTAGCAAATGAGGTGAGCAGGCTGGGAAACTGTAACTATCAGAGGCTAGCATGTGTCTTGTATTTCAAGATTTCTCGTATTTCTAGCCACTCGCGATAGTTTTTTAAGTGAAGTACTAAATGAGCCCATAGATCTATGTGAAATACTTCAACAGTCTACGTTCCAGATGAGGCAAGGGTAACAGCAAGTTACAATGCACACATGCACAAGAGAAATCACTTTAGCTGTATTTGAAATAGAGTTTGTTAGTGTAACTCCTGGCAGCTGATTAGTGACGCACCCCACATTTTACAGTGCACACCAAGATACACAGAGGATTATCACAGCCAGATGGGGCATTTCACTACATTAGGGCATAATTATGCGAAGAGAAAATGGGAAGTTGAGCCTAATGATCCTTTCTTATGCCAAATGTATATGTGGTGGGAAACACAGACAGGCAAAGCCAGAGTTCTTCAGTGCCTGGAGTACCTCTCATTGTTTTATAAAACTGAAGGGACAGTAACATAGCGTCCCTAAACCATTCTGAGGTGCTGCATCAGACAGGTAAGGAAGGTAGAATGCTACCTGCCACCTCTCCACAGGATGCAGATCACCTTCACTCAATCACTAGCCCAGCCTGGCCATATTTATGTTAGAACTGATACAGTCACAGCCTATGCGGGCAGATCTGGAGACCCAGCATGCACAGCACAGTCGATGCCACAATTCATAAGTAATATTATTATTGTTACTATATAAAGTCTCTGAAGGCACCTTTTTCTTGTGTACGCTTAAGTAAAAAGTGGCTATGACCATTTAGGTTTTCTTGTCACCAAAGGCATATAATCTTCTCTGTATATCTACTGTTTCCTTTTGTAGCTGTATTATTCTCCAGAATTGAGAGGTACTTACTGATCACACTATATATATATATATATATATATATATATATAGCATAATTTCCAGAAGCTCATTTCTTACACGTTGGTCTCAGGTCACTTCCCATTTTCTGTTTCCTGCAAGTTAAGCCACGTTACATTCACCCACAGTGAAAGGAAGGAAGAACATTATGTATCCAAGACAGGAGTTATCAGGCTGAGCATCTGAGCCCCTAAACTGAGAGCATCAGGCAGCACTTGGCTTAGTACTCCACTCTGGATGAAACTCTCTTAACCCCAAAGATGTGGGTAGTGGTAGACACAGAAGCACTGGGTCTGACGCGTAAGGGCTTGCTCTCCATCTGACACCCCTTCAGTGGCTTCCTGTGGTACACAAACACTTTTGTGTCCGAGTCCAACCTTCCTCAATGCTGTACTTCCTTGCGGGGCTTTTTCATTCTCCTCTGCCTTTATGCCTCCATGCCCTCCCTCTGAGACACCACCGTCCCCTCAGCTGGCTGCATGGCTCCGAGGGACAGCACGGTCTCCTCAGACCAGGAAGGGAGCCATCAGGATGAAGAGCAGCCTTCCACCCTGCTGCCCTCTCTCTCAGGCCTTTTCACTGGACATATGGATGCCCAACAGCCAAGGAAGCGTTGCAGACGGCTGTGCCACCCACTCCCCCATTTAAGGCCGAGTTTCTAGATGGGGTCTGCCCTTGCCGGTGTGAGGTGCACTGGAAGGGCTGCAGGGACAGGTGACTACTAGAGAACATTAGCAACTGAATCAGTAGCACTTCCAGATCCATGGGACATGGGTGCAGTTTTAGCCTGCATCCTCTGCACGATGAGAGCAGAACTTCGCCGGGGGCACAGCAGGCTGCGGTGGCTGGGCTGCCTCTGCACCGAACCCGCTCCCTGCTCTTTTCCCAGTGACTGGCGGGGTGAAGAAACACGGCCTGAGGAGCCGCTCCTGCAGAGAAAGGCAGCCCTGCTTTAGGAATCGCTGGCGCCACGAGGAGTCACTTTTCAGACCGGGACCACGAGCCAGCGCGGCGGTGGCGGCCCGCAGCGAGCCGGGGGCAGCAGCTCGACCGCCCCCGGAGCCCGCCCCGCCGCGGGAGCCGCAGGGCCCGGCCCAGCAGGGGGCGACGCCGGCCAGCGGGTCCGGCAGCCCGCGCCGGCTGGGGCAGCGCCGGGGGGGGGGAAGGCGGGAGAGCACCGCACCCCCGGCCGTTTGCACCTGCCTGTGACCCCTGCTGCCTGCACCTGCCTGCACCTGCCTGCACCTGCCTGCACCTGCCTGCACCTGCCTGCACCAGCCCTGCACCAGCCCTGCACCAGTCCCAGCTGCCTGTACCTGCCTGCACCTGCCTGTACTTGCCTGCACCAGCCCTGCACCTGCCTGCACCAGTCCCAGCTGCCTGTACCTGCCTGCACCTGCCTGTACCTGCCTGTACCTGCCTGCACCTGCCTGCACCAGTCCCAGCTGCCTGTACCTGCCTGCACCAGTCCCAGCTGCCTACCCCTTCCCCTGCCTGCCCCAGCCACTGCTGCCTGCCTCTGCTGCCTGCCTCAGCCCACTAGCTGCCCCAGCCCTGTGGGTGAGTGTGGGGTGGGAGTTGGGAGCAAGGGATGTCAGGAGCAAGGGGAATGGCCCTCTTTCTACTCACAGTGCTCTGGTTTGGGTCAGCTTGTGGCCTCAGGAGCTCTGCCCCTTTCCGATGTTTGTAGGGGTTTGACAGATTGATGGGATCAAGCCCTGCTGGAAAGAAGAGCCCTGAAAAGCAGCCAGATTCTGCAGGCATGGGAATATGGAAAGACTCCTCCTGGAAGGCCTGTAAGTTAAACCTTGTTAATATCTCTCTTTTTTGTGTACTTCACTTGTACGACTTCAAATCTTTTTTAGGTCTGCCTGGAAGAATCTTCGCAAGTAAAAGAAAACTGGAGCAGCTTAGTAGTCAGGCAGTTTCTGGGTACTTATTTCCTCTACTAAATGAAGTGGCTCCCTTCTAAACTTCCAAGTATGCTAAGTGTACATTTCCCGCACACTGTTACGAGCAAACAGTTTTACCATAAAACATATTAGCTACTTAGAAGCTTTTTGTCTATAATTCAACGGAATGTGTGGAAACTCCTGCTCATCTACATCTGTATTTGTTATTCTAGGCAGTTGATTAGCACTGAAAGGCAGAGATAGCGCAGACATCATGCAATACCAAATCTCACTATATCACTTTTCTATATAGAATGGAAATTAATTGTTTTAGAAGTATAAATATACAAGAAAAATCACTGAAAAAAAACATACCTATTTGAGGTAATCTTGCAAGAAGGCATTTGGCGTTCCCTCCATCAGCAGCACACTGCTCAGTGAACAACTCAAAATAGTTGCACGACAATAGACAAACCTGGCGGAGACAGAGTCATGGATAAATGCTGTAAGGTCTGCAGCCTCCCGGCCAGCCAAAGGTGATTAACAGCAACACAGACTTGTGTACTGTTCCTTAAGAGCTGCTGCAGAAAAGCAGGCTGGACAGGGCATAGATGATTCCAGGAAGCACCATGAAGTGGAGATCTGTAACATTAGGACAGGGATCTCTTCTGTGTGATTTGTCACACAGGCCATCACTTGTCCAACAGCACCAATAGGTTCAGGAGGGAGTATTCAATGTTCTCTTAGGTACATCTTCTGATATTTTACCTCTGACCTACAGCAATAAGGTAGGATCCACAAGAGCCCTTAACAAAGATGTGCAATTGCTGAACTCTTCATCCCATTTTAGGAGCAAATCTACTAAAATGCAAGTCTTCAAATAACAACTTACCCCAACCCTCCTACAAATATGTATGTATGTATATATAGATATACATATTATATATAAAAATGTATGTATTCAGTATCGTTTCCCTAAGCATCCTGGTGCACTATGTCAGATACATGTTTATCAATGCACAGTCAATTCAAATGTTAATGAGATTTAAGAATTGCTTAAAACTGAGTTCATGATTAGGTACTTTGCAGGCTCATTCAGCAATACTCCATTTCACAGTCAGCCTAATGTGAGGTAGAAAATCATACAAGATTATCAAACCCATCTCATAAACCCTACAGAGAAGGAAATAATCATTAGAGAACTTACTTGATATTAGTTGGCTATTGAATTAATTAGTAGAAAAAGAAAGATTAATATCAAATTTCTACTAGAAATAGCAGAAATCAATAATACTACTAATACATTAAAAATATACAGGGAACGGCGTTTTGTAAACTCTTGCACTGTAATTTTTATTCCAAGATGTAACTATTAAATATTTGAAGACTTCTTCACAACATTTTGATAAACCAACAAAACAAATATTTTTGCTTTATGTGTCATATCTTGGCTTTTCCTAATTAGGAAAAGAGACACAAAGAAAAGTCTGATGTTGTCAATGATACAATGAAATGACTGCATCATTTTGAAATATGAATATAATACAAACATGCAATTTTGAACTATTTGTAGTTATGCACTGTGTATGCCATTTTGCAGTGTACAGTGACTTTTACTGAGGGCTTTGGATTACAGCAAGAAAATATTTTGGCCACACATATAGTCATGGAAATATATACCAATATTTCGGTACTTACTGTCACACTCTACTGAAAGAACAAGGAAGGAAATACTATCATTTTTTCATTGGAAGGAAAGGGATGCAAAGAACAGATTCAAAGCAGGCAGATTATTGCCAATGCCATGGTTTTTTTCAGAGAATGGCAGAGGTGGATTATTTTTACTGTTAGACTTGCATTTACAAATCATGATTCTTTATATTAAAATTATAATTTTTTAAGTAATCATTGTTCTGATATCACTGCAAAAGTGAAGAACTTAAAAAAAAAAAGGTTTTGGTCAATATCACAGCACTCTCCAAACCATCAAGCTGCAACAAGGTCTTTCACCACCTCATACTAGCATGCTCTTCATGCCAGTCCCTCTACGACCTTCTCCTCATGCCAGGCATGTGCTCTCTCTCCCCTTCTTCCTCGGCTGCTCTCTCTTCATTGGCTCTCAACCACTTAATTTAACCAGCCACACCTGCACCTCATCTACATCGGCCAACCCACGGCCCCTGAAGCCAACCCACAGCTGTATATTATCAATGCTAATTAACCCAGCTTCATTCCACTACAGGTCAATATGGATTGCTTTTTTCCAGGTGATGTTCCTTTTCAAAAAAAAAAATGTACAAATGTACTGGATTGCATCCAGCCATTGTATACTCACAGAATTGAAGACTGGCACCTGCATGCCACCTCTTCATGTGCAGTTGCCCTGTTCCCCAGGCCAGCATGTTCATAGTGCTCCTGTTTTCTGATGTGTTCTGAGTTCCTTCATATTAATCACAGTGAGGCATGTGACGGTGGTTCTTGTCATGCCAGGACAGAAGAAACTCTTTGCCATCAAGTCCTGTGTGTCTCGTGCAATACACAGGTCTGGTGGATGTGCTGACTCTGGGAAATGCGTGGTGTCTGGTGCTCTCAGTGGAGAAGTCAGCTGCTTTAATACAGACGGACATGCTGGGTTGAGGGGTTGGCCCTGAAGTACTTCATCTTATTGCATAAAATATCCTTCAGGAGAAAAAATGATTGAAACTGTATTTATGCCTACCTTTGGTTTCTCAGCTTACCGCTCTGTACTCCCTTTTGCCAGACCAGCCAGGTAGAGCTGTGGCCCATGCAGCAGGGATGGATGGAATGGCCTCACAGCAAATATGGCCTGAAGCAATAGTCCACATTGACAGAGTGTGTAAGAAACTTTGGTCATTGCCCTCTGTTTTGTCCTCTTAAGTGGCAAATTGCCTTCAAACAAACACAGAATCATGAAATTATTTGGGTTGGAAAAGACCTTTGAGATCAAGTCCAACCATTAATCCAGGACTGCCAAGTCCATCACTAAACCATGTCCCTAAACACCACATTTACATTTTTTAAACAGCTCTATCTTTGATACTTATCTCAAAAGTCCTTTGAGGATTCGCCCCTCGTATCTAGGGCAGAACATGTCAGTCCCAGCACCTCCGTCCTCTTCTGTGGTCTTCCTGTGGCCTGCCTTAAAGCCTTGCCCCTCTTCATGTGGTGTCTGCAGGGGTACTTACCGGTGCTGAGAGGGTGATCGTTACACTTTGTTTCTGAGTATGACCTCCTCTGGTAGGGCCACATGTCCTCAAAACCCAGGCAGATCGGATCCTCCACCCCAGTTCAGCTGGGATCACATCCAAAGGCGAGGGCAAATGCCTCCTCCCCATGGACTAGTTCTGCCTTCAGGGCAGCCGCCTCTTGAGCACAGACTCAACCCACAGTTGAGGTAATCTGTACTGGAGCAGAGGTACCTGGCATCAGGGAGGGATGGTCCAAACCTGGGGAGGGTGGGCTGTATGATGCCTGTTCAGAAAGGAGAATGGGAACAACAAGGAATGGTGAGTTTGGACCGTTGTAGGGAGAAAGGAGAGGCAGAAATGTAAGTGAAATGGTGTGAGTGAAAACACTCACTTTCCCATCTAGTGCGGAAATGTACTATCTGATACAGATAAAAGTTAGAATAACAATTAAATTAACTGGGGGAGTGGGGGGCAATTTTGGGCAGAGTAAGAATTTCAGTGCTTTGAATTGAGTGATGGTGTCACTTTTGTTATGAACCCCTCTTTCCACGGGAAGGGAACACAGAGGGTATTTCATAGTGCCACTCAGCCTGGGAACAGTTACTGCAGTGCACCACACCAAGCACAGAAACATTTAGGCAGAAACCTCCATTAGTTTTATACAGTCAAATACTTAAATTATCTGCTAGAAGCTGGTCGACTGCCCGGTTTTCACATGGGACCTAGCCACGGGCAGTCATCGGGCTCGGTGTTTTGTGGTTGTATTCTACCTTTGAACTTTGTAATTTTCTCATCTGTAAGTCTCCTTTTCTGTAGAAACTGGCAGCCTGCTTGGCTTTAAGCAGAAGTAATGCCAATGATTTTGCATTTCCAGCTTTTTTTTTTTGCTTTTTTTTCTTTAAATTTTTAGGGCACTGCTGAATTTTGGATTTCTGATTCCCCTATGTGATATTCAGCTGCAATGAGAGAAACAGGGAAGAAAACAAGTTACCACCAGTCCAGTCTGTTTCACAATATGGGAAGCAGTTATTCCTCAGAGTCCCATGAATTGCAAGATTTCCTCGATTGGCATTTGGGAGAAACATGTATATCACAGCTGCTTATTATGGCATTTAGATGAACAGGTATTACCAAGTTCCACAGCTGATCCCTGGGGACACAGTAGAGAAGATTCAAGGTATCTGTCCTCTGATTAGATGTCGTCCTCTGCTTTCTCCTGTGTGGACACAGCAGACAGCAGCTTTCCTGCCTGTGCCAGTTTACTTCCCGGTCAGATATGTTCAGCTCACGTTTGGGCTTTCTGACCTTCAGGTTCTTGCTCCATGTTACTACATAAGGTTTTGCCAGCAGGTTTAAAAATGTACATTTTGAGACATAAGAGAAAATCTGGAACATCTGGGAGTTAAATCAGCATTGAGATCTTCCTTCCTGAAGCCACAGGTGTTTGAACACCAAAACTGCAGGCTTTTTTACAGGAGTTCACCTCTTTTCCCTTAGCCATCTGGACTCAGAATATTTTCCCCAGATTATTAAAAAAAGAGGAAGCAATCTTTTATTATCATTCTTCCAGTGTGGCCTCTGAAGGGCTTTGGTACACTGCTCCTGGGTCAAATCTGTCTCTATTTGCTGAGACACACCCTGACTGATGCGGTTCCTGACTCCATCCTCCTGGTGAGGTATCTGATCCTTTTCTGAGCACTGCAGGGCAGGATTTTCAAGGGTAGGAAGAACATCTGTGTCACTCCTGCAGCATCACGTGAAGTACGTTCTTACTAGAAATATTGTGAATGAAAATAGCATTGACCGTATGATAACAGTGCTTGTGACCTTGAGATTTATTTTCCCATTCTTTAATGTTCCTACTCTGATAAAGACCATACAAAATCTTTTGCTACTTTATTTGTTCCATTTTTTAAACAGAATCATCCACATCTCAGACTCGCAGAAATTGAAACATCAGCCTCATGGGAAATTCTTTTGCTGTTAACTCTTCATTATATGAGTAATTAATCAACAGCCTAGGGCTCGGGGGAGTACAGTGGAGAGATACTGAAGTTGCTCAGTGAGAATTATGTTGAATCTAGAAGGTCTGTTAGATACGAGCATGCTCTGCTTGTGCCAGATAGGACCTGGCTGTGTGAAGAAAAAAAATTGCTGTCCTAACTCTCCAGGTAACAGAAATTCAGAACAGACAGATATGAGCATCTATCTTCAGTTTGCCAGGGTATATTACTGCACGCAGCATGCATGGAAGATAAGCCACGTTTTATCTTGCTCTGCAGCGGGTCTGCCCCATTGTGTCTGGCACGGGGCGATGGGGGACCAGGATTGCTGCTGGATGGGATGGAGGGTCCTGGCTGCTGCAGTGGCTATGGCTGCCCTACTGTGTCACAGACATGCACCTATGGGGACAGAAGAGATGCCCTGCTGGGTCACAGCCCAAGGACCTGCCTCCTGTCTCTGCCAGCATCAGCTGGAGCTGCTGTCTGGGGGGCACATGTGGGCCTGGTCGCATTCTGCAGTCCATCCTCTCACACCTCCCCCAGCATCCATGGCTGTTGAATTAGGGATATTAGAAGGACTATCCCAGCCTAATCCTTTTAAGAACTCCTTATGGACTTGTTAAAAAATTGGTGTAAGTGCTTTTGAACCTACTGACACTGTTTGCCTCTGAAACCTCCCATGGCAGCAGGTTCTTGCAGCTGGTTGCTACTTTTAAGGAGGCAACTTTTGAGTTGCTACTGGTTAAGGAAGTGTTTGCTTTTTTTCTGCTTTAAACTCACCTCCTACCCATTTCATGAAGCTTCACAATTCTTGAATTGTGGGACTTTGTGAATAACGGCCCACATTCATTTTTCCCGTGACCTTCACAATCTTGTAAATGTTGAGCACACCCTCAGTGGGGGAATTGCAATTGCCTCATGAGGACAGACTAAAAGGCTGGGCTCTTCTCCAGTGCCCCGTTGGAACAGTGGGTGTTCTCACCTCTCTTGTAGGGCAGCTGTCCCACACCTGTGACTCCTGAGCTGCCCCTGCCCCTTCCACATGTCTCTCCTGAGATGTGCACTCCAAACCGCATGTGCTGCTGAAGATGTGGATGTGCTAACATGAAAAACATGTAGCACCAGCACTCCGTCTTGTTCTCAGTATTGTTCCTGCTGACGTGCAACATTTTATTGGCTTTCTTGCTTGCTGCTGTGCTTGCTTCAGAGCACCTGAAGACCTCCTTCCTGTGTTGGACGTGCCACTTCCATTCACCAGCATCTGGCATGGTTTAGATTGTATGTCACTGCTCAGTAAAGCTTTGTCCAAACCTGGAGATTTCACTGTGACTGATGAAGATGTTGAACAAAGCTCATCCGAGGTCTGGTCCACACTGCAGACTTCTCCCCATCCTGAAAAGTGATTGTTAAAAAACACCACTTGCTTCTTGCTCCTTACTCAGCTTTTCACCTGTAAAGGGATCTTTACTCAAAACCTATGGAAATTTAATTTCTTTCATAGTTTTGGGGAAGAAGCGCAGGCAATACAAACTGTCAAGGCGCTGGGACTGATAGGTGGAAGCCTGTGCCCTGGTGAGGCTGGCTCCTCGAGCAAGTTTTTGTCACCTGGTGATACAGGTCTTGTCAAGTGGCAAGTACACCAGCACAGCAGGCACGGTAAAAGTTGATATTACATTGAAGGTACAAAATAGGTCTGAATGAGCAAAACTGGTAATGGGCAAGTCACATAATGGAGGGGGCCATCACTGAGAAGAAGAAAGTCTTAGCTGCCATCTAGAAAAGAAACGAAATGGACCAAGAAAACTGTAGGGTTGGAAGATGCATCATGTAAAGGCAGTTAGAAAAGCAGCTGCCATCAGTTACCAGTGACCGAGGTGCAGGTACCACATAGGCAGCTGTCAGGTTAGAGAGACATCTAGTCAGCCTCCCTGACACTGTGTGAGGAAGCCACAAGCACCAGTAGGTGCAGCAAGGATTTGTAATAAAGACAGGTATTTAGAACTTTTTTCCACGGAAATTTTCCAAACCTTAATGCTGTGTCAGCTGTAACAGGACATCGCTTCACCTTCATTTTGAGACATAGCCTACCAACAAAGCAAACAATCCACCAACGCCCCAAATGCTACATTTTAGATTTTTTGGGTACAAAAATTACAGCCAGCATGAAGCAGGGCATCAGTGAGAGGCAGCCTGAGTAGTCTGTCTCTGAAAGGAGCAGACAGATCCAGGCAAATAGAGTGATATTTCAAAAAGAAACAGATGTAGAACAATGCTGACATTGATGAGTCTTTATCACACATACCTGTGTGCATCATAATATATGAAAAATGGCAAAAAAAAGAAGTCAAAAGCAAAAGTCTATGAGAATCATTAATCAATGATAAGAAATGGAAGGATATAAGACAAAAAAGAACAGAATTATGACTTTGACACTGTATCACATAAGACTGGTATATCACTTAATAGAAAAAAAGGGGGGGGTGGAACCAAAGAAAAGGATCATACTAGCACAGTTGACTCTCGCTGCCATAAACTGTGAGGAGTGAACAAGGACTGTTCCTGCAACAGGCAAATGGGGCTGTTACAGCTGTCTGGGTAGACAACAGTGGAAAGCTGTCAGCATGTGCAGACTGCATCAGTGGTATAACACCCGTGACAGAGAGTGATAGAGAAATCTATAATATTAACTATTGTTCTATATTTTCCATAGTGTAATCATTGCTAGCTTATGACTGAAATGTCATATGGCTCAGAAGATTAGTTTTTCAAGAAACAATATTAGTCAAGACTTTGCAAAGTCATGCAAGGGAATTGAAATGAATGAAAGGTGTGTGTCAGAATCCTCCAGTACCTGTGAAGAAGTTTCCAACAAATTGATATTTCTGCCCAGATGGCAGATTGCTAATAGAATTATGTGTTTTAAAAGCAGAAAGGGACCATTATCTTCCTTTTATTATGACCTCCTGCCCAATACAACTACAGACTCTCATCCAAGAGAGGGTTTTTTTTAGGAAAACATGCAGTGTTAAGGCTTCAAATAATGGAGAAACCACTACCTTTCTAAAGCACTAATGTGCATCATTAGCAGCCACATACCATGAAGGGTACATACCTTATCAAGTTGATATTGTCCAGTTTTAATTTCTCACTGTTAAATTTTATTGCCTATCTGTAATATGTCATTTTGACTGAATATCTTTATTTTCTGAAAAAAGTGAACCTTGTGCTGTGAGAAATCTTCATCCCCTCCAGATGCTTACAGACAGCTGTCAAGTCATAGTCAGTGGTCTGTAAAAGGTAACAAAACCTATCTCTAATATAATAACGTTCCACATTGTTGTATCTGATAACTTAATTGACAGTGTTCAGTTCCCAGAGAGAAAATTGCTTTTCTCTCTTATTTCTTCTTTCTTTCCTATAGAAGTTCTCTTTTTGCCTCCTATACAGAACTTGCCTATAGAAAAAAAAGAAAGTAAAGGTAATTCATTAGTGCATCATCTTGTCAGCAGACATTGAAAATTGCCTTTTGTCAAGAAGTTTCTGCGTGGTATTTCTGTGCACTAGCAAAGCCTTCCTACCTAGGATGCATGTTATAAGAACACTCTCTATACAGAGAGGGTAAAAGGGGGGGGATGTCTTTATAAAGTGAACTAGTATGTTCTAATACTATCCCTTTTCCTTTTCCTAGAAACATCGCCTTCTCCCTAGCTTGTTGCTTCCATTAGAGACACAAACACACAAGCCAGCAAGCATCTTTGCTCACTGATTATTTTCTCACTGGTTACTTTTTTCTCAAATAATCTTTGAAACGGACTCTCTACCTTAAGCTGCCCATGTCTCCTTAGAAGCATCAACCACAAGAACTTATTTATAGGAGGACCCTATACCAACCTCCCCTGCCTGCCCTGTCTCAGACAGGGCACAGGTGTGCCCCTGCCGTGCCTCTTACATATACCTGTCCTGCCATCACACCCTCCCACTGGTACCTGAGCGCTGAAGCATCCCTTCCTTCACAGCCAGCATCACCCTTCTTCCCGTTTTCTTGCCTGTCTCCCAGTGCCCTGCACCAACAGCCAACCCTGGCCCCAGCCCCTGCCACACCTTGGCACAGGCTGCTCCTGGGCCACTTGCTATTGAAATTTCTCTTGAAATTACTGGTTCTGCAGCCAGAGAGGAATTCGGTTGATTAATAATAGGTACAAATGTAACTAAGTGGGTTAAAATAATAACTTCTCCTTATTAATTTTTTCTTGTGTTTAGAAAATACCTAGAACAATCAGAAAAGAAAACTTGCCAGTGGTATAGCTGGTAAGGCCACCCCTCTGTGTATCCTCAGGGACCAAAGGCAATTCCACAGAGGGGGAGTTCAGACAAATCCTATCCTTCAAACAGTATTACCTTGAAGGTCCAAAGACCAAGCAGATTTCTTTAGAAGACAGTCTTGGATTGCATTTTGAAGTACCTAAGGAAGACCTTTCAAAAAGTATATGAAAAACTAAATGTCTGCATTTGGATTACAAGTTAAGAATGTGTTTTATTTCTCAGGGTAATTTAATTGCTTTGTTGCTAGGGGACACCCAGACATGCAAATGCCCTAAAGCAGCTCTTTACAGGAGGAAGGAGTAAATACGATCATGCAGCTGAATACCTCCATTTGCTGCTAGATGCCCAGAAACTAGAAAAGAGAACAGCAAACCCTACATGACATACAAGCCCCTTTCAGTAAAGGAAAGCCCTTGTTTATGTAAATACCCATTTCTAGCAATTTAGAAGCAGCTGCTAACCACAAGTGTTTTAATTGCCACTGCACTATTTCAATTACTAATCTCTGCTTTGTTCCTACCTCTCTGTGGACATGCTGTAAATGATTATAATTTGTTATGATGGACAGCATTAGAATAGCATCTATTAGCACTTCTATAGTTGAGAGACCCTCATAATGTCTATTAGCAATCTTTGCAGGTGATGGCAATGATGCAGGGGAGGAACACCATCATGTATCTACTGTGAGTGGAAATTCAGGCAACTGAGTTCTGAATAATTACTCCTTTTTTTTTCCTTTTTTTTTTTTCTTGGTCTGTCTTTTCCCCCTTTTCTTTGTCTCTCTTCCAGACATAAATATTGAAATATAGAAGTAAACTCAGCCAAGCTAAAATCCTTATAATAAGGTTCTACAATATTTTGCTACATTCAAAACTATATAAAAATCTAGCATTTTACTGACAATGAGTTCTTTATATGCTTAATGCTGGTTTTTGGTACTTTGTTTCAAATATTGAAAGAGAGTAAGTTAGCATTTTAAAAGGTAGCAGGAGGCTTATTATACAGTGGGTGGTAACACAGAGTGGGCTAAGGAGGGAGGCAGCTTCTCCGTAACCTTGCTGACCCTGCGAGCTGTGAAAATCAATAGGAGAATCAAACCAATTAAGGGTACCAAGAAGTTTACAGAGGCTGAAAATGGAACTAAGGGATGCAGTCATTGATTTACTGTCATGGAGTGATTCCAAATAATAGATTTATAATACTATTGTTTGCCATCGGATTCTTTTTCTTCTTTAAAGCAATCAAACATGAGGCCCTCTTCTGATGCAGGTGTGCTAGGTAATTATCCTTGTGAAAGGTGCTTTTGTCATCCTCTTTAAAATACTTGAAGATTCACTGAGTCAAAAAACAAATGACTGAAAATGGTCTATGGCTCAGTAGGTGTGAGCATCATTCTCAGTCTATTTCTGTGTGGGTGGGAGGAAATGCAAATGTTAAGAAAAAAAAAAATCTGTAAGAAATGGGCTTCCTGCTCTCACCCCTTCCCTAGTGATAAATACTTTAGAAAACAGTCTCTAAATCCACGCAGAGGAGACCACCAAACCTTGCTGACCTCGGCCACATGTCTGTTCTAATAACCCAGAAATGTCACACCTCTTCCCTCAGCTGCCCTGTGCTGCTGCCCCTTCACAAGGCTCCTTTTTTCTCATATGTACCCAAACAAGATGGTTTTACTTTGAACCCAAGGGAACGTTTTGCAGCAAAGCAGGTTTTCAGGACTCTCTATTTACAGCAGTACGAGGCCAGTTAGTGAAGGTGCATCGGTCCAGGGCGCTGGCTGGCTGGTGTTCAGTTCAACAGCATTGGTACAGGGTGATCCCCTTCTCTGCGTGTTTGAATTGGCTTCACACTGCAGAAATGTCATCTCTTGAATTTTGATGTTAAATAGATACTTGAGTGAAGTGGTCCTTCCCTTGGTTTCATAACTAGCTATGCAGGAGCGATAGCTGGTTGCAGTCAAGATATCAGAGCCATTACTCAAGGCAGCTGTCTTAGTTTGCTTTGAAATATCTCCAGATTTTGGGGAGATTTTCTAGAATTATCTCACATTTCAGCCTCTGGAATCCTTCCTGAGCAGAGTACTGGCTGCCCTTTCTCATTTCTTGGAAAATGGGATGCTCCAGCCCAGCACAGGTACCCTTCCTAGATGTGAGTTGCTCATGTGTAGTCCTCCTTGGATCTCCAATCTCGGAGCTGCTGTAGGATACAGCTGAGCAATTCAGGAGCACTTGGGAATGGAATGGCTCCATCCTTTGCAAAATGCCCTTTATTCACTTCAGATTACATTAAATACATTTAAAATGTATTGTTCTACCAAAGAGGTAAGACACAAATGTGCGATCTATGTCTCAGTGCCCTCATTGCTCCAGTATATGACCAGGGAACTCTGTACCTGGAGTCCTGCACCA
Source organism: Falco naumanni (assembly GCF_017639655.2). Classification (NCBI taxonomy): domain Eukaryota; kingdom Metazoa; phylum Chordata; class Aves; order Falconiformes; family Falconidae; genus Falco; species Falco naumanni. The sequence goes on along the minus strand of NC_054057.1, from coordinate 44,134,355 downwards.
AAATACAGTTTCTCCTCTGAACTTTTCCTGTGCTCCATTCCTGCTGCTGTCCTGCCAGTGGCCTTTTTCTTCCCAAACAAGATCTGTTTGTGGTGTGCAATTTCTCTGTCTTGTCAACACAAGCACAGGGGGTGTATAGTATAAAATACAGCATAGCTGACAATCGCAGCACAGGCAAGTTCATATATTTAATACCCCTCTAAGGGAGAGGGGCTAGTGAAGGTGCTGGGGAAGCATCTGAACTAGGATGAAGGTATGGCTGAGTTTGGGAATGAGGAAAGAGGAACAGTGAAAAGTCATTAATGCAGCTGCTCTGTTGCTGCTGGTACGTGAAAGAGGGTAGTAAGTGCTTTTGGGAAAATGTATCAAAACTCTTTTGAAAGTAATTACTTCTCTGCCAGTCTTCACATCTTCCTTCCTCAGTGCCAGCAGTTAGCAGGCTGGGTCCTAGTGCTTGGCATGGGCAGAGCAGGCAGCAGGGCCATGGCTGGCTGACAGCCTCACAGCGACGCAGGCAGTTACTTACCTTGTCTTTGGGGGTCCTGAAAGTTACTTCCCTAAGGACACAGACAGTTTACAAGATCAAACCAGAACTCACCTGTAAGAGAAATCCCTCCTCTTAATACAGTGTTTTCTAAAGTTCCATCTGAGCTGCTTGCAGAGAACCAGAAATCTTGCCAAAATACGTGAAAATTCTGCCTTGAAGGTCTAGAAAACACTTTAAATTACTTTGGCTATACATGATGGGAAGTTCTGAAGATTATTTAGTTATCATTGCAAACACTTTAAAGATAAAAGGTGTCAGCTGTATGTTACTAGTAGCAGTAGTTATGCTCCTACGTTGTTCTCTTTAGTAGAGAAACAGGTACTCTAGTCAAAGCTTAGAAAGAGAAAGGCAGTAAGAACCAAGGATGGGTTGCTATCGATTGCACCCCACTGCTTTGTGTTTACAGTCAGTTGGGATTCATTTTCTCACCTGTTTGGTGATTTAATGGTGTGAGTCCCCCAAAGCCAGACCATCACAATAAAATTCCAGTGCATTTCCCTGACAAACTTCTCCTTAAATAACTTCTTTACCATTCACTAAGATGCAGTCATTCATAAAGAGACAATTCATCGACCCCAGTGACACTGTGCAGCTTCAGCCTTCCTAGCAGTGAAGTGGAACTACCTTTATCCTGAATTTGGGAAGCAGCTTGTTTGCATGGAAGAGCCTCTTCACTCAGCTGTGTTCTGTAGGCTGTGGAAATCAAGGAGCAGCTACTGGATGTGGAGACCTATGGGCTTTGTATTTCGTGAAGCTTTCACCCTGAATGTGCTAGGGCAATACAAGAGCTAAAATAGATGCCATATACCACGTGGTTTCACAGAGTCCTTGTCCAGCAATTGGCATCATCCTGTTTGTAAAAAGACAAATATATTTGTTCTTTTGTAACAGAAAAATTAACCGAAGAAAGTAAAATGTCCCACATTCTCACAATCACACAAAAAGTGTTAAAACCACCTTCAGTGATACCATGCAAAATCAATAGGCATAACATATTCCTGGTGATGGTCTATTTACAATTTCCTGCTAAATACTAATAAAGGTATGCATTTTCTCCTAATTAAAATTACATTAGCTATTACTTTAACGTATCTTAACATGACAGATGCAGTTTCATATTGGCTGATACTATTCCTCCATTTGTTTCTCACCCATTTATATGGTACCACTTAGTGAAGTGTGACACTGCCAGATGTGCCTGCAGAACTGAAATGAGGGCACACAAGCAGTGAAAGCCTTGCAAGCCCTTCAGCTAATTGATGTTACTGTGTGTCCAGGAGGATGGAGGGGGAACAGCAGAACAGTAGTTTCTTGGCCAGATTTCCACTGCAAAGCTTCAGTCACAGCATCCTGCTGAACTGACAGGCTTTTGTCAGGAGACATTCCCTCTGGTTCAGAGTGAACTTTTAAAGATTCGTGTTCTTTGTTGACAGGAGGATTTTAATCTTTACTATATTTACATGTTTTATTAGAATCCAAGTAATTGTGCTGGGTGAGATTATTAAATTTTATCTTATCTGGCTACAAGTTTTTTGAGCATAAAAAAGCCATTCTTCTCCCTCCATACAGACACACACCCCTCCACCCCTCATCCAAAGGCCACTTTATGGGAGAAAATGCCAAATAAGAGACACTTAAAACTAGTATGACACACAACTGTCTAACCTCTTGTGTTTTCTTTCTTTTTTTTTTTTTTTTAAACTTCTTCAATACACAGCTGGCATCTGCTTTATATTAGAAATATGTGTGGGCACTGATGCTGAAGTCCAGAGGGGTTATTCATGTTAGGTAGCAGCTCCTCACACAGGCAGTCCCCAGCTCTAAGGGTGAGAGACAGGTCTTCATCTATATGGATGTCTCAGAGCATGGTGGTAGCACCACTTTGTCAACTACACACATTGTTTTGCTCTGGACATCCAGGCAGATGATGCCACAAGGATGCCCCACTGGTGAAACAGCCGGGAAAACATCTAGTTGCCTTCAGAAATAACGCGCTACCTTTGCTCTTGCTGTGGTGCTCAGGGAAAAGAGCTTAGTCCTCAAACTGCTTCCTTCCTCCCCAAAAACTTCACGTGCTGCATGTGGCAGGGATGGTGAAGGCCAGGGCACAGCAATGGCCTGTGCATAAGCCGTACAGACATGGCTGGGGGCTGTGGAGAGGAGCTGAATGGGGCAGTGGTGGGACATGGATGGGGGGCACCCTCACCAAGATAGTCTTGCAGCAATCCAGCGCTGGCTGGCTGCTACAGGCATGCGGAGCTGAGCAGCTGAAGCTCAGCAAACTGAACAATTTGAAACAAGGCCTTTTTTTTTTTTAAATAGGGAGAGCAATAACCATTACAGATTGTGTCCTTGCTGCCACCACTTGAAAATGTGAACAAGTTGGGTTTCTTTTTGAAATGTTTGTCCTGCTTCCTCCAGTTGTTGCAGGTGTTATGACTGGGTAGTACAAATATTAATGACGGGGTTATCTTTCTCCTTTGCAATATCCACAGTCATAAAAAAGAGAGCACAGCAGCCTCTTTCTGCCCTTACAATAGACAGATCTGTTAGTCCCGTGACACCCATCAGTTACCAGCCACGTCTCAAACAGACCTCTCGGTTGCTCATCTAGCATCATTTTTCCTGACATGTGGCATGAATGACTAACCACTGTCTGTGTTAGGAAGAGCGGCACGGCAGCAGCAGAGCTGATAAGAGAAGCAGTTGGTGCTGAGGGCAAGATGTCCACCCTACTTGCAGCTGGGGGCCACTTTGGGCCACCTCCAAACACCCAGGGCTAGCTGAAGCACCCGAGGTGTGGCTGCAGAGCCCAGCTTCTGCTTGGCTTCACCCAAAAGGGAGACACTTCGCAGGCTGTCAGATTACACTGGATGATAGGGGGTGACAGCTTAAACAGCGCTCTCCTGGTCAGAACCACGGTGATGATGTGGACACACACCCACGAATGAGGCACAGAAATGCCCCAGCCAAGGAGAAGCCTTGCCTATAACAATAATCAGCTCTACGTTCTTGAGAAGCAGGAAAAGCCACATCTTATGATTCCCATGGCCAATAGCGTAATGCTTTAATATGGACTCGGACTTAATCAGCCTTGACATGAAAGCAAGATCTAGCTATCTGAATGAGGGACATGTGTCTTTGTGGATCTCTAGGACATATTTTTTAAGTCAGTTATATAAAAAGAAAAATATTTACATCAGCAAAAGTAGAAATGCTGAAACATAAACCATATGGAATATTATTTCTAACAACCTGAGAGAAAATGTTGCTTAATAGCAGTTCTTGTCTTCTTTTTAGCAAGGCTAATCTTAGTCTTCATTTGTTTTCCAAATGACATTATTATTCAGTAAATAGAATATGTAGCCAAGGAACAGAAATTGCTCAGTTCCTGGCAAACTTTCTTCTCATCATGCTTAATAATCATGATTATAATGATTTTATTCATAAGTCACATTAAGTTTTTCCCTATGGTAAAATTAAATGCAATGGGAAGTGAATGATCTGTTCCCTAAAGGCAAAGCTAAAAGCAATACATCTTGCTCCTACATAAAACAACCGTATTTATGCTCCAGCTAGTCAATGACTGAATCAGAAATAACTGTTCTGATGAACCCTAACATTCAACTCTTCCTTTTCTTTTGTTTAATAGCAGAACAAAATGTCAGTCTAACAAATTAAAGCATTGAGTTCTCTATCTATGGAGACCCCAGAATGTCAGCAAGATTGCTACTAAATTGCTGGATGCAGAGTAATCAATGTCATCTAAGAGATCAGGATCCAAAAGTCAATCACAGAACTGAACAGACGGATTTGTGCCCTGTTGTATTGTAAAATGTACTGTCAACTCTTTATGTTTCCACCAGACTGAAGGGGACCAGTTTTAGGACTAAGAAGATACTTTGGAGTGAACATCTTGCTGAAATGGGGTATCCTGTAAAAGCAGAGGCTGAACATAATTTACTGAGATTTTGTTTTACTAGAAAGTTCTTACAATGGGAGGGAATACTTTGAAAATCATACTCCCAAGGGAAGTACCTGGGGTCTGAGGTTAGTAGGCAAAACTTGGAAAAAAATGCACCCTCTTAGTTCACTGTTGCCTAGTGAAGGTATGCTGGGCTGCACCAGGGCACCTACTGAGGGAAGCAGGATAACTGTACTAAAGCCAAAGAATCTTCTCCCTTTGGAAGTGAACCAGCTGATTTTTGGAGGAGGACAAGCAACGGCACACTCACTCAGGGCTTGAGACAATCCTGAACCCGACAAAAGACAGAGAGAACAAGAAATAAAAAAGGCTGCAATGACTCAGATCAAAAACTTGCAGCCTTGGGAGGTGAGTGACTGGTGTGCTAAGATATGAGTGACTGATGCATTTGTAAAAGGCACTGCAGTTGTTTTATATTTGCCTGGCATTTGTGGAGGGTCAGTCTTCTGGGTTTATACCTGTCACCTACAGCAGGCTGAGGAGATTTGAGGGAAGAAAACCTAATAATAAAACTTCTATAGCTATATGAGTATAAAAGGTTCTGTAATAACAGTGGCAACATTTACCTGAGGTATCCACATTATTTTGAAGAAACGTTCACGTTCAATTTATGATTGAGATGTTCAGCACCTCACCAAACCTAAAACATGTTTCATTTTGCTTGAGTAATATATATTGCTTTAGTCAAGGGTATGGCATGTCCATGGTACAGCTCTTGGTCCCTACCAGTATCTTGAAGGCAAAATTAGTTAAATGCATGTGATCATTAAGCATAAAGAGGACGTGTAGTCCTATTCAGGTTGTCATAATATAATAATGAAAGGAGTCTATTGGAGAGTGAAGCAATACAGCTAAGCATGCTGCATTGTGTCTGTCTCACAAAGCATTATTTTCTGTAGTATGCTGAATTTTCCTGAGGTTTTACCAGTGAGGTCCTTTTTAGGATTGCCTTTTGTTAGCTTGAAAAAATTGATGGTAATTCCCTGGGGTAGTGTGAGACGGGGAGACTTATAAAGACAGCGCAGGAGCATGCCACCATGTCACCCTACCCTCCTCTTAGTGAACATGGTGGACGAAAGCAACTCTGGTGACATAAGGTAGCTTGATGTGCAACACGTGGGGCTAGGAAGCCACGCTTAGCCCCTAAGAGCTGCAATGCCTTAGGCTGGCAAAAGGAAACTGGAGACTGAAACCATCAAAACCGTGTTGGGCCCTGAACAGCACTGCAAAAATGACCGCTTGGCTTGCGCGGGGCTCTGCTGCCTGATAATGAACCTAAGCAAAGAATGACATCTATTTATTTATTCATTTGTCTTGGTTCCAGCAGACTTGACATCAGGGGTCCATGTCTGTCTAGTTTATGCTGAATTATTTCATTTTTATTGGTTAGTGGCTGAAGGACAATGTGATCAATGTTGAAGCCACGTTGCCCCAGATAAAGGAGTTAAGCACCCAGTTCAACATGGAGCGCCATGGATGCAGCACATTTAAAAGAAATACAAGGTTTTAAATAACTTTCATGTATGTATATGCATACATGTGTCTGGTATGTGTAAGAGTTTATATTTCTTTATGCTTGGTATGCCTGTGGAGTACCAGATACTTGCTTGAAGTAAAGAATATGTCCTCTTTTTGTGTCATGGATTTACCTCTTGAACTACATATGGAAGAACATTAAGATTTACAAAGCTATTATAACTGACAGATTAAATTTCATGGGAATATGTATTTTAATTGATAACCATAAAGGCAGTGCAGTAAAGGTTATCTTGCAACTATATTTGGAAATCACTTTCATAACATCACTTAATTCCTCTAGAAGTTACCTTTAATCAAAGACACTCCTTGCTGATATTATTACATATAATTTATCTGAAAGTGACCCTATTTTGTCTTGCTGTGACCTTATCTTATGCACGATCCAGCAAGAAGAGGAACTCATTTACTTCCCCCAGATCCTTTTACTTCATATATCTTGCATAGATTTTCTATCCCCAAATAGACAAGCCCAAGCTTATAACCACTTGCTATGATAACTGAAATCCCTGCTCAAAAAAAGGCTTGGAATTAATGGTGACCTCAAGCAGCTGACTACAAAACATTAGAAAATTGTGACAGAAAGCTGACTTTTTTCCTCCTGGTTTTGGAAAATTTAGGTTTTGCAGGGGGGGTGTGAGTTGACAGAAAAATGAAATAATATTGTAGTGTCTCTTACTACATTTAACACAGAATCGTTTTCATCATTAAAAATGGAAGGAAACAAAGACTCTGGTTTTGCCTTGCAACACCAGGTCACATCTCTCCCCAGCCACAGGTGGACAGCCCATGTTCCTCCATCAGTGGCACAGTTTGTTTCCCCTCATACTATCGGGTATCCACAACCTGAATGATGGTGCTGTGAGAAACAGCAATTTAAAAATCTCCCTAGGCTGTATAAGAGCATCACCATTTCAGGGAAACATAACATCTTGGAAGGCGATTTGCTGGCAGCTTTGGTGTTTCAGCCTGTGTTTTTCCTCCTCCCTTGTTAAAACAGACCGGCTGTTCAGCTGTGCGGGGCTGGGGGGGTGGCAGGAGCACACAGAGGCTGCAGGGGTGGCTGCAGGGGTGGCTCTGTAAGCACCAGGGAAGTCATGGGGAGCCCATTTCCACCTACGGAACAGACACTGGATCCTGTGGTTTGCCTTCGCTGGGGCTGTTGTTACTGTATGGCTCCTGCTCTGACACGCAGCGCTGAAGAAGAGCAGCGAGCAATAAAGGTGGAGGGTCAGCACCCTCTCATAATGCTGCTGAAGAGGGGGGTGGAGAGGCAGACACCTGGGGATGTCAGAGGCATGAAGGGCAATGAGACTGTGGAAGAGGTCTCCAAACCAGGAGTAAGACAGGTGTGCTGCAGCCCCAGGGTCCTTGGGGCATATGTGACAGTGTCCCAGTGCCTGGTGGGGTTCAGCCTGGTGGGTCTCAGCAGGAGCAAGGAGACCACCACTGATGTGCTCTCAGCAAGGCACTGCTGACCTTCACTTTGGCACCATTTGAGTAGTTTTTCCGTCCCACCAATGTTCTGTTGAATTGTTTTTGTTTATGTGGGGTACCAGCAGACACACGCTATTACTGGACCTTTTTTTACCCTGTTCCAAGGAGGACAGGAGGATTTGTAGCATTTTCCTCACACTATTTTTTTTTCTTTTTTTTCAACAGGACAGTTGCTGTATTCATTGAACAACATATCAAACTGTTAACAAAGAATGAGTGTGCGTTAGGGAGTGTATCCATACTGGACACGAAAGGACAAGTGTTAGAATTACTTGCAGAAATAAGATGTGAAATGAGAGCCCTGGTAATGCTCAGGCTGTTTTACCTTCAGTGCTCCTGTATAGCATGTTCCCTGTACAGCCTGCACTCCAGGTGCTGCTTATGAACCATCAGACTGTACCAGAGACATCTAGTACCAAATACGTGGGAAAAAAGTAATCATGAAGGGTCAGGGGCGAAAGTTATGGAGGAAACATGGACAAATGAAACTGCAACAGCTTGCTGAGGCCAGATGACGTCCAGCCAGCATCAATAGATCTAGACATTAACACACATGATGTCATGTATATACCCAAGAGTTATTTGACAAGGTTCCTTATCAAGGGGCTTGTCAAGTAGTTCCGTTGTCAGGGAGGAAGAGAGATGGCTCTGGCCTGAAAAGATAGGAAAAAGGAGATGAGAATAAATGGTCAGTTTTAACAGTAGAGGTGGTTGCCAGTGGGGCCTGAGTGGTGCAGCATCGTCATAGACAATCTGGAAAAGGGATGAGCAGGGAGGTGACATGGCCTGCTGGTGACAGAAAGTTATTCAGGGAGAAAAAGACAAGGGCTGATTGTTAAGTGCAGAAGAAGAACCTGCAAGTGCTGAGGGACTGGGGAAACAAAGTAGGAAATAAGGTTGAATGTAAAGCACAATGAAAATGTTTAAACTGACTTGGGAAAAACCTGGGCTAGAAGTATCCCATTAAAACTGTCATCTCAAAGTTCAATAGCAGTCAAAGAAATGCACCAAATGAGGAGTTACAGGAAAGGAACAGAGAACAACTCAGGGAACATGGTTGTACTTCTGTATAGATGCATGATGCATTTGCATCTTGACTTGTTTATGTAGTTCTGGTCCTCAGAGTCCAGCCCACAGGGACATACTGGAACTGGAAGAAGTTCAGAGAAAGGGCGAAGGATGGTTATTGATATAGCGTAGCTTCCGTTTAAGTACTGATTACATACACTAGGATGTTTTTACTTGGAGTAGTAATACATGACAAAGGTACTCTACAAAAGCATAAATGACCTAGACAGGGTGGATGTAATAGTGAGGAAAGAGTAGACAGACTTCAGATGAAAAAAGTCATAGGCTCAAAGCAAATCAAATGAGGTTGTTTTTCCCATGATGTACAGTACAACTGTGATACTCCTTGCTGCAGAACTGTGGCTTCTAAGTGTTGTTTCCATAGGACCAAGGAGACAAATTCCAGGAAGAAAAATCCACTGTCAGTTATTAAATACAAAGTTATTTTTGTCTCAAGAAGTGTCTGAGGTGAAAATTTTCAGAGGCTGGAATGGTAAAGCCAGGATGCCTCATTCCAAGCTTGCCTTGTGGTGGTTTTACTGTTCTCTAGCCGCTGGGCACTACTTGGGGCAAAGTCCTGGGCTACCTGTGGTTGGGGTCTGGCCGTTATTACCGCTCTTGTGAGAAAAAGTATCAAACAATAAATACATGTTTCCACATTTTACAATTATTTAAATACAAATATTGAAAAAGAATTGAAAAAGTGGCAAACTGACAAACACCTTACAGTGCAGTAATGGATCCTGTAGTAGTTGCTGTTCTGGTAGAGTCTGCCTGGGAGATACATTTCTATAAGTTTTGTCCATCTATGGTAAGCTTGAACATTTTCACTAATGATCAGACTGAAAAAACAGGGACTTTCTGGGGAGTGAACCTGCACTGTCATCCTGGTAAAGGGAGTCAAAATCGGTATTTTATAACTGACCCAGCTCCGTGACCGTGCTCTGCTGGTACAGAACTGATCGGAGGCCAGAGGACCACCATGCTCATATTTACCAGCTAGGATAAATAAAAAAAAATTGCTTATATAAGATTACCAAATTAAATCATTGCTGGCCTTTATGCTACTGTTTGCAGAAAGTACACTGGGGCTTCATTATTCTTCTGTTGTTTTTTAGGATTGATTCAGATTAATCAGAAAGCTCCTGAAACCTTTACATAGTATTAGAGAGATTATGCCAGTTCATCAGCATCTTTGGTCTGAGTTTTTTGACTACATAACAAGCATATATTTTTTCCTTTTCCCCTTCAGGAACTGCACTTTCAGTGAATTAAACACATGGAGACTGAAAAGTTCAGAAAAGTAGAGATGTATTAGGGGAAAAAAGAAAACAAACAAAAATGAGCACCTGCTAAGTGACTTCAAAAGCATATAGACTCTCTTTTGTCCCCAGATAAAGACCAGGCAGCCTTGGTGAAAACATGTCTGACTTGAAAGAGGAACCAGTACACTGACACTGAGAAAGATCTGTTGTAAAGAAAGGAGGTGCTGCAACATGCCTTTTGGGGGGAAAAATGTATGGTTTAGATATGAAGAAACAAGTGTTGTCCCAAGGCTGATCTCTTTACTCATCGTTTGGCACCACATACCATGTGATTTATGTAGCATATATCTTATCTCACAATTGTTGCAGGTTCAAAAACCCTATGGAAACACATCTTACCAAATTCTGAAGAGCTTTTCCATAAAAAAGTTTTCTTTGTATATGTATTCTTCAGATATTTGTATTTGACTAAAGCTTTCTCCTTCAAAAACCAGGCACTGAGAAAACAGCTCGGCCAATAAATCCTTATCAAGATTTAGAAGAGCTTGTTGCTATGGAAATAGCCACAGCATCGTGTGCTCAATACGACTTCTGCTGTCTTAAAAAACAGGCTGAAAAAACCAGAAAACTCTGACCCAGGTAAAACAAGTCAACAGAGTACACCAATCGAGTGAATTGTATCAACAATACATTAATAGTGAAAATAAAATTTGGCCTTTATTAATTCTGCTTTCATTGGCTTTTTTTACCTGCAGAGAGAGGGACTGCCCCCCCCCTCCCCCCCAGCAAGAGGATTACAGCAGAGAGGAATTACTTGCACCCAAGCACCCAAAATGAGTTTACTATTTTGCTGAGTATATATTTAGTTGAGGTGGTTGTATTGGCTTTCACCCAATGGTGCTGACACCATGGGTTGAGAAATCATGACTTAACTGCAAAAATTAAGTAGCTTTTGGAGAGCAAAGGCAGCCTGCTCCAGGGGACTGCGTGCATGCAGGCTGCAGTCAGGGCTGCTGATTATTCTCACAGACTGGCAGGGCCCCACAAAACATCAGCCCAACAAAATCTCAGCCCCACAGAAAGCCTATGGCAGTTTATTTTGCACGCCAAATTAATCTGAATGCACTGTCCAGGTACCATTTCTATCCCATCAAAGTCAAAGACATTGTAGCCTGCGTCTCCAGCCCACCCATTGACAAGCCCACTGCACCAGTTTTGTCTTTTTTGCTCCCCCACATTCCAACCATGCACTTAATGTTGGCCTTCTAATATTCAGCTGCTATGCCACTTAAATTGAGGCAAAAGTATCCTGCTGTACTGCAAAAACTGACCACAAGTTCAGGAGTAACAAGGTCTAATCCTAACGCTATTACAACATCAGTTTTTGACACTGTAATAGCCCTCCTTTTGTTTAGTTTGATCCCTAGTTCAAAGATTACTGAAGTTGAAGATATAAATTGTCATTTGTGCTTAGAGAGTTAATGGCCTTGGGGGTGAATCAGGGTGATTTGCACCTCCTTCTGCTCCTGGCTCAGGATGTTTTCAGTTCCAGGTAGTTCTCACCACTTTGGCAATGCTCAAGAATCACAGAATGGTCAGGGTTGGAAGGGGCTTCTGGAGGTCATCTAGGCCACCCTCCTGCTAAAGCAGAGTTACCTGGAGCAGGTTGCACAGAGTCACATCCAGGTGGGTTTTGAATGTCTCCAGAGAAGGAGACCCCACGGCCTCTCTGGGCAGCCTGTTCCAGTGCTCTGTCACCCTCAAGGTAAAGAAGTTTTTCCCCATATTCAGATAGAATTTCTTGTGCTGCTGTTCATGCCCATTGCCTCTTGTCCTGTGGAGCATCAATTTAAAGAATGTGAAGCCAATTTAAAGGTGAAAGCTCGGGCTGTGGAACAACAGCTGAGTGGCTCCTGCCAAACAAGATGAGTAGGTGCACATGCATTTAAGGGCTGTTCATGGACATACGGCAATTGTGGGGACAATGATAACTGAGTTCTTCACAGAAGTGGCTTTACAGCACTTTCACATGCTCTGTAGGATTGCCTTGTGCATGTGTAGCTCAACTGTATGCACAATGTGTAAATGTGGCTCTCTGGGTACCCTGCACCTGCATATCGGGTTTTAGAGCTGGGCAACAATTTGACTGCTGCAAAATCTTCCTGCAAAACTGTATACTTTTGGAGAAGGATGTGCTATTTTTTGTACAACATGGAAAAGCCCATATTATACAGGATGCCTAAACCTAGTGTTGGCAGATGGATCTTGAAAGTCTTTGGCCTCCATGCTGTGAATCCGCACATTAACACCAAGGTGATCAAATGCAGCTCCTTGTAAGTCATCTTATGCCAGTGATGACTGCAGTGAAATTACTTTTAAAAACTAGAACAAAAAAATGTCTAGCTAAATGAAATTCTGCACCTTTTAATTTAACCTGATATGGCCTCAGGAGGAAAAAAGAAACAGGAAAAGCTAAGTCCAATGTTGGTAGAAGGACATGGTCTAAAAGCCTGACTATCCAGACGGAACAGATAAATCTGTTACTCTTTCTCTAAATATCAACACTGCATAATTAGCAGCTGCTAAAATAATGGAAGCCAATTGAAGAAAAAACATGGTATGGCCTACATTCATTTATTAAATACCTTATGTTTCCAAACAGAGCTTTCTATATTTGCCGCAAAACTATGTAGCTTCGTGTTCTACACAACCAAGCAAAGATGACAGCACTGAAATGAGCTATTACTATTTCCATCAGGAAGATATGGGAAACTAGTCTGTGTCTTTGAGGCTAAAATATATATTCATCAAATGGAAAAGCTTTAAAAAGCAGCACTATCTAAGATATCAGCATCCTGTCTCCCTTGGAGACAGCTAAACCCCACATTTATCTAAATTATCTTGGTAATATGACAGAGTGATTGCTCACTAATGGTCAGTAACAGTTTTCTTTGTCATTTTCCTAGTCATTACCTCCTCAGAATGAACTCCAGAATAAACTGCTGATGCATCACGACTAGAATATAAAGCATACCGTTACAACAGAGACCATTTCTATTAAACTCATGAATGTGTACATTGGACTTCTGACATTTTCATTTACAAAAAAATAATAACCCTCTATTACAAACCCTGATGAGCTTAGAGATATTTTATGCTTAAAACAGAAGTAAAGTAATATTTATGTTGCACAGCTGTCTTCTATTTTCTTCCTTTTATTCCCACAGCTACTCATACACAGAAGCCGCATTGCAAAGCGAGCACCGTTCAAAGAAGGCTAGTTTTGTAGATACTGTATTTCATGGACCATTCAGCTGCATTTTTTAATTTGGATGTTTAAGTCTATTTGCCCTTTTTCAGGAGCTGGAGAGAATCACTGATTACACAGTCCGCCTGAATCTCATTTCCCCTGCTGAGTCTGAGAAAAGCCCTCACAGAAGGCTTGTGCACGTGGCAGCTGCTTATTGACTCCTTCTTCTCCTCTCAAAGAGTGGAAATTTTCAGTGCTGAGATCCATTGCCTTATTTAAAATTAAACGGAGCTGATCTATTGAGCTGCAAAGATGGACGAAACAAAAAACTCAAGCAGAAGTAGTAAAGGAGCCAAAGCGCTGCCACGTGAAGCTGCATGATTTTGAAATACTGCATCAGCCTAGAAAAACAGCGTTAGGATAACCATAAAGGAGAATTGTATCTTTCCCAGTGTAACACCAAACAGATGCATACTGATTCTTCAGGGAGTTCTAAAGGCTGAAGGGCTGGAGAAATGCTGTGGAGCTTCTACACTGCATTGTCTGACCCTCTTTTCTGCAAAAGGGGATCCTGCCTGTTTGCTGTGCAAATGGGCATTGACAACATGGGCAACCATATAGTGACAGAAGTGCTTCATCCTGTGAGCTGTCAAATGCTCTTCCATCCTTGCAAAAAATACATGCACAAGTAAGTTATACATAGAAAAAGCTATCAATACTTTTTTTCTTTTTTTTTTTTTTTTTTTTAACCTCTGTTGTAAGTAGGAGGGAGGAGAGGATCACAGTACTCTCTGACTCCGAAGGAAGAGGAGCCCATCTGAGAACACTGATATTTCTAAATCATTAGGACACAAGGACTCGAAGAGTTAGATCAAATCTTTCTTTCTCTTAAAACAGGCCACCAAGCCACGTAATCTCTCTTGTTTTACAGAAAATGCCATGTACCTTTTCTAGCCTAGCTTGATCATGGAGTTGAGGTCAGGACCATGGAGTTTATGACTAGGGAGTTCGGGTCAGGTCCTCAGTTCAGCTAATCCAGAGGTGCACAGTTTACAAAAGAAAAGCAAGGCATAGGTTATGTAAAAGTGCAGAGCCTCTTGAGGTGCTTTACCTAGCTGACCCCCAGTGGTTATTTAAATATGGTAACCCCCAGTGGTTATTTAAATGCATTCAAGCTCTTCCAAAAAATGCCCTTCTGCAGCTTCAGAAACTCTCCACCCCTGGAGCACCACCACAGAGAGCCTGGGGAGGAGCAGCCCTGAGCTGGCTTCTGCGCTGAGCCACATCCCAGGGCTGTGCACTGCTCCCCTGGCCAAGGTTCTGGCTCGCTTGTGGCCATGGATGATACAAAAAACTTGTCGCCAGCAGCTTTCAGGCACAACTTTCCAAGCAACACAGACGTCTTCTTTCTCTTTTAAAGGAAGAGAAAAAGACATGAAGCTGAAATCTGACAGTGACTAGGCTTTTTGAGTCCAGGCTGCCTCATTCTTCTTGCTTTCCCTTGAAACACAGCGTTGAAGATTTGCATATTCCTGTGTATATGCAAGCAGCAGATCTCCTTGGCAGGCAATGTATTTACCTGAGAGGACAATGAGGGACTGGCACAGAAAGGGAACATTTTTCCCTGCCAAAGTGTCGGTGCATCATGGCTTGTCATGTCTATTCAAATTCTGTTCTCTTATTTTCAAAAAGCCATCTACCATCTGAATGCGATCACTCTCCTTGAGGGCTGAGAAACAAAATGGTGCATCTGTTCCACGTGCTGAACGGGCCATGGGGCTAGGGCCGGGAAGTCATCCTGAACCGTGCGTCCTGCCCCCATGGGTTGAGGGAGTTATGCCTTCAGTGTATACGGTAAGAATTCCCACTACATTCATGCATTAGTAATGCGCTTACTTGTTATCTAATACTCTGAAATTAGATGAATTTCTAAATTTTCTAGATGCAGGGTAAGAAATACAACAAGAACCTGAGACCGTAAGACCCAACATGCTGAGCTGGATGAAAGCTCAGGTTAGCTCATTATCCTATCTCCAGTACCCAGCCTTGTGTGGGTATCCACATTTGGCGTTTTGTGGCAGCAACCGAGTTCCACGGTTTAATTATGCATTCTATGTCAAATTGCTTCCTTTTTTGAGACTTACTGGAAATGTCATTTAATGCCCTTTAGTTGCTGCATGTGAGAAAGAGTCACTAATTTTTCACCTTTTCTATACTTCTCTATCTTCTCTCTCCTGAGTCACGTTTCTTTAAGCTGATTTTGTACAGAATATATTCCCATAGACAAGATTTGAATGTTAAATGACTGATTAGCAAATCAAGTAACTTAATGAAATGTTTTTAAATAAAGCTAATATGCCTAAGAAGAATAACTATTTGAAGATGGAGATCACTTCAGATAGTGCTGAGATGGCTAAGATTATTTTCACTGTTTAGTCCTCTGGTCTTGCAACAAATTCAAACACTCAAAGATTTGAAAATATAAATATTGCAATAAAGCAGAAGTAAAAATGTCAGCAGGAACCACCTAAGTATGTGTGGGAGACGTTAAGAGGAGGCAGGAGGAAAAGAAGCAGGAGTTTAAGCTAGCATAGAAAATTCCATCCCGCAAATCATTTGAATGCAATAAGAAATTAATATATTCTATATATTTCCGACTATAATGAGTTATTTTCACCTCAGGCTGCCAATCAATTCTGCTGACAAAGACCCCAAACCTTCAAATGTCTTGCATCACGCTCTTACACGAACTAAAAATTTGCACTTAAATGTAACAGAACTTTAGGAAGAGATATTGTAAAACATTGCTAAATTTGTCGACTAGAAAAGTGACAATGGCTAATTTATAAGAAAATAATTTAATTCTCCAAGGTGATTTAGTCTCTCTGCCCTTTATCACTGTATCAGAACTTAGCAGGCTGCATAAACAAAATGCGCAGTAGATCTGCAGACAGATATTTTGACCCTTAATGAGATTTTAATTCGTGTTTGTGCAATCCTGAACCCAAGCTTCCCTGGTGGCCTTGCCTGAGGGGCAAAACGATGTAAAGGAAACAGTAATACTACAAACACCACTATCCCAGCTTGGCAGGAGGAGAAGTCTAGTGAGAAACCAGCCACATGCCTGGGGTACGCCCCACTGGTGTGACACTGGGGTGCCAAAGGGGATTTTCACTCACCAGCCAAGTGTTGGGGGTACATCAGGACATCCCCTCTGGAAGTGAGAGCCCAGAGTAACCACTGCTGATGGCATGTGGGATGCTTCCCTCACCAGGCTGGCCTCTGAAGTGGAGAAAAGATACTTTAATTTTCAGCATTATGCATATGGTTGTATTTGCAAGGAAACTGAATTTTTAAGAAAATAAGTGTTGGTATTTTGAAAAAGAACAGGAGGCCTTTTTGACCTTAAATGACATGCACAATTCTCTAATCCTCTCAGAAACACCCTCGTCACGCCTCATGAACAATTTAGAGGAACTCCAGGCTACTCTAAAATCAGGGGGCATATGATAAGCATTAAACCAAAAAGCATTTTAATCCTGCTGCAAGATTAAAAGGGTGCTGAAAAACAAACCAGTGTTCCTGTTTCCCTCTGAATTAAATATTTCATTCAGTAAC
Source organism: Falco naumanni (assembly GCF_017639655.2). Lineage (NCBI taxonomy): Eukaryota > Metazoa > Chordata > Aves > Falconiformes > Falconidae > Falco > Falco naumanni. Next base: position 44,117,589 of record NC_054057.1, on the reverse strand, counting down.
AACAGGAAGCTCCAGAGAAGCAACGCCTGCACGCTGGAGTGGACAAAAGTATGGCTGGAGGTCTTTTCAACTTATATACATCCAGCTATGGACTTCAGGGAGGTTGCTGCAAATCTGCATCGGTGACTCTGAGAGCAAACCGTGGTTTCCAGCTCTCAGACCTTGCTCAGTTCACGAATGGCTTATCTGTAGCTCCCTAACAGAGAGGCTTACAAATAAGTGGCTCAGCTTGGTAAAAGCCACTTTATAAGCTGCCTGCTACAGTACAAAGCTTCCTTCTTTGATTAAAAGGTACTAGATTTATAGGCAGGCAGCAGTGGTAGGCCTTCCCATCTTCTAATGAGAGCAAACTGATTTATGAGAGCAAACTGATTTATGAGAGCTGAGAAGCCAATAAAAATGTTCAGGTTGAGTCAAAAGTAATTTGATGGAGCTGAAGAATATGATTTTAGATATTTGTAAATGATGAACTACATCCTGGACCTAGAAACACAAACTGAGCACTAAAAAAATCTCTCTATATCTACAAACTGTGAACATGGAACTGAAGTTATCCTAGTTAATTATGACAGCTGGCTGACCCTCATCAGCCTGGGGTATCTCTTGGAGCAATGGGATCAAAAGTGCTCTGAAGGTGACTATTTCTTCAGGCAGGATTGAGGGATCCTGGGCTTCTAATTTTTGCAACCCAAAAAAGCACCTGAAGTTCCTAAATCCAAGCCACAGGCTGAAAATATGAGGAGGTATCGCTCCCATTTCACCCTTCCTTCTTAATTTTGTCTGTTTAATTGCGTCTTGGACCAAGACTGGACAAGGATTTTTCCTTACTATCTATCTGTTTGTGCGGTATTTATAATACATGTAATAATAAGAAACAAAATCCACAGTGCTGTTAAGAGGGCATACCTACATTTATTCTCCCACCCATTTTCCATAGTTCATGGCAAATTTCCATTCTAGCCAATGGAAATCATAGTATATTGATGGAAGATGATAATTCAATATCTTGCAAAAGAGGAGACAGAAAAATCAAAGGGAAACTTGCAGATTCAGCATCCTTATTACAATATAATATTAACAGCCATATATTTTCTTTTTAAAATATTTCATTAACGTGTTACTTGGTTTGAATTACGGGCTTTAAGAAAAAAATCTTAACCAGCACTTAATGGGAAATGTGCTGCAAGAGGAGCTCTGATGCTATGGTAACAGAGCTGCAAGCCTGTCTGAGCTGCACTGATGTGAGAGTCATGAAACACAGGCTCTGCTCTCATAGCGTTCAATGGGAAGAGCTTCCATGATTTCAAGTGTCATGAAATCGCTCCTTTTGTTTCTACGTCAATGCAGGATAGTCTTTCTCTGGATAATTTCCCTTAAAGGTAAAATTTTTAAGGAAACATGCATACAAATGATGTCTGTTAAATGACTTCTTTAAAAAGACCTCCTTTATTCAGGGTTGAGCACTCAGATATCTACTTCTGCTGCAGCTGCATCTCAGATTTACTCATGATTCTATTACCCTATTTTACAAATAGTCCATGAAATGTAAGGAACTAAATATATACGCCAAAGATCTGAAAAAGACATACACACCTTGCCCTGTGTTTACTAAGTGGCAGTGGGCTCCCAAGTCTGCATTTTTGAGGTCTAATTTCAGGCACTGTAATAGGTGTGTACAGTCAGGTAGCAATTCCTTCATATTAAGCTTCAATGACCACTAGTCATTTCCAAAAACACAAGCTGCTGACTGCGTGCATGGAAGTGCTGGTGGGATCAGGGTCTGGTGGTGACTGACAACAGCTATCTTCTGAACAGCTGCCGAATCCTTAAGGAGATTGCCTGACTTGAACTGTAAATCTCTTCAATTATTTCTCAATCTGCACGTACTTTCAGACCTTGAGATAGTTTTACTGAAAACAAACAAACAAACAAACTGAAGTTGTTAATTTTAAATTGATTGCAAATGCAGCAGTACAACTAATTACGCCTAATGTTGTAACTCAATAAATGGGTCACGGCAGAGAAGGGGAAGTGTATCTGGCAGCTCCCTGTTTCTAGGATAAGTGTGAGGCAGACTTGGCCTTTCCTTTAGGAGTTTAATTTGGGCACTGTGTCCCCAGAATTTTAGGAGGAGGAGGATTGCTGACTCTTCCTAACTTCTGTATACGCATGGAGAAAGGTGCTGTAGGTAGAGACCCAGCACACGCCACGTGGGAGCCTTGCTCCCTGCACCGACTGGTTGGAGAGGTCTGAGGGACCGCAGGGTCCTCCAGGCCATTGCAGTGGGGGATTCCAACATTAATAGCCAGCAGGGTATAGTATGTGCCATAACTCCCCGTGGGTTTGGTCTGCCTGGACCTCTTGTGAGGGCTGTGTGGTAGTTAGGGCACTTCTTCAGGGCTGCAGGACTTGCTTAACTTGGGATGGATCAGATTGTCTCTCATATTTTAGCAGAGTGTTGAACCCTCAAGAGCAAGGGATGCACTGCTGAAATAATTTCTCTATTAAGTGCAATCCCCTGCATGGCAACCCGTGAGCCATGTAGCCTGATGAAGCCCACAGAGGAGGACACTGGCTGCCTGACGCAGGCAGCTGGGGCCAGGTTCCCAGCCTGGCTGGCTCTTCATTCATTGATGGTCCCACGCAGTCAATGGGAAGCTGGGACCAGAAGCCCAGGAGATGTGAGCTGGGGATAAAGCATAACATTATCGTTGCTTTAACATACCTTGTTAAAGAAAAACTTACAGCCTCTTGAATTCAAAGTTGGTCTAGAGCAAGCCTTCTTTCATCTTTTGCCAGACAAAATAGAGACTGTGGTGCTCATTCTTCCCCTTTAAAAGAAGCAGCCAAATGGAAACTGTGCAAATAGTACTAAGGCCCTTAAAAAAATGAGGACATAAATACTGAACAGCTGCCCAGCACTTCAGTAAAGATCTCCAAGTACATGAAAACCAGCCCCAGCATAATACTGGAGACAGTAAAGAAACAGGGTCAATCTTTTCCAGATAAGTTCTTTGAAGGAAAATAACCCCTTTTTTTTTGCAAATTGATCCTTGGAAAGTTTGGACTAGGCCTGTGTGCAGCAGCAGCACTCAGGATATCATGGCGGTTTTCCTCGGAAGCGAAACGTACTCTGAAAGTGAGTGTTTACATGCTCAATATGCAACACAGCAAGCATCAATGCAGAAATGCAAGACAACAATAGGATGTTGCTCATGCAACTTCCCTCAAGTGTTTTTGTATGTTATAAGAGAACAAAATCTGGGCTCCAAGACCCCCCACCAGGGACCTTCCATTTGCTAAAAGTTATGCAAGTGCAAGGAGGGTAGCAAGAAGTGGGCCCATGTAAAGGTAAGAACATTATAGGGCATCCTGAAGATATTTGTAACGACTTTCAGCCCTGCCCGTGTTTATAGAGAGGTGCTACCCTCGCTGTCTTCAGTACCTCTCTTGTACTCCCTTGTTCCCCCCCACAGTGCTCAGCCAGCAGCCCCTCTCTCGCCTCTCAGGAGTGAAGAGCCTGGAGCAGGCATTGTGGGGAGGAGCACTGAGCTACTTCAAAAAGTCACTTAGAGAAGGAGCAGCTGAGAGCAAGTTCCCATCACTCAAATGCGTGTCTGATGTACTGATCTAAAAATAAACCCGTGCGGTCTGTGAGTTGTGACAGTCCATTACAGCCTCCATCTTGCCTTTGCTCACTGTGCCCTCACAAGTTATGGAGCAGCACAGCTTCAGAGGATCACCTGAGCTGGTCAGAGTAAACCTGCCTAGCCCCCAGCCAGTAGCCATGGAAAAATTAAGGCAGATCAGTGGGGGCGGTGGGGTGGTGGTGGGGGGGAGTGGTGGTGGTTCAATGCGAATAGTTGTCTAGACAGCAGCCTAAGACAAATCAATACCTGTAATAAGTCTCATCATGCTCCAGTAACTGCTGCAATCTGCATAGAAAGACTCGTGCTGGACAAAGGGGAAATGCATGCTCCTGAGGGAGAAGGCACTTGAGAGTAAATTCTCATTAAGTGGAAATTATTTGCTGATGAAAAATCAAGCCAGTTGGCAACTGGACAAAAGACAGGTGCATGGCAGGGAAAGAGCACATAATGTTTCCTAATAGATGCAGTGGAGTTTGTGGTGGTGGTCAATGTAAGTAGCAGAAAATACTGCAGCTTTGCTTCTTTCCTGTCAAGCACAGCTACTTTTTAATTCCTTTTTAAGAGTCTGTCCGCTGTTCCTACAGAAGAAATGAAAGGCATATCTATTGGAAAATAACTGGAAAGACTATTTTTCTATTTTTAATTAAATATTATTAAAAAGTACATTTCTCAGAGAAAAATATACTTGTATTATAATGTGAGGTTTTCTTCCCCAAATGTGTGGTTAGGCTATTTGAGATAAGAGCATTGATGATTTTCTACATAGATCTGATGGAATAGCTTTTTCATTTACATTTCAAAGAAGCAATTGGATGGGTGAATCATATAAGAAAAGAAAATAAGGCAGAAGAAAAAGAAAGAAACCAAAGAAAGAAGCGCATCATACAGCTACAAATACCTCCTAGATTTATCCTGGAGAGGAGAGTGTTCACAGCTCACTCTTGCTTCATGCCTGACAAAGGGCAATTAAAGTGCAACAGATTTTGACCATTTTACTGCAGGAAAAAAAAACCCCATGCATCTGTGCTCAGGGGGTGAGGGGGAGGGTTTCAAATGCTGTGATTACTGACTCTTGGCTTCACACTGCTAGTTAATGTCTCTTTACATGTGCCCCTGGTGAACGACCCTTCCTCGACAAACCCAGGGACCAGCAGAACCATCTGAATGGAGCCAGAGTCCCATCAATGTCCATGAGTCCTTGGGAAGCTGGATTTGACATCCCTTGGGACCTTCCAGAAGCAATCACCTCTGCCACTGCACTCCTGCATCCAGCGGGACTCTCCACCGTGACTGCTGGGGACGCTGGCACAGAGGAAATATTTGCATTCCCTCTCCTTGCTCTTGCCACAACTAAATAACCGAAACCCACGGTAAGGAGGGTGCCTGTCTCTGACACTCTGTCTTCTGCCACCTGAGCTCCCAGCCATTCGGTCCCTCACTCTGCTTTCCAGGCAGCAGCAGGCAAGACCCAGCAAAGCCCCAGCCAGAAAGAGAACAGCCTGGCCAAGACAGAGTGAGTACAATGATTTAAATTGAGAAAGTCGGACACTTGTCAATGGAAAGGAAATAGGTTGGAATCTAAATCTAACTAAAAGAAGCTACCCAGATTACCGACACTATAAATTGGATTAAAATTAAGTCCTACAAGAAAATAAATGGAAAACTCTAAGGAAGTAAGTCAAAATGACAGCAGAATGAGACAGATGCTGTCTGAGAGCTTATTCAAGAGCAGAAAAGAAAATTTAACTGGGCCAATCCGAATCTAAACCATAGGGAAATAAAGGGAAATTGGAAGAGATTAAAAAGAAAGCCCAACAAAAATATTTTTGAGAAGGTTGTATATCAATATGCAAAATGGAAGGGGGGGGTACAAGAAAAGAAAGAGGCAATTTTAATTATGTCTTGGAGCAAGTGAAATTAAGTGCCTAGGAATAATTTTTCTACAATGCATTTGTTTACATAGAAGTAGACTTTCACTGACATGCAGATACTGATTTTCAAAAACAGGCTGATTTTTCTTTCCCCCTGTGCAGTTACAAAGCCTCTGAAATGCATGTGTTCTCACTCCACGCGCCTTTTCCACCCCTCTTTTCTCATGTACAGGTTCATCCATTACCGAAGTGCTACCCCAAGCTGTGGGCAGCTGGAGCTGCCTGTGTCCTGCCAGTGTCCTCCAAGGGGCCACGGCGCAGGGACCCCGTCCCAGGGGGAGGCGGCTTTACCTTCCCCTGGCTACACGTACAGTACCACTGGATGTCACTGTTGTTTCATGAAAGACAAAATCTTACTGACCGCTTTTTAACAGATAATGTTTAATAAATAAATAGATACGTATTTATATTCCCTCCCCCGCAACTGTTGCGCACAAGGATCGAAATTACAGAACCACTGTGCAACCCCCTAGCTCTCACTCACGTTTTCGATAACTATTTTACAACGACTGTGTTTATGGGTCCTTTTGTGGCACTAAGAGGCATCTTTCACGTAAAGGATTGCTTTCCGCTGTGGTAGATGTAGCATGCGGCAGGGCTGCCATAATGCATTTCAACTGTATTTTTGATTTTTTTGCTTCCATGTGTATTATTTCCTGGGAAATACTGTAACTCACCTCAGCTGGACTGCTTGCAGCTGTGGTCGCATAGAGGAGCGAGCTGCTGGTGAGAGGCATCATCCATCTGCTGCATCTGCCCGCAGCCCTGGGGGGGTGGGGTGGGGCAGGCATTGCCGGGGGCAGCTCTGCCCGTAAATCAGGGTTACCCGGAGGTGTCTGCGTCCCTCCACCCTTACAGAGGAGTGTGCAGAGCCTCTGACCCGAAATCGAAATCAGGCACCTCTTGTACTATGAGGCAGTGAGAAACTCAGACCCCATTCCTGACAAAGGGAAGAGCTTTTTTTTCCCCCATCAGTTGCCTGAGGTGGTATTCAACTGGCCAAATGAAGACATAGAACTCTCTTTAAAGACCACGGAGAGAAACAGGCAATTCCAGGAAAGCAATCCATTCCATCTGAAAGAACACTTCTAGCAGATAGGTCAGGTAGGTAAAGACTTACAGGCACCTATTTCGGCCAGCTGATGCTGCAGGAGCCTTCAGTGACCAGCTGCAGGGTAGACTCATCAGACAAGCAGAATCCTACCCCTTTCTTCTGCAGCAGGGGTTTTTGGAAACAGAGTGTAGATCTTTCCTACATAAACTTCACTCCACTATTCTACATATTTCCCCAATGCTAAACATGCCAGAAGAAGCACGTGATGCTGAATAACCCTCCCCAAAGTAACCCCCAGCAACTGTGCTATCCTTCCCCAGGACTGAAAGTGGTTCAAGAGAGCCCTCGTTAGCACCTGCCGAAAACACACCAGGAGCTGATCTGACAATTTAGCAGTATGGGCAGTGGCATTCCCATGCCCAGCAAGTCTTCCAGTGCCATTTCATTATCAGTGCTACAGTCTAGGTGTAAAAAACATTTCCTGTCGGTGGCAGGTGCATAAATCCCAGTTTCAGCCCAGTCCCCAGCTCCCAAAGGCTTACATTGAGGAAAACAGAACTGTTGTTACTACAGCAGGACGTGAAATACAATGCTAAGGAAGTGGTCCTCTCTTTGCATGTAAATAGACTGGCTCTGTTAGCTGTTCTCCACCTCACACCCATGTGAATTTCAAGCAACACTGTTAGGGACTTCTTTAAAACTTCAGTAACCTCACCCAGCGTGAATGGTCCATGCAATGAGATAGCAGCTGTGCAGAAGTGTGTATCAGAATCCAGGTCCTCTTAAGAGGTCAGGCAAGTCTGAACAGTGTAAATAAGGAGAATAAGAAATTTCTGATGGTTTCCTGAATCACTTAATAGAACAGAACTAAAAGAAGAGGCAATGATTGAGAATTAAAGCCTAATTATTCTAGCAAGGAAGGACAAATTTGGGGCTAAAGGTCATGAATACAGGCTGGCCTAAGAGGTTTGCCAATTTTAATTAAAAATCATGCCAAAACCACAAGGTGCAATAATGCATGCTGTGCAAATTAAATAGGAGCACTCCTCGGTCACTGTTGGGTTTAGCAATGCTATTTTCATTCTTTATCTGTAAATAAAGGAATTTTCTTTGTGCCATCATTTAATAGGGCACAGCAAAATGTGTGAATCATGCAAAATTAGTCTCAGCGAATCAAAACAGTATGACATTTCCAAAAATTAGGCTTTCTGGAGTAACTGCTTGGAGCAGGGTTTCTCTGGGGTGTGACAGGTGATTCTCCCATTTCTCCACAACACAAACCTCTGCTATCACCTGTATCTTTGGGCTACCGGTACCTACAGAGACAGAGGAAGAAAACTTGTCCCTGTGGTGTGTGCACAGACACCCTAGTTGCATCTTCTTGAGTCTTATTTTGATTGGCACCAGCAGGCTTGTACCTGCCAGGCAACCTAGGGCGCTCCTTGGAGGTGTGTGACGTTCCAGGGCTCCAGCCAGTGTCCCCCATAGCCGTGGGCAGGCCAGGCAGCTGAGCGCACGCTGCTCGCCCCACAGGCACCTTGCCCGTTGGTGGCTGCCATCAAGCCACGGCTGCTGTGCTGCCTGCCCGGACGCAGGCCATGTGCCTGACAGGCAGGGCTGCGTATGGATTATGTGTATAAAACTAAGCAGCATGCAGAGCGCTCAGAGAGATGCTGCCAGGTGTGGGGCAGGGTGAGATTACAGCTCTCTGTCTCCTCCAGTGCTGCAGGGGTTGCACGAGACCCCATGGGTGCAGGGGGTAACACCCCCAAAACCTCAACTCCTCCCCAGGTCTGGGAGTGTCAGGGCAGAAGGCAAGGCTAAAAAAAGTCAGTTTTCTCATTCACATCTTTACATTCATTTTCCCCTAATTTGTTCCCATTATTCCCATCATCCGCAGCATGACTAGGGACTCACAGAAGATAGAACAAGCCTGATCCTGCCCATGAGAGCTTGCATGTGTTTGCTTCCCAAGCTGTTTCATGGTACACATTCCCATGGTGGCCGTGGAGATGTAATCGGCTTCACGCTTGTGGGTCTGGCACTTGGAGATTGTCATGGGAAGGGAGCTGAGAAACATTGTTCCTTCATGCTCCACAGTGCAGGGAGGCTTGGAGGCAGACACAGCCTGCCCGGGTGTGAGGACTCATGCTGACACGGGGGCTCCTCCTCGCGGCTCCTCGTGTGCTGAGAGCCACGTGCCAGGGAGCCCTGGTCCTGCTGGGGGTGCTTTGGGTGGGAGTGACACCCTGAGCAGGAGCGGGAAGCTAATCGCATTGCCTGTGGGGCATCCTTTCAGAAAGCTTTTTGCATTTGCTGTTATCTCCAAGAGTTAAATGTATGCAAATTAAATATGGCTGGTAGCTGCTAAAGAGGTATTTCTTGCCAAAAATATCTGCTCTCTGGGGTCTCCGCCTCTCTTGCATTTGCAAACTGCATCAGATGCCACGTAAGTCATTCTCCAAAATGTGCTGACACTGATACCAATATCAGCAAGAAGTTCCCTGTCCTCCCTGCTTTTTCCCTTTAATCTTTCTTTTCATTATTCTAAGCTTTTGCTTTTACATTTCCAAGCAATTAATTTTTTGGGTCCCATGTAGGATCAACAGGTGTGGAATGACTGGCACGGCCCTGATATGCTGTGTCTGGTTGCTGCTGATAAGGTAATCCTGCGCGCTCAGGGGCAATATCTCCAATAAGCTTACGAGGCAGCAGGCTAATCTATTTGCAAGGGAGAACAAGCCCTGCAGCTGGTATTGTTATTCCACGGGAACAACTAGGTGCAGTGGGGAGGATTTTACCCAGCTATTTTCCCCCTGGGAGTGATGATTCATCCCGTGCAGTTGTGCCCCCTCCCAGAAGTGGGAAAAGCTTTGCTTTGCGATTAACTTGCCCCCCAAGCCCATGATTTCTGAATCAAATCAATTATTGCTTTGCTTGGGTTCTTATTTAATCTTCCCCCAAACAATGAGAAAAGATGATTGTTGGCCCTGTGTTGATAACTGGTTTTTTTTCTGTAACTTCCATAAAATTATTGCAGCTGTTTGGCTTCTGAATGTGGGGTGTGATGAGAGCAATGGGGTGTGCTCAGGGTGCCCTCTGCAGATTAAAGGCTCTGTCATCTCCTTGGTGCAGGTTTGGGGCTGCGGTGGCAGGGAGGAAAGCTGTGCAAGTGCTGTGCACCACCTTGCCAACCCCCCCCCCCCCCCCCCCCCCCAGTGCATTGCCCTGGCTCATGGCAAGACCCATGGAGTGCCGTGCTGAGAGCATCACAAACCCACACCTCCACCTTTCAGCGTGCCTATCTTGTGGGATTTCAGCCAACAGCTTTGGGGGTTATTTTATTGACGATTTCTGTTTTGGTCCTCTCGCTGCGTGCTTACCCTGTTCAAATACATCCTGCAGCTTCCCCCCAGCAAAACGCGCGAGTGTGCTGGGGGTTCAGCGGGCCAGCCGCCTGTCAGAGCACCCGGGCACCCAGCTGTGGCTCCTTGGGCAGCCCTGGGAATTAGCACCTCGCACCGTCTCCCTTGGGCTGGGGAAGGTGCGGTGGGCATTATTACACCAGTCTCCACCTAGAAAGGCAAGTGGGCAGTGCTTTGGCAGAGACGTTTCCCCACACACAGGAGCGGGTTATCCCACTGCCATCACACAAGGGCAGCGGTGGGATGGATGGAGGCGCTTGGCTGCGGAGCCACTGCCCCATGCCGCTTCGTGCCCCAGTAATGAGCGTGAGCAACATCACTGCAAACACGGCATTGCTTGCAGCGATGGGAGTTACCGCATCATTGCATCATAGTTTCTACCTTTGTTTCTGTCGGCCACAGTCATTTCTGCTGCGTGTGGGCACAGCGAACACGTGTGCCTGTGCCCGAGAAGGCAGCATCAGCAGCAGCCCTTGAGGCGGCGGGCGGGGGGGGGAGCGTACGGGCTCTCTGGCAGGAATAATTCAGCTTTTCCTCTTCTGTACCTTGAGCGGCTGCCGGTACCGGAGACTACACCATCTGCTGGTGAGCTAAGCGAAGGAGCTCACGTCAGCGAGGGAGGATTTCTGCCATCATACCCCCCCCCCCCCCCCCCCCCCCCCGCGGGAAGGAGGTGTCGCAAGGGTGTCCCTGCCATTCCTGGTGCCCGAGGCTCCCCCGAGGTGTTGGGACCCCTCGCCCTGCCCTGCCAGCCCGCTGCGGGGATCCCTGTGCTCCACCCGCTGCACCGGGGAGGGGCCAAACCCAAATGCACCCCAGAACGTGCCAGGGGGACCACGACCATCCCATGCAATGAAAGCACCATGATGCCAAGGTGATGGTCTTGCTGCTACGTCCTGAAGTGAAGAGTCAGGGAAGACATCGCAAGCGGAGGGTGGGCAGGTGACCCGGGGGAGGTGGCCCTCACAGGGGACGCATGGTGGGAGATGAGGCTGCTCTTGGGGTGTTGTAGCAGCAATGCTGGGCTGCAGCTGGTGGTCACCCCTTGGCTGCAGGGGTGACAAGGCCAGGAGCTTCAGTTTTAACCAAACACACTTTTCCTGCCCCCACAGTTTATGATATTTGTGGATTTACCAGATGAAAAGTGAAGATTATCAAACTAAATATACATAGCTGACACCCCACTCAGACAGAGCTTCATCTCTGGTGCCTCCCTTCTAAATCCCCCAGAGACACTGAGACAAGACTTCCAGCTCCCAGTTAAGAAACAGGGAGTGCCTCTTCCAGAACTTTTAAAACTGACATTTTAGAGATGAAAAGCGTCTCTTCCCTCTCTCAGCTCTCCCTTGCGCAGCCGGAGGGAGGCTCCAGCTGCACCCCCCTCAGCACCCCATTTTTCCTGGTCCCTGCAGACCCTCTGCTGCCTCTGAGCCTGCACTCACAGCAAGTGCTCAGCTGGCTGCCCTGCTTTGCACCAGACAGTGAATAAGGAGTGAGCATCGGTAATTACATGGAACAGTTTACGTGAGGCTCACGTACATGCCTTTTGGGCCGAGCACAGGGCACAAAGGTGATAGGAGAGGTCTGTGTGTTGTCACCTCATTTCAGACAAAATGGATGAGGCAAAAATTCTGATTACTTTTGCACCTGGGTGGCTTCACTGGTCTTAATTAAGTGGTGGAAACAGAGGATCCCTGTAAGCTAGATTCAAATCAGACACTGGTATTTAGCTCCACTTCAGGTCCTCTATATAGGGTTGCTTCTGTCAAAGTGAGGAATGAAACAAAGAGGGAAAAACCCTAAACAGTGATTAATGAAGAACAGTCCATATTTAATCACAGCTTTAAATTCAGACTTTATAATTTAAACTTCAGTAATTGTCTTCATGATTTTGGCATCTGCTCGTCCCAGCCTACACACTATCTTTGAACTAACAGCATGGCTTATCTTTGCAATTAGGCATTCAGTGTAGCAACAAATCTTCAATTTGGTGTGAGTCACTCAGCTGCTAAATCAAACAATGTGTCACTAAACAAACCAGTTTGCTCCTGACCTCATATGATGATAATAACGACTTGTGAAACCATCTTGAGATTTCTTTGGTATAATTTGCTGGTACTTTCTGACACATTCGTTTTCATAAATATAATTGGGTCCTGCATTAGAAATGGGATACAGCAGTACACAAACAATTGATAGTAGTTATTATCATGGAAATGCAGGCAACCCACCTTCAAACCAGTTGCTAAAAAATCAAAATAATTTTCTAGAAATAAGAGCTGTAAGTACAGAGTGAGCCAAAGTTGCAACCGCATCAGCTCCGATGGGCAGGTGGGGATGTTATGGGGATGGGCAATGCCAGGTGGGCACTCCTGCTGCAGGTGGGAGTCCCATGCCTCCATGTCAGCTGCATGTCTGCTGCTCTGCATCACAAGCGTCTGTATGTGCAGCGTCATTAGAAGTAATGAGTAATCTTCAGCTTAGTGCAGTCAAGGTGACATTTGGTGCCAAAAAGTTATGGTACCTAGAAACTCCATCTCTGCACTCACCCAGAGACGAGCAATGCTGGGGTGGAAGTTTTGATGTGCAGTGCCAGGGCAGGCTGGGCACCCAAAATACACACCACTGTTTCACAGAGCTGAAGTTTCTCAGAAGCTGGATTTGGAGTCCTGGTGCACGCAGGCAGCTGCTTATACTGGCAGCACTGCGTCATTGCAGCCACACATCCCCGAAGTCCACAACACACAGAAACTGGTAGCGTCCTTCTGGGTGCTTAGACTTTTAGTGCTCTGTCTCCTCGGTTCTGGAAACCACCATAGCTCGTTCTCAGCTGTAGTTGAAAACACATGAGAGGGCTTTTATTTCAAAGGTCCAGCAGTGGGACGTGAAAGCAGCTCTACGTAGGTTTTGCTGTTAGCTGCTGACACAAGGTGGTCAGTGGTTGTTCTCGTTTCAGGCAACAGCACAGGCTGCAGCATCGAGCTGCCACTGCTGCCTGCCACCTGGGTCTGTGTCTTCAGGGCTTCCTGGACCCCACAGGGGCTTATCTAGCAGGTGCTGTATTACGATGTCTTCAGTGGCATGCTCTTTCCCTAGCTGAATGGATCCAGGTAGAAAGTCACCTGCCTTCTTTCCCATTCCTACCACGGATACAGCTCTTTGTCCCTTGCCATAAGCTTGTTCCCCTCCTGTATCACTACCTAACACGCACAGGCAAGTTCTCATGTCCACGTGTCAGCTGGTGTCAGATGAATTTTGCACCTTTTGCGCAGCATGAAACAAACTTGGCAATTTGAAAAATCTGGCCCAGGAGCGGTGCAAGAGTCAAGATGTCATAGTCACGGTGTTACAGATTTGCTAATAAGTTAAGATTGATTGACTTTTTATTTGATTTTATAAAATCATTTTTAATAGAAATATAGAGGGATAAGAAATATATTTTAATGAAACTTATACTTGCACAGTAAAAGCTGTTATGAAATCCTTTGTACAGTCCCATACCAAGGCCAGATGGGCTAGAATCAGTGTTTAAAACTTAGGTAATAAATTTAGGGTTTGAAAGGTTTCTTTGTAGTTAACTAGTCTTCCGTATGTAGAAAGTGTATTGAAATGGGAACTGGGGAGAGTCGACTGGAACAGCTTGTAGTTAGTTACCTGCCAAGAAACCATGAACTTTAGTAAAAGGTAATTCCGGCAGGGGGAGATTGTGACCACCGACTCATATACCACCTACCCAAATCGTACCCCAGACCCATTTCTAGACCTTTCTAACCTTTACTGCGCAGAATCGGATATGGGAGGAGAATATGTTAATGATTTTCGTGAAATATCATGATTATGTATGAATACTTAATGAGTATGCATGAATACGTTCTATATATGGTGTCTGATTTTGAAACTTGGTGTGTGTTGATCATGAGAAGACTCACTCACGCACCCGGCCATTAATAAAGAAGTGTCTGCTTATCTACATCACATTGGTGTCGATAAGTTCTTCATTTCGAGATTTCGGTAAAGACGGTGGCTTCCTGCATTCAGGTGAACATGTTAATCCAATTGTAGTATTTAATTAGCTTAATCAGATATTTCATTGTACTGCACTGCTTTACTTCAGTTCTCAAAATTATTTCTAAGGGTAAAAATCCTCCTTTTGCCAAAGGAGGAGCTTGCGTGAAGCAACAGAAGATTCAGCATTAGATACGGGCCATCGACTGCCTTAATGAACAAATGAACCCTAATAAATAGGTAGGAGAGAGCCACTTACTAACACAATTTCACATTTCAATCAATGCAACTAAGGTGAAAAAAAATGAAGTCAGTTTTGACAGCAGAGCCAAGAGATATAGGCTTCATGCTCTGTATTCTCTTTAATTATTGTCTTTGTCTGAGAAACTACACGAGGTGCAGTGAATGCTATTACCTACAGCACAGCTGCTGATCTGTAAGGAACCAGTATGATCAGATGCCAGCAGGAAGAAGGTAAGAGTTAAAAAATCAATTGTTTCTCATGGAAAGAAGGGAGATTTCAGGATAGACGATGTTCACCACAGAAAAGGCAACCCCTTAGAGAGACCCTGAAGGGATGACAAATCTGACTTGTTTTGATTGTGTGTGGTAGGAAAGTTTGATTTTGCAAACCTTCACCTTCATTTGCACCACTGAGTTCACCAGCATCATTCCAGCAGCTCAGGCTTTCCTGGAACAGATTCTCCTCCCTGCCCTTCCAAGCCTGGAAATGCTGCCAAGTTGCCAAACTGACTCATTAATAGACAAAAATTAAAATGAACTAACTTATTCCCTTTTCAATGGAAGTATGATGGGTATTTTCATTTTTGTATATACAGACAGCTCTTGCATCATGTTTTCACGCCTGTCTTCACAACTGTAGCAATTTTTTAAAAGGTGAAAGCTGAGATGTTTGTTTATTCTACTGCTCTAAGAGCTGGAAGAAGCATGTTGCATGTCACAGGGCTCACAGTAAAGCCAAGTCTCACAGCTATAGCAACATTCATGCCATTCTATGTAGTCCTAAGGAAGCAGTGCTAAAGAGATCACACTTCTCCCAGACATTTCAAAGAGGTGGCTGAAGGATACAGTTCCCTCCTTGCTCATGTCACAGGGTGTTAAGGCAGTATTAGTAGAAAATGAAGGACATTTCATGCAACCACCTCTGGCCAAAATTAGTTCAGCTGTTGTGAGCAGTAGGTTTGGGGTGGCAGGATGCTCTGAGCTTCATTATTTACCCATCCAGGCCACCACCCTTGGTGTAGGACAGGGGATCGTGAGCAGGTGGGTTGCTGGGCAGGGCACACTGCCACCAAAGTCACATCCTAACTCACGGTTTCTCCATCCCAGGACATGTTTTCTCTATCATGTCATTTGCCTGAATGCCTCCAGGAACCACGCCTGCTGGCAGAGCCAGCCTGGGGAATTTTGGGTTTAGTCTGCACCAGAGACCGCATGGGTGGCCTCTCTACTCATAAACTCTGTGAGGAAATCTGCCTCTGTCTGTCCCATCTTTGGTATTCACTTATGATTTACTTGTCATAAATAGCCCCTAGGAAAAATATAGATGCAGGAAAATTTCCTCACAGAGCTACAGCTGTAAGCAAATGGCAGGCCAAGTGCAAGTAAGTCTTCAAAGCATCCCTTCAAAGAAAAGTGGGTCAGACACTTTTAATTAAAGTGTAAGATATCAGCATCACCCTCACCCAGGCACACAACAGCAGGGCTATGCTGCTCTTACCACTTACAGATGCAAAAGCCCGGAGTGGGAGCTTCTCTTCCACATCCACCTGCTCAAAACACACAGAAACAGCTCTTTTAACACTATGAATCTGTTCAAGTGATACACAAATGGTGTGCCAGGTGGAATGACACTAACAGGGCTTTCCTTTACACCACTGACCAGAAAGAAGCTTCCCAGAGGGAGATGCCATGTTATCAAAGCAGCTTTGCCTCCACAAAGTACTTGGCTTTGACAGTACCCGATGCTGGGAGGTCCCTATGGGGGCTACCAGATCACTGCAGAGCAGGGGGGCAGCACAAATTTTGATGGCAACTATATAATTAATTGGTAGTTATGAGAAATGTTGTTGAGTGAAGTGTCCAAGAGCAGTGAAAGGCTGACCAGGGAGATGTATGGGATGGTGGAGCTGGTGGCAGGAACTGGAAACTGATGTCACAGTGCACGGCGAGCTAATGAACTACCTCATTTTTATGTTTCCAGGACATGAAAGTGATATGGCAGCCTAAAAGAAAAGATTTTCAACTGCTTTGCGCAATTTATTTTAACATCTTAGCTTGTCAAAACAGCACTTTGCTCAGCCTGAAAAGGTTAGTACAGCTTTATGTGGTTTATATGGTGCTCTACCTGGACACTCTTAACTCTCACAAGTTTTCCCAGTTTCTTCTAATATTTTGTGTTCTTCTAAAATCTCAATCACTGGAGGTAAGGGACATCCTCAGCATTTTAGTTTCTGCTTTATTTTATAAATCTTAGCCAGAAATTATTTCAAAACCGCTCAAGTGCAATATTTGAAATGCATTCTCATAATTTGGAGGATGACACCATATTTTCCAATACTTAACTTTCACAGTATTATATTGATACTGCAGAAAGGACTGAAATCCTCAAACACTGACTTTCATGACAAGTATGAGTTTTATGTTCTGGGTGGCATATACAGCCCTGTGTAAGTATCAGTCTGTATCTAAGTAGTCTGCTCTAAATGTTTGCAATACTATTGATAACTTTCCTCCCTTCACAAATTTTAATGATCCTAAAGTTCTGTTCATTTTGAAGACATCCTTTAGTCAATTCAGCATTTGAATGAAGGTGATAAACCCGAGAGTATTCTCAAGTACACCAATAACTGACAATTTTTATTTCTTAGCCGGAGTGAAATGAAGTTTTCAGTAAGTCAGGACCAGCCTGTAGCAGTAGCTGAGAGGAAATGCACAACTTACAAAAACTGTGCCATGAGGTAACTATAAGTTATCCCGTAACTGTAAGTGCCTCTGTGGTGGCCAGGCAGTCTCACCGCTGCCCAGAGGCAGTGCTGCCCTTTACCCCAGGGGACACAGCCATGGGCCAGGGGGACAGTGTCACTCTGCCAGCTCTGCTGGGTGCTACAGCAGGTCCTGCTTGTCTACCCTGCTCCATCACCCCCTGCCTCGCTCCTCCCCACCCAAGGCGACCTTTCAGAAGCACACACCAGTCTACACAGAGAGGCTTAGGTAACTAACTCAATCACAGCAGATTTAATTGAACAAAAGAAAGTCCTTTATCCAGCTTGAAACAGGTGACAAGAGGTATAACGTTTATATCAACCCATCTAGTCCTGAGGCACAGGAATTGCCCTTTGGGTCTGGTCTTTTGAACCTCACAGTTCACATCTCTTCCCCAGGAGAGGGGAAGGGGAAACGGCACCTTCATGAGTGCCATCTGCTGATGGCTCTGCTTTCCTCCTGCTACGTACATAAGCCTGAAGCAAATAGCCCTAGATATGGTGGACAGGTAGATACTGCTTAAATATCAGCAGATGCTGCCTGGTGAAAGAACAGGAGGCTCATGAGAGCTGCAATTTTATCACCAATTTCACCTGCTCAGGAATCCAAACACACATGTATGATCTGACAGAGCTCTGACATGTTTGCTGTGATTTATCTTCAGCCAAAGAGTAAATGGGTAAATGGTACCAGAATGCTGAGAGGGCAGCCAGCAATGGCAATTATACACCTGGGTGATACAGTACAAGAATGAAACAGAAATGCATCAGAAATCCATATTTTAGAGCTGCAAGGTGCCCATGTTCATAGCTGGCACATTTCAGGATGTGGACTCACTTATATCGCATACCCATAAAGATAAGCAAATTGGTGATTATAGCATTTAATTTACACTGTCGACATACCACATGTCCTATAACATTTAATCACCTACTTTGCACTTCTACAGAGATGCGCCAATTTTAGGAGCAAAGATTTAAGGAGGAGCTTTTTAAAAATTATTTTTGTATGAGGCACAGCACACCATACTATTTGTGTTTTGCAGGAAAGGGCACGGGCTGTCAAAAGGAAAAGCTGACTAATCTGGTTCCATTTTACTGGTGGCACAGCAAATATTTAAGATAGAAAATTAAATTTAATGTATCTTTGGGGCTACTTTAAAATGATGACTTAATAGCTAGCACAATCCCCTTTTGAAGCCATGAGGACTCCCCCTCAGTCCCATCAGCATCCAGCTTCACTGCTGAGCATTTGGTGCCATAGAATATTTTGCAGCTGGGATCACTTACACTCACTTGGCAACTGCATTCTGAAACAACCACTTAAGGAAGAATCAGTGGATCAAGACAGGTCTTAAAAAAGGCAGTTCACTCCCAGCTAAGGTGGGCATTTGCAGAGGACAGGTTGCTAACTCCTTTCTACAGAGGTACCATGTTTTGAGGACTAGCATCAGGTGAGATGCTGCTCACTGTCCAAATGAGGTGCATGCACTCCTCCACAACTTTCTCTGCTAATCCACTCCTGAGTAAAACATCTTCCCCTTGCAAGAAGAAGCAGCCAGAGAGGGCAATTGCACCTGAATTTTAGTCCCTTAGGAGCATATCCGGGGAGGGACCAGGGGAGGCAGAGGGCTGCTGCCCGCTGGTCCCCCTCGGCTGTGAGCCACCTTGGCATGGTGAGCCCACAGCCGTGGCATGTCTGGGGGCCCGGACAGGCATTTTGTCATTTAAATTGCATCATCTGCAGCAACAGGAGACAGTTAATGTTCCCCTGGGGAGAAAGAAGGTGGCAGATGTGCTGCCACAGCTTGTTGCCATCACCTTATGAGAGTGACATCTTGTGATGACAAGAGCAAATGAGGCAAGTTCACATGTTATTATGGCAAAACCACATCTGATCTGGCCAGACTTCACCTTCTAAAGTAGAATTTGTTGCTATTTGACTTCTGTTTTTTCTTCACTACTAAACTGGAAGGGGCAGAAGATTGGCACATGACTGTGTGGGGTATAATTCTCCCCAGATCTAGATTAGAGACAATTCTAACATCAAATGTAAACTAAAAGAGAAATCAGGAGAGGCAGCAGCCACCAAAGCAGAGCTAACCCTGGCATCCGCACTTCTTCCCCTGGGGGACACCCTGTGATGCTCTCCTGTGCCAGAGGAGAGAGGAAACCTGCACTAGCCACCCAGCCAGCATTTGCTGTCTGGCATATACTTCAGAGCACAACTTGTTTTACTCAATCTCTTGCCCCATAGACCAATGGAGGCTTTAGGGAAATGGCTCACACCTTCCTGGGCAGTCACACACATCGCCAGGGCTTGCCCTGTCACGTAACTGCTTGTCTCTGCAATTGTTATGGTGTTGCAGCACTAGCCAGCTGCAACAAGGCTTTTACCATCCCACACCAGGTTAATTCCAATAAGTAGCTCCCACACCCTGCCCCAGCACAGCCACCAACCCCCACAAGGGTTCAACAGTTCATCTACTGTCCGTGTTGTTTCTCCATCCTCTTCAGGCCAACCCACCCTGCTTCTTGCCTCTGCTGCATCCAGATTCTTCCTTCTCCAGCCTCACCTACATCCAGAGCACACATACTCTCTCTGCTCCTTCTGAGTCTCTCTTCATCCACTCCTCCTCTTTTATACCCCTTAGAGCTATTGAACTACTTAGTAGGAACCAGCCACAGCTGCACATTATCCACATCAGCCAACCCACCACCCCTGAAGCAAGCCCACAGCTGTGTATTATCAATGTTAATTAACCTGCCTCATTCATCTATAATTCCTCTACATTATGGCCTGGAGGTTTAGTGGCCTTTAAAAACTGCTTTCTTCCAGGTATTCTTGTTTGGCATCAGAATTTATAAGGGTGACAGATGAAGATGAGAAATTGGGGTTTGGGTTATTCCTATTCTGGCCTCTGACTGAACTTCTCAGCTTAATGTCTCTTAGTGAAATCTTTATCTAAACTTTCTTAAAGATGCTGTCTTCTGCCTTAGCAACATCTTATTAGAATGCTGGGAACAAGATAGAAACAATTAAGACCAGCAGCTGTGCTGTGATTTCCATTTCTGTGCTGCAAGTGTGCAACATTTGCTCTCTCCGGCCCTCCAGCCACCACACGTTGGACCTCTGGAGGTCCCCTCCAGCCTAGGTGAGGCTCTGATTCTACAGCTGCTCAGGCACAGGCTTTTATACATAGTTCTTCGGCTTGAACTGAGTTACACATAATGAGGGCATTTGTTAAACAACACATCCTTTTGAGGTATGTTGATGCTTTTAGGTTTCTTTTTCATAGAAGTTTCCTTGAATAAAATATCCCACATCCTTTATTCTAGTCACATAAAAGATTTATGCCTGCCTTTTTCTGAGATGAGTGAAGAGAGGCATTCTGTGTGGGAAAAGGGGAAACAACATTTGTTTCCTTTCATGTATATTGAAATTAAATCTAAAAAGTATTTTTGATTTAATTTATCACCGTGTTACATTCTAAATTATACGTGCATGGAAAATTTAGGGACCTCCTTTGCCCCTCTTAGTGTCTTCTTTCCTTTCTTCCTGGAAACTAACATATCTTGGGTATTTCCATTGCTCTTTTCCCAACGTAAGAAAATAACTAATGTAATTTTAACAGTGGTTTTGGTGCCTCTTTTTCTTTACATGGTTTACAAAAACTCTATAGAGGGAAATTTTCCATAGAGAGGCACTTCCACTGGTTGCAAGCTCCAGCAAATGTCCGTTTCCTAAAAGAAAAGTTCACACGTTTGTAGATAACCAAGAAATTAGTCATGACTAATTTGGTGGCTTCAGCTACTGTGGTACCTGCTGAGAGTGACGTAGGTGTGGGCGCTCCATGGCAGCTGCTGGCCTGCCAAGCAGCCAGCCCCACATCTGCTACACATCCCAGGAGGCAATGGGCTGATACCACATGCTTTTGGGTCATTTCAACAGATAAAGACATTTAATTCAGAAGTTTTTATTTCAGTAGTAAACGATGACAGTAAGTATGTTGAAAAAATCTGTTCAAAGTCTTGTGGGAAATCTGTTCCAATTTTTTCTCCCTTCTAAAGAACTTTTTCCAAGTATTAGTCCTTCAGGGAATATTATTTATCACAATGAAGAAAGGCAGTGACCTCCATGAAGAACTACTACCTGTATGCTGGATTGGAGCCCCCGTGGACCCTGTGAGCAGAGGAGGAAACCTGCTGGCTCTGTCCGGCCAAGGCATCTCCCAACGGTACAAATTTCCCTTGGAGGCAGAGACTCTGCAGAAAATGTGCTACAGCCTCTCTTCACATACCTGTACTTTCCTGCTTCCTCCTCTGCCCCGTGGGAGAGGGAACAAGGCTGCTTCCATGTCTCCATCCTGCCGTCGCACAGCAGTGGAAATGTTCCCAGAGTAAATACCAGCCTATGCATAGCCATGAATTTCTAAAATTCTCTGTACTGTGTGGGCTTCACTGGTTAATAAACCAGTTTTGCAAAAAGAGAACATATTTTTTAAGCCTGTTCTCAGAAAGGAAAAGAAAGTAATGCACAATTAACTGCAAGTCATAATAATTTAGATACTTAGGGAAAATCAACAAAAACCATACTGCGAATGCTATTCAATAAACCACAGACACTGAAGTAAATCAAATGAACTGGAGCTGTTCATAAACAGAGTTGAAGAAATTAAAAATTAGGACAGTGTCACAGAGCAGCTAGCTCTTTGGAAGCCTTTGGCTGGGAATAAACATTTTTTATTCACAGCAGAGGGCAGATCTCACTGTGCCAGCATTAAATAATAAGTCTTCCCTCAGCGATCCCACCGAGAAAGAAGAACCGATTTGCTGAGGACATTTTGCTTTCCAACAAAGCAGATTTGGAGTATAACTTTGAGGGCGGGCTGAAGGAAAATTAATATTCCCCATGAATTTTCCATGGAAAACCAACTTCAGAGGTGACTGGATGTGCTTATCGTAAGCCCACGTCTCCCCTTCAAAACATGACCAAAATGCAAATGATCTCATGCTCTTGGCTCAAAGACAAAACCTTGAAGTCCAAACCAATATTCTCCCCCAGCTGTCTGAAGGCTCATTGACCCCTCCAGCTCCCTGTGCCTCCCTGGGGGACTGACACATGCACCGCCAGGGTCTCGGGCTTCCCCACTGCCTCCCACGCCATGTCTATTCGCCACAGTGTTCAGTTGCTCTTTGTGCATGGCTCAGCAGACAGCAACCCCGTGGCTCTGCCAGGGCCACCTCTGCCACCCAAACCTGCTCATCTGCATCTCATATAGCATTAAAAATATTCTGATTTTGGCAATCTCATACAAAGTGCAGTTTCTGAAACTAATATGGGAAGAGGATATAACAGCTATGAGAGAAACAGCAGCCACTGTGGAAAATACAGCTCTGAATCCAGGGGCTGAATTTCAAATATGAAGAAAATGTGTGTGGCTCTGAGGGCTTCGGCCATGGAAGGAACAACCAAGGAACCAGGACTGCTCTTCGGCTCACCTGCGCTGCCATTCCCACAGTGGTGAATAAAAGATTTTTACAAAGCCTTAATTTTATTTTAAGTCCTTTGTGCACAAACTTTGCAGGGTGACTCCCAGCTCTTGTAGGGGGAGCCATGCCAAGTAACTGCTTGCTGTGTAGAAACTATTCTAAAAATAATTGCAAGTGTGTGTCTCTTTGGTCATCATTTTTTCAGGCTGTTTACTCTCTTGAAACAGTAGCTGTTAGATACACTGACCATCTTAAACAGTAATTTTTCAGGCCTATAATATGCTTTTTTAGTGTGGGGAAAGAAGGTGGCTCCAAATAATAACTACAGTACTTACGCTGAGGCATGCAGCATTGCCTGCATTAGTCACTACTCTCCCACTGTTAAATCCTCAATATTCAGTTTTCCTCTTTGGCTGCTATCAAGCACAGGGTTGAAGTGTTTCTAGGACTCTGGGGCCTTTTTCTCACTTATTCAGGGGCCGTTTTATGTTTGCAACTTGTATTTTGTCTCCTGCTCATCTTCCCTCTCTGCTGCACAAGTCGCACATCACCACCCGCATTGTCTGAGAGGACTGTGTGGGCCCCTCCAGGGTCTGGCACCTTACTGCTATTGGCAGCTTGGCATCACAATTTTGGCTATTTGTTGAAAATTAAATCCTCCATTTTTCAATCCCACATTTGCCCTCACTAACTTGTAGGCTAAATGGCCTCTGGGCATAGGTAGATAACTTGGTATTGAAGTCGTGAGGAGCTGATGTGCTTCAGGTGTGACATTCCCACTGTCTCTGCTCTGCTTTTCATTCCTTTATTCTGTGTGTTTTGCCAAAGACCAGCTTTTGCTTTTATGATGAGACCCCAGAGCTGTATGCAATGCTCAGATAGATGCTTTTCCTTTTCTCTCTGCATCCGCCCTTGTTTGGGAAAATGAGTTTATGGGGGTGGGAAATGTGGTGCTCATTAGCCCAGATACAGTTAAATTGTGCCTTTCCTCCCACTGCCTGCAACTAATGTGACTTTACGTCTGTTTGCAGACATGTTATCACAGATGTCAAACTTTTTTTGCTAGCATTCTTTATTTGCAGGGACTCAAAAAGCACCAAGACGTGAGCTTAGACGCTGCTGGTTTGTTCTGTGTGATGAGATCCCTCAAGCCTCACACACCTTGCACCCGTGCAGGGCTCAGGAAGTCCACGGAGTTGCTCACAGGAGCAAAAGAAGCAGCAGGCAGCACCTGCAGCAAAGCTGCAGTTATTAAGAGTCTTTTAAGCCCCTACCTTCACTTTTTGCCCTGTTCTTTATCCGTTGCTCTTCATTGCTGACAAACCCAGCAGCACACAGTGGTGCTTTGCTCTTCCCCTCCCACGCCTGCTCAGAGGAGGCTGCCCCATGGGTGTGACGAAGTGCTTGCCCATGCAGTGCTCTGCACTGGGGCTGAGCCCTTGGCTCTCAGTGGCCATGCCCACCTGCTGCAGCCTGGGCCAAGGGGCAGCCGCCTGGAGCAGTGCATTTCTCTTGCATGGTCATCTCCTAAAACTGAGGTGTAAAACACCTTGCTGGAAGCACCGGTGTATCCTTTTATTCTGTTTACCAAAACGCTACCTGGAAATAAGAAACTGGGTCGTATAGTAAAGGGGAGAAGCATAAATACTGCATATCATCCTTACATATTCACTCACCTTGCATCTTTCTTTTCTCTTATTTTGTAACCATGATATTTTTCCTTCCACAGTCATCCACATCTTCTACTTTGTGTTGCAATAGGCTTAGAAACCACTTGGGGGAACTTTTTCCATTGCAGTTAATTATAGATAAAGAAATTGTGTTGCAACAAATACCTACTGATCTGACTCAGCTGCTTTTATGAGCACAGAATATCATAGAAATCCATCAGATTTCACTAAGAAATGTCAAATGCTTAGGACACTTGCACACAAAGCACTCTTTAGATTCCCTACTCTGATTGTATAGTTTGGGGAAATTTGGATTTGAGTGAGTGCCTAATTAAGCATTGAACCGGCACTGAAAGACCAAAGTCTTGGACTGTATTGCGACTTACAAAAAAAGGAAAATGTTAATTAGTTGCTAAATAGGATTTTGTAGTGCTGTAAGATAACCACTGTGAACAGTTAGATTAATGTCATGCTAGAAATGGTTCAACACAAGGGCTTTTTCCCCTTAAAACTCCTTCATTTAAAATATTGTTTGGGTCCTCATAAGCAGAAGCTACGAATGGAAGTTGGAAAGAGCACCAAGAGCCTTCATCAACAGCAAAGAGCTGCAGGACTAGTGTCCTAGTCCCACCCAGGCGTGGTAGAGATGCAGCAGCATATCACCAGGTGGAGCTCTGCCCCTCTGTTCGACTTGAAAATCCTCCCTATAAATGTAAAGCCATACGTCTTCCATATGTAAGGACGCACGTTTTACCAAACACAGATTTTAAGGAATATCCCTCGAATTAAATTTTCAATGCCAAATAACACCGTGCAGCTGTGTGGTGCTGTTGTGCCCATCCGGGGGATGCACAGGGAGTGGTCCGGGGCCCGTGGGAGGGGGAGTTTGCAAGGAGGCTCTTCTGGGAAGGGGCACTGGGGAAGGCTCCCAGGTGGGAGGACATCTGCGATGGTTGTTGGCGGTTTGCTGAAGGAGCGTAGGTTTTATTAGACACTTTCATTACCTGCAGTGGATGCTTTCAGTGGGCTGATCCAGCCATCCCATCCCAGTGTGGGCACACGGCAGCCCCAGCCGTGGGAGAGCTGCCAGCACTGGTGGTTTCCCGGGGGCTGGGAGACACAGCACCCAGGGAGCTCCAAAAGAGGTGACAAGGCCCCCAGGAAAGGCCCTGTGCCCCTCATTTACAGCCGGGTGACTCTGCTGACCAGTCCCCGTGTCACGGCTGAAGCACCCAGCACTGCCCTGGTGCTTTTTGCCCATTAATCGGTCTTGCCCCGTGGATGCTCCTCTCTCCCACCCACCTGCCAGTGTGTGCAGCCTTCTCCAGCCAGGCTGCCCAGAGCACTTCAGATATGAGGATTATAGCATTTCTCATGCTGTGATTTTTCACAAAGCACCAACACAGTAATCCAATATGCTTCTAAGAATGGCAGAAATGAAAAATTACCCAGTATGGGGCCCAGTCACATCTCTTACTGCCTCAAACTACATCTAACTCCAGGAGCAGCCAATACAAATGGACTATTAAAGCTTTAATTTATGCATTTGAACAACTATCTAAATCCCTTTACTTGCAGCAAATCACAGAAACATCCAGGTATGTCCCAGTGAAATCAATGGGGCTAAAGTCTATGGCTGAGGTTCAGCACGCAGCTGGTTCCTGTCCATAACTGGGGCCGGTGAACGCTGCTCTGTCCCCCTCTAGCTCCTTCTCCTCCTCCTCCTCTTTCGTCTCACCTAGTGGGGCCAAGGGCAAGTGCTCTGAGCAAAAGCATTTTTCTTTGTGAGACTGTTGAGTTCTGTGCAGAGTCCTCAGTGGCAGCCCCTGGGGCCAGTGCCCAAAGTGCAAGTGGCTGGAAGAAACCAATGGACTGGCATGAGAAAGGAAAAAGAGGAGGAAAAGGAAAAGGAAAAGGAAAAAAGGATGAGTCCTGCTCTTCCAAGGTCCTGAGAACATTCTCGAAGAGCCTTGTTGGAGGAAGCCAGAGGGACCAGCCAAGCTGGGGTCTGTGGCTCCCTGCTGCTCCAGCCCCTGAGGAGAGAGCAGGGAAACAAGTATGTGTGAAGAGTATAGTCCCAGAGGATTTTGTTAGAAGTATCTGCCAGAAGGCAACTCTCCAGCATTGGAAACAGAAGAGTAAATGCAACACATACATGCAAAGATAATTCCAGTATTTAGATTTTCTTTTTCTTCCTCGTTAGATACCAGGAAGTCCTGATACTAACCTGCAGAAATTATCGTTTCCCTGGGAACTGTGTACCCACAGTGTAGCTGACACCTTTGTGGTCTTGTATAGCTGAACCTGAGGCATCTCATGGTGGCTGAGTGCTGCTGACTAATCTGGGGGTGTCATGTCAGCCTTTTAAAGGCAGAAGATCATCCCTTTGGACTGTGATTGAAGTCTCCAAACCATAGTCACTGATGGAAAAGAGACTTGCTAGCCTCTAGGTCACCCACTAACAACCACAAGTGGGGCAAAAGCTGTACAAAGTGAGTAGGGAGGAGGCTGTGCATCAGCAAACAGACATGTCCTTTAAGAGAAGGGAAGGTTAGAAGCTTGGAGGAGGAGTATCTGTCACTTTGCTGCTATTTTAGCACTCTGCATACAGAAACCAAGCTGACCGAAAGCAATCAGGACAGGGATTTGCTGGCCTAAACCAACACTTCGATAGAAAGCAGATTTCACCTATGCCTCCTGCCTGCCTAGCTGTGGGAGATGACTGCCTCTGAGAGAGGGACAAGCACATAATCACCATTGAATGTTTGGCCCTCCAGCCTGCTGTTTTCCTTGTTGAAGCCATAGCAGCACTCCTCGGCACAGGACAACACTTCCCAGGATGGGGGAGCACCCCGAGACATACCTTGAATCCCCATTTTAGCCACCTCCCACATCATGACCAGTGATGATGGCCCTTTCCTCTGGCCTCTTCTTTTTTTTTTTTTTCATCACTGACTCTTTTTAACATTGTTTCTCACTCACACCCTTTCACATGGTATTTCAGACAGGAACTATGCCTAACTTAATGTTTTATCTATTTTTTAGCTTCCATGTTTTACCATGGGAGCCATGCTTTTACAGAGTCATGGGACAGATATGATGGCATGGAAAGGTGGCTTTCCCAGAGTCCACAGGGTATGTCCCCATAGGCCTGATAGCAGATATGTTCCCAGCTCCTCTGCAGCGGAAACCCAGTTTGGTCTGGCCTGGTGGGGCAAAGTGTTCCTGGAACAGTGCAGTGGATAGCTGTAGAAAATGTTACCTGCTAAACTGAGAACAGAGATAGTCCCAGCAGAAGGTGTGACAAACATTTGACCTGTGAGATTTGCTTTTTCAGATGACAGAGGATAAATGATGACAGAGTGCTTAGAAGTCCAAGATGTGTATAAATAGCTATTTATAAGGTGGAGGTTTCCGCAATAATTCAGATTTTGTGGTCTTTTTCAGGTCATTGGATGAACCCCAGAGACTCAAAGCACAGCTGGGCTTACGCAGCTGCCCTTGGTGGAAGGCCACCACTGGGGTTTGCAGGAATCTGCACTATAAAGACTTGGCTTTGACCAGGCCACCAGGGGATTTCTCACTAGGAAAGACAACAGATTGGCATTTCCTATCTCCCTGATACGACTTTACACAGTTAACAGAAATCAAAAGGTATTACCATGGTAGAGCTCAGAGGCTCAGCGCTGCCTGACCAGCTCTTTGCCAGGGCTCCAGTTTGCCCAGCAGCACTGGGACAACTGGCAAGAAACCCCTCAGCTTCTGTCTGGGAGATCTTGGGAACCTGAGGATTTATAACACCCTTTAAAATGTTTGAGTCATAGCAAACATTTTATCTATTATGACAAAATTTTGAATAGAGATTGAAATGATCATTTTTCTTCTTACTGTAGGAGTACAGGTTTTTCTTTGTCTCCTAGTCTAGAGGCTTGGGGTTGCCTGGTTACTCTGACTCAGAAGCTCTGTGAGGTGTCTCTTGGTGAAGGAGCAGATACAATTTGGCAATTAGAGAAGCTTGATTTGTCATCTAAATGTAGAAATCCTTAGGAAAAAAATAACCATTCGAAGAGCAGTTGTACAGAAACCGCAGGGAGAAAACTCTCAGAATGTGCATCAGTACTGAACATCACCGTTTTGCTTATTGTAGAGGCATGAAAGTCATTAATAATATATGCAATAATTAGGATTTTTGTTCAGTGTTCAATTAATAGAATCCTGTTCATAGCATATATGAATTGCAAATGTGATCAGAAAAGCATTTTTGTTGAAGAATCTCCCCATGGACTAGTGATATAAAAAGACTCCATTCAGCTGGCAATCTGTTCATCTCTGGCTGGAGTTAAAGGAACATGATGTATTCAGGTGAGGGCCGCAGCACAGCCACCACAGCAAGCTAAAAAGTGTCTTACCTGCTTAAGTGTGCATGTGTATACATGTATCTTTATAAAAATATAATATGTATGTGCATGTATAAATGCATGCAGATATTCTTCTGACTATACATTTGTGCTGATTTGCTGTGATTGCAGAAATGGTTTTATTTTGCAAAGTATTTCCTTTAGAACTGAAGCCATGTTGTTTTAACAGTGGCTTCATAGATGGCCTTTAGTTGTTTGCATTTTGATGAACGGCAGCAAAGACTTTAAGAACAAGGAGGGGCATTTACTAGTCGGGAAGATGGGCAATATTTGTGGAAAAGTGAGATCTGTGGACCGACAGTTTCGTTTGGAGGTCCAGGGAGCAGAAAAGCTCAGCCAGAGTAAACTCTAAAAGGTCATAATTTGATTTAATGAACTTAACCTTCAAGAAAACAAGCCTTTTTCCTGTAGGATATTGCCTTAGGCTCGCTTTATTCAACTAGCAATAAATGCAGAACAAACAGAATGACGTAAAGGTCCCATTTTGTAAATCTTGCCATGTTTTTCATCAAGTGTCTCCAACTCATTTTAAAGAGCCCGAGATTACATTTTGGCTACCTAAAGCTGTATTGAGGAGTGGTAAGGTAAATCTATGGCACTGCATGGTTCCTTTATACCCTCGTGTTACACCCACTACTGTAACTTACGTCACCAAGGTCTGAATCATCATCTGTAACTTCTCCACCAAATGTGCTCCTATAGGCTCACTTTGGACACGCGGTTGCAATGAGCTGTTGGCTTAAACACCTCCATGCTGTTGGGATTTCCTACTTCCCACTGTCTGTTTTTTTCAGCTCTTAAAATGCAGTGGCTCTAAGAGAGAAACAGAAAGCAATAGGTGTTTGCCCTCTTGTTAATAGACATAACTCAGGAAAAGCATACATCACCCAGGATTATTTTCAGTAGTATGTAGCTGGCTCTAACAAGAATTTTAACTGTGAAATGGTGAAAACTGTTGGGTAGTCACGATATCATGAGGTTCTTGCTGTAACTTTGCCAAAGAAAAATTGTCCCTCACTAATCTCTTATGCAAGGCTTTTTTCCACCAGAATCAATGGCAGTTAGCGAAGCAAACAATCAGAACAAATACATTTTCAGCATGGCACAAGGTGAGCCTACAGTATTCACTACAGGAATATGTACTCTGCTTACTAATTACTTTGGAAAAAGTCCAGTAAAATGAGATAATTTGGAGGTAACACCACCCCCACCCCCACCCACCACCCCCGCTGCCAATTTTTTTTTTTTTTTTTGCATTTAAATATGAGACATGGAGAAGAGTCCAGGAAGACTTACTGCAGCAAAGCTGGGCGAGCAGTGAGGTGGGAGATGGCATGCAGTGTGGTGACTGGCAGGAGTAATTAGGGATAATGGCAGTCTAATTTAATACTGCCAGATAGAAAAAGGTATGTAGTTCAGATGCCTGAGGTGGATGGTCAGTGGCCTGTGGTAGCTCCTCTCCTGTGTGCTCTAAGTAGCCCTCAGAGCTCCACAACCTCCCAGGACCTTAGCATCGTTGGGCTGAACCACCACCTGCATCCTCTCTGCCACTCAGCACGCACCGGCCGTGGGGAAAGGCATAGGGAGAATTAGATTGAGAAGAAATGGCATAAGAGATTACACTGAGGGTCCATTGCTGCAGATCACAAACCAGCAATCTGTCTGTGACCAGAAAAAGGATTTAAAATCTGGTCACCACAACAAAGCAGGGTTCAACAATGGGAGGGTGGACATCAGTGATACAGTTATTCTGAGTAAGTGGGCCACCTTGCAAAAGGCTGTGTATTCCATAAAGACTTACTAAAGCAATATTTGCATCTTTCCTTGAGGATCTTCCACATGCTTCTTTACTGAGCCAGCCTACTGGATGAAAGGTATATGGGAGCCAGAGACATATGGAAACCAGTACGACAATACTTACGCTTCTATATTAAGATTCACTCACATGTTTAACAACATTAATCCAACCACTGTTACAGTTTTGACCGATACATGCCTTATGCTCTATTTTCTGAAGATAATATCCATGTTAACTCTTAAGGAATCATAAAACATGAATGAACTTTACCAGCCTGTTTTGTATGTTTTCACTGACCTCATGTATGCAATATACTTTATCTATACAGGTAGTTTATTTGGGAGGACTTAAAGAGACAATTGCAAATCAGAGATGCATTATATTTTTATTCCCGTCTGTAAACCCTTCTTAGTTATTAAGTTTTACATTTGCCTTTACTCAGAGATATGGTTTCTCACATCTTTTGCCAGTCTTGTTTTGGCTTACAGACACCAAAGAGGTACTTCGCATTTCCAGATTGTCTTCCTCCAGCACATGACCCAAACATGGTATTCATAGGATTTCAGTATTCCCCATTGCAGGGGAGGAAGAACGCTGTAACACCAAAGTGGAAAGCCCAAGGATAAGAAGGAGCTGCTTTTACCCCAAATTTCTTACAGCATCAAGCGCTTCCTTGTAATGCTGTAAGTACCTTTGTACTCCAGGAAGGTTCATTGAACAAAACCACCTGAAATATACAAAACCACGGAAACAGGGAAAGTTTTCCAATCCAAACCTGAATGTAACGAATTTACAGAGGAAAAAAAAGAAAACAGTATGTAAAGAAGACTGAATTCTCAAGCCCTGATGGACCGACACTCTCCTATCAGAATTAGGCAAATACAGTTGCCACAATGTTCGCCTAAACTGTAGCCCTCAGGGGGATCAGGCTGATGGCAGGCTGCAGAACTCATTTCTGCACTTTGGATTTAATTTTAGTACAATTTTAATACTGCTCTTTCTTGCCTAATGAATGATCAGAGTTTTCCACATCTTTGGATGGAAACGTGCTGGGCCCAATTTTTTTTCCTAGCTCATGCCCACACAATGCATTCATAGCCTCCCAGTGGAGTAACATTACTTGAGGCTCAGAGGAAGAAGAAATAAATTAGTAAGAGGCAGTTGTATGAAATATACATCCACCCATATAGCTGTGAGGTTCTGGCCTCACACTTGGAGCTCCTTTTCACAGGCTAATCCACAGCATGGTACACTTCTGGCTTCCTACTGTGAACTAGTTTACTCCTTCTTAGTCACGTTATTACGTATCTGGTGCACAACATTAATGGTGTTCTCAGTAATTGAGAAGAACTGCAAACACCAGTGATGACGGAGAAATAATCAAGAAAGAGAAGGAAGTTTCTAATGGGAAAATGGAGCCTCCCATTGAGAATTCTGCTTAAAATATCATCTTCTACTAATTGATATGGCCACTGATGTTGGAGATGTTTTGTTTTGCACCTGATTTAAATAGAGTTCAAGGAATACTTAAATCAGACATGGAATTTGAAGTGCTCATTGTGTTTTTTTCTAAACTGGTATTGTAAAAAGAGTATTTTAGGGACCCTGGAAACTCAGCAACCAATGCCAGTGATGGCCCAGTTGTGCAGGAAAGGACTGGGAGAGTGCAGTGCAGTTTCATATTGCTAGGTGGCCTACATACTCACCCAAGTATGTCCACCCGAGATCGTGATGGTTGCCTGCATCCTTACTCCCAGAGACCAGTGGCTGCTGGTAAAGGAGGAGGAAGTGAGAAGAATTAACTCACCTGGCCAGGGAAGGGCTCTCCATGAAACCTGAAGTGGGGCAGGTATGGATTTGTAAGAAGATTTCTGACATGAAGAGTGTAACAAAGTCCAGGCTGGGTTTCCCAGGCTCCTCTGAAGGATTAAGTGCACATTGCAGTGGGTTTTCTTGTGCCTGAAGCTGTGAATGCAGAGTGACAGTATTCACACAGGACCCCTGGGGACCTTTGAATCCATTCCTAACAAAAAGTAGGCTGCATGTATGTGTTGCTGCATGTAGGAGTTAGCTGCTCCTCTGCCATGGAAGTATCCTCCTCAAAGTTATTTTTGTATAGCCGCTCTTTCTCTCAGTATGTGCAAAGCTTTAAGGTTTAATTGCCTTCTGATGTTTGAGTCTTTAGGATTCATGTTTTTATGATCCTCTTTGCAGCTATTTAATTCATATAAATTCATATAAATGAAAGCTGATTTTCTCTACCTAATAAAGTCCCTGTGTTTAAGTAAGGAAACTAAAGATACACATTTTTATCAAAGGACTAGCTCTTTATTTCAAATGTTTTCCTGCATTATTATTTAAGGGTGTAGGAGGAGGGGGAAAGAGAAGAATGCATTTCTGATTCAACCACAGATGTGCAAACCATGAATGAAGCCACTTCTGCAGCTCCCTTCCTAGCAAACAATGCTCCTAGATGCAGCTTAAGATCACTGTTTCATCTTATTGTTGACTTCCTCAGCAATAACTTTGAGGAAGAGAAGTAACACCATACAGCGGTCTGGTTTAGTGGGAGATAGCAGCAATAGCTACAGGAAGATTTTTTTAAGCCCTTCTGAAAGCAACGTAAACCACAGAGGACACTTATTGTGCCAGGACAATAGCACAGATACCCTCACTGGAGCTGGTTAAGATCTTTTTTTCATGAAGCCTTTCATATTGCTGTCAGAAAATGTGCCAGCCCATTGAAACTTTTCATGGCAATGTAGTGATGTACCTTTACCCAGCAATAGCTTCTTTAATTCATAACATACAGCTAGTCAAACAAAGAGAAGATAATTCTCCATGATGCACCAATGTCACCATGACCTCCAAGCTACCATCACGCTTCCTAGATTTTTTTATTAAACTTGAAAAAAACCACGTAAGCAAGCAATGACACTCTCCACAGAACAGTTTCATTTTTCCAGATTTCCTTAGTCCTCCCCTAATGGCAACACACTGTATGTTGGCTCAAAGAACATAAGTCTCGGAGAAGCTCTGCCAGGAGGAAGTTGGATTGATGTTGCTAGAGCGGCAGAGCTGGGGTTTCCAAGGTATTTAAGCTATGCATTTCCTTACTTTCAAAAATGCTCATAATTTCTTTTAGATTTTAAATTGTGGCTGAATTCATAAGTTGCTACAGGTTTTCTGGTAACATAAACATTTTAGTTCTCTTCAGGCTGCTGCTGTATATGATGAACTTTAACTGTGTTCAATAAGATATTAAGGATATTGTATATTGCCAGCAACAATCAGGACTACAGCTGCAACAGCCTAGTCATCTATAACACTCAGGTACAGAAAGCAGAAGCATTTTGTACATTGGACACTTCTGAATGGGAATGTTAACACCACCAGAGCATTCCTGCACTCTGGGAAAAACACTGCCAGATAGTAAACCCCAATAAACTCAGACAGAAGAAGACTTGGATTGGCATCTCATGTCAGAGTAGGCTGGAGTAGATTGGATATTTTTTTACATAAAAGGATTTCTAGAACAAGGCTGATGTTGCAGAGCTTCTTGATGTTTCACAGTCTCTTGTCTAAAGGTCTGCCTGCAAAAAGTAGCAGTTCACTCCACAGTGACTCACTTCAGTAGCTATAACACAGAAAATCTCCCCAACGGCACTTATATTCTGAGTCACATTTCTCTGAAGTAGTATCTATTCAATGTACGTGGACTGACTGTCATCTTACTTGATCAATTAAACTCTGGAGCATTGCATAAACATTACTGGAGGGAAGGTATAGCCTAATGGATTTGCAGCTGCAGTGGTGATGGAATATATATGCATAACAATAAAGTTAACATACAGTACCAGCCTCCTGCTTTTAGAGCTTTTGTTTGTATTTGTAAATAACTACTTTTATATGTCAGGGTCTTTATGCAGCACCTAGGAGACAAATCAGGAATAGCTGGATATACCTGTGTATGTGTTCCTATGTGTGTATTTACATGCATTATATATATATACACACACCAACACACACCCTCCCTCCAGAGATATATACATACATACATGTATATATATATACACATATACATTATATATGTACATACACACGCACAAACTATTTTTCTACAGAAATTACTTTGGTTGGCTATTCATGAAAGAATGGTACAAGAGGGATTTTGAAGACTCGTGGCATGTTGCTTCCTACCTACCGTTGATGCTCCCAAAGGGATTCTGGCTGAAGTCAGAGCAGCCTTCATGGAGCAAGAATGCATGTTGTCAGTGAAGAGCCAAGGGTGGCCGGCAGGCAGCCGCAGGAACTGTAGGCACAGGGACAGACTTCAGAGTAAAGACTTCACCTGCCTCCTGACAGCAAACTGAATTGGTGCAAACATAAGATTCTCCCAAACTTTTAGTGAAGTGTTTCAAGACTATTCAAGATAAGAAGATTAAAAAGGAGATCTATAATTATGGAATATTAGGAGGAAAAAAATTACAGTATACTCACAAGAAGTTAAATGAATGCTTAACGATTACATTTATCGACATACCTGACATACACAGGCTTTGTTACTCATAATTAGTAATCGTGCTTAACAGTATTCTGGGAAGGAAGTGTAGCTTTCTCAGCTGGCAGCTGAGCACCTCACAGTCACTCAGTCACCCCTGGTGGGATGCGGGAGAGAATCAGAAGAGTAAAAGTGAGACAACTAATGGGTTAAGATAAGGAGTTTAATAGGTAAAGCAAAATCTGTGCACACAAGCAAAGCAAACCAAGGAATTCATTCACTATTTCCCATGGGCAGGCAGGTGTTCAGCCTTCTCCAGGGAACCTGGGCTCCATCACATGTAACGGTTACTTGGGAAGACAAACATCACAACTCCAAACACCCCTCCGTTCCTTCTTCCCCCAGCTTTACATGCTGAGCATGATGCCACGTGGTACGGAATGTCCCTCCGGTCAGCTGGGGTCAGCTGTCCCGGCTGTGCCCCCTCCCAGCCCCGTGTGCCCCCCCAGCCCCACTTGCTGGTGGGGGTGAGAGGCAGAAAAGCCCTTGGGGCTGCGCAAGCCCTGCTCGGCAGGAACCAAAACAGCCCCACGTTATCAGCGCTGCTCTCAGCACAGATCCAAAGCACAGCCCTGTACCAGCTACTGTGAAGAAAATGAACTCTCCTGACCCAAACCAGCACACCTAGTAAAGACAAAAGTGGTGGCTCTTACCCTGGTTATATTTTAGACACGTATATGGTCAACACTGATGTTTGAACTTGAACCTTAACTTCCTTCATGTTCAAGAGAGAGAATCAGTACAGAATCACACTATCTCAGAATCATCATTTAGGTTGGAAAACAGCTTTAAGATCATTCAGTCCAACCATCAACCTAGCACTGCCAAATCCACCACTAAACCATGTCCCTAAGCACCACATCTACATGTCTTTTAAATACCTCCAGGGCTGGTGACTCAACCACTTCCCTGGGCAGCCTGTTCCAGTGCTTTGCAAGATATTTTGGGGTGTGTTTTAATTGATCTCTTAGATGCGGAGTTCAGCAGGAGAATAATTGTGTCCCAGACTCCCTCAACTATATTGATTCAATCTCTGTTTATAAAGGGGACCCAAGGAGTCTTACAGATAGAGACACTGCCTCTTACTCAGGCAGATACTATTTTGGGTAGTCTTTGTAAAGAAAGCTGCTGGTACTTCCCAGGTTTCCTCAGTTCCCTCACTCATCCCTCCCACACACCTTCCATGGTGGAATTCTCTCTCTTGCTGCTTTTCCCCCCAACTCCTGAAGCACAGGAGAATCATGGCTTCTCTTGGTTCCCAATATAGGATTTGGCTGGAACGTGGTGTGAAGGGCGGTCATCTTGGTAGACCACTGTGATCTGCACAGCAGGTTTGACAGAAGGCTCCGGTACTCACAGGGACTATTTGCCTACACTGGGCTCAGCCCTTTCACCACGACATGATGTCAACAGGCCTGTGCTAGATCTCTGAAAGAGATGAGAGGAGCCTGGGCAGATGCAGCTGGGCACTGTGGTGAAAAAGCGTGCCTCAAGGAGGTAGAGTCATGTTGTCATTTGGAAAGGCTGTGCCATGACTGCGCTCCTGAATGAGGGAACTGACACAGGAGTACTGTCCTTGCACATTTAAGCAGGGTTCAATAAAGGGTTTAACTAAGAAAGCATTTGGAAGGAGGTCAGGTCTCACCTGCGTGTGGGTCCTGGTATCTGTTTCTTGCATGAATGAGGCCATCAAGGGGAATATGAAGTCATGGTGCTCAACCACGGTGCATTACTGATGCATATAGTTTATTACACTGATGGTTGCTATGGGCTGCAGATTTATAATGCAGGGCAAAACACAACATGCATGCGCAGAGAAATGTATGGATATTCATTTCTCAGAGAAAGGGTATGATATCTAGCTGGGTGGTGTAAAAGATTGGCTTCAACAGCAGGCAGGCCAGCTATGTATCTCAGGAGGTGTGATTACACTGCATATATCATACCTGTGCTACGGCATATAAATTTTTGAGGAAGAGAAAGAACTTAAATGGCTAAGTAGATGTGCTGATTTAGCTCAGTGATAAGTGACATTTTGGGGCCAGAAAGAAGGGGTGGTTAGATTTCTGAGTGGGTTGGAGTGTGATGTACCATTTGCACCCTCACCATTGATACAGTGAATCTCAGCCATGCCCTGCAACTATACAGTAATTGTCCAGCTCTCTGCACTTGCTTGTGTATGAAGCATCTTCTAACCCTCACTTCATGTTCAGCGTGACCTGCCACAACATTAACATTATGATCCATACACTTCATAGATATCCATTTTCACTGTCAAAACAAATATTCAAACTTGGCAAATTATAGACCCCAAATTCATCATATCCACATTTAATAGTTTCCAGTGCTGGAATAATCCTTTACTACCTAGCACTTCATACCTCTCTGATTAATAGCCTTAATATGCACCTCACAATACACGTATATTTTACCTGATACTGATACTATGCTGCCATCCTTAATTTCAGTAATTTAAGGTATTCTTTCAATGTTTAAAAACTACATTGGTTTCAAGTGAAATTACAATCCATATATTATTTAAGTCATTTTAAGCCTCAAGTCACTTTATATGACATCATTTCAATTACATCCTTGCTCAATATATAGAGCACTTACTCATAAAAGAGAATGAGTTAGTCAGATGCAGAGTTTTCAAGGTCACTATATTGTTAATAAAACTTGTTAACTGACACAGGCATTAGTCATAAAGCTGAGTAAATGTAATGATTAAGCCACTCACAGCTCCTCATCATTCTGTTACATCCTGTCTTCTAAAGAGAGAATTTTTATTTTGGGGCCTGATTTAAACCTACTTAAGTCAGTGGAAAAACTCCCTGTGGCTTCACTGGGCTTCATATCAGACTGCCACTAAATAACAGAACCACACTCATGAAAGGAGCAGACAACAGGCTGATAACTTGGGCAGACTCCTACATATCAGCTTCTGGCACAGTTCGTAGCTGCAACGTTCATCTCAGCAAAACAGATGGAGTTTGACCAAGCTCTAGGTGGAACTGTAATTACATTTTATTCCTTCAGATGTCTCTTACTGCAGAAAGCACAGAATTTCCCCACTGCAGAAACCATGGAATAATTATTGTTTGGACTTGGTTGGATCGGGGTTTGTTGACCCCCCAGTGGCAGGCTGTTATTCATTTGCTGGGTGCAAGGGATTGCGTGAGAGTATACATGCAACATGCAACGATACAAAGTGTGCAATAAACAGTGATGAATAACCAAATGGAGACGCTTCAGTTTAATGAAATCCCTACTCAGCTCCTGGGAGAGATCAAAACAGATCAGCTACCTCTTAGCGATAAGGAGTATATTATTTCTGTATGCATTACCACTCTATACTGAACACTAAGGAGTACTATGTATTCTGTTTTAAAAGATTTTTTTTTGTCTAGCCTTGTCTGCTCTGCCTTACTGAGACAGTCACCAGTACTGTAAGATCATCTATTTGAATGATCCTTGCCAGATGAAAAGTTGGGAGGCTGGAAAGAAGGCTAAGGCATTGTCAGTGCCAATATGTACAATTCTGGATGAATCATGTCCTATGTGGGATCCCACATCTCACCTAGGATGACACATCTTGGTTACTTCTAGATCTGAGCTAGTCATCCTAATCTCCCTTGGAAAATGGAAAGATGGCAGCTTTAGGGTGCCATTTAAAAGACCATCTGTAGGCATTGTCTTAGTGTGAAA
The DNA here is from genome assembly GCF_017639655.2 of Falco naumanni. Taxonomy (NCBI): domain Eukaryota; kingdom Metazoa; phylum Chordata; class Aves; order Falconiformes; family Falconidae; genus Falco; species Falco naumanni. The sequence continues at coordinate 44,078,871 of NC_054057.1, read as the reverse complement.
CGAATTACGCCATCGACTCCAGTGAGCATACTGAATAAATCTCCATTGACCATACAAGGGTCCAAAGACGACTCACTCACATGTACGTTTCCACATGGTGAGATTCATTCAAGACGGTCCCACCAAAAAGCATCTGCTGCTGGGTTCCACAAAGCAACAGAAAGACCCAGTTGCCAATACACATTGCCACCAAAATGGGAAAACCCCTGCCTGGGAATGCTGAGCCACGGCAATACACGCCTTAGGAAGCAGAGACTTCCACAGAGGCTAAGGGAGCACGGAAATCCTCTGAGAGGAGACTGTCCACTGCAGTCCCATGCAGAAGCAAGGGACTGCAAACAAGAGAAAATGTAACAATGCTAAATGGACAACTCACTAAACAAAGACATACTTACATGATGTGTAGGTAAGGTGTCTACAGACTCCAGAGAGTGAGGCACTGAATACACTGGAAAGTAGTGGGGGACAGGTAGCACCTCAGCCAGAAAGCTGAGCTGGTTAGTATCAGCGAGACAGTGAAGTCTTTGTCATTAGATGGAGCTGGAAAAAACACAGTGCATGAACACTATCACCAGAGTGTCACACAGCAGAGGGACAACAGCACCAAGGTGAAAGGACGACTCCTCCTGGTAGTAATACTATTAAGGAAGCATTTAATTCAAAATCCAAGACACTTAAAAGACGCATCCAAAAGGTACAACACAGCAGCATCAGACCTTGTCCTTTAGTGTCATTCATTTATCAGCACTACAGCCCTGGCTACAGCCAGCTGCCACCAAAAGCTTTTTCCAAACAAAGCACATCCTAATCCAGCATAGTCCTAAGAAAGGAAAAATCAAGATTTTGGGAGATGGACCAGAAAGAAGCAGCAGTCCATGCACGTGGTTAGATTGCTGTCGGCAAAGCAGCTAGAAAACAAAGCTATAGAACTCTTCGAGAATTTGCAGTTTATACAAACAAGCAGAGTTGTCCTACATTACTGTGGAGTATGTGGTTCCTGAGACAGTATGGATACGCACAGACTTTAGTCCACAGAATTATTTTCGCCTCTTAAAATTATTTTGATGTCTTTTATCTTTTATTTTTGCCTGAAAATACTCTTATCAAATGTTAAACAATATCTTAACAGGCAAATAGTGCTGTAAAAGTGGTGAATACATCTTTTTATTGTCAGTGATGTGTTCATTATACTCACGTGATAGTCACTCCTCTTCCTCTTTTTGTCTTCATCTTCCCATAACCCTAGGCCGTAAGGACTAAAAAAAAATAATAATTATTTTTAAAAAAATATATATAAAACCAGCACATATTTTTGTATGGGCATTTTCCCCCAGTGCCTGGGCACAATCTGAATTAATGCAACGATACTGCCAGTCCTGCCTTGTGCTGCGGGGGGAATCCAGAGGCTGCGGGGCGGAGAGCGGCAGCAGGGGTGGTTCAGCCAAGAGGGCGGCAGTGCCCGGGGCAAAGCCCGTGTGTCAGTGGGGAGGACAGAACCAGAGCAGAAGTCAGGGTGAGGGGGCATGAATGTTCGGGATGTGAGAATGGAGCACGTTGTCTTTGCTAACTGCAATGATTTTGAAGCTGCAAGAAGAGGAATATGAGTAGGGTTTAGCAGAGGCACAAGCGCAGGCCTAGTGGAAAAGGCAGAAGAAAACAACACAAAGTTTCTGCGTCTGAGAAGAGAGGAGGGAGAAAATGCAATCCTTGGAGATCAGTAGAGGACACAGAAAGGACCGTCAGGGTAAATGCACTTAAAGCTTTCTGCAAGATCTGGGTTTTTCTTGCACGAAGGTTACAACAGTGACGTTAAATACAAATAAACTGGATGCTCATGACAGATTTGATCTCCACATTGTGCCACAACTTACCTTTCTTCTGAGCAGAGTCAGCTCTGTTTACAGACCCCAGCTATTTTTGTTAAGGATGTAAAGAGGAATGGACTTTGATACTTTCTTCAAATTCACCTGGCTCCATGGACTTGAACAGAGATGAAGAGCTGCTGAAATTAAACAAACGTACAAAACTGTACCAGATGTACCAGAGACACAAATACCCAAGACAGGCCCTGTGACATTTGGATGCTATTTGGAAAAGCAAGGAGGATTTTTAATTTGCTCTTCATGTGCACACGGGAATGCCATGATAGCACCGGCAAGCTGTACGGGTGGGCAAGGGAAATTCTGGTGAACTCTGGATGCTGGTGCTAAAAAAGAGCAGGTATACATCTCCTACATTTGAAAAGCTCAGAAGACTGTAAGAACTTCAATGTAGGAAAAGGTCAGGTCATTTCAACTTTGAGCTTGTCTGGGCTTTATCTGTTTTGCTAAGAAAAGCTGCAATTATAAGAGCCAAGAGGAAATTTCACATACTATAAAACGTATTACATTAACCAAGCTTCCATAACTTGCAATTTGATATTCACCCACTTTGTGCATCAATATGCATTTTATACTATTCAACAGTATATAATCCATTGTCATATAAAAAGTGAGGCGCGGTATCATGCGTGTGTTTCTTAGGTCATCCCCACACAGCGATGGAAAATTAAGGCACAGGGAGCTTGGGAGCCAGACCACTACCTATGTAAAAAATCTGCCCCTAAATGATAAGCCAAATATTACACTGGAATTTTACAGCTAGGCAGAAAAGTGAATGAGTGTGGCTTTATCCTAGCTACCTCTGGTTTGGGGCAGGGGGGAGGCATTTCACCAAGACAGCTCTAGTCTGTATGGTACCATGTCATTTAAAAATAAAGTAGGATGTTTGGGGAAGAGGAGGATAATAGTGCTGCCATCTGCCCAGGACTTGAGCTTGGGAAAGTAACTCTGGGTGATCAAAGGCAGCTGAACAGCCAGGAGAAAAAGCTGAAAAGAGCTTTAGTTTGCAGCACAATGCTTCTGGCCTCTGGCTGAAAAGAGAGCAAACCCGAACATAAGCCACTGCGACATTTCCAATGAAAAGGCGAAACTTTTGTACTACCTGCAGGGTGGCAAAGGGCAGTAAGCACCTGGTGGGACCACCAGCTGGAAAGCAGGGATGTGAACGGGCAGTGGCAGCTCTTGGGATGATGAATGCTTTTTTGTTCCTTAAGGGTTTTTGTATCAGGCGGATTGCTGACAGCAGGTTTCTGTTTCCCTGGTGTGAATGTGAACCAGATCCTGACTTAACATGGGCCAGCTCATTCAGTGGCCTAGTTAAAATGAGCTTGTGGTCTCTCCGTCCCAGTCTTGGTGAAAAGGTACCTATGCTGTCAAACATATTCTCTCTCCTGTTTGGCTCTAACAACTCATTGCTGGTAGTCAAAAATGCTTTAATTCTGCATATAGTCAATGTGTGATCCCATGTACTGTTCCAAATAGTTTCCCATGCCAACAGTCCACCTGGCTTAGCATCAGCTTGTTTCTCCACGTGGTTGTACACAGGCATGGACTCTTTTGCTGACTTTGCAGATTTTCTATTACCATTTATAAAGATTCGTCACACTGTCAAAAACAATAATCCAGTCTTTCAGATTGGATTTTTCAAGGAAGTCATTGAATTCAAAGAGGACTGGAGACTAAATTCCTTTTCTGATGGTTTTGAAAATCAGTAATTTCTATGCTAAGAATTAATGAACTAACAGTTTGCCTCTCATTCAGTAACTTGATATCTTCTGTCCTCTAAGTCTTCTTCTGAGTCCTGTTAAGTTACACTAGAAAACGTGTTTCCCATGTGAGCAGACAAGAAACAAGCATTTAAGGTACAAACTGTGTGTGAACAGCCCCTAAAAGCTGCATTGTTTGTTTGGTGTAAACGTATTTCCTTTTATAACCTCCCTGTTTGATACTCTAAACATGCGCATACTTTTGAACTAACAATATCCAAATAACTTACTTCCACAGAAAGGTAATTTACTGTGAGGTAAAAGCAGGAACAGCATTAAGTGGTGCCTTAATATAAACACAATCATACACAGGCATGGACCTTTATGCAGACCTGGTTTCTGCACCTTCTGTTGAAATCCATCCCCTCTGCGTCAAATGCACCCCTAGTAAAAACTGAGTTTGGGCAAGAACTACATGATACATATTTGTTTCAGCTGAGATCACAAGTATTTTAAATAGGCAGAATGTACAGAGCAGTATTTGATCATTAAGACATGTAGCAGTTTTCCCTAAGCTCCTCAATACTAAAAATAATCAGTGCTGAATGGGAAAGTAACAAAACAAAATCCTCATTGTTTTGTTTTGTTTTCTTCCCCAGAAATGCCAAGGTATTCACATTTTCACTATCATGTATTTAACAAAGAAAAAGAAAAAAATATGCAGTTTTATCTCATTGATTTTCTATTATTATCTGCTAGTCCATTATATTGAATTATAATGTTCTTCCCAAAGAATTAAGAATATCTAAATTTACAAGGTAATGCATAAAACACCAAAGCAAGTGGTTTAGCAGGTAGTTTAGTTTGTATGTAAAAATGCTTGTCATACACGGACACGATGGCAAATCCAAAAGCCCCAAACTCTACCTAGACACTGCGTTTTTGTAATACAACTTTACCATTCCAGTTGTAATGCAGACAAACAATTGAATGGAAAGGTCATGCAGTGCACAACTGCAATCTACAATTAATCATAAACCTTAGAAGTAAAAATACATCTAAATAACACTTAGAAAGTAATGAATGCAGCATTTTGCTAGCAGTTCTCACTTATTGTCATTTTGTTGGTCATTAAAACAGAATACATAATTAATCAGAATAAAAATTGTCAAAGCTGCATTTTATAACATTTAACTATTTCTGAAGGAAAATTCCATGAACTGTGAAACTATTGCCTCCTGACTTCCAAAAGAAAGAAATGTGTGAGGATAATGCTGGCCTTGCAATGGAGCAGCTGAGATGCAAATCAAAGTTTTGTAGCAAGTTCCTTTAAAACAATTGAAATAAATCATCACAGACATAACAGAACTGCTGTCAACAAAGGGAAACAAATATTATAAAACAAAAGCATTAAAGTGAGTATAAACATAAGTATTAGAATACACTGCATACAAAGGAGCACTAGCCAGTTTTTCTAGTTTACACGAATCATGTGCATTGGCCAAGTACCTCATAAAACACGATGTGGGAGCAGAGCTGGACAGGTGTCTTCTCCAGGGCTGCTGTCATTTTCCCTTGGTGAGGTCTCCAACATGACTGCTTGGAACCACATGGTTCTTACCACCTTGCAGCTTCAAAAATATCTCCATGGAACAAAGACATCATTATATGATACTACTTTTAGCACTGAAGTATGTCAAATCAACCTGTTTTTCATCTGTAGTACTGCAGCCAGTCTAAACTCCCTGTCAACATCATCTGTCAGGCAGTACAGCTAATAGTATCCGACGCCAGAGAGATCCAGGCAACCTTCAAAAGACTTACTCTGCCCTGCTCTGGCAACCTTGCAACATCCAAACCCAGTTCATTGCCACTGCTCTTGTCAACATTTGTGCAGCAGCAAGGGGAAGAGGTATGACAGCAAGCCACCCTTATGGGTGTTTGCCAAATAGATCAGCCAAATACAGGTTTTTAAGTTCTCCGTGATTCCCCATCATGAAGTGCAGGCACAGCAGGCCAAGAGCAAGCAGGAAAGCAAGAGGTCCACACATGTGGGCATGACAGCCCTGCTGTGGTGGGACTGGAGAGGCACCTGCATTTGCTCTGCCTCAGATCTCCCCAACAGCCAAGAAGCAAACACGCAGGCAGATATATATATATATATATATATATATATATATTATACAGAACATAAATGCACTTTTCAAAAATATGTGCCTATTTTGGGTACAGCATAATGTTTTTCCATGCTTTGTCACAGTGAAAAATGGAACCCAACTCATATATCCAGAAATCTAAAATCCAGTAATTTCACGGTAAAATGTCCAGTGTTTGTTTGTACACTTTCAGTGACTAAAAGAGGTAACTCATAAATAAATGGGGAAAAAAAGAAAAATCACCTGCATAAATGGAGAGATAATGTTCAATTTTCCAAGTATTAAAGAACCAGAAGATTGAATATTGCAATATGATGGCAGCCTGCCAAACCAAGTGAAACAATCAATATCTTTTACTAAATGTCTAGAATTGCTAAAGCTAATTTCCAAGTTGATGAAAAAAGCTCCTTTAGAATTGGAAAAAGTTCACTCCAACCTGTCAGAAATACTATTTTATTAAGAAAAAAAAAAAAAAAAAAAAGTGTTCAGCTTGAAATAACTTCTCTGCAGGCAGGCATGCAGCCCTGTAACCCTGAAACAAATCAACTTCCATTTTGAAGAACTGCATTCACACCACGCCCCCACATCCCCCCAGTTTAGAAATTCTTTAATGGCTCCTTCAGAATCCAGTACTGATTTTAAAAAAATCCTCAAAGTGTTACAGAAAAACATTATCCCTTTTTTAGGGTTTGGGGTGTTTTTGTGGAAGACATTCTTTCAGCTGTGCACCAGCTCAAACACTCACTCAACAGAGGCAGCTAAAACTGTTCTTCCCAACCAGCTCTACAAAACAATTTCCTTCTTTCTCATTGTGATCACTCTAGGCTGCAGGGATCAGAAGAAAAACAAAATTCCTTTCTGTTACAGCAGCTGGCATTGGTGAAGAGGGCCTGCCCGCAGTTACATACTGTATAAACGACTACGTGTCCTCTGCTCCTAAGCAGGAATCAAAGACGCCTGGGGTACCCACCTGCAGGCTTTCAAAAGAATGGTAAGAAGAACATGTTCTAGTAGTGACCACTGTTCACAGGATGATAGGATTATTCAGGTAGGACTTCAGGAGATCTCCAGTCCAACTTGCTGCTCAAAGCAAGGTCAGCTACAAGACTGGGGCTTTATCTAGTCAGTGCATGAAAAGCTCCAAGGATGGGAACTGCATAACCCTTCGACAACCTTCTTCACTGCCTGACTTCTAATGGTGAAAAAGTTTTCTGAAAATTCAATCCGAGCCTCTCTTGTCTGAATTTATACCCGTTCTCACTCTTCCTCCCACCATACACCACTGTGAAAAGCCCATCTCTTGTCTTCTCAATACCCTCCACGTGGGTCTCAGCCCGCTGCTGGTGGGACCCACCACCTCCAGCTTCTCATGGCTGGGCAGGAGCAGCCAGTTTCCTCTCAAATGAAATAAATTTTATAATAGGAGAAGACGGTATCAGAAAATACAGCTGTGGATGACTTCCAAAGCCACACAACTTTGGAAATCAGTCCCTTACTTCTTAAAAGCTGTAAAAATATCAGAAGCAGAGCTCAGAAGGCAACTATTGGTTTTGACACCCTGCACCTGAGAGAGCAAAGCTGCTCTAGGTTTCAGCTGAGCCCCATGAAGTGCTTCAGAGGAAAATCTCCAGGCCTTATTTTGCTGGTATTGCTTGCAAAGGACTTGTACACAGTTAGTTTACTGAACATAAGTAAACCCCTTCCCCTTCTCTCCCCCTCACGTCTCCATTATGCCTGACAACGTGACTCAGACTGCTGACCCAAACAGCAGCGTTTCAACCCAGGAGGCACGGGGAAAGGTACAAGCAAATATATACATGCCCGTGCAAGAATCCAGCTGAACATCAATAATGGGTAAACAGGGATGACAATGGAAAATAAACTAATTGAGCCTAACTATCTGTATTTATGGAGACATAAGAATGTACAAAGCTCATGCTAGATGAAATGCTCATCTAGCACCACATCCAGCAGTGGGTGATTATGGAAAGAAAACTGGGTGATTATGCAAAGACAATTCTCCTACTCATCAGCCATCTACAGATTAGGGATTTAATAGCTTTGCATCCACCATGTTCAGGGATCTTGATGGATTTCTCTTCCATGACCTCTCCAATGCTTTTTGAACTCATGGGATTCACGGCAATCTGTGAAACTCAGCTCCACCATTTCTTTGTGTCACACATAGAAGAAAACATCATTTGTTTTAAACAGCTGCATGATGGCCACCCTGGGTGTTCTGTAGTTCCTGCATGACAAACCCCACCAAATACCAGTTTCCTAATTCCCTTTGGACCCTCTCTCAGTCATCTCTCCCAGGCTAAACAAGTTGCAGTTGATTTAGTCACCCTTTACACAGCAGCCATTCTCTGTCTCTGATCATCTTTGTTATGATTCTTTGCACATTTTCTGTATCTGTTAAGACATATAATTTAGATGAGAAATGCAGGCATGCACACATAGACTACAGAGGAGCTACAGGATTTTACAATGACATCATAAAATGCTATCTATTTATTTCCTAATGTTTTCTAACATTGTATTTGCCATTAAATTCAGGAGAACATAGCATGGACCCTACAGTTTTGATCTCAAAATTGCAGCCACTAAGACAGCTATTTCCTTAACCTGAAATTCTGAACACAGAACACATGTACTCTAAAGGTTGCTATCAAGAAAACATGAAGAAAATCTGGAAAATGCTAATGACATGATCAGATCATATAAGCTGTAAAACTCACTGTTAGTTATTTTATGACTGATGAGAAAACTGTTCAGTTTGGATCAGTAATGACTTCAGGAAATCACAACACAAAAGCCTGCAGACAAATTTAATATAAATGTGCTTTATTGCAGAGAAGTTACATTATTTACATGCTGCAACACATTACAACATAAATCTATCAAGTATTTCATGATGGATGCTGTTGGTTGCCAGATAACATTGTTATAAGAACCACATTATAAAGTGAAGAGACTTACAGCTTTATATATTCTACAACTTGGAGTAGCTAAAATGTTAAAAGTCAAAAGGCAGTGTTTTCTCAGGCCTGCCTGTTGTCATATGCATGCAAAAGCCTAAGGAGAGCAAATAGAAAAGTATTGTCTGGTTTCAGGTCTATGATGCCACCAAAGCTGATGATAGGTGTGTACTGATTTATATTTTAAAGCATATAATCTTGCATAAATTATACAAGTCTAGTTGGTATAAATCTAATTGTTTATAAACCATGGCTTAGAAATAAAGGAGAAATGCAGCTTGCACATGCATTTAAAAGGACAACCTAGCAAATGTTTGTGACCTTAGTGTTTATCTTTTCTCCTAACAGATCTGCTAGAAAACATCTTAATTCTAGAGTTGCACTTCTCTTGGCTGAATAATGACAATGAAACTCCAGAAAAAGACAACTAAGCAATCTAGCCAATATATGCTGGTGGAGAAAAATCTATGAAACACAGAACATTATTTATGTCTAACTTAGTGTGTCTTTATTAAGCAATGTTTCTAGCAGCATCATAGTGAAATAGAATAGTTGAGTGAAATTTGGCCCCTCGTTTTCTTAAGCGTGAAATAATTTAAAGTCCCAATTGAATGTGTAGCCCAAATTTCAGTTGCTAAATAAACTGGGGAAAGCCTTGTTGTTTCTAAAGGGAAGTTCTCCAATTGTATCAGTCTTAGGTGATGTGACTACAACAAGCCTAAAGAACCACAACAGACATTTTTTTAAGAAGTGAGGGAAGGGGTCAGGGCGAAAGAAAACAAAACCAAATAATTTACAAGCCAGTGCCTTCCCTGGTAAACCAGCCACCATTCTTTTGCTTGCCATGCAGCTGGGCTGTTTTAAACCAGCCAAGGAATGGGCTTTGTTTCTGATGAAGTTGTATTTGAAAAACAGAAAGGGAAAAGAAACTGAGCAAGGAATTGTAGATAGTAGTGGCACAGACTCAGTCATGCATGAAGGACTTGATCCTGCCAGTGATGCAAGGGGCAGCGGTACTGTGTGGACACTTTGCCAATGTGGATTCCCTTGTCCTTGGTGCACATTGCACCCCGACACAGCTGCTGCACAGCAGGGCAGGGGCAGCATGTCCTCGCTCAGCCCCAAGGTAAAGCATGGAGGGCAAGATGAACGAGGGCACCAAGGCTGGTGCCTGCTCCTTGCAACTGTCTCCTAGAGGTGGCAAGTACGTAGGAACATCTCCTTTCATGATTCCCCCAGGGATGCCCACTTCAAACCTCAGCACCTGGCTCTGACAAAGCACTGACTCCCGTTAGTGAGTCAGGGCAACCTGCCATAAGCCTGCCCCCCCTCCCTCGTTCACACAAACCGCTGCTGCGATGGGCTGCAGAACCTCCTTTCAGGCATAGAAGAGGTGCAAGGTGGTCACCATACTCAGCAGGTTTAAAGTTGTGCATCTCTCTGCACACAGGGTCAGTGTGCTCCTGGAGGACTCCCAGAAAGCTGTGTTCCCAGGATGCACTTAACTCCATGCAGGAAAATTCAGGGTTACTTTCTTTCTGGAAAGCTGATCAAATCGCACTGAAGTTGACAGGAATGTTACTGACAAATCTCACGAGTGTCTGGGACAGGGAAGGGAGAATCTGGGCACACTGGGTCTAACCTCAGTCTTTTCCACACTAACCAGAAAGCTGGATTTGGGCTGCACGTAGGATGCCACTGGCACTGTGTGTGTAAAGCAGCTGCACAGATGTCCAAAGCATCTAGACTTATATGCCTGATGCCCTTTCACAGGTGAACAGGGATGCTGGGTTCTAAGAGTCCCAGTCAGAAAATGAGTTGAAGGCAAAGACCAGATCTCCTAGGCCATAATTACACCCTAATAAAGAGGGGTGGGAGAGCCAGCCAAGGCCAGGTTAGCAAAGACTTAAGTCAGCACGTCCCCATGGTGGACCTGAGCACCATCCAGGCTAACCAGGTTGTTTGGGGCAGTTCGGCCACTTTAATCTGGAACTAACGAGCAGAATTTATGAGTGAGGCCAATGTGTTTAGACAGCACTGAGACCCGAGCTGATCTGTCCCCAGCTGGCTCAGGTGTCAGCATGTTCCAGGTTTGGGCTTAGCAAAGGCAGTAGGAAGATCAGATCCATCTTGATCTGTCAGTGTAGACATGCCCATAGACTCCTGTCCTTTTTAAAGGACGAAAAAAGTCCTTCTCACACCCAGCTAGTCTAAGTCCCTCTGCTCATTGCATTTTATCTTAAGCCACTTTTTCTATGATGCCACAAAAACCAGTTTATACTACATACGTGTATGTGCATGTGTGTATTAGATATGGCATTATATATATATCAAACATATATAAATATCTATTTTTATATATATTATATATATATTAAACAACACATTCTAGTCAATCATCCTCATTTCATGTTCTTCCACTGAATCCCATCACTTCTCTCAAATTGCACAAGTTCTTTAGGACTGAGCTGTCTTTGTTTTGAAGCACTGTATGTATAGCCAATTCTAGCGAATAGCACTTTACTGGTATTGCATTTAGATGGCTGAGGGGTTTTTGTTATTAGCGATACTCCTCAGAATCTTTACAGTATGTCCTCAGGCCCTGATGGTGAACCATCACTAAGACTCACAGTTGTGAATGGGCCATCTATGAATTAAGCTTATATGCATGATGAGGACTGTAGCTATTACTGAAAATTAGCACTGTATTAAACACTAACTTTTATTGTAAATGTATGTAGAAATAAAAAAAAAAATCAAAGCATTGTGGAGAGTGGGAAAGAGATGCCATCATTTCTATTCCCACTACTCTCACAATTGCATATTTGGGGGAAGTATAATATTTTGAGCTTCTCTCCTCACTCCAAAGGCTAATTTTTGGATGTTTGCCAACAGTGATAAACAGTACACTGTTGTTCTATATGAGCTAGCTAATATATTTCCCAAAGTTTTCTGATTTTAGTAAAACAGGTGATCCATTTCTGGGGTATATTCATTGTCATTCTTGCTTGTCTTATTTAGCAAGATACAAAATACTGGACAAGATCATCACCATCGATGTTTAAAGTAAGAATTCTGGTTTGTTAGATGATATTTTCCAGTTAGTAACAAACAACAGATAAGTTGTCCTAAGACTTACCAGAATATGCAGCTAAGACGACTGAATTTCCACTATTAACAAGTCTATGAGCATTAACAGGGAAGTGCATAACAAGTAACTTACTGCGTATAAAACCCCTGAATAATACAGTATCAAACTATAAATTTAAATAACAGAGAGTAAACGAAAAAAAAATCCACTATATAAATCACAGGAAAGGAAAAAAAGAAAATCTCCAAAGCCCAAAGGAATTTTCCAATATGAATTACGGCTTCCATAGCCAGTGAAAGATTACTGCAATTCTATATATAAACAAAAAAGTCTACAGCAGGTATTTTAACTTGCAATTAGAAGAAAGTATCTGCAGATTGCATAAATGTGTTGTTGTGTCACATAATATCAAAGTTATTTGCAAAAATTATACAATCTGGAATGCTTTAATATGAGACACAACAATGTACTTAAACACACAGTAATAAGAAAATGAGAGCAACCATTATATAAAATGTATTTTTGGGATGCATTGAGTTAGTAGTGCTATCTAGATTAAATACGTAAAGTGAAAAGTCGTCATTTTAATAAGCTGCTCATTGATACCCCTTTTTTACCATCAGGACATTTTCTGTGCCCTACTTCTGCTGGATCTTTAAAGTCCCAAGGGCAAGTTAAAGCCAGTTGCGGCATTCAGAAATAATTCAGTTAAGATCTACACTGTGCGTTTGTTACCACTATATTTTTTTTCTTTTAAAAGAGAAGTGATTTCACAAAGGCAGGTTTCTTTCATTGACACAGTAAAATCCTTGGAGCAGGGACCATATCCTGGGCACTGCTAATCACATTGTTGGCACTCAACAAATAAATAATAACAACATTAATGCTAATTTGCTTTGTTAAACTCCTACTTATTTGTAGTGCTGATTTCCTTGATCTAAGTGATGCTCCTTAGGAATTTTCAGATCCTTTTGGCCTAAGTCCCCTCTGTCTTTCCTGTTGTCTTTCTTCTCAAAGTTGCTACTCTCCTCAGTCCAAAAGCCTCTTATTTTCGAGGTGTTGCTATTTTATTTGCACTTATAGCAGAGGTGTTTGATAAAGCTACACTTCTTTCTGCATTTGGTAAATCTGGTGTATCATACTCCCAAGGGCAGACTTCAGCACGGGATGCTAAAGGTTGCTGCGAGTAACTACTTGGCTTATGGGAGTCAGATGAAAGCACATTTCCTTCAGAAGAGGCATTTTTTTTCTGTTCAGCCAACTTATTGAGGTTTTCCTTCTCTGCTGCTTTCTGGGGTAGCTCCTCCCACTCCCCAGCACAGGTATTAGGTGTATATTTATTAACATTCTCACACTGCAGCCCAGGGGAGACCTGAGACTTGGAATTTGACTGTTTTTTCTCATTTTCAGAGACCTGCTGCTCTTGCGTCTCCTGAGTGGCTGCCTCCACCTTCTCTGAGCTCTTTTGATTTGACTGTTGATACCCCTCAGGTGTCTTCAGCTTATGATGAGTCTTCCCCTTTGGCTGGGAAGGGTGGTTGTTCTCTGGCTCTGAGGAAGCAATAGACACATGTTTTTGAACTTTAGAGTCAGAAGGCACAGGACCAGGAGTTTGGTCATATATCTCCCAAGGACAAACTTCTCCTATGTCGAAATTGTCCTTGTGCAGAGACTTACCTGGGCCTGTGTCTGGATTTGCAGGTGTCTGACTAACCCTTTGCTGTTTCATAATTCCAGATTTATGGGTTTTCTTTGTTTCCTCAGAGTGGGTAGAGTTCTTCCGGTGGGAATCCTTATGCTCCCCTTTATCAGAGGCTGAGTGCTTTTTGCCGGCCTCCTTAGCCTTCTGCTGAGATTTATGAGATTTAGCGCTTTCTTCTAGGCTTTGTGTCTTACCCGTTAGTCCCAGAGTCTTCTCCTTGGCACTAGCAATAACACTGAGTGATTTTTGTAACACAGATGTTTTTGGATGCAGAGGCTTCTTATCGGCACTTAAGTTATGTGCACTTACTGATTTGCACACCAAAGGGACTGATTCAGTGGAGACAGCTTCAACTTTTTCAGGAGGGTTTTTGGTTAATTTGTTACCATTCAAGGAGTCCAGAAGTGAATTCTCAGCAGCTATAACTTCTGTGCTTTCTGTAGTTAAGCTATTCGGTTCTTCTGTTTGATCCCTGACATGATCATAAGTGCTGTGGGACTTTTTTAAGGAAAAGACTCTGTTTTTTGAAGTCTCCTCTTTTGGCTTTGCAGAAATTGTGGAATCCTGTGGGTTCTTTCTCAGTGTGGTCATGTTCTTCACAGCACCATGCTCCATCAGGTCCTTCTCATCCCTGGAACACTGTCGGGTGACTGTCTCAGGGATTTCTGTAATACGTCGCATTATTGAGCGCCCCAAGCCCTTTTTAGAGCACCTTTTTTTCTGAAGATGTGGGTTATTAGCAATCATCTTTTTCCTTTTATAGATTTCAAGCTGGGCATATAGTTTCTTCAACTCATCCTGCAAAGCAAAGTGAATGGCAAAACTAGTATGTACAGAGCGAGTACAGTCAAACAAGCAGCCTGACGAACGCATTAGCCTTTGCTCTAAAATTGGCACTAAACTTATTTCACTGTCTTTTCTAATTCTTGAATATGCCATTTCTCCATCAACTTGAATCCCATTTTTTTCCACTTTAGAAGTAAGTTCAGCCCTTGTGCACAAACATGTTTGTTTCCTTCCATAGCTGTGCATCATTCAGCATGCACAATTCATATACATTCATGCTGTATGTTTCAGATTTGACAATGTTGTTGGTATATGCTTTCCTGCTGAACTCTAAAGCTATTCTTTATTCTGGGGACATAAGCTCTTCTATTACGTAAGACAGGAATAAAGTATTTTTTCCTCTGTAAATTTTATCTGTATAGTTATGTATATGCTAGGTAAAAATCACACTGACACCAAATGGTGTTCGCACTGCAAAATAATTCAAGGAGCCTATGTAAACTGATATACAGCTCTTGCTGTGGATGATTCCTCCTCTTTAGCCTCCAGTATGACTTTTGCTACAACTAGTAATGCAGCATCTCTTCACACTAGTGAGTATTTTCCAGGAGATTTTATATGATATGATACTACAATCACTAAGAGACCTAAGCTGGCCTGTTTCGGCTGACATCTGCAAAAAAAAAAAAAGTCAAATGGATGCAATTCAGAATTTACTCGTAGGAAAAAGTGTTGTTCTTGAAAATAAACGCTGTTTAAACGAGTTATATATACCCGAATATCTTCAGGATCCAAACTATGTTCACTCCATGCTGAATTGATACTGCTGTTCAGGTAGGATCCAGATCGACCCATATCAAGCTCATCTTCATAAGCTTCTGTAGCTATATCATCTCTTGGGTTATTGCTTGAATGAGAAAACTGCAACAAGTATTAATAAAAAAGATATTGCCATCAGTGCAAAAGTTTACTTTGACATCACTGTAAGAGTTTACATCAACTGTTTTTATGGCACAATTATCCTTCTGTGGATTTCCTGGGATCTTCTGAACTTGAAACACCAGCTATAGGCATCATTGGCAGTGTCTTATAGAATATCAATATTGTATCGAAGGAACTCCTATTAATGATAGTTTATCTTGAAAAATTTTAGATAATTGCATAAAGAAAAAAACCACTTATTTTGATACTTATTTGAACCTCTTTAAATTGCATTTAACTTAAGATAGTATGGAAATAGACTTTCAGCCAGTATTTCCAATTAGGCTGCTAAAACCATAAGACTGTATTTTATAGTCCATACAGTTTAATAATTCTGCAAAAAGCAATTCTCCCATTTCAGATCCTGACCCTGAAAAGGAAGAGATAGGGTGCGGGAAAAAAAAAAAAAAAAAAAAAAGGGGTGGGTGGGGAGGGTGGGGGCACGTACGGAAGAAAGAAACAAATGAAAAATGAGACAAGTTAATTTCTCTCTTCTAAATTTTAGCAAATGCTCAGATCAAGAGCTGGAGAGAGGCTGTCAGCTGTTTTCTTATTCATATTGATTCATTCAACTATAGTTTCGATTGTCCACACAGTTATCTGGCCTCATGACTTTATGAATGGAACTAAACCTCATGAACATTCTCTTAATCCCCTGAACTCTTTGGTCTGCTGGAAGAAAAGTCTGTGCAGTGTTACACAGATAATAATAATAAACAGATAATAAACATGGAAAGACATCTCTGTAGATACGTAATAAAGTATATGAATAAAAAATAGAAAATAAGACTAGTGCTAAAGACCAGAAAAGTAATTTAAAATAAGACAAGGTCATTCAGTATTCAGGCTGCATCACTGTGTTCCCTTGTTCTGACTGTTTAATGTATGTGTGTTTGACAGTTACCAGCATGCCCTGTTCTGACACATAGGCAAAAGATCGGAATAGCAGCTTCATTAACCTGGAAATTGTATCTACTTGAACCGCTTAATGTTACTCCTTTATATATAGCTTTCACCTTTACTGTTCTCTTTGACTCCTGACCTTTTGATTAATACTACTGGTCATTTCAAAAGCCATTATAAAACCATTTGCTTTGCTGGGGTACTGGCTAAGCAGAAAGCTCCATTCAAACCCTGTGGACTTCTGCTAGGGACAGGTGGAGCTGCCTGTGGTTCTGCAGCCCCCGGTGAGACTGACATACTGTTACTTCGCTCCCAGTGCCTGATGGGAGGCGTGCTGCAGCGCTTGCAGCACTTTCTCTTCTCTTGCTTGCCTCCTGTCATCCTCCATCTTCTTGTGTTCCCCACAAGCCATCTTCTTACCCAGCACTGTTCCTGGCTCCATATCATGGACCACATCCCCTCCTGGTACGCAGCATCTGTCCGTCCCAGGCTCTGACTCGCAAAGGGCTCTCCTTCTTCAGCCTGTAACACCTGCCAAGTTTATATCCCAACCTCTCTATCTCACAGCCAGTCCAACCTCTTCATTCCAGTTTTACTCAGCCATCCATTCCAGTTTTTCTGTCCCCTCACATACACTCTTTGCCTGATCTCAGCTAACTCTGGCAGCAGCATAGTCAACCAAATACCTGAAATAAGCATCGTTAGGCAGAATTCTTTCCTTCTTGTAGTAATCATGTCAAAATTTCAATACTTTAAACTCCTGGAATTTGAAAGCTGAAAGAATTTTTAAAATTGTACAAGAGTTTTTAAAACAAAAAAATACACTGCTTTTTAGGCAACGTATTCAAACTTTACATCTTCCTTCTCTAACAGCTGCTTGTTATTTTTACACAGAATTGCTTTTGCATGACAACACTTATCTTCCTTGGTCTTGGCAAAAGAAAAAGAGACAGGAGACTCAAATGAATACCTTAGGGATCAGAAGTAGCCCAACAGTGACTGTCACAGTCAAGTGTGTGTGTGCAAAGAACAGCATCAGCATCCAGTCAGACTGAAGTCTTGAAGCAAGAATGAATCTGAAAACAAAAGTCAGGGTTGCAATTCACTGCCTTTTCTCCAGTGCATTAGATTTAACATGTTTAACGTTCCTTAGGTTTCTTTTGAATGAGAGGCCAAACACAACTGGTTTTGCTCTGTACTGCTTTCATACAGACTAGAAATTGCATCCATGTGCTTTACCTACGTATCACAATTTCAAAACAACTCAGAAAAACAACCACTAAGAAAACAAGCCAAAACGAAATATAAAAAGAAATAACAGACCTTAAATTATATCACTTATTCCATCTTTCTCATGCTATTTAGCTGTCTTTTTTGGATGGGTTATATCGCCAGAGCTTCTTTGGCCTGAACTGTCTTATGGTAGCTTACATACATTAAGGATCTGAACAGATGATTTTAGGTTAAGTAAGCATGTGTACTGTGACAAATTGCAGTGCACTTCATAAACACAGGACATCCATAGATCGCAGCTACAGAGTGTGGCTGATAGGCCACCAAAGAGAACTGAACTGAAATGCATTTTCGTGGGAAGCAGAGAAATGGTCTTGATTGCAGGACCACCCAGCTCAATACTGCAGGGCCCGAGAGCCTTGTGAATGCTAGGAAATGAGTGGCTGAACTTCCCAAACAAATCAATTCCTTGCTGAGCTTTCTAAGAGTGGTAGAACAAGGGGTGCAGTTAAAGCTGGCTGCAGCATGCTTGGCTTATCTGCTTTAGTGAGCTCCCAAAGATAGAAATGGCAAGCAATGCAACGGATGAATGGATGTACCACTGGCTTGTAATTTGCAGGATTACAAAAATCATTCGGATAGAAATGACATTTGCAACTTATCCAAGTCCACAGATGTGCATTTTGCAGAAGCTTTAGTTAACACAGACAGTCTGGCATTAAACACTGGCCTATATGCCGTAATAATACAGTCATAATTTCTTGTTTAATACTTTGCAAATTAAATGTTTCATAAGCACAATGAAATATTGTAATTATTTCTTACAGAGATGTAGATCTTGAGGTGTGCAGGGAAATGAGGAGGCTCAGGCCTGAGGTTTAGCTAACTGAACACAATGTGAAGACTATCGCAGATGACATGAGAAACTACTGGATATAAGAAAGTGTGAAAAGTGAACAGAAGTCAAAGACAGTGCTGTTAGGGATGGCAAGGTTTCACAAGGAGTCATCTGAAAGATGGCCAAAGTTCACAGATAACTGAGGGAGCACGGGGGGGGCCTTTGGAGGAGCAGAACTTGCAAGGTCAGCGGTACTGATGTAACCATGTCAGTGATCATCTAGCTAATGATACCAGAAATGCCTGAGTGTAGATGCAGCAAAACTGGGACCAACAGGAAAGACGTAACGAGAGGTGGGTTGTTCGTTTGGGAGAAGACAAGGAGGGGCTAAGGTTGATGGGAGGAGAACAAGCATGGAAGGAAGCAGGGGTAAAAGGGGCCAGTGACATATAAGCAAGTTGCCGCTGACTGAGCCCTGTACCTGACCACTGCAATATCTCCTATCTTCTCATTAAATTATTCTCCTGATGTCTATGTGATCTCACTCTCTATGTTGTGCATATATGTATGTGCAATTCATGAGCAAACTTCAGGCTGGACTAGCCAGCGTGCGGGAGACCTGCATCTGGAAGACCCAAGGTCTTTGGGCCCCAAAGGTGGATATTAGACTGGCTCCAGAATCGAGAACCTAGGACTGTGCGCCTATTTGAAGGAATGGAAACAGCAGCAGCCACATCTATCAGAGAGGGAAGAAAGCTCCCAGGTCCTGATGCCCACCAGATTCTGTTAACCCTTAACAGCTCCAATCCTCATATTATGTGAAAGCTTTTTCCTTGTTTTTATGTGTGAAACCCTTCCATGATTAAGGTAGCCACTCCACATCCCTGAAAGCAAAAAAGCATTTGTAGCAACCATTCAGACCTAGCAGAGATGGGGGTTATATTCAAATGAGCTTTTTTCCATATAAATTTTGTTTTTCTCAGTAATACAAGAGAAAAAGCAATGCAGAAATTTCATGCTACGCTGATCTTATATGCTGAAGATAATCAAGAATCCTCTGCTTCTGAAATGGGAAGAATACTTTTAAAGGAAACCAAAATGCAAAGAGTTCAAGGTTTTACTTAGTGCTAACATCAATCTTATACGAACTTCAACAGTTTTCAGACTGGACGGCTGCCTTGTAATAGTAGGTGTCCTTCAAGGCTCCAGTGCTTTCAACTTCATTACAATTCAGGTATGTCACATAAATCTGAGTCTTACACTTCAGCTCTTTCAGTTACATCCAGAACTTGGTGGGGAAGACAGAAGAAAAAAAAATATGTAAAAATGTGAACTTCAAAGAGACTGGATTAAGACTTGTGTATACAGAAATAGACATAATCTCAAGAGGGATCATATGCTTCCACTACATTATATTCATTCCTATCCCTAAACAGTTCATTGTATTTCTTCAGCAAACCAGCTTGTATCACAGGGCAAAGCATCAATACAAAATGTACTTTTTTTCCTTAAAGAAGTAAGAACAAGATCAGGAGACCTTAGGCTGAAGGAACAGGATCCTCAATAGGATAAATGCAAAGACCTAATGCTTTTGTGTCTCCTTCAGAAGGCATGTATTATACTGCCATATCTCCCCCTTTGCCCCTCTCTTTAATCCAAGACTACTTTCATCCTCTCCTATCGTTAAAAGAAACTTGCAGCCTATGTAAAAGCTCTCCTAATGCACCGAAATATATCTTCTAACATGGCCCAGAATATGGTTTAGGAACCATAATTAATTAATGGGAGACATTTTTGACTGAGAAGCTGTCATACTGGTTATAATCAATTCAAAACTATTGTAACTGAATTTTATATCTATCACAAATGAAAAGAAAAATGCTTCTATAAAATACAGACTTCAAACATTTTTGCAGATGTTTTTGTTGGGGATAAAGAAGATTTTGAGTTTGTGAATGTTGAGATATGGGGTTAGGAGAAGGTGAAGGAAACAAAAAGTTGCAAGCCTGAAAAGTGCAGTGAACTTTGTAACAATGATAAGGGAAAAGAGCACCTGGAAGAAACAGAGATGAAAGATTGGCTTTGCTGATGTTTACTCAGAAAATATTATGCCTCACGGAAGCAAACATCAAGAAGGCAGAGAGAAATGTGAGTTCCAAGACAGATGAAGGAACAGAGAAGAGTATTTGAACTGTCAATAGAGCAATGTAAAAAAGAAATAAAAAATAAATCTTAGTAGATCAGGTCTGTCAGGAGGCAAAGGAAGGTGTGAGAATGTCAGAAGAAAGTCGTAAGAATATTTTACAGGATGAGATGAAATTCATGTTATCTTGCTATTTTGAATTTTGTAGGACCAATTCATTTTTACAGGGTACTCTGTAGGGACGGCATAAAAATTTTCATGTAGCTCTGGCAAAGACCCTTATTTATTTATTTATTACTACTCTGGTAATTTAGAAGTATGAAATGTAGAGCTCATTATAAACTTAGTAAGAAACACGTTTCACATTACTGTTACAGCATCATATGCATAACAATCTTTTATGTCAGCATGTACAACACTATGCTTCATGCACAAACCACTACAGTTATCTTAACGGAGCGCTGCATCTCACCAATGTGTTACACACCAGCAAAAGTTCATATAAACCAACATTCTTACCTGCTGTTTTTCTAGGGATACAAACCAGTGAGCAGTATGTAGATGACTGAAGACAGACAATAGTTTTGCTATATCTAATTTATCATATATACTGAACTTTTATCCAAGAACATATCAGCTAGCTGTACTGAAAAAAACCCTGTTTATACAATTAACAAGTTGACTGTACATATTCTTGAATCCTATAGGAGCAGTTTTAAGTTTAATAATCACTTAATTATGCAGAATTAAATATTTATGAGACCTGCCATTATGCATCCTATCACATTCACCCATTTTAAGTTGCACCATATGAAACCTGAAAGATAAATAGTTAATTACTAGATCTATGGATCACTTGCCTAATTGTATGGAATATAGTAGAGATAATGAGCTCATTGTGAACTGCAACAGCCATATAACGTGGCTCATGAAATGCTGATGGAACTGTCCGCACTGCATAGCAGAGATAAACACCCCACAAGAGGAATAAAAATTCAGCTGTGAGAAGAACAAAAAGAAATAATTTGCAATTAGTTTTATAGATAAAAAAGGAAGGAAATTTGAAGTATTATAGTATCTTCTGTATGTGTGAATATCTATGCAAAGACAATATATGCTCATACATGTATATATGTAGACACACAGGTATTCAAACTCTTTCAGATACCATCACTGTACATGATACATTTGGTTATAATTTCACGCATTTCTTTTTTTGAGATCAGGAACCTTTGCATTCACGGTGTTTCAGTTTTTCAATTGACAAGCTTTAAGACAATGTCTAATAACGTCTTGCTTGCTTGTTAAATTGATTCTACAGAAGTTTGACATCACTTAAGACAACAAGAATTTTTATTTGTAGCTCTGGTTCTTGTAATAGAGGCAGATACTGGTGCTACTACCAGACTACAAGATTTTTAAGACAACAGTATCATTTCAAAGGTTTATAACTCAGATATAAGAATATATTTGGGGTTAAAAAACCTCCTCTGTTCATGATGGTGAATTCTGCTGGTGCCCATAATATGGTGAGTCATTTCTGAAGGTCTAATGTAATTATAATAAATGACGTGTTTCTCTCTGTTAGGAGAAAAATGAATAAAGGAAGAAAAGAGTAAAGGGTCAGGATCAGTGCAAACTATCCTGTTAGGGCTAACTCATCTGCACCCAGCCGTACTTCGACTTCAGCTTCCACTGGACAGTCTGCTGCGACATCATTTTGATTTTGATACAAATGAAATTATTTCATACCCATCTTGAATAAACTCCCAGAAAAAACCCCACAGCTCTGCCATCTAGCTATGAGTAGAGCTGGTGCCTGTCCCGCTTGCCTTGCCATCTGGGTTAACAATGGCTGGAAGCGTCTGAGTGTTATCCAGCAGCGTGCGGTTCCGTGTTAGACCCCTACTCCGGGTTTGGGCAAACTGTGTGCCCACTTCCATTTCATTCCTAGATAAGTAGATATGGTACCAGTGAAGTCCGTTACTCTTGTTTCTTAAAAACACCTACACAGGAATGACCTCCCAATCCATCTTGCTCCTGAAGTCTTCTCTGAGCAAGTAGAATACAAGTTTTGCTTCACTGAAATAAGCTTAAAGGCTCCTTTACAAATGTTAGCATTTTTGAGTTTTGTCTTTTAAGTGCAGTTGCCTTGCATACCAAGAACCATGGCACTGAAATGTACTGCTCTTCAAAAGCACTGTAACTTATAGCTTTAATTGCTCCGTATTGATTTAAAAGAAATTGAAAAGAAGAAAATGGGTAGAATGAGGTTGCTAAAGCCAAATCACTGTCTTACTGTCCTGTGTTCTGTGGAAACTCTTACTAATATGGCTCAGCAGGTATTCCCCAGAACATGCCAGGGAGCCTATTTCCTCTCCTTTTGCCTTTCATCCAAAGTCCACCTGCAGTAAAAACCCCAACAATAGCAGCAGAACTGAATAGATGAGCTAATTGTGAAATAACAGGCATACTCCACTAAACTACCCCTGGTCCATTCTTCTTTCTCTTCCTCAACTGAAGCGAGAAGAGCATCAAGTCTCTCACTGACTGAAAACACCAGTTATAAGTGTTAACACAAGCTGAGAGTTTGAAAAAGTTGGGCTTTTAAAAGGATGAAAATCCATGTATAAAACTCCACGTGCTGAAGGAATTCCTACTTAAAATATGGAGTGTGGGCCAAATTTTGCTTATTTTTAGAACAAATCTGCTCTAAGTTTGAAGATTTACAAGAATTAATTTTATTTTGTTTACAGATTTGTATACAGGTATCTCAGACAGTAAGTGAAAAAGCCACATCTCCATAATAAAAAACATTTTCAATGAGCTGGGCTAAGCAGGAATGAAGGTAGCATTTGATCTCTGGATCTGATCAATTCTGAAAATTTCATAGTTTTCAGTTTCACAATCATAGTTACAAGGAGTTCCTAAGACAACAAAGGGAGATTTCAAAGTATTAATATACTGGAGCATAACAGTAGCTTGCACCATTTAATGCATAATGCTTTTATAAAAGCTTTATATTTAGAGCACAGTTGGCATTCCTGTCTGCAGATAATAATTAGTGTGACATCTGGTATGCAACACAAATAGGAAATAGCTTTTAAAACACAAGGTAAAATAACAGAGTTCCTATACTTGCTAAGCCCAACATTACAATAATTGCATTAGCAGTAACAAACAAAACAGACTGATAGAAAACCAATTTATTATCCGAGCCACTAATTACACAGCTTAAATGTATCATGTACAAGCTGTGCTTGAGGAGGGAAATCAAGTTCATATAATTAGCTACAGACTGTTAGTGCAGTTTGTAACAAAAATCTGAAGGTGTTATACAATTGTGCTGCATTTTTTATATGGCCTTTTTGGTTTCTCAGTATAAAATAAGGTGACACATTATTACACCAATGAAAAACACAGATATAACTAACTTCAAATACGTAGATTGGATAACAGAACATGTCTGGCCACCATGCAGCAAGGTTCTTACGTGCCACTCATCTCTGAGGTCTTAGTTCTGCCTATAGCACACTAGTGACTATTTTGCACCAAATATCTTTAAAGATTAAAATCTGAGATGTGATAAGAAATTTCTATTTGGCTTGCTGAATCATTTTGCATTAAAAGGCTGGTGTAGAAGGGTGACTTCCTGACCACTAAAGGATTATCTTAGCATACTGCAAACCTGCCAAAACCAAACTCAAAGCACAAAACACATGATCTTGCTCCTTTAAGTACAATTTATCATAAGGCTTATAAATTAGACCATTTTGTGTATTAAGCACAAGAACAAGAAACACCTTTTCCCCTTCTGAAGAATGATGGGAACTCCTAGGAGAGAGAGCTGTCAACAGCTATCTGGACAGAAAATGTGAAGGCAAAAAAAAAAAAATAAAGCTTAAAAGAGCTCTGAAAAAACTTGCAGTAGCTATTCTGTAATGTACAAACCAGGCATTCAGATTTTGGGTGCAAATCTCTGATACATCACAGAGTGAGAAAAGGCACAATTGATTTAAAGGCATAAATGCATGTAGATATGAAAACATAATGTGACCTCAATATGTCATGTGCATAAATGAATTAATCTTTAAATAGGTCTTAGTCACTGCTTATTTCTTACCATATAACCTTTAATCTGGTCTTTGCACTATCTAATCAACATGCTTAGTTATATTCTTTGGTGTCCAAAACCCACGATTGTTCCTTTTGCTTGCAATGCCCATCATGCTTTTAGAAAATGAAGCATTTTGAAACACTCAGCATGGTCATCTAATGCACTGCACCAGGCTCATGCCTGATGCCACTGGCCTGTTACAACTAAGAGTGTGCCACGTCTGCTCACTTCGGATTTGTTTTGGCCATTGCTCATATTCTGCAACTTCTGATAATGAGGGACAGCGATATATGTTCACAGTTTGCGATATGTATCTGCTGTATAGAAAAGGACAGACTCAGGGTCAGTATTACTGACTCAAAACTTCTTCAGAAGATCCAAGTTAATATATTTATTAGGTTTTACTAAACACACAGTTTTCTGTTGCAAATTATTTTTTCCATATTTAAAGCCCATACAAGGCAAAGCCGTGTCCAGAGACAGTCTCTGTGACATTTTCTTCCAGTGTCCATTAGCCAAGTTGTGTCACATTGACCTGCTTCCACCTGTCCCACCCCCAGTACAAGCAAATTCCTGTGTTAATCCATATCCTCGCTCACTGCCTGCCCTGCAGATGTTGGTACTTCGCCTGACTGCACAGAACTGCAAAGCAAGACATGATGAACTGAAAGCAGTGACCAAAGTCTCCTTCCTCTCTTTCAAGATTTGGAAGAGTCACCGAGAGCCTCCTTACACTTGAGTGGGTAAAGGGAAGAGAACACTCACAGATGACAAATGGAGTAAAGGCAGCAAGGGCATGACTTCTGGAGAGGTAAGAAAAACTGGATTCAAAACAGCAAAGATTATATAAGGAAACACAAAAAATCAAGAAACGTGAAGCTGGATTTTTGAACATGGCTTACACACCAGCTCATCCTAGAGGCCTTCAGAAAGTACTTCGTCCTTACTTCTACAGCTCTGCTGTCTCTAAGACTTGGACAGCACCACAATAACACTACCACATATGCAGCCTCCTTAACTTGCTCTCTTTCGCATACACAATCTTCAGTTAACTATATCATTTCTTAAGAGACCAGACTCAATGCACTTGACAGAGCAATCCTAGAGATAAATCAAGGTTGGCTAATGAAGAAGGCCCTGTAATAAATGCAATTTATGCATTTAGACATCTACTGAATGAGAGAAAAGGCTGCAGGAGAAAGTGCACAAGCGCTCTTGTGCGTAGGCACAACTGAATTCTAACTTAGTACCTCAAGCTCCTGTGTGTCACAGCACTATCAAAACCAGCCGGCTGCAACAATGCTTTTATACCATCCCACACCAGGTTAACTCCAATAAGTAGCTCCCACACCTTGCCCCAGCACAGCCACCAACCCCCACAAGGTTTCAACAGTTCATCTACTGTCCGTGCTGTTTCTCCATCCTCTTCAGGCCAACCCACCCTGCTTCTTGCCTCTGCTGCATGCAGAGTCTTCCTTCTCCGGGCTCCTCTTCCAGCCAGCCTCTCCTCATCCAGGCCCCCTCCTCCATGCGGGGTGTGGGGTACATTCTCTCTCTCACCTCCCGCTCCTTCTTCTAGGTCTCTCTTCATCCAGTGCTCTTCTTCCACACCCCTTAGAACTATTTAACTACTTAGCAGGAACCAGCCACAGCTGCACCTTGTCCACATCAGCCAACCCACCACCCCTGAAGCAAGCCCACAGCTGTATATTATCAATGTTAATTAACCTGCCTCATTCATCTATAATTCTTCTACACCTGTGCACATGAAAAAAGTCCCCACCCAAGCCAAACTTTGCAGAGTTTACCAGAGAGCATTTCTCTTGCTATTTGGGTGCCAGCCTAGGCATTTTTGCTGTGATTTGCAGCAGAACCAAGCACACAGGGCTGTATTTGTAGCCAGTGAGACCATACATAACGTGTTATACAGAGATTTGATTAAGCTCTGTAACTGAGCCAAAGGCATTGCAAAATGGACACCCAGATTAAATGGACCATATTGTGCCTCAGCTCTGGTTGTGTAAAACGGGGATAACTCCACCCTGCCACACCAAGATGACTACAGAAATAAATGTACCCACACTTGTGAAAAGCTTAAATCCTAAACTGTGAGTTTCCTTCCCGCCACGGTTGGGAAAGAAAAGTGAGTTATTTCAGGTTGTCCCGGTTGCTTCGCAGTGCTCCTACCCTGCCAGAAATGCCTTCCTCTTGTGCTGCTTCAGGCCAGCCTTGTGGTGGAGATGGCTGTGGGCAGCACTGCTGAAAGGAGCTCCCTGGAGCCAGGATACCCATCCCTGTGCTCACCTGCACTCTGCTGTCCAAAAGCTACTTGCAAAAAGAAGACACCCCTGAAAGAGTAAAGCCCGTTTTCATGACTCTGTATGATGTTCTATGTCTGAACACACTCATTTGCTTAAAAAGTACCATTGTAAGCCCAGAACTGGCCAATGCTCTCCAGAGACAGTGATGCGCTCTGCCTCTTCTCCTTGCACTAACAAGGGAAAGCTCATTACAGCTGCAACTTGGCTAAGTTCATTCGGTATTCTGAACTTGGCACTGTTGGCAAAACAGTACTGTTTCAACAGTTAAACCATTTTTTTCCTCAGGTTTTGGACACAAATTACTGATTATAACTCTACTTACATCCGTAACAGAGCTACAACAAATCATCTACTTCTCCATTACACTTCATTCCATCAGACTAATGTCTACATTTTAAATCCCTTTTACTAAAACTAAGTGAGCTGCAGATCTGGAAGCACGGCTCTTCCATCCGTTCATTCACTCAGGGTGCCAGCTGGAGTCGAGCATGCACCATTTTAAAACAGGAGAAAAACTGTGTCCTCAATTGCTCCTGTGTTGCCAGCCAGTGCAGTCTCTTTCTGCCTCACTGCGTCCAATCTCCCACCTGGAGAGCTGCACCATCTCATAGAAGTCTTTTTCTTCAACTGAAAGGATTTTCATAGATTTCAATGAACTGTGATTACATGTAGAACTCTTTAGTATTGAGTTATTCCTAGCAAAATATAAATTACCAGAGGTTTATTTGTCTCTTTCACCATATCTCAGCATCATTTTAATTAGCTAGGCACAGCAATATAGAGACCTATGTGTGGAGAAAGAATTAATGGTGCCAAATCCTGACTTTATTTTTCTACCAGAACTTCCATGGCCTGTGGCTGTGCGAGGCTGAGAGAGAAGAGCAGGGATCCAGGGGCTGGTGGGGGGCACAGCACACTCCATCCCCCACACAGCCACACGACTGCCTTGCAGGTCTACTTGAAGTGACACAAGGGACAAGCTGACACACGATCTGTGGGCCCTATGGCTTGAGGGTGACCTAGAGATGGCTTTTGCTGGCAGTGGAGACATACCCGCTGACGAGTGTGAGTAACATGCCTGTGTGCCTCACTGCATGAAACATATACCAGCACTCAGGTCTACAGCCTCTAGGGACTCCCTTAATTTCTGCACTTCTAGTTCTTACGGTTTTATTCCTTCCTCGACACAGATGTGCTGTCCTGCCTCATTCCTTCCATAGCCCACTGTTAAAGTAGCTGGCCACTCTTCTGTCTCCATGTGCCCCATCACCCTCTTCACTTGCGTGTGGATGAAAGAGGATCAGAAAGATCTACCACCAGCAGCTGAAAGCAAGCTGAGTGTGGGACCTCTTCTCTCACATCTTAAAGGGAATGCAAGCAAATGCCAATGGTATCCAAAGTACTTTTTGAAGGGCTGGAAAGACTTGGAGCAGTACAAGAAGTGGATTCCAAAAAGGGTGGTGCAAAGACAAGAAGTCAGAGCATCTTCCAGTCTCTCCCAAAGCCATCCCCTCCCATAAGTGGCTTGTAGAAGCATCTAAATATGGCATTTCCCAGTGCATAAACATGCAGCTAAGGCAACCCAAATATGCTTTCCTTAGCAGAAATACTTCATAGAAATAGTGCCTAAATGAAGGCTACAGATCTTCACCTGTGATGGTTTGACCTTGGCTGGGTGCCAGGTGCCCGCCAACACCGCTCTATTGCTCCCCTCCTCAGATGGAGAGGGGGAGAAAAATAACGAAAAGCTCACGGGTCGAGATAAGGACAGGGAGATCACTCAGGAATTATCATCATGGGGAAAACAGACCCGACTTGGGGAAATTAATTTATTACCATTCATATCAGAGTAGGGTAAAGAGAAATAAACCCAAAGCTTAGAAACACCTTCCCCCTATCCCTCCCTTTTTTCCTGGCTTAACTTCACTCCTGAATTCTCTACCTCCACCCCCCAAGTGGAGCAGAGGGACAGGAACGGGTGTTACTGTCAGTTCATCACACATTGTCTCTGCCACTCTTTCCTCCTCAGGGGGAGGGCTCCTCACACTTTTCCCTGCTCCAGCATGGGGTCCTTCCAACAGGAGACAGCCGTCCATGAACTTCTCCAACGTGAGTCCTTCCCACATGCTGCCGTTCTCCATTAACTGTTCCAGCGTGTGTACCTTCCATAGGGTGCTGTCCCTCAGGAACAGACTGCTCCAGTGTGGGTCCCTCATGGGACACAAGTCCTGCCAGCAAACCTGCCCCAGCACGGGCTTCCCACGGGGTCACAGCCTCCTTCAGGCATCCCCCTGCTCTGGCGTGGGGTCCTCCATGGGCTGCAGGTGGGGATCTGCCCCACCATGAACCTCCCTGGCTGAGGGCACAGCTGCCTCACCGTGGGCTTCACCAGGGGCTGCCGGGGAATCTGCTCCGGCACCTGGAGCTGCTCCTGCCTCCTCCTGCGCTGACCTGGGGGGCTGCAGGGCTGCTGCTCTCACAGCCTCACTCCTCTCTCCAGCTGCAATTTGTTGTGCAGGTTTTCCTCCCCCTTCTTAAATATGCTATCCCAGAGGTGCTACCACCATCACTGATGGGCTCAGCCTTGGCCAGTGGCAGGTCCATTTTGGAGCCAGCTGGCATTAGCTCCATTGGACATGGGTGAAGCTTCTAGCAGCTTCTCACAGAAGCTGCCCCTGTAGCCCCCCGCTACCAAACCTAGCCATGCAAACCCAATACATATGTAATGGATTCCAAGAAAAAGCAACGTTACTGCAGGGTAATGCAACCCAAACTGCTCAGCTTGAGGGTTCCAGCACCACTCATCGTCTTCATCGCTCTTTCCCATACCTCTTCCAGATTTACCATATCCTAGAGACAAGGGACATAAACCACATAGTATTGGTGATGTGGGCTATAAAAGAGGCGTACATGGTGGCAGGAGGAGTGGGTTACAAACAGGACAGGGACAGAGCTGAAGTCATCTTCGTAAAACAGGATTCTTTTCCTATTTCTGCTGCAAATATTTTATACAGCCCTGGTCTTGTCACTTAGAATAAGCTTTTCACAAGTGATCACTATTTTTACATGATACATTTTCTGAGTATTGAATGTGGAGACTGAAGCCAGATCCTCATCAGTGCTGAATTCTAACAAGCGCCTCCTGGTTGTGCTTTTCACACAGAGGGGCTATAAACAGAACTCTGAAAAACCAGTCCCTAGATGTCTCAAGATGGACACTCAAAATGGATAGCTACTGTTGACAATTTTGGCTTTAATCTTTGCACATCGATGCTAAGGAGAACACAGCTTAAAAAAGCCCATTTGGAAACAAACTGTTCTTTATTCATTGGGTGCTTTGAACAATATACCCTGAATATGGCACAGGGCCACATCAAATGGGGATTATAAAGAGAAATAATACTCCCTCATTCACTGAATACAGCAGAAGGCCTGTAGAAAATCTAATAAATGGCCTCATAAGGTTGTATTACAATGCCCTAGCTCAAAACTGTATAGGCAGCCTTAATGCCCAATTTGTCAGAGCCTGTCCTGGCAGCTCATGCCCTCTTTAGATGCAAAGATTATATATGTTAAGTATCAGTGTATGAACAGTGGGAGGAAATTCTTTTGGGAACAGTCTGAAATGCTCACTTTGTTCCTTTCCCTGGCTGAGGGCATGCAGTAATCATGATGCATCCTTGTGTTTGAAATCCTCTTGATGCCCAAGACCCAAAGCATGACGCACCGATTAGTGGGCTATGGCAGCAGCTCAGGCCAGCTGCGTGGAAGCAGCACAGCTCCTGCCAGCTGGGAATCAAACAGGTGCTGGGGAAAAACACCTCCCTGTGCTTAGTTACTACCTGTCATTCACTTCTGGTTTCAATAAAACATTGAAAACCACACACAGAAGGCCTGGGGGGATTTTTAAGAACTATAGTTCAAACCCTGTCTGTGCTGGGTGAAACCCTGGCCCTGCTGGAGCCAGGAACATCTACCTGCTGAGATTTCACCCCTGCTTTTTACTTGTGTTTGTGCACACGTGTATCTCTCAGCCTTCCCTTCCCTCCTGCCTAGGGCTTTGCTCATTAAACTTACAATTTTGCTTTTTTTTCCCCCAGTTTCTGGGAAGTTGTTTTAAATCCTGTGCTGCTATCTGTTTCACTTACATGATTTTCCCTCAGGGCAAAGAATAATGGTTTGGTTTGTGACCCTGCAAGTCCTTAGGTACCCAAAGTTTATCACTTGATTTTTTTCCCCCACCTGGAATCTGTTTGTGACAGGTAGATGTATAGAATATATTCAGGCCATAGAAAAAGGCGTTTTCAAGCCCTCGGGTCCTTCTCTAAAATCTCAGATTGTCGAAACAGCCACGGCTTGTCAATGAGACAGATGCCCCAACCTTGAAAGTGATGCAGAAACAAACACAAAGGAAATAAAAGAATCTAGGCAAGTAACCCACAAGTATCCAACCTCAAGGAAAATGCATACTAACTTACACTATGTTATGTAGATAAAATCAGATTTACTGAATAATTATTTTTTCTCATCAGCGTATCAGAGTACAGAGGCAATGCTACAAATGGTGACAGCCTTTGTGTCTAAGTCCCTACTTCCCTTACAGAGAGCATCCTCTTAAACTTAATGGAAATACAAATATAAAACATTCACCATAATAAAAGCCTCCAGAGATAGAGCCTAAGTAGCATGATTAGTGTGGAAAATGCTTCATAAATCCTAACTCCAATAATCTCCAGTAGCATAAAGGATTCATCTCATTACAACTTTCTAACAGAGCCTTGTTAATTCTCACTTCACTAATCTGTGACCTTGAAAATTCCCTTTCTGCATTTCAGTAAAGCATTGACAACTGAATGAAACAGGGAGGTATTCCAGCTAGGGCTACAGGTGTCAGAATATATTCCAAAATAGTCACTAGTTTTATATAAAATACGATGCCTGACTAAATTAAATGAAATAAGCCTTTCATAAATTATCATCCAGCATTTTTATTCTAGCATTTTAAATCAAGTATCATAATCTATCAATTAAATCATCACATAGAATCTTTTGCAAGCTGCTCCCTGTCAGTTATAAGACTAAAAGGGGTTCTGTGTTACGGGTATTTCTCCTGACATATCTCTGAGATGAAATCATCGAATTTTAGACCTAGTTCCTACTGTCTGTAAGCTTTTCAGACTGCTATTAACAATTAAAAACATCAATTGAAGTGCATACACACACACAAATATATATATAAAAACTAAATACATATATATACACACGCACATGTTAGTACAGACCTGCAGATGTACATCTCCTGGTACCACTAATATGGCTGCACAGTTTACTAAAGACTTGCACAAACATGACTCTGCTTATATGGTAGTTTGGGTAAGAAGGCAAAATGACAGAACATAAGAAATTCTTCCCAATTTTTTTCAGGCTCAAGAGCTGGCTTTGCCTCTACTGCCCTTGAGTGTATTTTGAAAAACAGTAAAACCCCCTCTAAATGTAAATATACCTTAAAAAATGATCCTTGTTTTTTCCAACACTAGACAGAGAGCAACTTACGCAATTTCTTACCAAAAAGGCACTATTGATCATGATTAGTATTAAGATCTGAGTTGCTAATCACTATACTACCATAGCTATAAAATCCAGGGAATAAAGACATTTGTTTGCATTGTGCAACAACCACTACTATCAAACTATCAAAACTAACAAATAAGCAAATAAAACTATCAAAGTTTTATTAAAACTACACTGTAGTACTGACTGTGAAATGCAGTAACAATTTGATGCAAAATGGGTTAGTGCAGATGACATCATCAAGTGTTTGCATTTCATTCTCTTTTGTTATTAATTTTACATCATGTCTGGCAATAGTTCTATTCCATTACTGTAAAGCGTACTTGTATTTTATGAGCACACCCCTCCAAAAGGGCCCAAATTGAGACAGATTTCAAAACATACTCCATACTTCTCTCTGCATGGTTTACCAGTGAGCATATTGACACATGGGCTGCCAGTGTGCCTGACTGCCTCTGAGATCTTACATGAAGGAGAGAAAAACAGAGCACAGGGGCACCTCAGAGCCATGCAAAGTCCTTGGTGAAGCTGGGAGCAATGTTTTGCCCCTTAAAACTGCTGTGCATTACCATGCACTGGCTTTCTGTACACCACTCTTAGAGAAAGCACTCCTCATACCCCCAGGCTGCTTCTATCCATCCACTCATCTGCACTCTCATGTGGAGGTGCCACTGTTATCTCTCCCTAATCCTCAGCAGCAGAGCTCTGTCAGTGGGATATTCATGAGGGAAGCAGGGAAATATTTCAGATTTCAAAACACTGATGTATTTGAGGTAGTAGGTGGCACACCTGGGCTGTACTAGAAACAGCAGCTCTAGATGCAGAAGCACCGAAGCTGTCTGGCCACCAGGACGAAGCACATTATACTGTATAACTGAACCCTGGCACGGGGAATCCGCTGTCTGTTATAAAATTAAGGAAACAAAAATGAGTCATTTTTCTCCTTGACATGAGTTCTGCAGGGTGTAATTTTTTATCTCCTGCCTGTCCCAAGCACTGAGAGCAGATCTAACAAATACATTAAGTTGGGGTATTTGATGTGAATTTCCTATTCCCTTTACTTTGATACTAATTTCTGTAAGGTTATGAATGAGTGATCTTGCAAATTCTTTCCTTCTTCATACATGAGAGCTCTGCCCAGTTCTGTGGTGCAGAAGCAAAAACCTCCAATAATCTAGCCATAATTTCTCACTTTAATAGTCTAAAAGAGGTAGATAACTTCTGTCTTCAAAGATGAAATTTCTTGAGCACCCACCACTTTATTACTACAATCCAAGTTACAAACCTTTGAAAGTCATAGAAGTCTCAGTATATTTTGTTTTGCCCATTTGAAAAACATATATGCTGATACTTTATTTCCCTAGAAGTTTTTCATGTGCTAGGCAGTCTGACAAAACTTTAAGATATTTTAAAAGAACAAAAAGGAAAAGGCAACAAAGCTTTATTTCAGAAATTAAGGATAACTAGAAAATGAACATACCAACAGCCATCATGTAATCCCAGCGGTCTATGAGGCACATATTGAAGATCAGGTGGTCAGATGTTTGCCCTTGGCCAATGAGTGGAATGTTTCTCTCCAAATTTTGGGTTATTGCAGAAGTCCAGCCAACGAGAAACCAAAAGACTATCAGGAGAATAACAGCCAGCATCCTCATAACTCGCCCACCTGTCATGTATGGAATACGCTGAGCAGTTCGGGACAGGAATACCTTCAAAACCCTGAAAAATTTAGACAGTGCAGAATTAAGAAGAGCACTAGCAGTGCTTCAGGAATTAGATTTTCATTTTATTTCACTATCAGATTAATAAAAAAAAATGATCATCATTCTTTCCCCAACAGTATGTACATGAGTGAAATTTGAAACATTATTACTTTCATACTCATCGTATTTAAATGGAACTGATTGCTGCCCCGAGAGTGCTACACAGCAGTAACAGAAAATATTAGCTATGCTTATGTTAGAGACATGCATTCACATGCTGTGTTATCAAGCTGTTTTGTACCTTCCAGCTCCCAGTGGAAGACTCCTGTCTTTGGAAAAGGGAAGGTCATTTCCATAAAATAGTAACTACATGCGTGAGATTTCATTTTGTTTTGATGCTGGCTGTCTGCTCATCCCCATCGTGCTATTTCCAGAGAAAGCATTAGCACTTCTTGGATATTTTTCCCATCAAATTTGATGCTTCTGAGACAACAATCTACTCCACATAGAAATAACTGTGGAAGGCGCTTTGCTAATTAAGTGGTTTCAGACTTGTTTAGAGGCAACAACATATTTTTTGAGCTGGGGCAGAACCATCATAAGAAAAGCCATATCATATGTCAGGCACACATACCATGTAACAGCCACTGAACACGTAACACTTTCAAAATATTTGCACTTACTATTAGGATAGGTTTACTCCCACCAAGAACTGTTCAGGGAAATATCACCTACATTTAATACCCATCACCACCTGCTAAAATACAAAAAGGTCCTGCAGAGAGCATCAAGGCAACCAAAATTCGAAGAGGTCGCCTGAGGAATAGGGAGGAGTTTGATTCTTTGCAGAGTGCAGACTCTCTCTCCGTGTTGCCTGCAGCATGGGATCTGCCAGAAGCATCTGACCTTCTCCTGGTGTTCTCCTATGAGAAAAGGGGGCCAAGGGAATGCCACTGCAGTGCTTCTGCTGTGGCCCTGCCAAGCTACTGAGGCTGGGCAGTGAGGAAAGGCTACCACAGCAGTTTTCACATACCCAAGCCTTTAGAAGCAGATGGGCTGAAGTTTGAAGACTACTTTAGAGATTGGGTGAGAAGCCTTTCAAAGCGAAGAAGTGAGCTATTTCAGTGATTTTTGTCCTCCAAACCACAGTGGTTCCTGACTCTTAAGCATGAGCACATCCAGTGATTACTCTTGATATCTACAAATGGACAAATTATCACTGAGGTTTAGGGAACTTGATTTTTTTCAGAAAGGTGAGTTTTTAAATGCCCTTGTCAGCTCTCAAGCACCAAGCCACCTCCCAAATCATTCCACAGCCAGGCCTGCCGTTTTAGAAAAAATAAAACCCACAATCCAGATTAATACTTATGCTTATATTTGTCTAAGGGAAGGCGGAAGCAACTGGCGTTGCCTCTCAAATAATAAAGCAGTGTCTTTTAGGGCAGAAGCACGAAAGCTTTTCCACATCCATAAAAATGAATCATCGTTTGACTACAAACGCAGCCTTCACAGTGTGCATTAGGTGAAGTCAGAGATCTGAATACGTTCGACATTATTCAGCTGTTTCCCTCCCAATGGTTACTCCACAGGGAGTCACAGTTTTTGATCTTTCCATGTTTGATAGATGTTCTGCTCTCCCTTTACAGATGCTAAGTGTTTTATGTCGGAAGCAGCTTCCCAAAGACTTCAGACACGACAGACAGAAAACTCCACAGAGGCAAGGCAGGCAAATTCCCTCTGCACTGCTCAGCCGCAGCACTGCTGTTCCAGGGCAGCACTGGTAAATCCTTGTTTATAGAAGACTAAAAATCAGTAAGTGAAGGCTTTCCTCTTCCTTGTTGTGAATGCTGATCAATATTTAGCTTCTCTGAAGTGAAGGAAAAGGTATTCTTTATGTAGTGAACTGGAAAGCATCTTTTCACAGCTATAGTTTGCCATTTGAGAAAAATCTTATCATGTACAATTATGAAGGTTTAAGAATTAGATAAATCATACTAAGCAGCTGAGGACTATTAGAAACTTTAATTTTCTTTGTCTTTTGGCTCTCCACAGCCAATTCTTGATGATTCTACTGAAAGCCAACATGTGAGCCTTTTCAGGATATAACAAGGCAGGACCATTACATTTTTTTCCAGCACTAAGTCATTAAGGGCTGATTTTGAGACAGCTTTCTAAGGGAGGGGAGTGGGCTGCCCTTATCTTATTGATCTAAGCACAGAGAAACAAGTACCATTTTGCAGTACAGCAGTCAAACCCCCTCCAATCTGGATCAAACCACCTTTCTTTTTTTCTTGTCTTTTTCACAAAAATAAGTGTCTGCTCCCAACAACTGCCTTGGAAATATAGGCCTACATGTAACACAACATTTACAAATCTTTTTTTCAATTTTTTTTTCCTGAGAAGCTGTAAGGAATGCTGGGTTGGATTTGTAGCATTGAAAATCTCCTTTCCAGAGGCTGTGGCATAAAAGTACTCAACCAGAACATGAGCTTGAGAGTTGCAATCCCTTCATATTCCTACCGCAATGTGAATCCAAACTTGCATCGCTCACCGCCTCAACGCTGGCCGACGTGCTCCATCTTCTCTCATCTCCTATGTATTATTGAATATGTATCAAAGCAGAGGCCAGTGCCCAGGAGACTCCCCTCCCAAGAGCATGCCTAGTCACCAGGCTGGAGGGTCATTTTCCTTCCTGTACCTCTGGCTCATATGCTATCAAAGTTCACCACAAAAAAGTTGAATTGCCACAATATGAGACCAAATTGCTTCATTAAACACGCATTGCCTAATGACTGGCACCCTCCATCACAAAACTGGGGAGTTCTTGGTTCAAATCCCTGCCCTGACTTCCGGACAGACAACGCTCAGTCCCCCTTTTTCGCACTGTTCTCTATCTACATATTGGGTTGAACTAGGTACTGAACAAATGAGAGAGATTTCTCACAGGGAGGTAAGAAGTGGAGCTGGTGGGCTGCATCTATACTAGGAAATCCAATATGCCCAGGGCTGT
This sequence comes from Falco naumanni, assembly GCF_017639655.2. Lineage (NCBI taxonomy): Eukaryota > Metazoa > Chordata > Aves > Falconiformes > Falconidae > Falco > Falco naumanni. Next base: position 44,041,749 of record NC_054057.1, on the reverse strand, counting down.
CCCCGGCACCAATGCCAACCGGCACAGAACAGCTGGCATCTATGCTATTACACTCCAACACAGGGCGGCTGCATGCAAACTGCCTGCTGCAATGGCCTGTGCCAGCTCCTGAACCATGCTGGGAAACGGTTTGGGAGCATTCAAGTTAGCACTGGCCAAGGCCAGGCCAGGGACCACTAAACCAATTCAGCAGGACAGAGGACAGAGTTCCAGCACTCAGCAATGTTCTCTGATGCTAGTTGATTTATTAATACAGATGTAGTTCTAGACTCAAATCCCTGAGCAAATTAATGCTTAATTATGAGTATCAAGTAAGGCAGTATCAACTGGGAAGATTCCTCCTCCTGCCCCATCTACCCCCAAAATGCGAGGCAGCGACACAGTAGAAGCTTTAGGGCACTGTTTGATTCATGTGGTCTCTGATCTAAGGCAGAAGAGGAAACTTAACCATCTTCCTCAGCATATTCCAGCACTTCTCCCAGCTAAAACCATTCAGCATATGCAACCCACTTTTACGTGCTGTTGTTGGATAATCAAACAATCATTTTCAGTGACGTGTCACGAGCTCTGTTTACAGGCAGATCAGAGAGTACACTGCAATGTGCTCTACCTGCCTTGCTGGAAGATACAGCTACCTTCAAGCAAAGCTCTGACCTACAGACAGCGTTAAAGTTGATATGCAATAGCCATCCTTTTTACAGAGTAAACAGCAGGCACAGTACAGACTGAATTAACTGCCTGGAGACCACTGCAGGCAACTCCCAACTGCTGGCTGCACCATCAGGTCTGGGGAGGGTTAAGCTATATGGTCTGAGGGTTTTTGTGGGGTGTCTGGCTCCATAAAAATGGACAAGGTGAGGGCTTGGTTGAAAACACTGAGAGCTGGAGAGCCAAGGGAAGCCCAGCAGCCAGGAAGAGAAGTGATGCTGCAAATGGATCTGAAGCAGGGGGACAGAGCATGCTGGTACACAGGACTGGCTGGGATCACCAGCTTGAAAACAGCAAGCAAAGCATGTGGCTGCTGCTGTAGAAATTACATCCTTCTACACTAACATGTAGTGTACAGTCTTAGAAAATAAAGAAAACCATACTACATTTTCATGTCATATCAATAATCTGTCCTGCAAACAGAAAACATGGCCCCCAAACTACTGGCTGACTGCATAAACAGCAGGAACAAGTGAAGGATCCTGCTTTGACAGCAATGACCTGGCACAGTTTGTTTATTTTTTATTTCTATCATCTGTCACTTGTGGCTTTACTGAGTCATCCTGTCAAACTGTTCTGTTCCAGGCTGATGATTTTTATTGTGATACAAAAGCTACATCAGAAAGATAATGGGTCAAGCTCTTATGAAGTATATTGCCCTCCTATGGTGCAGAGATTACATCTTACCTGCTTTTTCCGGAGTAACAGTGGACATGTCACTCTTTACTTCGAGTTTGTAAACAGATGTGATTCTACTAAAAGCGAAAAGGTACTGATGGCACGTGTATGGCACCATATCAATACGAAAGAGAGCCCACACAGGCACACACACATACACAAATACTGACGGCAGGTTTTGTTTCCACATCAGGAAAGATGACCGAAGAAAGAACATCAAGACTTAAGGCCCAAGACCTCATAAATCATATTTAGATGTACTCATACCACCAGTTACTGGCTCTTGGCTGGAAAGGATAAAACCCACCTGAGATAGAAATGAACAGCTTTCTAAACTATATCCTAGCTGAAGGCCTCCAAATTAGTCATTCTCTACTTCCCAAGTGATTTCTCAAGATCTCCACACAGAACAGACATGAAGTCCAGCACTGAAGAAGATACTCACTGAAATCAGGGTGATCTTTAGCTTTATTGAGTCTGATCTTCTTGAACCTGAGCAAACCTGAGCTGAGAGCTGTGCCACATCAACAGCATGACGAAGACCTGCTTCATATTCATCATGTCAAGTCCAGTGAAAAGGTACAACTAGAAAAAGAAACTTGGGCAATTATTTGGGTGTATGAATATTTCTGAGAGTTCCCATCCAGTGCAGCCAGCAAACTTGGCCACATATCAAAATATCTCAACTCCTTCATGCCACACTTGCAATAAATCAAAGTGTAGGTAATAGGGTATCCCCCACATTTTCCGTTTCAGGAAAGAATTTTGTAATAGCAAATACACTGTCAGGAAGACCACTGCCATGAAAGCCAACAGATTCTTAGAAGAATTGACAAACCCTTCCAAATGCATGGATTTCTTCATGGGTAACATAGCACATGTTGGCTGAAGGCTAGTCTGCACAGTGAGACCACTAACAGTATCATAAGCTTGCTAGATAGTTTCAAGGTAAACCCTAGGTATCAATGGTACCGGAGACACCAGGAGGGAGACTGTGCTGCAGGATTGTTTCTTCTGTACTGGAAATGTGCCTGGCTTCAAATCCTCACCTGGGGGCCTGTGGTTAATAAACGGCAATATTCTTATCTGCGGGTATTCTGATGGTACATTAACAAATTATCAATCAGATAATCTTTTGTGCTGAGTGATCAGGGAAACAGCGGTGTCCTTTTTCCTTAACAAATTATATTTACTTTCAAAAACGTGATTTTGAAAGTACAGTTTCCTTGATATTTTCCCTTGAGTTTTAAAGTTATTTCCTATTGTGGAAAACTAATGTAATACAAATGTATCAGATGTATGGCTAGAAAAGCAAGCTCTGAAGAGGAGTTAAAAAATGTATTTCACCTCAGCGCCTAGTAAAAACTACCATTAGCAAGCAAAGACACATGGGTCATGACTTAATGCTAACCTACGCCTTACAATAGTTACCTAGATTAGTTTTAACACTATATGTATAAAGGTAATTCTACCGTGCTTAAATGAAAGTTCCCCTTCTGGGTCAACGTATAGGAGATAATCTGTGCTATCATAATTTCCAAGAGTTTGTGCAAACTGGGGAAGATGGGAGGGAAATTACAGGCTGATCAAGTGAAGGCTCTGGGTACTGGGAGGCAACAGGAGTCCAATAGGCCTCCCACCGCCATCAGAGCCACTCACTCATTCCCACGGGAGCCGCACTGGACTCTCAGTCTCATGCACATTTAATAACATGGACAAGAGTCTAAAAATATGACTTGCTTCAATGGAAATGTATTGATTTGAAGTAGCTTTTGTCTGTCAATGTGTAGGTAAGCCTGGAATGAGCAAACAAAATTATTTCTTTCTTTAAATGTAGCCCAGATTCTGACATTTTTCATGCTATACATATGCTTTATTTTCTCCTTTCACCTGCAAATCTAAATTTCCAGCTGAGAAAGGCTCCATTTCCTGGTGGACCATAGATCAAAAAGCTTTCTCTGCTTGCAGTCAGTTCCAAGAACTGTAGCTGGAATCTTTTGACAGACCAGCTGAGGTTTGGTTTTCCCCAGTGCCTTCTCACTGCCCAGCTCACTGCCCTGCTGCCCATGTCCATTTTGTCTGCCTGCTAGCTCCCATTTCAGAAGGCACTGAAACTGTGTGTGTGTGCACATGTGCTGCTTTTTGAAGTGCTTTTGTTTATATCACCACGTTATCCAGGCAGTTCTCATGAGAAATGGTTGTTCCTCAACTGGATTTGCCCACCCTGATGGATGTACCAAGAACTGGGGAGCTGAGAAGTAAGAAGGCTCAGCAAGGGGACTTGCCATGTCACGTAACTAGGTTTCAGTGATGCAGACCAAGTCTCCTTATTTATGAAATCCTCATCTGCTTTGTGCTAATTATCTCTTCTAATAAACCACTTACTGCACTAATACCCCCATGAATCCTGCTGAGATTAGCAGAACCACAGAGCGTCAGCGAAACATCTGACCCTTCGCTGTCAAACTCTGAGCACACAGAGCTGTTACAGAGCACACCATAACTATGTAAACCATTAAATAAAACGCCCATCAATCCGTCCTCAGACAACCATCAGTGACACGTCTCCTCTTTGTCAGCTATTTGGGTTTAAGGTTACATCACGCAGTTGCTTCGGTGGCACCAAAATCAAGAGCTCAGGACCACAGAATCTTATGTGAGATTCCTAAAATTTTGAAAATCCTGGATCCTTGGGATAGGCACAAAGCCATTCCTTTCTGCGTCTGCTACAGAATGGTTAACATAGCCATTTCAATAATTCCCTCCTGATAGGTATGTTTAAGTAACTACCTCCCTCAGCCAGTAAAAATGAGGTCAGCTCCTCAGACATTTTCCTCCATAACCAAACCAATCTTGTCGAGCTCTTTTCTTCATTTAAATTTACAGTGGTTTTGTGGCAGAAACCTTAATTCATAGATCCTTAAGACTCCTGTCACTAGTATTTTAGACTGAAGATTATAAATCCTTCAGCCTACACAAGCTTCAGCTAAGCTAATTATTTGCTTCTTAAAAATCATCAGGTGTTTATCTTTTTGTAAATCTAAAGCCACTCAGTTCTTTACCCTTATCATGACTTTCAGAAGAGGCAGTACAAAAGATCTCAAGGTCACTGTTTATCAGGAAGTTTACACTGTGAAAATAGATGCAAGAGCTGTCTCCTGGTAATCCTTTCCTACAACAGGTCAAGAACATTTTCAAGGCTTTCATTACAAAATGTGCTTCACAGAGTGCTGTGGAGTTGAATGTACAAAAGCCAACTCCCCACCTGATCCCAGCTCACAATGTTTCATTTAACAAAGGCTGATAAGTAAAACCAGCCAGGATGACACGAATTCCCCTCCTTGCTAGTGCTGCTCCATATAGGCATCCTCTCCTGCTGAAAACATTCACAGGCAATTTCAACAACCTTTTCAAATGTCAGAGGCATTTGCTAGTGATCAGCAATAAGGTAGATGGTCACAACCCTATGCCGAAGCTTGTAATTTTGTTCTTAAAATAGTCACACTATAGATAGGGAAAGTCTTGCCATGGATAAAAAATCCAAATTCAGGCCAAAGTAAATTTAAGAGTGACTATATACTTTGATACAGAAAGATTTTCTTTCCATTCTTGTCCTCCTTAGTTCACTGGCAAACATTGTACTTCTGATCAGGAATGATAAGCCCTTTTCTGCACTTTTAATGTGGCCAGAAAAACAAAATACCTCCTTCCTTTTAAGCTGAAGGCAGTAGATACTCTGGTCCATTTGCATGATGTGAGAAGTTGCAGCTTTAAGAAAAAGAATATATATGAAATTTTCAACAGGACCGAAACTTTTAGCAATCCAGAGCAGCTGCACTATGCGTTTCACCACTTTTATATATTTATTAGTTTACTAAGGTACTATGTAGAAAGAATGCAAGGCTTTTCTCTGTATTTAAAAGCAGTGAACAAAAATTTTGTGGACTTGATAATAAACTAGCAGTTTATCGTGAGGACTGAACTATATATCCATAGCATATTTACAGATCCCTATACTGTGGTTTTTGAGAAATGCACTTAAGAGTAACCAGCAACTGAAGGAAAACAAGATAATGAAAATTTCACATATAAATGTGTTAATGTTCATAGATGGATGCTTCATTGTTTTCTCCTTTGTATCTCATTACAGAAGTGGTTAATACGCTATTGTAAATATTAGCTCATGTCTGCTACATTGTAGATTGAGCAAGATAAAAAGATTTCAAAATAAAATCTCATTAATTTACTTAAATTTTATCTCTAATTACATAGCAAGTTTCTATACTACAGCAACATAAAACGACATGTGCTGTTAAGTGATCTCTTTTATCTTATTAGTTGCTTTAACAACATTAAAAACTATTAATGGTGCTCTTATAATAATATCATACAATTCTGCTACTGAAGTTTCTAGAGCAGGATACAAGATCCTACAGCTTGCAGGCCAGATGTAGCTCTTCACCGAGGCTGGGCAGTTACCAGCTTACATCCCTGGGACCCCATTAATGCACAGACCAGTAGAGGTGTTTGCATGATCTCCACAGCCCCAGCAGCGAGAGGGTATCCCACCCCTGCTCTAAAGGAACAAACCAGCTGATTTACAAGATCTAAGCACAGAGTTTGAGTTCGGATTTGTCATCACAGGAGCTTCAGTGACAGAAAGGTTGCTCTGAATACTCCACTTGTAGGAAATGAAAAGTAGAGCAAAATTCATTTCTCCTTATGAGTTGAATTGTGTTTTTCTTACATAGTTTCTCATGCTGATGCAATTTTCTTGAGGATCTTCAAACTCCATGTGACATCTGGTATTAGCTATGTTTGATACTAAAGATACAACTCTTTAAGAAATGATGGGGTCAGTAGACTTCTCTGACAGATGTGATACTGCCCTGTCTGTCAATGGACTGCTGAGCGAGCTCAGGGAAAGATCTGGGAGACAGCAGTGGGTGACAGTGGGAGACCTGAGGCAGATCCAGAAGCCTATAAACAAAATTCCTACGAAACAGAGAATACTGTGGAGAGCTTGATCTAACTTCAAAATTCACTAAGCTTGACCAAATCAAGGGCTACACAAGTGAAGAATTAGGCACAAACACTGCTACTCCTTGTCTCATATACCTAGTCACCTTGAGTATTTTCCATTAAGAAATTCATTCACCTTGACTGGTCAAACAGATGCCTAATTTTCTGAGTTCTCTCTTTCCGTTTTTGGTGGAGTTTCCTGCAGGAGAAGGTGCATACTGCTCAAAGCTGTCACTGACTTTGGGCCTCACCGCATTATCAGAGGACGCTCAAGAGAAGTATTTCTCAAAATAAACAGGTTTAAGTGTATTGCCTTGAAAAAATTCTAGTAATGAGACCAGGACAAGTACTCTGTCTGTGGAGCACTCACTAAAGCATTATGCACGAAATCTTTTGGCACAAAAGTATCTCCTCACAAATTTACTTGCAAGCACTTGTTTCCTTTTCTGCTGTGAAATGATGTTCCTACCATTACTTTAAAATGGCAATCCATTATTAAAGATACAGGAAGCAAGCATCAGCAATTGAAGGAACAGGAAACTCTCCCATCTTTATAAACTATAAAACATCACCATTTTTATGCCCTTCTGTTTCTTCCATATCTTTTGGAGTGTGTTGTTTTCCTTTCACTTTCCTACTGTCAGAATGTTTCAGTGCTGGAAGTTACTATGAATTGGTTATGACAGGCTCATACAGCTGCTTCCATACAGAATGACCAGAAGCATGTGCACCTTCAAATATCCAAATAAAGCCATATAAATATTCACCATCATCCTCCCAGTCTTACCACTTCATTGTGAATCATATGCAGGTATGAAAACCTCACTTAAAAATAATCTAAAAATTTCCTGTATTTCAGCTGATTAAATTTGCACAGTGGAATTTCCAAAATTCATGCTTTTCCCTCAAATTAATACAGTTAATACATGGAAAATTCTCCTTCCATATAAATTAACCATACAGAGTTCTTAAATATCAGCCCTCCAAGTTATCTACCTTTTTCTCACAAAACAAAAGTTAAGTAATCATGAACAAAAGCAATCCAAATCTGCATTACTTTTCAACCATGAGGGATCTGAGGAGGAGGATACACTGAAAGGTCCAGTCTTTGATGTGTTCCGTCCTCATTTACATGCATTCATTACCATGCCAGACAAGCAAACAGCACAAATGTAACAGAAAGAATGTGTCCTACTATTTTACTTCCTTTAGGTGTAAAAAAAGTAATCACACCCACTGGACACAATCCTCCTCTCAAAGCTGGCATGGGTTAATGAAAAGTGGTACAGAAAGCTGCAGAAAGACACACAACAGTAATATTTAGTTACAATATTTGTTGAGGGATTTGTGCGCATGTTAATAAAATAAATGTTAACCACTTTATAACGCGATTGACAGGCCACAATGTTTTATATCAACTCCACTGAAAAATAAGCTCTTTATCAGGATTGTGTTCTCCTTCCACTTGTGGAATAAATATTAACTTTATCTCATAGTTGTGCGTGCAGGTATCATGGCTAAGACCTTCATGTGTATTTGAAAGGAAAGTTTATTCTTCAGCTTGTCTGCAAAAGATAAGATTCAAACCACTCTTAGAACAGATAAAATCAGGAACATCTCCACCTGTCATGAGATATCGCAGCGTTACCACCAACAGAAATCGAGAATATAAACAATGCTAACTTCTTTGGGTAAAATTTCCATGTGATAGAATATTGTTTGTATTAACAATATTCTTCTACAAATGTGCACCTGGAGTAGATTACACTGAAGGCAATGAAAATCCTGGCAAGGGTGTTAAAGCTCATCAGGCATCTGGGGAGCTACTGTGCCTCTGGTCAATTAATTCACAGAATGCCAGAAGAGTCAAGGCTGAAACAGAGAAATTAAGGAATTGCTGTATCTGGTTTGCATGGCAAGGTTTTAGTAGAGGGAGGGCTACAGGGGTGGCTTCTGTAAGAAGCTGCTAGAAACTTCCCCCATGTCCAATAGAGCCAATGCCAGCTGGCTCCAAGACAGACCCACTGCTGGCCAAGGCTGAGCCCATCAGCGATGGTGGTAGAGCCTCTGTGACAGTGTGTTTAAGAAGGGACAGGGGGAAAATATGCACCAGCAGAACAGAAGAGTGAGACTATATGAGAGCAAGAGCTCTGCAGCCCCCCAGGTCAGCGCAGGAGGAGGCAGGAGGGGCTCCAGGTGCCGGAGCAGATTCCCCGGCAGCCCCTGGTGAAGCCCACGGTGAGGCAGCTGTGCCCTCAGCCAGGGAGGTTCATGGTGGGGCAGATCCCCACCTGCAGCCCACGGAGGACCCCACGCCAGAGCAGGGGGATGCCTGAAGGAGGCTGTGACCCCGTGGGAAGCCCGTGCTGGAGCAGGTTTGCTGGCAGGACTTGTGTCCCATGAGGGACCTGCACTGGAGCAGTCTGTCCTGAAGGACTGCGCCCTGTGGAAGGGACCCATGCTGGAGCAGTTAGTGAAGAATGGCAGCATGTGGGAGGGACTCACGTTGGAGAAGTTCACGGAAAAGTCTCCCATGGGAGGGATGCCACGCAGGAGCAGGGAAAAGTGTGAGGGGGAAGTAGCAGCAGAGACAATGTGTGATGAGCTGACCATAACCCCCATTCCCCATCCCCCTGTGCTGCTTAGCAGGAGGAGGTAGAGAAATGGGGAATTAATTTAAGCCAGGGAAGAATGAAGGGGTTGGGGGAAGGTTCTTTTTTTCTGACTTGAATGGTAATAAATTAAACTAACTTTCCCAATTTGAGTCTTTTTCCCGTGACAGTAATAGCTGAGTGATCTCCCTGTCCTTATCTCGACCCATGAGCCTTTTGTTGTATTTTCTCACCCCTGTCTGGTTGAGGAGGGAAGTGACAGAGCGGATTTGGTGGGCAGCTGGCATCCAGCCAGGGTCAAACCACCACAATCACCTAATCCAACACTTCCCATCAAAGCTAGATCAATGAAAGCAGGTTACTCAGGACCTTGTACAGTTGGGTTTCCAGTTACTGGTTTATGTTAAACAACTCCTACAATGGGGAAAGGAAGAGGCCACTAGCAAGCACGGAGGAGCAGTGACCCTCATGTAGAATAAAAAGTCCAATATGCAAGTTAACTCCCACTGAAGCTTCATGTCTTTCAGTGCAACTTCCAGGTTCACAGGAGATACTTAAGATGCAGGAACAACATCACATATAAATATGTCTCTATCAAGACAAAGGTGCAGATATGGCTGTTAAAGGTTGCAGTACTACCCGCAGACCTCCCTTGCTTTGGTACTCATCTTATTTTACATTTTTTCATTCTCCATTCTCAAAAGCAACAATGACAAAAGGTTCCAAGCCTTCATTATTTCAAACCCCTGTCTTTTTTTTCTGAATGCAGATGATGCAAAGGACAAGAAGACATTAGTTGGTAACCAAGCTGCTAGTCACATGAATTCCTTGACATATTGCCCAACTGATTTATGTTTCCTTCTTAGCATTCACTTAGCATTCACTAGGCACTTTAGAAAAAAGAAAATTCTACATTAAAGGTAAACAGACCAGAACAGAATTTTTTAGGTCCAATCTCACTCATACTCCAGTATGTCAAACACCTCTCCTGATCGAAGAATAAGTAAAGCAATGACCGTGTAAGAAAATGAACATCAGTATGTGCACTGCAGTTTCTCAGCTAAAGCAGAAAACAAATTCTGGGCAGAACAAAGTCAAATACAGAAGAATACATCACTATAATCCTGTAGTAAAGGGACAAATAACTAAAAAAATCAGCAACCAAAAAGACCCAGCTGTATAAAAGCAACATCTGATAAATGTCCTTGTTTAAGAGGGATGGATTCTTCTGCTCTGATTAGCCTCAGCTTGGCTCAGGCAAACAGCAGTGCAGACCAGCCCTGCGATTTTGCATATGCTATTTCTGCATGGATCTGACATCCTACTGACTATTGCTGTTGAAACAGATCAGTTGCATTGTGCTGGAGGAGATAAACTGCATTCTGTATGTCCTTCTTCTGATGTTTCACATAAAATACAACATAGAGTTAAAGCAAATGTAAAGAATTGTAGTCCATAATCATTGCATAGTGTCAGTAATATCTGAATAAAATTAATCCTTACATAAGCTTCCTTGTTCTATTGGCCAGGTAAATGCTCATTCAACTATGTTTACTTGCAGTATGTGTAAGCATATGTAGCAATCCGAAAAAAAACCTGCTAATTAGGTTAATCATGAGCACTGTGGAAGCTACAGTTTTCGGGAAACTACTTTCTGAATATGTCTGAATGTAAATCTTGTCAAAATAATTAAAGTTGCATGTCTTGACAAAAAACTTGCTGTTCCCTCCCCTGCGCTGCATACCACACTGCTAGGAATCTTTCTCAACAGCCAAGGCTAACTCCTGAAGCTACAGCACTATTGGTGTCATTAAAAGTAACTGCTAATCACAGGACTGGAGGGCTCCATGGATGGGTACGGGCACTTTGGAAGAACAGACTGGATGGGCAAGTTGGTCACTTTCTGAAAGGGTGGCTGGGATGCATGGAGCTCTGCCTGGGGACACTGGCTGAGCCAGTTGAGGCCTTACAGTGACACTGTGGTGGCTGTCCACTACAGATTGCCTGACCAGGAATACAAAGTAGGTCCTGAGGTAGGCCTTCTTCAGACAACTGGTGGAAGCCTCATGTTCACGGGTCCTGGTCCTCATGAGGGTTTTCAGCAATCCCAGCATCTGCTGGAAGTACAACACGGCAGGGCACAGGCAGTCCAGGAGGCTTCTGGAACATCCTGATGATAACTTGTTGATGCAGATGACTGAGGGGCCAGGGGAGGGAGACACTCTGCTGGGCCTCATGCTTACAGGAAGAACTGCTGGGGCTATGAAGGTCAGGGACAACCTGGGCTGCAGTTAACCATGAATGGTGGAGTTCAGGATCCTGACAGAAGCGAAAAAAGCTTCAAGCTCCTCCAAACTCAGGAATGGACCATACCAATGTGCACAAAATCAAGCAAAGTTGGCAGAAGGTGTGTGGGTATGTACAGGGAACTTCTGACTAAACTCAGACATAAAAAGGAAGTGTACAAGAAGTAGAAGGAGGACCCAGGTGACCCAGGAGGGATATAGAGACATTGAGCGTACAGCAATAGATTTAGGGAAGCCAAAATCCACCTGGAGCTCAGTCTGGTGACAGCAGATGCAACTGACAAGAAAGGCTTACAGGTGTAACAGCGGCCAAAAAAAACCCCAACAAAACAAACCTAGGGAAAATGCAGGCCCACTGTTGAATGATGCAGGGACCTGGTGGCAAATGACACAGAAAGGACTGAAATATTCAATGCCTTCTTCACCTCAGTCTTTACCAGTAGGAATCCCAGGTCCCCAAGACTACTGGGAAAGTCTAGTGCAAGGAAAATTTAACCTTGATGGAGTAAAGTCAGGTTAGGGAACACTTAAGTGAACTGGATATACTGAAATCCATGCATAGGATGTGACAAGATGTGGCTGATGTCACTGTGAGGCCACTCTCAATGCTCTTTGAAAGGTCATGGTGATCAGGGGAGGTTCCTATTGACTGGAAGAAAGCAAGTATCACTCTGACCTTCAAGAAAGGCAAGAAGGTGGATCCCAGGAATTACAAACCAATCAAACTCATTTCAGTCCTTGGGAGTAAAGAAGAAGTTTACTCCCTCAGAAACAAATAGTCATGGAAACCTTTCCAAACACATGAACAATAAGGTGACTGGGAGGAGTCAGCATGGATTTATGAAGACGAAATCATATGTGACTGACCTGATAGTCTTCCTCAAGGAGTTGACTGAGGGAAGAGCAGTGGATGTTGTTTATCTTGACTCAGGAAGACTTTTGACACTGTTTTCTATAAAACCCTGATAGACAAGCTGATGAAATAAGGTGAGATAAATGGACAGTGAGATGGACTGAAAACTGGCTGAACTGCCAGGCTCAGAGGGTTGAGGATTAGCAGAAAGAAGTCCAGTTGGATGCCAGTTACTAGTGTGCCGCAGGGGTTGACACTGGGGTCAACACTGTTTAACCTTTTCACTGATGAACTACACAATGGAGCAGAGTACACCTTCAAGAAGTTTGCAGATGGTGCAAAACTGGGAAGAGTGGCTGAGAAACCAAATGGTTTGCTGCTCTTCAGGGGGACTGAAACAGGCTGGAGAAATGAACAAACAAAACAGTAATCTCAGAGTTCAAGAAAGGAAAATGCTGAGTCCTGCAGCTGGGCAAGAAACCCCATACAGCAGTACGTGCTGGGGGCCAACTGGGTGGAAATCAGCTTTGCAGAAGACAACTTGGGGCTACTGGTGGATACCAAACTGACCATAAGCCACCGAGGTACCCTTGTGGCAAAGAAGGCCAGCAGCCTCATGGACTATATGAGGCAGAGTATGTTCAGCAAGTTGAGGGAGATAGTCCTATCCCTCTATTAAGCATTGTTGAGGCCACACCTGGAGTGCTGTGCCCACTTCTGGGCTGGCTGGTACAAGTGAGACATGGATACTGGAGCTGAGCCCAGTGAAGGGCCACAAAGATGCTTAAAAGGATTGAGCATCTCTCATAAGGGGAGAGGCAGAGAGGGGTGGGACTGTTCAGCCTGGAGAAGAGAAGGTTCAGGAAGAATCTTTTCAATGTGCATAAATATCTGACGGGAGGGAGTAAAGAAGATGGAGCCAGAGTCTTCTCAGTGGTGCTCTGTGACAAGATGAGAGGCAATGGGCACAAAATAAAATCCAGGAAATTCCATTTAAACATAAGAAAAACCTTTTATTCTGTGAATGTGGTCAGACACTAGAATAGGTTGCCAAGAGAGGTTATGGATCTCCATTCCTGCAGAAATTCAGAACCTGACTGTACATGGCTCTGAGCATCCTGATCTGGCTGAGCATGCTCTGAGCAGGTGGGTTGGACTACATGATCTCCAGAGGTCCTTGCCAACCTCAACTTTTCTATAATCTTTGTGTAGTCAGTATACAGATGTATAGCTAGATGGAAGGAACTATATTTTCTTAGTACACTTTCTGCAACGAGCTTTTTATTCAGACTTTAAATCTTAAGATTTAATATACTTTAGAGGTGTACTAGCACTAAAAGTATAGTTAGCATTGTAAGTTCTTTTGTATAACTTCTTCTATGAACTTCTTCAGAGCTTTGACTGAATATTCCACTAAGTATCACAAATTCTGCTCTCAGGGGCCCACTAAAGTACACCTTTTCACTTTTATTTTCCAAATTTACTACTAGACAACACTGTCACCCATTCTAATGAAGAGGGTAACGCCATACTCACGACTTCCTGGCAAGGTTATATATATCAATGCAACATACAACTTCAATAAATAAATAAAACATTCTGTTCATTTGTCATTCTGCAATAAAATATTCAAGTTTTAAAAGTCAACTGCAAGAAACACCAACTTTCATTTTCTGTGTTTCCTCTCATATGCACAGAAAGAAATAGTATCACCTAACAAGCTGAATTCTAAGAAGTGTTGCTTTGTGCGTTCACCATAAAATAATGAAAAAAATTACAATTAAAATTATGGTCATAGGTTTAGTTTTCAAGGGTTCTAAGCCAATCTAGAAAAACAAGAATAATGTGTCTATTTAAAGATAAACTGAAATAAAATTATTCTGCCATTAAGCAAGCACATAGGAAAGCTAATCTAAATACCAGAATTTTCAGGAAAGGGAAAGGTTTATTGCTATGAGATAGATAAAACACTCAGAGATTCGCAAAAGATGCAGACCCAGGCAATTTAATCACACACAGCAATGAGACCCTACCGACAAAAAATGGACTGAGCAGAATGAGAGGAAAATGCAGTAAGCTTGAAGCTCCATAAAATCTGCAAAGATGAAGTAAGGAGGAAGAGTCCCAGCTTCACTTCGAGGTCACGTACACATTAGAAAAGTGTTGATAGAACTTTTTTTTAGAGTAGTAGTTTAAACAGAAATATTCCAGTCAGAGAGATACCAAACAGCGCTAAGAAATGCAGTGGCAATGACCTTGCTTCACAACAAAATAACCCAAAGAAACAAACAGGGAATAAAAGGGGGATTAATAAGACTCCTTTCTTATTAATAGGAAGGCATTGATCAAAATTCAGACTTGGTGACATCCATGCAACAAGAGCTAATCACACAAGAAACAGATTTGGCCTCCTGAATATAGCAAGCAGCACACACCTGGTGCTTCACATAGCATAAAGATGAAAATAAATTAACCCAGTCCAACTGGACAGGAACACAAATGGGAATGGAAAACATGGTTTGCTTTTGCTGAAAATCATTTGGTTTCTATATTCTATCTGAAAAGTCTTGCAAATGACATTGATGACTCTGACTTTGCATGCTAACGCAGACAGATGCATGATGACAGACCTGAGGTTTTCCAGGACAGAGCCTGCTGCCAGCTCTTCATACATCTGAGCCTGCTAGGGCTGCATCCAGGCTGCAACAAGCTAGGAAACAGCAAAGCTTAAATGCTCATTGCCTTCTGAGAAGGTTGCTACAAAATCCGTCTCACCGATTCTGATTTCCAATATCTTTACGATTACTCAGTTTTGCTACTCTTGACAGTCTTGTGTTCATTCCAGAAGCTGGGGAGCCCACCCATGAAACACTTTTAGAATTTGGGATAAACAGTATTTTTGGGGTCTGGGGGATGATTGCTGTCAGTGCCTTTAATACAGTCACTACGCTTCTAGTAACAAGGTGCAGAAAACTGTACAGAGTTCACTGACTTGATTTACAAAGTCTACTTTTTTTCCAACAAAATGACTCACAGCTGAAGTCTAAAGGGCTTTGGATTTGTTTTTTTGTTTATTTTTTCCAGAAAGCCTGTGCACTCTGGCTGCACTTCAGGTTTAACCAACACATTGTGTTCCGGTCACTACATGTACAAGCAGTTGCCTGCCAGCTGTGGGGAACTGTGCCTTTAGGAAAGTCTGGCAGAAAGGGACCGGCTGGTGGCTGTGCCCCTTCCATCATGCAATGCCAACTGGATTGTGCCCACTGGATAAAGCAGACTTTGGCTTTATATGATTTCTGAACATTACAGAAGCAACCAAACAAAATATAGACAACTCTTAGTTCTCGGTGGTCAACCTACCCTTCTCCGCTCAAGAAGCAGTTTACATGTTTCATAGTGCCTGAAGCTGGAACTTACAAACCCTTCTAACCCAGGCAACCTGTGCACGTGCAACCAGGAGCACTGAGGAGTAAGCAGCAGGCAGGGACGATGACAGCTAGCTTTGAAACTGCTATACTGAAATTTGAACGTGCCAGACTTTCTTCATAAAAGTGGAATTTTAAACAGACACTCAAAAGAAGGTGGGAACAAGAGTTTGCAACATACGTAAAGTGAAGAACTGGTCTTGTCATTTAAGGTGGAACAGCCGAATAACAGACCTGGTTGCGGCTGACATCTGATCAAAAAGACTCAGAAGGGAATTACCATGATCTTTTAAAAAGCCACTAGGATTTGTCTAACAAATAAGTTACCAAAACAGAACTTGGGATGAGAAGACCTGTGGGACAAAAAGGCATGTGGAGGAATCTACAATAAACGCTGCATTGCACCTGATGACACTAGACATGGTATTGACATCTTATTTAGTGCCATGTCTGGTGTTTGAAGAAAGGCTGAAGAATGACACAACTCTGCCTGCTCCATCTGAGCACTCACACCCTGCCAAGGACTAAACCAGCAATGCTGCTAGCTCCACAGCAGTGATGAATGAACCAGCAAAGTATCATACCATTAACCCTAAGACAGTTCAAAGCAGACAAACTAAAACAGCACCTGAAAAAATGCCTAGTGCTCCAAGTAAATGCACAGCTTATGAAAAATAAGAGTAGTTTTGGAGTTAAGCGATGAGCAAATATCCCGTAAGCTGGTAAGTTAAATTTACATGGATAAACAAATAATTGGAAAAGACTCAGTTTATAGCTTTTACCAACAAAACGACATATGAATTAAGAGGATAAAAGCATGCCTCAACCTTGGTCTCACTGAGCTATACCTTTATTTGGAGTGGCAAGGAACAGGCAACTAAGGAACATCCTGGCAAAACATAGCAATGACATGAAAGTCCAAATGACCTGTAGTTTTATGATGTCAGTGATTTATGCTGTTTATCACATAGCAACAACTAAAGTGGAGCAACAGTCACTTGCTGCTCTGACAAACAAGCAAGGGAGCAGGTACTTTGGTTCTCCAGAAGGGAAATGAAGACTAGCTAATGGTGCAACCCTGCCCCTGTAAGGCTATAAAATAAGTAAAAATGTGAAAGAAACATTTGATTGTTCTAACCAGGGGAAACCTGGAGGACATGGACTAGGCCAAATGCTGAGGCAACTGTGCAGCACTCTCATCTTCAGGAGACATTATGGGACATGGCACAGAGATGCTGTATTAGTACAAAGCACACCAGTATCAGGACTGGAAGCACCATGACTATGTCAGTGAGGTCCACACCTCAGCTATTCGTTACAAGTTAGGTTTTTTTGCTTAAGTTTGCCTCAGGTTGCACCAGGGGAGGTTTAGATTGGATATCAGGAAAAATTTCTTCATCAAAAGGGTTATCCAGCACTGGAACAGGCTGCCCAGGGAAGCAGTTGAGTCACCATCCCTGGAGGTATTTAAAAGACTAGATGTGGCGCCTAGGGACATGGTTTTTCAGTGAACCTGGCAGTGTTAGCTTTACGGTTTGTCTTGATGATCTTAAGGGTCTTTCCAATCTAAATGATTCTATGATTTTGTTTGGCATGCTGTTTCAGGGCTCTACTGCTTTCAGGTATCTGCATGACATTGTACCTTGCAGGAGAGCATGGCACTTGCTCACTGTCTCCTCTGGGTGAGATATTTTGGGCATGACTAAATTTTCAGCCAGAAACGCAGAAGTCGTTTGTTAGCACAAAAGCCATTAATCTATGTAAGTGCCATTTTGGTACAGAAAGAACTCCAGAGCAGTTGTCCAAGGTTCTAATACCTTTACTGAGAGCTAGGGGTTCTGGATAAATGAATACCAGAATGCCACATGAAACAGCAAGCACAGGAATAAAGTTCAAAGAGAAGTATATAAATAGACAGTGGCCATCACCATCATGTTTCCTCCCCAAAATGAGAAAAGGATATGAAAACACACAGACTGGTCAACAAGGATTTTGTGTCTTGCCTGTATCAGAGATCCTGATGGTGCAGCTGTGTAGCAGATGTGAGTGCAAATCCCAACAAAGAATGTGAAAACCAGTGTAAAGTTTGTTCATGGGGCTTCTAGCCCTGAGGTGTCATCATAGGAAGCGAACAAATTGAACAGGGTGCCAGCCAGTAGTTCTGAGGAGGGACGCTGGCAAAGTTTCCTTACAAGAGACTGAGCCATAGACAAAACTGAACATTACATATGTCCTGGCCAAACTCTACATTTTAATGCATTCAAATGGTAAAACAGTCAATGTGTCTTTTTCATGGGTATAAAAGGTTTTTCTTCATCAGAGGCCAACAGTAGCTGATACTCACCAGAAACCATCAATTGCTGCTTCTAAAAAGAGTTTGACAGTCACCACCTACAAGTTCCCAAGAGCAATACATAAGCTATTTTCTCAGCGAGCAAAGTATGATTTGCAAATTGAATAAAAACTTGGAAGAGATTTGGTCATTGCAGCCACATTCTCCAAAGCATTTGAAAAAGTGTAGAGGAGCAGAATCTAGAGGTGGATTATGGTAATCCGATTTAAAAGAAAAAAAGAAGCCTGTCCAGTCTAAGATAGAAGGCAGACTTACTGCTGAGGAAAGTTCCTGCATAAAGTAATTAAGGCTGATACTAAGGGATGGCTGGGACAGCATAAATCCAGCCCTTTTAGCAGTTTCAAGGCTCTCAGCACTATATTGAGTTTTGTTCAAAGCCAACAAGCAAGTGATTTCTGAGGTGCTACAGACATATGTCCAAAGAAATACATGCTGATCATTTATGGACTGTAGGAAACCACAGGAGAGCTAGAAAATATACAGTTTAATAAAAAATAATTTCAAATATAAAGTTCAATTCAAAACTTTATAAAAAAAATGCAAACAGTAGCATGAAAAAAGTTCTAAAAGCTTGTCACATGCCAAAACTAGAAAGAAGTCAAGCAGAAGAACAGATCTGCAAAAATGTCCATACAATTTGACTGCAACATCTGGAAATAAACAGTTCATAGCATTTTAGCCTTATTTCAGTGAGACAATGCTACCAAACAATTCCACGGTTATACAGATCAACTCTCTTTTTACTAGCCTTGGTGAAACTGTCATGGCCCCTGTTTAGAGGCCATGAATTTATGTAGTTTGGACTGAAATATGATTTCATACATGCAAATTTTAGACATGCCAATTTGCATTATTCACAACTGAACAGTAGAAAACAATGTCAAAGTAATGCTGAAAAACAGAGAAAGACCCTGGTCCACATACAGCAACAAGGCAGCACCAATGAATCCCTGGTTGCCACTGCCTGACGTTTTTTAGAATAGAAAGCTGAAAACAAGAATGCCTGCACTGGTAAAAACTGATGCCAGAGTCAGAGGGGCTTAATGGATATACAAAAAGATAGGCAAGGACAAACAAAAAGCTTAAGAAGATTTGTGGTCACAAGAGTGGCTACCACTTCCCAACAACTATGTGCAAGCCAGTGCTTGAAGCAGAGGCTGCCAACAGCAAGGACTTACCACTAGCAGCTGTGCACTCATGCAAAGTTGTAACCTCCCTTAGGCACACCCGGGAGGAACAAGTGGCATCTCCCTGAAATCCCAGCAAGGGGGTGAGAGACTGTTCTGCTCAAGAAGATCTTGGAAAGGTAATAGATGCTGCTGTTGCAGAGGCCAAGTGCAGAACGTGGCTCCACCAGGATGGCTACACTGCTATGAACTGCCAGAGCACAACCAGTGGTGACGGCTGGGAAGAGACCCAGCGGCTGTTGGGTAACTCAGTGCTGCTAGCTAACTTAATTCACACTTTAGAAGCATGCACTCAACATTTTACACTGATTATTAGCCACAAGTATTTTTAGATTTGCCCAGAAACAGAGGCTCCAGCTTTAACCATACACAACCAACTGAAACGATGTAGAGAGGCTCACGCTGTGCACATGAAAGAGGTAGGACTCAAGTCAAGAAAACCCAAATCTCAGCTGCATGTAAAACCTGCCAGTGCACTGTACTGTGATACTCTGCAATAGCAAAAGAGTTTTAATTTTTAATACAAATTTTTTTGGTGGAAATTTTTCATTGAAAGTATCGCAGATTAGCTCTAAAAGGAACAGTTTGATACTCGCAACTGAATTAATAAATACTGAAGCTTTCTTGAGGACCTACTGTCTGTGTATTCCTGAATCTGAAGCAGCCAAGGCAGCATTGTCTTGGCCTTTCCAGTTCAGACCATGGATCTAATACATTGCATCTGAAATTCTTAGAGCACCTTGGACGTCTTTCAGAAAAGCATGTATGAGGATAACTCACCAATGTACAGGCTGGTACACTGTTGACAAGCTTTGCCCCTGTGTTACAGCATGGCAACACAGCATTTTATGTCACCAGTGGTTGACATAAGGGGAAATCACACCTGACAATCTGACAGCCTCCTATGATGGAATGACTGGCTGAGCAGATGAGGGAAGACCAGTGGATGTTGTCTACCTCGACTTCAGCAAAGCTTTTGACACCATCTCCCATAACATCCTCACAGGCAAGCTCAGGAGTGTGGGTTAGATGGGGCGACAGTGAGGTGGGCTGGGAGCTGGCTGAACAGCAGAGCTCAGGGGGTTGTGATCAGCGGCGCAGAGTCCAGCTGGAGGCCCAGAGACAGGCTGCCCAGAGAGGCTGTGGGGTCTCCTTCTCTGGAGATACTCAAAACCCGCCTGGATGTGAGCCTGTGCAGCCTGCTCTAGGTGAACCTGTTTAGCAGGGGGGGTTGCACTAGATGATCTCCAGAGGTCCCTTCCAACCCCAACCATTCTGTGATTTATCCCTGTGTATGTTGCAGCATGGCAACACATCATTTTATGTTGCCAGTGGTTACCACTGGTCAGATAAAGACTCAGTTTTTCAAGACCATAGTGGCAATTTTTGGCCTTCACAATAAACCAGAAAGGAGCGAAGAATATTTGGACCAAGCACCAGTTTCCCCAGTACTAGAGATCTGTATTAGGGTAAGTGATCAGGGCTAATTTCAAAGTAGCTGGTATATCCCATTAAACAGTACAACTATAAATACGTCATTTCAGTTTATAAATATCCTTAATTGCTCAACAGACCCATACTAACATGAGTGCTATCATTTCTACTGCATGTTCGTAAAATAAAGGCCAAATATAGGAGTAATCACTAAATTATATAGCCTGATCAGTTATGTAATGCAGACCATTACATTTTTCTATAGGAACTCTTGCAATTTGTCGTAGTATTTAACTATAGAATATTTTCCAAGAAGGGATTCAGTCTTGATCTGAAAGCAGCACAAAAACATCCTCATCTCTCTTGTTAAGTTTTTTCAATAGCTAAGTACCCTTCTGAGAAGAATCTGAGCCAGATTGCGCATTTGAATTTCTCTGGCTTTGGCTTCCAGCTACCAGATCTTATTAAACCTCAGTCCCATAGATTAAAGAGTCTTTTGTGACTACCTTCTCTCTCCCTGCTTGTTTATATACCACAGAAGTCATCTCTCAATCTTCTTGCTGATCTAAAAAACAGATTAGGTTTCACAGTAGCAAGCACTTTTCCCAGCCCT
This sequence comes from Falco naumanni, assembly GCF_017639655.2. Classification (NCBI taxonomy): domain Eukaryota; kingdom Metazoa; phylum Chordata; class Aves; order Falconiformes; family Falconidae; genus Falco; species Falco naumanni. The sequence goes on along the minus strand of NC_054057.1, from coordinate 44,020,558 downwards.
CAAATACTTTCTGAATCACATCCATCTATTGCACACCTCCTTCAAAAATGCATGTCAGGAACAGGACATAACGCATTTGTATTCATCTCAAAGATGTCACCTCTTGCTGTGAAATCAATTCTCTACTGATAACCTTTAAAACACCTATTCTCCTCAACTTTGTGTCTTTAACTAGTCCATAATGATAATTTGCCTTTTGGCTGTATTCAAGTGTATCTCTTTGACTAAGCCCAAGTTACCAAGCAATAAAGATTATTTTTCATTACCATCCTTTCTGAAACAAAATTTACAATTTCACCAAGCTTTGTGTTATCCACAAATTTTATGAGTAATCGTTTTGTGCTTGGTTCTTTATTGCAACTGAAAACACTGAATAGTAACCTGCTCACTCCTGATCCTTCACAGTAGCCCAGCAGAAGCCTCCCCTCCAGTCATGATTTTTTCACTTTTTTCACTGACAATCAGTGTATGTGATCTGCAGATCTCTGCTTCCACTTAACTGCGATCAGCCCCTGTGCATGGAGTGTGAGTCACATACTTAACTCCCTCTTCACACTCCTCCACAAATAGCCTATAACTCATGCATTGCAGTGCAATGCCTGGTTTCTCTTTCATGCCATAATCCCACCCAGCAGACAGCTGGGCACCAGATACCTTGTTCCACCGACCTATTCTGTCCTTTCCATGTAACAAGAAAAAAACCAAGTCTGTAGAGCTACACTACTTGTAGCTACTACAAATACATGCCTACCTGGAAGGAAAATGCTGCTGTATTGCACAGCACAAAGTTTTGCCACCTGAGGTGGTCCTGGACTTGGGTAAGGTCTCTGAGAGGATGGGTTCCAGCTCCAGTTCTGAAGCCTCTCTGCTATCATGTAATCTGATGTGCAAAACCAGCCCTTTTGCCCATTATCTGTCACGGTGCTCTTGCATGTCATCAAAAGACATCTGAAAGGTCTTGTGGTATCTGTAGACCATTGCAGCGGGCCTTCCAAACCACTGTTGTTGTTTCTTCTAATCATGATAGGAATATAATTTAATATTAAAACACCAGATACTTTATTTTCTCTTTGAAACTTCCTAGCCAAACTCAGTCTAGTATGATAAAGCAGAATGTGTGTTATATTAAGGTGATTAAAAAAAGCAGCCCATGGAACTGTACAGCCGCATCTATATTATTTTTAAATTAAATATTAATAGGAATATGGATGAGAATATTTTCAGGATCACAGTGCTCTAATAATCTTATGCATTTTATATGCCACTGATTTTTTTGCTTAAAGATAATGTTTATTAGTCCCACTTTTACACTGTGCTCCATCAATATTAATTCTGCACTGTCTTTATAACAGCTGTGCTACATTTTATTATTTTATACATATGAAACTTGATATTTTATTCAGAAATATGAAACAGAATCATTATGCTGTCTAGTTAAGGCTAGTTATTGCTTGAAAGTGGCAGGGATACGAAAGAACTAAACAGGGTTTTAATACTGCAGATTTTATTGGGGAAAAAGCCACAATAAAACAGAATGTAACTCTTAGTTAATCTACAAGAACTACAAATATAAGAATTTCATCCTGAATGTGCATCATGCAGGAACGGAATTTATTAAACTCTCTTAGGTTGTTCTCTAAAGCCCTGTATACCACGAAAATAAACCAATAAACTAGCAAAGGTTTGGCAGCAGGCAAAAGAAATTAATTATACTCTGGAATTAATTAATTAGGTTAAGACATGCTAACAAGAAAACAGATTTTCCCATGACCAGTCTAATCAGTGAAACTGTTCCTTATGAACTGCTACTGCATGTGCATACACTTTTGCAGCAAGTCCAACTTCCATCCTCCCTAAACTCTATCTCCCAGCCTTTCACTGCCCCCAGCCCTTAGAGCCCCCATTTCTCTGCAATTTCCTCCAGCAGCCAGACACGAGGCACAGCGTTGGAGCCACCAGCAGAACGTTCCTGCTGACCACCCAGGGCACATCAGGCAGAGAGGGACCTGCTGATGCTGAGGGTTTCAGCCTGTGCTCTGCAGGAACATTTCTAAGGTCCGTTTTCTGCCTCAACAGTGCTTTTCACAAAGCTTTGTAGGACTTGGTGTGTACAACCTCTTCTTTACTGTTGTCTTTGAACTCAATTTGCATAAAAAAGAAGCATCAGTGATGTGAGCTTCAAATAACACAAATGATATAAGAATCCACATACATTTTCCATGTACTGCTTTTGTTCTTTATTAAACAAATATGGGTAAATGTGCTATGTGTGGAATAAGCAGTGGAAGAGGACAGGAATGCCCTACTGTCATGGAAGATATAGTTGTTCTTAATTAAATTCAGTTCATAATTAATACAAAAAGCACCTGATGCTTTTCTTTTTCCCCATGTCTCTTTTAGCTGAAACTAGCTACCTCCCTCTCATCTGAGTCACCACTACAAGAAAATGAAGCTGATGATAGCGAGGTGACGGTAATGCAGGAAGGCTCTTTTTAATCCTCATGTTTCTGCAGCACTTCTGGCTCTGATATTCAAAGCAGCACTGTGAACCTCTCGCGTGAACACAAATTAAAGAAAAAGGCAGAACAGAGAGCTACAGCTGCAAGAGCATCAGAAGAGGCATGGAGCTCCAGCAGCCCACAGCAAAATGTATATGGCTGTGAGCCCTTCTCTGCCAAGCACTGGCAAATTTTGGAACCTTCTTGAGTTAATTTTCTTTGTAGAAGAGAAACTGGCAGTACAAACCAAATATCTTCTCAGTGCAGGATGTTTATTTTCAAAAGTCCAGCTGCCCTTCTTCCTAGAAGCCAGAACAATAACAAGCTCAGGCAACAATGTTCAGCCAAGGCTTCAGACCAAGTGCATCTCTCCTCTCCAGAAAAATGTCTTCATGTCTTCCATCTCCCTCTCTCCAGGGATCTGCACAGACTGGTTTGCAAGACACAGCACTTACTGCTTCTCTGATGGCAGCTTTGTATCTGACCACATACCCTTTCTTTCTCCTGCTTAAGACAATGCAGTCAGAGACCAGGGAAACTGCATATGAAACCTCCTTCCATGAGGCTGCACGCAAGATACAGAAACACGGTGTCACTGAGCTTTGTTTGCATTATCAGTAATTAAAGTTAATAGGGAAACTTGAGATTACACCTTTTTTATGTAACTGTGCAACATTACCATGGGTTTTTATCTGTTTCATCTATTAATTCAAACCCAGTTCCTACAAAAAGCCATCTCACCCAAGAGAGGAGTACTTTAAAGTTTATGAGTCTTTTGTCAAATCTAACTCAAGTTGCAGCCTGCCTGCTTTCAGGAGGAGGAGAGGGGAAATCGTTCATCTGTAGACAGTTCCACAAATTCCTCAGAAGGAGAGGTAGACAAATTCTCCTCCCAGGGCCTGGGCAAGATTTATAGCAAATTCCAGCACAAAGAACCATGGAATATATCCTATAATATATACCCATAGTGTTCACAGCATGTTTGTCTTGGGATGGTTGGTCTTTAGAGGGGAGTTCACAGTGACAGGTCACTTGCCTTTCTTGCAGGTGATGCTGTGATTTATTTTGTGGGAATATAATAAATAGGAATAGCTGCCCTGAGCATTTACCGTAAGATCACAGGAACTGGATTTATAAAATGAAGAGAGTTGCATCAATATAACAAATATCAAACTTTTCAGATGCAAAAATACACTACTTCCAAGGAAGAGAAAGACATATAGTCAGAATGATCTAGTAAGCCCCTACAGTGCAACCATTGCTACAGCTTGACTCAACCACCTCTTTTCCTGCCTTGAAGACTCAATCACCTAATCACACCAGTTAAGTTAAAGCAGTAAAACCCCAAACAATCCCACAAGGCAGTATCAGACTAGAGCTCAGGACACTGCATTTCTGCAACAGCAACATCTGCCTCCAAAACAATTTTCCTCTCTTCTGTTTCACAAGGGATAACAACCACTACAGACCACATCCAGTGGCAAAATCCAGCAGTGAATGCACCTGCCTGAAGACACTTCACACCCGCCTTCCATAAGAAAAAAACCCACAATTAATTTGATAGGAATTAAATATTCCACTTTTCTAGAGTGTTCAACCAAAATGACCACGAGGGCCAGACTCATTACAAAAACAAAGGGTAGTACACTGCTACAGCCGATGCCCATCTTATTTTCCTTGTCCATCTAAGCTGAGGTTATACAGCACCCACTACTCTAAGACAAAACTTCTCTTCGTGGTGCTTCATCACTAATGCCTCTTTTTGTGGAAACATTGGGTAGCAGTGTGTCGGCACTATGGAACTATCATATATTGGCAGTATGAACTGCGAAATACTTGCCTAGGGACCACACAGCTATACAGGCTCCAGGTGCTGATGAACCTTCTGTCCCTTTCTGCACCACGTTCCCATGAGCCACTTCTAGGCGGGATCATCTGTATGGTCTTATGGCATAACATCCTCCTCTTTCACATTCTCACCATCAACGCACACCTCCACCCAAGCGCTTCAAGAAGCAAACTGACATCATCTTTGGTTTCTCTGCTAGCATGAGTCTCCTCTTTTGTAACATACTGAACAATGACACATAGAATCATAGAATCACTTAGGTTGGGAAAAACCCTTAAGATCATTGAGTCCAACTGTAAATCTAATACTGCCAAGATGACCACTAACCATGTCCCTAAATGCCTGCACACTACCTACACTGCTCTTTTCCTCATTTCTTTATCACCTACAAAGATCTGTAGGAAGGGCCACTACTTGCTCCAACTGTACCAGATGGCAAGGCACAGCAATGTAATCTTAGCACAGCATTTACATGAAGCGCAGAATTGCCTCATAGTGTTAACATCTTCTTGTCCTCCCACTAACATACCCATCCCACCTTACAAAAAAGCCATTGTATGTCATTGTGTTGTTTTCCATACCTGGAGCATTACCTTTTCCATACCTTTTCAGTTCTCATTTCCTCAGTCTCCTCTTTTTCTCTTAGTAATATAAGAAACATAAAGTCTACAAACTAGACACCCCATTCTTGGTTTTCATTCTCCTATATGTCCCTATGTACATACCCATAGATTTCTTCCATTATGATTTAATCCTGAATTAAGGTTTTTCTATTAATCCTGACACCAAGATGGTAGAAGTTCACAAAATATTAAAAATAATGAGACAACCTGTTCATAAAATACAGGGCTTGAAAAAGGACACAGTCTTCAGTCACAGAAACACAGTGAAAGATGGCAACATCAGCAGCTCTTTTAAAACCAGAAGGTTAAAACTGAGCCATCATTATTTTTTGAAAGAATTATTTTTGAAGAATTAATTGCTGAGGCAAGTATTAAGTTTTATGTTCATGGCTCTACACCTAGATTTCTTAAATTTAAGCTCACTTCCTTACCCCCATCTTTCCACCCCCATAAGCATCAGCTCATTATTTTTAAAAAGCACAATGAATAAGAAAGAGGCAATTTAACATGAAGCACTGTGGAAACTGACTGCGACTTTGTTCAAAGAGTGAATCAGTACACGACTTCCTCAGTCTTTTACTCTTCCTTAAGCATCTGCTTTTGGCTACACTTCTCTGATTTCTCCTTGATGCTTGACCCTAATGAAACCTCAGAGACCTCCTCGGGAAGTGGGGAGCTGGTGGGGGGGAGGTGAAAGCCACAAAGAAAACAAGTGTTTCCAGTGCTTCCTACCTGCCCTTGGATAACCTTCATGCTCCAGTACTCCTCCAAGCACCTCATTTGCTGAGAAACACTGCTTTAGACTTTCTGGTTATTGTTACTGGCTGCTTTTACCTAATACTAGTTTTCCCATTAAACTTAGAAAAATCACAGGTTCCTTGCTAGCAATCAGTTCTTCCCTCAGGCAAGTCACAGGTTACCTGCAGGAGGGAACCAGTGCTCGTTGTGAGCATTTGTGGTGTCTGCAGCAAGACATCTTTCAACCCTGCAATGACTGGATTAAATTAGAGCTGCCAAAAGTTTCTGTCAAATTTCTGTTAGCATCAAATTGTTCCTAATTACCAACATTTTTGCAAATGTATATAATAAACTATATATCTAAATAGACTCTCTTTTGCAAGGCACATTCCTGACTGAAATATTCAGTACTAAAATATGACCACAATGTCATGAATGTAGGAAACAAATGGTCAGGATACCTGGGTGGAGAACAAAGACAGCTTCCTAGAGAAAGTAATTCTAGATTAATATATGAAATAGGGATTTTTTTTCCTCCTCACATTTCACAAACAAATACAGACTTATTCAGTTTGGAATTACTTCAGGTCATTCAGTGCTTACAGCAGGCTTAACACTGAATTCAGACCAGGTTGCTCAGGGCTTTATCCAGCTGGGTCTTGAAAACCTCCAAGCATGGAAAATCACCACCTCATGGGCAACCAGCTCCACTACTTAATTACCCTGGTAGTGAAAACGTTTTCCTCGTAAAACATTGGCTCTGATGCTAATTTACATTGTATGAAGATGAAATCTCTGATTTCAACTTGTCACTGTCTTTTGTTCTGCCAATACACATTGCTGTAAAGAGCACGGCTCCATCTCCTCCGTAACCTCCTTGTAGGGGTCAGATAGCTGCTGTTAGGTCCTTCCAATGCCACCAGGTTGAACAAGCCCCATTCCCTCAACCTCTCCTTGCAAAGCAAGTGCTCTAACACCTGATCATCTTGATGGCCCTTCACAGAACTCGCTCAAGTTGACGTCTTGGGAGTGTCCAAAACTTAGGTGTAAAGGAGAATAATAATAATCACTTCCTTCAAATTCTGGCTGCTGCCCTGTTGATACAGTGCAGTCTACTGCTACCCTTCATTGTTTTGTGCTGATCAAGGATGAGGATGTTGTTCGTTCTTGGTTTCTTATTCAGTCTTTTTCCCTTCTGCTGACCCTGTCAGCACAGGTGCCAAGTAACACTGAACAGCTGAATGAGCAAAGCAGAAATGCAAGACTCTGACCAATTTTTCAGCCTGTCCTCACTTCATATAAGTGGAAGATCAACTGCCCTGTCAGGATATTGCTTCCTCAGATCAAGTAAAATCATATAAATTATCTGTTAGGGTAGCAGAACTGCAATGACATGTGAGTCTTCCATAGTCTTAGGCTGTTTCTCTACATATCTGAGCTATAGATAACAAACCATCCAAGCAAAGTCATCAGTTATGTTCTAGCTTTTCTATAGTGCTCTAGTTGTTCTTTTTGCATCAGACATTGTTCATTCCAGAAAACACCATGAGGTTGTGGGATTTTCTGGATGAATTTCACTGCAAAGACATGGCCAGACATAGCATTATACAGAGTTTACCAAGCGTACTCGTAACCAGGGACACAAATAAAGGGGAGCTGCAAGAAGAGGCTGTATTTCAATGGGAAAACAGGGTTTTCAACCTAAAAGGTGACAGGCCAATAGTGCAACATGAAACACAAGATATTCTCAGTCCTCATTCAGTTTACAAGCACAGTATCAAACCTCCTTTATCTAACATGCCAACACAGTAATGAAAGTAAGATAAAATTATGAGCAAACCTACTTCATCCAAGATGTCCAAGTACCAATATATACACACTGCATCTCTCTTTGCTTTAATAAGCATTGAATGTATCCATAATTTTTTTCACTAAAGAAGAAAAAGCATTAGGATTTTACCCAGCATACCCAGAAAATGCTTCAGTTTTTAAGGGGACTGTGGAAGTGGGATTTGAAGTTGGGTCTCTGGATCTTAATCTCTGGATTGCATGTGAATGCACTGCCAACCCTGCGGAACCCAGAATTTCCCACACAGTTTTGCTGGCACCAACGATGCTTGTGAGCAGGTAGCCTGTCTGCTGTGATTGCCTGAAGAAAGCAGCCCTTGAATAATGAGCCATAAGGAAACATAGTAAATACATATGCCATAGTGTATTGTTTTATCTACCATCGCTGTATCTAAACACTTAGAAAGCATCTCTCTATGAACACTTTACAGGGAAACTTTTGAACACTGTTGAACACCCTACAAAAACTTCTGTAATTTCCTATATTCAAGAAAAATACATTCACCTTCTGTGAAGAGGGGTTCTTGCAGAATTTTACAGCTGATGTATAAATTTTTCATCAAATCCTGTCTGCATTTGCGGTTCTCTGCTGGGATTAGTAGCATATAATTGGAGCAGGAATAGTGAGGAGAAGTACACAGTGGTTTTAAAAATCAGAAACGGCGCTTGTTTATGATATTTGCAGCTTTTCCATCTAAGTACCCACACAGATTGCACATAGTCCCACAGAGATGGAAATTAATATGTGAAATACCTGTGCAGCTTGAGCGTCACAGTTCCATAAACAGTGGCAAAGCCCAGAAGACGAACCCATCTTAGGAGAACACAGCGAAATACACTTGGCTCAAAATACAAAATGACAACCTATAGAACAGAAAGATAGAGAGAGCTTCAGTACTGCTTTAATGTGAAAGTAGTTCTTCATTCAAATGCAGAATAGTTGCAAAACAGGACAGCAGACATATTTCAGCTCGTACTGCTGTATATTTAGATTTTCTAGTAAAGTGATGGGATGATCAGATCAACCAGCTGGCACAGTTCTAGGCACCAACTCCTTTTGAAGGGAGCTGGCAAAAGCCCTGTGACAGACTGTGAAGTGACAACACTTTTAAATGCAATTCCACTGACTTTTCTTAACTGAGTGAAAACATGTACCCAGAGAAGAGGATAGAACAGACAAGGACATTTTCCTTGAGCTATTCCAGTAATATGCAGCTGGCCTAATTCTGTTTTGATGGACTGTATTTACTAGGTTACACTTCAAAGTAATTTCTAATAAACCTAGCAAAATGATAGCAGCTAATTTTTCTCTGCCAAATATTCTGCCACACTAAAAATGTAGCAGCTTCTCTCTGACCAAAACCCCAAAATCTTGATGTCATATTTGACTCCTCCTTGTTCTTCCACAGATATTTTCCCTAAGCTATACCAAATCTCCCTACACATCACCCACTTAATGAAAATAACCTTTCCGTTCACTAATGGATTTCTCTAACTGCAACAACAGAAAGGTCTTAGCAGCCTTTTGCTTTGTCTACTAAGTACCATGCATGAGGAGAGCACTCAATAAACAGTAACATAAAGCTACTTCTGCAGGTATAGTGCACAGAAGAGGATCATTACCAAATAAAATGCCACCCTTATCTAAAACAGGGCTGCTCAAATGGTGGACTCAGTCAGGATCTGAAAGAGGAGCCCATTTCTTCTTGTTCCAACAGACGCTGTCCCTGGTGTCCTGAGGGATGATCCCATATTCCTTCCCACTTTTCCAGCCCCACCAGGAGCCTGAGATCCCAGGGATTTGGCTGTATCCTGCCCTTACCCCACCTGCAGACCCTGCTTGGTCCAACAAAGCTAGATCCAGCGCATCCCACCCAACTGAACAGAACCTGGTAGAACAACTCAATGCACTGTAGTACAAATTAATTGGGTAATCCTGGTCTAGAGAAAGAAAGCACTGAAACATTTCAGGCCATCTGCCACAGCTTCATTTAGAGTCAGTACATTCTGGCAGCAGAGGTAGTATTGTGCCTACCGGCTGCCACATGATATTATTTTCCTAAGTAAATGCTTTTCTATGTGGGAATTCAAACCCAGGATATTGGCCAAAAGCCCGGGACTATGTCCTTTGGGTGACACAGACATATTTAGGAGAGTAGGGGCAAAAATGGCAGACATGTGGGCTGAGATAGAAGAAGCTGCTGTGCTTTGCTGGCATGTGGGTTTTTGTGGTTTGGTTTTTTTTTTATTTTTTTTTTTTTTTTTTTTAACAGCAGAATCAAGCTATTTCTTTAAAAAGTATGGTTTGTTGAATCAAACCATGGTGCAAAATTTAATCTGCTTTCTTCACTGTTATTATACTGACATGTTTCAAGGCAGACATTTTCTGGGAATCTGTCAAATTCTGCATGTTGAGAAGGGAACAGCATGCAGCAAAAAGCCCACTTCTCCTTGGGAAATCAGCTGGAAACCCAAAATGCATCCACACATGCATGAACATGCTTGTGTAAATTAAGGATCCAGGAGGAAGTTTCTCTGAAAGACCTGAATGACAGTAATGACCTCTTATCCTAATATACAGTTATACACGTTACGACAACTGCAGAACCCGAGCGGAGTCTGTAGCAGTAACCTGCCTCCTGAGGTTTGTCAAGGGGTAGAAAACACCCTTTTTTCCATCTCTGATTCTTCCAAACTAGAAAAACAACGTCAAAAAAAGTCTGGCATACGGAGACTCCAAACATTTCAAAATTGATCTGAAAGCAGAATTTTTCAGATGATTGAAAGGGGAAGGTCTGAAAACTCTTCAGGCATAGAATTTTCTGAACAAGGGCAACAGCTCTCTCTGCCATGCAATCTGACACAGCAATTTTATCTGCAGTTGCTTGTTGAAATATTAACTGCTTGTGTCTAGAAAATCTCATTGATTTGCATTGAACCATTTGTATGAGCAGCTGAGGCATTTGGCTAGCTATCAACCAAGAAAACATCACTTCAAATGCAGCACGGTGTGAGCTGGTACATGGCGGCTCACCACAAAGGCTGCAGAGGCAAGCCTCTGTTGACAAAAACTGTTCTTGTTTTCCCATTTGAGTGCAGACCCATTTTAACTACACCTTCGCCCAGTCGTCAAGTACATTGCAGAAGTAAGACTTGATTCAAGTTTGGTTCCCTTTTGTGTCTCCCTGTGTTTACATGACGGAGAACAGCTACAGTGCTCTCCCAAGGGCCAAAATCCATTTCTACCTATTAGTCTGTAACTTGCATGTGGTCTGGCTTTGAACAGCAAGAATCACTATACCTATGTTTTGCTTGCTTCTTAGGTTTTTCGGAAGGTTACTCTACAAATGTGTCATTCCCATTCCCATCAGGGCTTGCCGGGATATTCAGGTGACTGCCCTCTCTAAGCTCTTGTCAGCATTAGGTCTCTTGAAAGCACAGTGAATTTTAGTGGCACAATTTTAAAACCGAATAATCTTTAATGGATTGGAGCCAAGGGCTACAGAAACACTGCCCTGGAAGCTCGGTACACCAAAAGCCATGCTCAAGCTTTTCATCTTAGTGGAACCACATTCTTGCAGAGAATATCGAACTGATTTAAATAGATCTGGAGGGCTGCTGCACTCCATCTCTCACCATCCCTAGCTAAAAAACAAACAAAAAAGAAACATAACATACAGAAGTCTTGGTTTTGTTTCATACCAGGCTCTTTTAACTTCTGGTTACCAAACTCCTATTCCCTACTGTTATTCCCAGAGATAAGCTTGCCTTAAAGTGACAAACAATATGCAGCAAAGGGTTGCTGAGCTCCAGCTAGGAGTGTAGGGTGAGCAGAGGATTCACCCACACACCCAGGCTTCTCTCAGCAGAACAAGGTAATCCCTCTGAAGTTCTAAGAGACTACTCTGCCCACCAAAAATCTGACAATAATTCATTTTCCCTTTTTGCTTTTATAAAGCATTAGACCATGACAGCAGCATAAATCTCATTAAAAACTCTTAGAGGTTTTGCTGATGGATGTCACAAAACCTATTTACTGTACATAAGGAAATGTGATATCCCCTGTTTTGCCAGCTCCTGAAATCCATTTAAATACTAGACATCAGTTTCTGTTCCTTGAACAACAAAGACCTGGGGAAAAGAATGTTTGGAAATGAGAAGAAGAGAAGTCAAACAGTGCCTGTTCATGTACCAGTTACTGCAGCTATGTGTGAGACTTCATAAACTGTGGCTCATCTTTGTCATTCGGACAAATGCATTTAGATGTTTGCTTTTAACCTCAATGTGTTTTAAGCTATCATTACCCTTGCCAAAACACTGTCCCAGTAGTCACGCTACCACTTGGGGAGTCAGGGATGAAAAGACTTTCTAAGGTCACCAGCTAACTGTCAAGTGTGTTTAGAGCTGGAGAGTTACGGACATGGAAGAGAGCCTTAGCTTGCTGACACAGCGATCAGCCAGCTCAGTTGTTCAGCTGACGCGATGAACGGACACAGACGCTCTCTAAAGACAAGGGCTAAAGTCAATACAGGCACCTCACCCACTACAGCAAATTTTTGTTATCAGGACAGGTAGGACAGTAAAAGTGCTAACAGAACTAACATTGAACCACTTCATGTTCAAAAGTGTAACAAACATTGTCCTCACAAAAAATGAGCAAGTAATTAGTTTTATAGGTTCAGTGCCATTGCTTCTTAAAATATATACAGCATTTAGAAGGATTCCTTAAAGGAAAAAAAAATCCACCCTATCAGAGTCCTATAATGTTAACAGTGAGCAATACTTAATATTATTTTGGTTTTCAGATTAACTTTACTGTGTACCTTGTAAAGAAAAAAAGATGATTAATTTTGCCCTTCACCTTGATCATCAGATCCAGGCAAAAATATTTTAATTAGTACTCCCAAGGGATTCAGTCTGCCTAAATCAGGCCTATAATTTCTATCCACACTGTAGGCGACTAGTAGATCTTCCCTACTAATGTGAATTCCATAGATAACCCATGGATAAAGGCAGGTATCTTGAAGAACCTTGAAGAAGTGCAGGACTTCAGTTACTTGGACAGAATCTTGGCTTAAAGGCTTCAAATATGCATCTCCACTGATTAGAAAGGTACTTAAGCATTTATTTTCAGTAACTTGCTTCAGTGTATGTTAATTAATAATCTGCATTAGGAGGACTAAGCCAAACACTGTGCAGCCAGCTTTAACAATTTTGTAATGTATTTAAGAGAAGTTGCTTTTTACTTTGCTTCTTAATCCATAAAAGTCACATGAATAGATCAAAAGCTCATTTCACTTTTCAATCATCTTTCTATATTCCATGTTGAGAGAGAATGGACAACACTATAATGTCTCAAAAGATCAGAAGTCAAAGAACAAATATATTTAAAAATACACAGAATTTTCAGTGCTACATATCCTAAACATGAAAATTTTTGAGGAGGACCTTAGCTAAAAAAGTCCCAAAGTGTTCACTTTTGAACTCCTTATTTGTGCCCTCAGTGGCAGAATCATAGAAAGTTTTGGGTTGGAAGGGACCTTTAAAGATCATATAGTTCCAAGTGCTCTGGGCAGGGATGTTATCCTTTTTACATACATCAAAATGTGACACAGAGCTTAGAATTTCAGCATCAGCATGATCTGCTTATGGATCCTAGGTTGAAAGTCACCTACTTTAGATAAAAGCAATGCAAAATTATTAATTTTTTTTCTCATTTTCAAATAATCAGATTTCTTTCAAAATTGTGCCAGTTCATCCAAAAAGCTCTACAGGAAAACTACCTACTTCATTTAACTTCAGAATTCGCTGCAAGTACTCTGCACAGTTCAATACAGGACATGACACAGCCATTTAAGATAATGCCTTTTGGGCTAATTCCATTAGCAAGCATCTAGGAGATACTGCGAAGAGATCCATCTGATCTGTTCCACTGCCCAGCACCATCTGCCCTTGCCTGACTGCAATAGCTGTCCTGGGCTGTCTCTAGGCAATTCTGCTACGGAACAAGCCATCAGATGCTTCCTCTCGGTATCCTGCTGTGCTTTGAGATGGGCAGTCTTCTTTCTTCTGCCATGTTTCAGTAGTTTCTTTCAACACATAAAATATCCTCCAGGGTAACCTAGTACATCAAGTCACCTATTAATGCTTCATTCCTAATACTGAGAAGGGATTTCCTGCAACAGAGATGCAATGTTTGCAATGTTAGATAAGCTTGCCATCCAAACTCATAACAGTCTGGCACTATGCTTTCTAGAAAAGGGACCAATCCACTTGTATGTGGGCACACTGCCATGTTAACAGATGGGCATGAATGAAGGCATTCACGAGCCTGTGTACACTACGGGCACCACATACCACTGTTCGAAACATGAGTCACAGCTCAAAGCATCTGCTTAAATATTAGTGAATGCAGAACTCATTATCCAATCCTGCACTACCAACAAATATTTCCAGTGCAACTACATGAAACATTTTAGAGGTATGATAACTGCTGAATATATACTTAAGCTAACTATGAAAGTACACTTCCTTCCATCTCTGTCTCATTTTTTCAAACCACATGTGCTTTTTAAGCCATAACATTTTATTTTAATAGGCCTGTGGACACACAGTATTATCAAACCCTGTTATCCTTGCAAATTTCATAATTTTTAAGAAGAGTTGTGCTGCACCATTATCTTGATGCCTCTATAAAGCACACAGTTGCTGCAGGAAACCACAGTAACTACTCAGTAGGTTTTATTCTTGCCTCTGAATTGGAGCTGAACCAACTCCACAGCACACAGCATTGAGGCACTCTGCTGCTGAGGGCAATGCATTTCAGGTAAGATGTATGTCACAACAATTACAGCCATTTAAGAACTTCCGGGTTCATAAAATAAGACAAGTTTTTCATAGCTGCCCACACAAAGTCCAGCTTGAAATTCCGCCTACTGAAATCCTCTTTGCTCTCTCACTATACTTCCAACTGTAAATAGGTTTTCTCCATTGCCTGTCTTAAAACATCTGTTATGGTTCTGCCTGTGTATCACCAAAGACATGTCTTGCCTGTGAAGTCTTTTGGAAGTCTACAACGCAGTATAAGCACATAACCACCAGCACTGGTGTAAAATACAAGGACAGACTTCTAGAACTTTATTCATCAGAGTGCTTTGCTATTGCTAAATTTTATTATACTCTGGATTCATCCCCATCAGGCAGTAACAGCAGATCTCTAAAGTTCCTTATGGAACATATTTTTTACAGTGGAGCTCATTTAGCCTCCTGAGAGATTTATCTGGTGATTAAGCAAACAGAACCTTCAAGATCATTCTGGTTTGACACAAGACTGCATACTTTGAATGCCTTTTTATTGATATCTCTTCAGCTATTTTATCTCTTCTTCTTTTTTCCCCTGTTCATAAGGCAGATTGTAGCTAATGCTTGACAGGGCACCTCTGAATAGGTTATTTTGAGGAAAATAAATGTCCACATGATGTCCAAGATGCCATCACGCCTTTCCTCCAATTTGAAGAGTAAAACTGACATGTCACAGATCCTACCAGCTCTGGTAATATTCACTTATATGTGACCTGAGCACATGGCCTGAAAACGCATTTATTTGCCATAAATTTTAGCCTGTACTTAGCATTACTAATGATCCAGCTTCACTGTTCCTATTTACATTGGCCTAATGAACAGTATTCTAAAGTCAAGTAACAAAAAGTTAACATATAATCCACAATGTCTTTAAAAAGAGACATGCTTGCACTCTAAATGGATTTGTTCACAATAAATGAAGTATTATGCCCTGCAAGGCCCAAACAGTATAGAAGAACATTCTGAGGTTTTTCCTAATAATGGCTAAAACTTGTTCAGAAAACACTTAGTTTATAAGAGACTTCAGCTGACACTCTGGCTGAATCAGTTAGAAATGATAAGGTCTGTAGGGTTCCCCAAGGGTGAATTCACAACCAGCAAGAGGAAGGGGATACAAATGAAAACAACACGCTAAGTCTGTACCCTTTTTGGGGCAAGAAATGCGTACAGACTAGTTTTACCGAAAGGACTAGACCCCTGCCCCAGACAGCTGTCGGGACCATCCGTGGAATTGAGGGCAAACAGAAATCACCCTGAAAGCAAGCTAGATCATGAGACAGGTTATCACATACATTTTCTGTATCTATCTCCAAACAGAGAAATTAATGCCTACTTTATCATTGTAATAGGATAAACTACTTATCTTTTAACTCTAAAGGTCTCAAATACAAAGAAATTTCAATGGTACTAACCCAAGGAGTGGTGATCCCAAACCAGTAAAACATCATCCCTCAGGAAGTATTAGGTGTCCCAGCCTAAGGAGCTATAGTCACTGAGCTATTGGAGTTCTGGCAAATCCAGTTTCTTGGAGGCAAATGCTTGCTCAGGAAAGGTGTCTTTCTGATCACTGTGAGTTACTGGATGCTCCTGCAGCATCCAGTACAAGACAGAGAGAAATTCTGAAGCTTAGAAGTTCCCCTGAGACCATGACAAGGCGTAGCACTAACACTGAAAAATCTAAGACCAAAAAAAAAAAAAAGATACCTATATAACAGCTCTACTCACATCCCATCTTAAGAGAGAAGAGAAAATAAAGGCTGAATTGTATACTACTCTTTCCTTGTTCTCCTTCAAATGTATTTCTGCTCTACCACCACCACAAAGCAAAAGCACCAAATACATATTTTTCGGGGAGTCCAAACAGGAAGGGCTTGGTTGGCCCAATGGATCTTCTTATCCATCTGCTTTCATGTGCCAGTTATTTCTCCACCTTTGTTATGTATGTCTGCCTCATACACATACTGGCTCACTTCTGACAGCCTCACATTCTTTAACACAGTTACCCTAACAGCAGCCTGAACAGCCTGAGAAGTCAGTCCCTGAAGACTTTAGAGCTGGCTGATCTCAGCGGTTTGGAGACTTCAAGCTGGGCAGATGTGGACTTGGCTAGACATCAGAAATTTCCACTGAAATCAACACATTACTACAGAAGGTTTAAAATCTGTTTAAACAAGGTTTTTAAAAACAGAAGCAACTGTTGTATTTGAAAATTCAAAGCCTACCAGAATCCACGTGGCTAACTCTGCACACAGGGAAAAATGTTTTTCCTGACTCAGGTAGGTCACCAGCCACAGCCCTGAAGCACAAAATTAATATATAATCATTGATCTGGTTTTAAAGATACTTAGGAGCTAGCCAGGGAGTTAGGAGCCTTTGGCTTCAATAAAAGGCAACCACCCAAACATTTAAAAAATATCTGGCTCCTTGTCTTCAAAAAGAGCTGCAAGTGTTAAGAACAGTAGAGATCGCAGTGACCTCCCGTACGCTTTCATTTGATGTTTCATCTCTTTAAACTTATACACAAAGGCCTTGGATTACATTCCAGTTAAATATTTAAATATATGTGAAAATATGGGTTTCCGGATCAAGCAGTCAGGTTTTGAGTGAAGATTATTAGATATGCTCTGCCTGCAGCAACACTAAAAGCAAAGATGAGCAGGTGGGACATTCAGGGCTCCAGCCACATGTATGCCGAGGATGAGAAAAGCACAAGTGAAACATAGAGGAGAAGTTAAGCTACTTCACCATTCAAAGCTGCTATTTTCATGGTTTGAATTACGTCCCAAAAATGTAATTCAAAATTCATAGAAATAATTTAATCAGAACGTTTTATCTAGGCAACAGGTACGTATATATAGGCATACTTCACAAACTGTTTATGCCAATATAAATTATGAAAGTGGAAAATCAAAAGAACTTGTAAAACCAAAATACCTTCTAAAATATTTCCTTCTTCCACCAGTTAACTTTTATAATCCAACTACTTCTTTCATCTGTCCATATACATTTTTTTCAGTGTGACATGCCACTTGGGTAAATAACAACAGTCAACTGAATGTCCTGGTTTACTTACTTCGTATGTGAGGGGGAAAAAAATCCTAACAACTTTCTTATTGGATACACTACTATCATCCTTTCTTAACAAAGATGTGGTCACCCAACAAGCCGAAGGAAAAACATTTTAAAGAGCTGAAACACCTCTAATGAACAAGTTCAGATACCTATTCAGCACAGTCATTTGCCAAATACTTGAAATGTTTTAACGACGGGGTTAAAAATATGCTAGTTTTATTTTATGACTGAAGAATTGTAATATGCAATAAAATATTTTATTAAAAACAAAGGAAATCTACCAATTCATTTTAAGACCACGTCTGCAATTTTTTTAAAAAAAGGAAACTTTAAAAAGCATAATGGTGAAGTACTATATATTAAAATAAATCTTGCAAGAGCTGCCGCTAACTCAAGACATTATAAGCTGAATTATTCAGAGCAACTTGTCAAGTACACTTAATGCAAGACACAGATCATAAAACAGACTCACACAGACTTTTTCATTTCATTACAATATGGCTGAAATCCCCACAAATATACACTGCAGAGAGGGAGTTTTATGTATTTTCAAAGAGTGACTCCCCCCTGGGAAAAAGAAAACATGCAGCTATTTAGAGTTCCAAAAGTACTTTATCTCCTGGCCTTAATCTAACAAAGCCAGTGAAGTATTTAACATCAAATTTGTGAGAAAAAAATCTCCCTGACAGTTTAGGTTCTTCAGAAATATGTCCTTCCTGGCTGCATGCTCTCTCTGAACTACACACTGGGCAGGTTCATGAGCCAAGGGTAGAAATTTTACTGACACTGACTTTTAAGATGATTACGAGGAAAAGATAATAGGGACAGACTAGGTCTTTTAAAATATCATGCTAAAACACAGCAAAGAGGAGGACAGAACTGGCTGTTACCCTCTGCAGGAAAGTTTTTGTTGGTATTTATTTTGATAACCAGTAATTTAGAAAACCTCTCTCCACAAAATACCAGCCAGACATCTCAATCCAGCCAGTGCTGATTAGTTTAGTGCAGACGTCACTGCTGGAACTATCGACTTTTCATTTTCAGCTCATGTACCTGTAGCAAAAACAGCAGTGGGGACAAGCCAAATGCCACAGTGTGACAAACCTCCAGAGAAAGTGGTGGGAACATGCCACCTCTTAATGTTCCCGAACCAAGAACAAACGCCCATTTGGGAAATCTGCCTTAGGTAAACTAAAGCTG
This sequence comes from Falco naumanni, assembly GCF_017639655.2. Taxonomy (NCBI): domain Eukaryota; kingdom Metazoa; phylum Chordata; class Aves; order Falconiformes; family Falconidae; genus Falco; species Falco naumanni. The sequence continues at coordinate 44,001,869 of NC_054057.1, read as the reverse complement.
TCAGCTTCAGTGGAAAGGTAACTGGATGAACCGAGAAAATTAGTGACATACTCTGATAACAATATCTATGATCCTACTGTTCACAGATCTATATTATCCGTATATAATGCAAATCATATTATATATATTAACGACATAATGCAAATTATGTCATTAACATAATTAATTAATCACAGGTGATTAACAAAGTTCAGAAGAAACCAGCCACAGGTGCAAACTCAAAATACACTCCATAGTAGAAACAACAGAAATAGAAAAGAAACTCTATTCTGCTTCCTAGTGGCATTCTTACAGTTCTCCTATCACACAGAAATGAATATTGTTGCCTTCCAAAAAATATTGTAGACAGTTCGCCTGGCTAAGAGGGCCAGACTGCTCATGCTCTTTGGCTCTAGTCAAAAGGAAAAAAAAAAATGTTTTCTATAAATCCAGGCAAGAAAAATATTTGTGCAGTGTTGAGCAGATATTGATAAATTATTATGACTGAGAAATTAAAACAACTTTAGCAAAGTAAATTTCTGTATTCAAAATGATCAGACTCTTCAGAGATTTTCTCTCAGTCACATACGATCTCTAGGTGATCCTTAAAGAACAGCATAAATCAGCTCCACTCCTCTCTGCAGCACTGGAGCAGAGCAGCCTGCAGCACCAGCCCTCCTCTGCACAGAGCGTAGCACGTGCACTACGGGCCCCCCTCTCTGGAAACACGGACACATCCATAGGTAAGTCACTTACCTTCGGATGGCTCAGGGATGCTGCAAAGCAGTAGTTCAGTAATGGCCTAATAAAGGCAAAGTGAATGTGATAAATGTGTAAGTGGGAATACTGCCCCGGTCACATGGAAAGTCACTGTTCTTCTTACTCTTTTCCTCCAGATTTTCATTAGCAACTTTTTCTTCACAGAGCTTATCATTTGTGATGTATTTCTGCCATTCTGGTGCTTAAGCATGGACAGAAAAGAAAAAACTCAATCACCTCTATAATTAGAGAACAGCTGAGATTACTGGAAGGACTACAGACAAGGAAACATGCTTTGTATTTCCTCGCTGCATTTCAGCTCCAAGGTGCAGGTGAATGAAGACTGCAGCACAATTCCCGTCCTCCTGTTTTCATGTCAGTCGGCCATTGAAAACACAATAGAAATATATTCTGCTACTGCATGTTTGTTGTCACGGGGGCTGCCGTTTGTCTAGGCTTGTAAAACATCTACCACATTTCTGACCACTGCTTTTGCTACCTAAGAAGTGCTTGGAGTTGAGACTCTAGAAAAGCATCTCTTTCAGGTAGGAGCTCTCAGCTCTTGGCATCTGAATTTTAATTCAGATATAGCTGGACCCTTACATTCCTTGCCATGCACATGCAATATACTGCCAGATCAATTATTCAATAACATTTTTACTCTTTTAGAGATATGATTTCCTATCTCTCACGGAATTTAACCGGCACACTTAACCCTTAACTGCAGAAGTCTGACTCACAAGCCTCTCAAGTCCTTGCAAGTCTCAGGAGATATATGAGTTCTACTTCTCCTGTCATAGAGCTTCAGAGGAGGAAAATATTCTTAAATAAAGCAGTATCGAATAGATACTTGAATGGTGCAAAACTGAAATGCTTTCACAAAACTTTGATATCCCATAGACTACAGATATATATTGACACTATGGTGCTGCAGAATTTTATTCTGTGTTTATGGGTATATGCGTGCCTATGAGGGGGACAGTTTTAAATAAATTTTTTTAAGTGTAAGTTCTACAAACAGAGACATTTCCTAATCCATTCTCCCGTTGACATGTATGTCTCTGTGTGTTTGCACATATAAAATTAATCACATGCTTGTATTAATAGTTATATATAGAAATAATTTGGTGCTTTCCTTGTGATTTCTTTTTTGCCTGAAAAATCATTATTCTCTTTCAAAAGTTACTTTTCATACCACTTCTACAGCACATTGATTCCAAAATAGCAGCATAATTCAAGTACATCTGTGCTGATGTTTTTCTTCTTTACAAAAAGCAACACAGAACTTCATCAGTATGTCTCCTGCAATCCTAAGCAACCCTGAAATACACTTTCAGTTCAGAAGGGTTCATGGGACATCTGCATGAGCCACAAAACATTCCTTCACATGGTAGGTGAGCGAGTCATATTCTCAATATATACCCTCCTTCACCACATTCAAGTAGGATGATTTGATACTCAAATCCCTGTATTTCTATAGGGAATAGAAGTCTGGAGTGGAGCTTCCACACACTTGAGCTAGGGAAGACAAGTGAAATACCTAAGTCCAAGACGGTCAGTTTAAGCCTTACGCTGTATTCAATGGGGAGCATCACAGGCAGAGGACAACTCACAACATCCTTCTACAGGCACCTAAGGTGAGTTACAAGCACTGTCCTCCAGAGGCGCCTTCTTTTCTCCACAGACTATAAAGGGAACCTAAGGTTAAATGGGTTCAGAGTTAAAATTAACAAAAAACCTCCTGCACTGCAGATACCCACTCCAAAGTTTTACCCACAGCTCTCAGCACTCTCAGCACTCTCCTTTTCGAATGAGTTTACATGCAAAGAGTAACCTGGAAGACCACGTAAAGCCCATCCTTCAAATCTAAAATGCAACAGAGGAGAACAAGCTGGAAAAGGCTTCAGAACTATTTAGCCTAATTTAATATTTACTACTATTTTAAACTGGGGGTCTCAAAGGAGGTAAATAACTAGGACAATTCAACTGATTTGGAAAGAAATGGGCCTAAACCACAAGGTATGTTTTGTGGATTTCAAGGTAACCACCAGGGAATGCAGAAACACAGAAAAAAGATGGCAATGAAAGTAACACGGACATTAGCTATTGAGGGCTATGTTCTGAATGGACAGGTGTCAGCACCAGTACAGAAGAAAAATGCAAAAGTCTTAAAATGAAAAGCAATGATCACAGACTAGCCATCTCAAGCAACGTATCAGCAACGTAGCTGGATGAACTCAGAAAAGCCTGAGAAGAATTCATTTTTACAGACTTCAGAAAGAATATTTCTTTAATAGTACAAGAACAACAAACTCAACTCTGAAAGAGCAGTCTTCAAACGCTTCAACACATGTAGGTGGCAATCAACTAAAGAGAGCAACAAATCAGAACAGAAATCTCCCCTTGGAAATGCTGCATGGAAGTGGAAAGTAGGAAGGATGGATCTTGGAGCAGATCTTCAGGAAACTGCATGTGGGCTTGAATAAAAGAGTCTGTGGAGGTCATTCAGCAGTTGGTGAGAAGCTTGAAGTACAATAGTGCAAGGAAAGAGAGGAGTCAGGTGAAGGGGAAGGTGCACAATGTGAAACCATTGACTGAGGGAAACTAAGGGTAATAAATTCTCCTCTGGAAAACAAAGTTTCATGACACTTCAATGATCTGTATTGCTGCTCATCATCTCAAAAAGCAGCGACAGTAAAACCCCTAAGGGATAATAGGCACATCTCATCTTTCAAATAATGCATTTGCTAACCTTTGCATACATCTTCTCCATAAAACTACACTGGCAAATACATAAGTGAACATATTCATGAATTCTTAATTATCAGACATGGGCAACTTCTTTTTTAAAAAGAAACAAATAAACCACAATAACATTGTGGTTTACATTTGAGATGTAAGGTTGTATTTGATGCACGTATCTTTATCTTGTCACATCTGTTTCTGTTGTCATTAAAAACTTTAATCCTCTCTCTCACATGGCAAGATGTTTTTTCAGGTCCTAAATATTTGAACTCAAACATCCAGAACAGCATTAGGACCAGCAGTTTGTTTTGCTGAACTATGCTTTCTCTGCAACTTAGGGTTTGGGTTCTTGTGATTAAAATTGCCTTTGATTTCATATATGTAAATATATGTAAAATAGCTGTAGAGAAATAAATTGTGGATAGGAAAACAGAGGAGCCAATTTTTTATTATTTTGAAAATTTAGTAGGATTAGACAAAACAGCACACCTGTCCTCAGTGCACCAATTGGCCAGTTTCTGAAGAAAGTTCTTAACAGTTAATACTTTAACCTGGAAAACAATCAACTTCAAGCCGTGTTTTTCCAGCGAAAACAGTTGAGGTCCATATCTCACTGCTGATACCTAAAAATAAATTAAGCATTTATTGGAGTAGGTATTAGAAGCTAGGTCTCTCCCTTCTAACCAGTAGGTAAAATACCTTCCCTGCTACACTGTAGCGTTAGATTAGTATTTGTGCTAACACCCATTTACTACTGCTTAATGAAGCAACGTGAACTGGAACAATAGCAGCACAAGAGGCTGAACACTCCTCATGCTGCAGCATCTCAGAGCCAAATCACTAACGCTCTCTTCAGGGTGGTACAAGTTTGTATCCTCTGAGCCACAGAGGGGAACTGAACCCCAGTGTCACATCCAGAACCAAAATATTAACAAGTGGGATATTGAATAAAAAAGCTATCTATAGGTTGGGGGTTTTACCATCTATACTCGGGGAAGAAAGTAAGGCTTGCATGATGCACCTGAAGAGAGGGTTCAAAACTGCAGGCCTTTGTGAAGGAAGGCGTTTCCCCATGGACAAAAAGCAGGCAGATTGCAAACCACAAAGCCCTCTCTCTTCAGCACGCCCAGCTCCGTAAGCTAGCAAAGCAGGCGTGCTGGCTGCTGTGTCTCTGACTGCGTGCACAGCCCTCTAACGTAAAGAGTACCTCACTTGACCTGAAGGCACCAAACCCAGGCACTGCAATTTGGAGTTGCAATGTCTAACACTACGGTAAGTTGAGTCCTTCAAAGACTTGCCATGATAAAAACTGAAGCTATGCTAGGAAACACATTCCCTGCTAATGGCTTAACTATTCAATCATCTTTGGTCTCCTCCTTTCAGAGACACTGACCAAAATAGCTCATTGATTAGCTAACCTCCTGTTGCTGCAGCTGTAAAAATAAAGCATTAGATACACCAGTCTTCCAGGGCAAGATCTCTCATTTGCATTCCTGACACATCTTGATTGCACGGTCCACAAAATGCATTCATTAACAGATCAAGAAACAGCAGAAGGTGGCTTTCTTCAAATGCTTCACTCATTTCTAGGCACAGGGGGAGTCCTCCAAACCTTTCACCCCTTTATCAAAGAAAAGGCCCACCATCTACCAGGAGACGCATATTCTACTGCATTTTGTTGCTAGGCATTCCTCTGCATCTAACAACAATTATTTACTCCTATGAAGTTACTTCTCCATCCTCCCTACCAAGCTGCTTGGGCTGTTGGATGCACAACTGTACAATTAAACCAGCATAAAAGCAGAAGAACAATCTATTTAAGAGCAACATGAACAGTTGTCATCTGAACTAGGAATAAGAAGGTGAACAGAAACCAAAATAACCAACTCCAGGGGCCAGGGAGAAACACTGCAATTATTTAAAAGAGATGTCAGGCTGGTAAAATAGATAGAGATAGCAATGATATAAAACACTGGCCAAAACAAACACTTCAAGACCCAGATTTAGATGAGAAGCTGGGAGTACTCAGAAGGCCATGACCTTCTTCTTCTTCAAGGTTCTTGAACACTTACTATATATATCACAACTATTTATGAGTTAAAACAAACCCATTCAGGCAAATTTTGACAGGATCGCTTGTGACATGTCTGAGAAAAATGCATTACTTTAGACAGTCTAAGGAAATTAACCTAGCAGATTCAGTGCATCATGCTACAAATTTCATCTACTTTATGAAAGACACACATGGAGGGGAAAAAAAAACCACATTTATTTGAACTTGCTTAGGTAACTACAAAATCTGAAGAATGTCTGCCATGCTCTCTAGACCAACAGATGACTCAGTGTTTAGCAATAGGGGCTTCTCTGTCCTTGATTTCTTTTTCTCTCTTTCACTCTGAGTGGCTGCGACTTTATTTTTTTCCTGTTCTGTAACCTATTACTTAATCAGTTAAGACTAAAGTTACTTGAAGTTAGATCAAGGTTCCAAACCTCTTTTTTTCATTTGTTGAAAATAAAAGAGAATGGCTTTTCCCAAATTCACTGTCTGCTCAATAATTCTCTCTGTCAACCTGCTTTTTTGTTTCATCTGGTCTGTACCTAGGCCCTTGTCATTAATATAAACAATAACACATGCTAATTATGGTATAAAATATATTTCATACCATATAATATATTTTGTATAAATAAATATATTTTATATAATTTTATAAAATAAATATATTTATTTATATATATATATATATATATAGATTTCATGTCTACAAGTTCTTGATCACCTCTGATGTCTGCAGTACACCCAGGAGAGTCAAAACAGAAATAAGTGCTTTTCACAACTATGCCATTTGATATGAAAGGCTTTTGATGTTATCAGGTTAGCCCAGTTTATAGACACTTGAGGAATGCCTAATATACCACAGGTTTCTTTTCCAAATGTAGCAAGCACTGACGGCACTTGCCCTGAACAGAGCAGACACCTTGCCTGAGGAAAGAAGTGCTCCGTATTATTTGGTAACTCCCACAACCAAGAGTAGCAACTGCAGCCCAAGAAAGGTATCTCATCTTGGGGTCAAAACAGATCAAGTTTATTTTCCTGTAAACCACTAAGAGTGTGGCATGTCTTTTGGTTCCAGGGAAGTTACATAAAGATCAGCTAAAAATTAAACTTAGATTTTAAAAATATTTTTGGTAACATCTGAAATTTGCCTGACCTCATTATTACCAACACTAAATCTGTTAATCTTAAAATATTAAGCTTAAAACTTACATTTTAGGTATTTAGGGTATGTTCTGATTCAGCTATCTTCCAAAATTCCTGGGTCCTTATAAAATAGAGCATACAATACGCAGCCTTATGTTAAATTAATGCTTAATATAAATGTTTCTTAGGGTTTTAAGAGACTTGCTATGACAGCATTTTGCCTTTTCTTCTCGTAGCAATGACTGGTGATTACTTGAACATAGAGTGCTTGCTACTGTGGCAGTAACTTACCTGGATTATGATTTAAAAGATGTAAATATGCCTCGATGCTTGGAAGGTAGATAAAAGTTTAATAAATATGGATATAAATAGCTGACTAAAGAACCCAGTGCACAGACTTTTACAGATAAGTTCTTTACAGATTTCATGGCAATGCCATCAGTAAAGACAGAAAAAAAGGACTAGCTGACTCCATGGGCCAGGAAGCTCTGCCTGAGTTTCAAAACAACATTTCAGTCGTTCAGCATGCTGGTGATTTTGGATTAGGAGTTTAAGAGAGTGAGCTGAGCATTGAGAACGCTTGCTCCGTACCCCAATACATGCTATATTTGAGAGAATTAGGCTAGTTAACAAATTAAGCAAGACTAGTAGATTTAACAACATACTACTGGAATATATAACATTATTTTGGACTGTGACTAACGTGACAACTTGCACGCTCGGATTGACATGGAGGAAGAGATTCAAAGATTAAATCATAGCTCCAAGCTTTAAACACAGTGGTCATTTTAACTTTTTCCTGTAGAAAATGCCCGAATTTAAAAGGAAGATAAAACTCCAAACAAGAAAGAATACTTGAAGGAAAAGTGGAAAGAACTTCCTTGTACCAACAAAACTCCCTTTACTTTTCTTCCTGAATGTCATTATAGTCTGCACAAGTACCAGCATATGTTATACAAAATACCAAAATATACCTGTTGGAATACACATGTGAAAGGTTTAAACATTTCTTTCAGTGAAAATGATCAAAGAAGTTTTAATCATACAGGAAAAGCAGTATCAATATGTATTTAATAGAAAAAAAGTTAAACAAAGAACTATTAAGATTTCCCTTTTTCCAAAAACGTTTCTTCACCAAATTTTACACACACCACAAAGTAGAACCAAACTTTTTTGTAAAATGCTCTCAGTCAGCAAACACCCGCAGCAGTGATGTGCTGCTGCGTGAATGTTAGCCAGCCATGGCAGCAGCACCCGCCTTCCTCTAAGAAATTCATAACACAGATTTACTCCATCATAAAGCACCGAGATTTCAGCACACCCAAGGAACAAGGTCTGCCTTTACAGTCGATCTGCCCATGTGCACTAGCCTGACTTAGGCAGAATGTGTCTGAATTAATGTGTATGTACGCTATGACTGGTTTGCATTTTCCAGTCAATTCGGCCCTTCAGATTACTTTTAAAACCAGTGACCCTCACACTGATAAAGTTTCCAGGTATTCCAGATGACTACTTAGGCTTACTTCTGCCTGCTTTTTGGATTACTGCCTTTGTCCTTACCCTTGAGTCAATCTCATACTGGACATGCAGAGCAAGGACTTTCTATCATCTGCAATATATAAGAGGAGAAGGTGACAAGTAACCTGTAGTCCTTCCTTGCCAAGGGGTTTAAAGCATTTAAAGGACTATATTCACTTCAAGACTTGTGCATCGCTCTGAGACACAAAAACCTTGCCTAATCTAGCATGCATCTGAACCCTTCCAGCACTATCACTGCATACAGATGATGCCACCTAACTCATGCCAGTGCCAAACTATGCAACGTGTAACTCCCTCCTGAGCCCTCTTCAGCTGTTAGCATGTAGGAGCCAGTCTTGCTACCAAGGCCAGACCAGGGGACTGAGTAACCTCACTCATGCCATGGAAAAGCAGTTTTAAATCCCTGATTAGTGTGAGAGCTCAAAGACCCTTATCTGTAATAGTATGCCAGCTGTGAGGCAGCTTGGTGATCTGAAGCTGGCCGGTTCTCAACCAGTGCTAGCAGAACTGCTCCCGTTTACATGCAATGCTTGAACGTGTTCACCAGGGCAGTCAGGTCAGTTCCCTAAAACACTCACAAATCTGAGTTACAAATTCATGGTTCTGTGACTATTCAGTAGAATAGTGAAATATTCATTTGAGTAAAACTGGGACCTCTTCTTGCTTTTGCCCTTTGGCATTGCAAGCATTCCCACTGTTCCCCCCGTCATCTTAAATCCTACAGATTGAGGCTCTCTAGTGGGAGTGATGGATTTTCTTCTTACTATTCCCTGCTGCTTTATTTATCATCTAATGTCTTGTCATGCAAGTTGGGTGCAGCTCCATAGAAATTAGTAGATTAGTTCTGAAATACAGTCCACATGGGACTGGAATCAGGCTTTTTTCTGTTAGAATTTTATCGCTTAATCTTTTAAAGTCTAAATCAAATATTTTCAGATCATTCCTATAGAGTACCTATCATCTCTAAGAGTATAAAAACAGTTGCATGCTACCAGACCTTTGAGAAAACGAAAAATTCACCATCAAATGTGTCCTTGCTCACACCTTTAAATAAAATATTTTTAAACACTTTAATTGTTATTATTAGTAACAGCCATTTGTAATGTGATTCTTTACCCATTGATCAGGACCCTGCTGTGCACAGCACAGCTATGCCAAACATCCCTGTACCAAAGAGTTCATAATTTAAATATGAGATGAGAAACCACACGTCAATACAGAGGAAGCACAAGGAAAGAATAAAAGATTTATCTTCTGCAATTATGTAAGTGGTGGTTTAGGAAAGGAGAAGAAAGCTTGCAAGGAGTAGTGAGAAATAATTGAATGCAAGCAAAAGACAAGCACTGAATGTACAATCTGTGGTTTTATAGACACCTTCTATAACATGTAATTGTGACAATGAGAGAAAAGTCAGTGCTGTATCAGGGTACAAGATGTCACTTCTGTCTTGTTTTCATTTCTATACTGTTTGGTTGCTCAATTCTGGATTCATTTCCCTGTTGCTATATTAGACTTTTTTTGCTGTGTTTTCTTTTTTGAGGCGAAGTTCTCTATTCTTTTTTCTCACTAGCATCCTTTCCTTTTTCTCTTTACATTGTTTTTACTAACTAAACAATATGCAATAAGGCTCTAGTACCTTGACTTATTTAAAAAATTAGTATCAAAGAATAATGAAAATTGTGGATGATTTAAATAATTTAGTATGTTTGATAAATGATATACTGTAAGAGAACTACATAAAAATAATCTTTTCTTTCACTTGCAGCTTTTTCTGTGATGAAAGAAAGTTTCATTTCATTCTATTTTCTTCTATGTTTTTTGTCCATATATATCACCTTGGAATTTCTAAATTTATTTTTTTTAACCTTTGAAATCCCCCCAAACATTTTTGGTACGAGTTTTGATTGAATTGATATATTTCTCTCTTTGCTTGTTTTTTTTTTTTTTTTTTCTCAAGAAGGTGCAGAACTTACTGAACTGTGTCATGCCACTACAAAAAAAATCTACTGTGGATTCAGATTTCAAACACAGATCAGCACATGGATGCTGTATATTAGCTATGAAGGACATGATATTCCTTAACAGCTTCCTCAAAACTTGTATATATTTGCAGATCTGTGCTTAGTCCCACAAAGGCAGAGGATCTAGAAATCAGTTTGTATAAAATACTGTTGAAAATACTATTGCTTTTTCCTATGTGGTCCTAATAAACTGAGATGCATGCAATAAATCAGAAGGTTTACATCTCAAAGGAAAGAGCTGGGTTTTGTAAAGACTAATTGTTTGCTCTAGTGAACATCTTCAGTTCCATCCCCAGCACTACTGTTACTTCTAAGAACAGAAGAAATCTCATCTCTTTCTACTCATGTGGCATAGATTTAAACCCAGTCACTACTCCCTTGAATGTTTCATTTTCAGAAATCAATCTGGCTAGTTTCATGGTGAGCCTCTTACCTGATGGCCCCTAACTCTTCATTTTTTGAACACTGGCAAACTAAAATTTTGACCATTTCTGCCAGATGAGTTTATTATTACCAATAACAGAGTAAATAGATCATAACTTATACATTAGTACTTGTTGATGTGTTTGGATAATTTTATATTGCACTTATATTTTATGTCGTAAACTTGTCTCTGCTTTCATAAGTATTTATATTACTTTTTCCAATTCCTCTCTACAAGCAAAAAGCTAATTTCTTATTTACATCATGTTGTAAGTGGCGTTGGGGTAAAAGCATTGGTTTTAATCCCACTAATCTCTTATTCCAGAGTTTAGAAATGAGAAGTTTATAAGAGCTACACAGTAATGAAAACTTTCCACTATCGCTATTATAATTATATAAGATTTTTCCAGGGCAAAGATTTCACTAGTTATAGTATCATTTTGCCTGTAAACTGAAAACTGCTTAACAACATCTAGCAGTTGGTATTAAACACCATAAGGTATCATTGCCTACATCTTCTTGATTCTCAGCATGTAGAAAGACTGAATAAACGCTCATCTCCGGTGGATGAAATCTCTTTTCTTAAGGATGTCTTCCAAAACCATCAACTTTTCCCTTTCTCCATTGTAATGCATTGAATTTCTCATGTTTCTGAATCATTTACCATTACTCATCCTCCATGGTGTGACACTTAAACTCAAGTAGACAGTTAGGAAATACCTGATGCATTCATATATAAAGGAAAACGAACTGACAAGAAAAACCAATTGAGAAAAAAAAGCATAGATCAGGTCCTGTATTATTCACACTTAACAGGCTTTGAAATGGAGACTCTGCCTCTCCCTTTTCCGCTGTGTTAATGCAGAGTACTCTATCACATGTTGATTTTTTCAGTAATTTCAGTTACTACAGTAAAACCTGAACATACTCTAGAACATAGTGCATATCGATTCAGTTCACGTGCCCTGTGGTCAATCTGATCATCAAAAAACGTTTGGCTGAGAACAATACTCCTATCCTTTCTAGCTTATATGCCACTGGGATCCAACAAGAGTTATATAAAACGAAGTACATAATTTTAAAATAAGACGTTTTTCATGTTTTGTTACTCAAATTCAGCAGAAGCAGTGAGGTCAGATGAAGACTCACTAATTAGATTTATTTTTTTCTATCAGGTGTTCTTCAGTAATTCCTTGCCTTGCCTATAGCACTGCTGTGGTCTCCCATTCAAGTGCTAGCCAAGCTCCTAATGGTTTAGCTTTAGAGAGCCAAGCAAAATGCATGAATTATTACAGCATGGGTCCAGGCATTAGGAAGGAGCATCCCATGAATGTTTCCAGCACTATTTTCCTCCATATGAATGTACTGACATGGCACCCTTTGATAATTTTTGTGTGTCAATGCCTTCTGTGGTCTGAAAAGAGCTCTCCACAATCTTTACATGTCAAATGTAGCAGATTTATAAATGACAGGCTGTAGGTAGGTCAGTGAAGGTACAAGTACTGTACTTGTACTGTACAAGCAGAACTTGTGCATATGTTATCGCTCATACTGTATAAAAAAATTTTAAAAGCCCTGGCTAAATACTGCGCATTGTTTTTCAGGATTGTGGTCTGGTTTTAAAATACAAGTTTGAAAAGAAGATGTTAATGTAGGGTCTTCATCTACAAATTTTTATACATGCAAGTAAGTGTATTCATGCAAGTTACTTCAGTGGAATTATGAGTAAAGACCACAAGATCTTGCTCTGCTCCCCTCACCGCAGGATTAATTTCACTGAATGAAGGGCTGACAAGACTGGACCACAAAAGTTCCTGCAAGCCATCAGTGCAAGACAGTAATCTAAAATAAAAAGGTCAGTGAAAACCCAATGTGACAGTTGATTCAGATCACTGACTGCTGTCCTCTTCTCTCCAGCTCTCAAGCCCTGCATACACACATATACTTGGCTATTCAGTGAACCTAGATTCTGACAAATGGGTCCTTCAAATTCAGTTCTCAAAAAAGCTTTCAGAGTAGCAAAAATAACACTGTCCTCCTACAATCCTGTCCTGTACCTTTGGATCCATGGAAGGAGAAGATCAGGTTTTGTCTTGCTATTGCAAGTAGCGTCACAAGTATGAGCGTAGGAGTCTAAGACATGAAAGAATAGTAACATCAGTACAAGTACAGTACTTGTACCTTCACTGACCTACCTACAGCCTGTCATTTATAAATCCCACTACATGTTGCAACAACGTCACATATTTCATGACATTATCCAAAAACTACAGCCACGTGCCTGCACACTGCCTGGTTGGGTAGTCTCTATCCTTGCAGATTTTTAAGACCTACCTGGATAAAGCCCTTAGTAAACTTATCTTATAGCTACTGCTATAGCTGACCCTCCTTTGCACAGGAGGTTGTACTAGAGGCCTCCTGAGGTCCCTTCCAGCTTGAGGTATCCTGTGAACACAGCACATAGATGTACACAAACACACAGAACACTCCCCTCACCAAATTCTACCTGTATAATATCTCTACTGAGTTTTCAATATCCCAAACATTTGTCAAATACACAGAAATACCAATATCTAATGAAGGTTAGTGTTCCAGCACTCTCCAAACCAGCTGACTGCGACAGTTCAGGACACATAGCTGTGGCTAATCACAGTTCTAGATGTGGATAATCATATATACAACAGCTTCTAGTTATCTCCTTTGTAGTAGTTACTACATTTTTCAGGATAGCTATGTAGATTAGTGACAACAGAATCATGAAAAACTATTGCACTGTGTATGTTGTTTTTCTGCTATTTCAAATACACTTATTCAAAAAGCAGAAATTCTTCAGTGCCTGCTTCCTGTTAATAAAAAGCCATCAACATTTTTCTTAGTGTGGTTCAGGGCAAGGATACAAGTGCTCCTGGTGCCCATGAGGTTTCTGTATTTTGAAGCACAAGCTTGTAATGCAGAGGCTACACCAGTTTAGTTCTGGCTTTTGCATTCAAAGCAAACTGGCTCTCAAAAAAAGCTACTGGTTTACTGGTTGCAGGTTAACTTTGAAAAGTACGTTCATCTGGGAAGGACACTGACTGAGAGAGACAATCTTCTGCCCAGTTCCCTCACTCCTCTGCCCAAGCAAGACAGTGTAGATATAAAATGCTAGCAATATGGTATTTAAAGTCTGCCTTTTCCATTGGCTGGACATCTAACCCACTATGATCCAAATAAAATGGGAAGACCCTTTTTTAGAGCACTAGGGAAATCTGTAGCGATTATCTCTGAGCAGATACTTACACTGTGTCCCTGGACTTCAGTGACATAAACACTATACCGAACACAGGCATGTTCTTTAGCTACTGTGAAACAAGAACAATCAAATGATGGCTGTTCATCATAAAAGCTTTAAAAACTATTTTATCAGTAAAGAAGATGTAGCTATATGCTGAAAAAGAATCAAGCTAAAACATCTGCAGTATCAAGAATAGGCCTGCAGCTCTAAACATGTTGGAAAAAACAAAATATTTCAATTGGCCTCAGTGAGCATCACCATGTAAGGAATGAACAGTGACTGAGCTCTTCTAATGAATCCCTTGTAGGCATACTTGAGGCATAGATGCATAAAACTATTATGCACTATTCCATTTTCACATCTGTTAATGCCAAAACCAAAGCTTTCCACTGATCCTGCTCTGCTCAGGGCTGTGACCAATGGAACTATCACAGCCTTATCCTCCCAACATGCAGGGCTCACACCTTCTATGCTAATATACCTACAGATCATTTGAGGGAAAAAAGTCCACAATCACATCTAAGCTACACTACTCCCCACTTGGTATTCCTTCTCATAAAACAAAAAGGTAGGTCATTCTAGCTTGAGTGTGAAAGTGGGAGTAACACAGTTCCAGAAACAGATCCTAACACCAACCACATGCAACAAGACGTCTGAGTGCAAAGTTTATTCCAGGCTTCACTACTGAACTGCTTCATGAGCACTAGGAAGTCAGTGCACTGCTACCCAGCAGCTCCATTTCTCTAAACTGATAGCAATATTGCCTCGCTATAATTAGCGGTTTGGAAGAACAGGGGGTAGCAATAAAGACAAAGAATTTGGATTTCTTTAGCCAAAAGAATAGAAGACTGAAGGGAAAAATCCTAACAGTCTTCAAAGAGAGACTCCACAGCCTCCTAAGCTATGCCATCTCAGGGTCTAACTGACCTCACTGTTATAAAGGTTCCCCCAGACTCTCTAACCTAACTTTCACTTGCTGGAATTTAAACCCAGTACTTCTTATCTGCTATATCAAGAACATGGAGAAGAAATTATTCCCTTCCTCTTTGCATCACGATACTCACTAACTCTTATCACTGGCTGTAGAAATTGTATCATAATATTGCACGGATTTTGGAGTGCATTTTGGAGTTTCAGTTAAAGTAGACTGGAAGTATGGAAAATGTTTAATATATCAGATAACCCGCAGTTGCCTAGGGTGGAATTCATCACCATTTGAGGCAAAGACCCCAGACTTCCTTTATAGTCAATGAAGCCTTGGCCATGATACACTTCATCATCAAGTTCTAAGTCTAAAACAAGTCATAAAAGGTCCAATTTCTCTTCACTATCTCTTTGTTAAGCATAGGATGACTGTTTCAGCTATGGATATGTATATAAGAAACACAGACTCATAGAATAATTTAATTTGCAATGGAGCTCCAGAGGTCATCTGGTTCAGCCCCCTGCTCAAAGCAGGTCTAATCAGGTCAGGTCACTCAGAGCTGTGTCCAGTCAAGTCCTGATACCTTCAAGGATGGACATTCCACAAGCTGGGCAACCCATTCCAGTATTTGACCACCTATTTTCCAACTTGCACCCATTACAGATGCCTAAAAGCAGCTGAGATCTGACCCCTAATGCAATTAACAGGCTACTCTTTTGCAATATTGTGCTTGTGCTTACTTTATTTGAAGTTCTTTGCAACATGCAACAAGTTTTCAAACCTGTGTTATACAAGACGTATTCCAAAGATTAACATGACAAGGAGTTAGGAAAGGTCTAAAAGCTCCATCATTATTAGTTAGTATTTCTGGAAAAGGAAAGTAATGAGAATCTTCCTCTCAGGTGCCAAGTATAGAAATTAAGAGACTGCTCCATAAGACAGTCAGGTTTTGGCTCTCTATTCAAAATCTAAGAACAAAGAAATACAAGAAAAATCAATTAGAGAGCCCAGGGTTCATTTGGAGGAGGTCCATCAACAATTGGAAAGACTAAGTAAAGGGAAATCAGAGATGTTACTGTGAGAACTAAAGAAAATATCAAGAAAAGAACCTCAGAAATGAGAGTTCCCCTGCAACTACTGGCTAAAACCTATGCATCTCTAATTAGACAAAGCTCATCTGCCTGCTTATAATTCAGAGAAGACCAGTGTGTTGTTATCAGTATAGCAAAACTTGAATTTGAATAATAAATTTTGGTGGAGACCATCATTTGTGCTTCCCATTTGGTTAGAAGGGCATTGTAACAGCTGTTTTTCTCACCAAAAGCAGCTGGCTGGTGATATTATTTTTCAATTAATGATGGTACGCTATGAATAGATTACAGCATGTAGACATGAAAACAATGACAATTAGTGAAAGAGATTAAGCAACATAACAAAGTAGGTTTTGGTTTCCATTTAATTGGCGGGTAGGGAAAGTCAGAGATGCAATAAAGCCCTTCTGGACACAGCAAAATTTTTATGCTGAAGGCTCTCAAAACAATCCAAGACAGACTGGGTGAATGGATCTAGAAAAAGTGAGAATTAAGAAAGTGTAAAGGAGTGGAGAATAACGATGCAAAAGACTCTAAAGCAGTGTTGAGAAAATCTATGGGGATTTTGATTTTTAAATAAGAATGTAATTTTGCACAGAATACTTAAATGAACAGAGATTTGAGCTATTTAGAACTGAAATGCTCTCATTTTATCTCTTTATATTGTACGTGCACTAAGCCAAGCTGTGTAATTCTGCATTTAGTTGAGTGTGAAAGGAAAGCTTTTTGGTGTTACCTTCCAAATAACAATAGAAGAAGAGATGATACAAAGAGGAAAACAGCCTTACGTTAAAGGAGAACACCTTAACTGTGGTGATGCTTGTCTGGCCAAAACTGCTGAACTTTTAACTTGCATTTCATGTTAGCTGTGGAGAACATAGTCCAATTCGGGTGTGTAAGAGGTGAGAGCTGTATTAATTAGTCTTAAAGCTCTAATGTACTCTTCTATCATAAAGTAAGGACCAAATGAAATAGTTGAAACAACTCTGCCTCTGGACACATGTTACAAAGTATTTAACCACACCCCTGAGTTTCTTTTCAGAAACAAGTAAAAAGATCAAATAAATGGAAGAAGTAAATAAACAATGGATATGACCCAGGAAAAAGAAGATCTGCTTTGCAGGTATGCGAGTTATAACCAATGCGATAATTGATAATCTACACCTTACTATGAAGGAATACGTATGTGAATGTCAGCTAGTGCAAACGAGACTCGTTTCTTTTTAGAGCTCAGGCTTTCTTTCTCACACCACCCTGCTCTGCTTTGTGGTCCTTTTCCAGACAATAAGCACGTGAGCACACTTGGGATACTATCCATGTACAGCAAAATGTCAGGAGTTCATGTTCCAAGGGCTCACACCCCATAATTCACACCTTGCAGAAACACAGGCTTTTCTTTCTCAAAGATTATACACTGGCTTTGAGCTACCTGGTCTAGTGGAAGGTGTCCCTGCCCATGGCAGGAGGGGTGGAACTAGGTGATATTTAAGGTCCCTTCTAACCCAACCCATTCTGTGATTCTATGATGTAACTCACCTCTATGACTATACTTTAAAGCCTTCACAGATTGATTGTTCCACTGTCTTGCCCTGGATCAGAAGTTGATGAAATCTTGCAGTGAATTGAGGGGCAGGGAGGTTGAAATTCTGATACTTCTGTATCAGTCCCAATCTTTTTTTTTTTTTTTTTTTTTTTTCACAAAAAACATATTCTTGTGGTTGGTGAAATCAGGATTATCTGTCTGAATATTAATATGACCTCCCACTACCACACTCTCTACATCCGTCCCCTAAGACCTTGAAAATAGAAATGGTAACATTTCTCTCTTTTCTGTTTCGGCCTGTAGGAGTAGCAGCCTGATTAGTAATTACCTGTGCAAGAAAGAAAGAAAGCCCCAGCAGAGTGTGGAGCATAAAACTGCTATAAGAGAGAAGTCAGGTTATACACTTTGCATATTAGTTTCTAACAGAATGTGTTCTCAGTGGACTGTTTTAGATAGTACGAGAATGAGACGTGCAGAGAAGGACAAGCTCTAGTCAACTATCTACATCCCAGCTGGAAGACAGACTAATCAGGAATTCTCAGCAAAAAAATTTCCTCAGAATACACCAAACTGTCATTTTGTTTTTGCTGTACATTTAACACTACTAATGTCAGTGGAAAAAAAAAAAAAAGGGTGGTGATGGAAATGTTTAAACATCAGTGAAAAGCTGAGGGGATGCTTTGGTTATCAAATCTCTCCCTCCCAGCTCTATTTCTTTTCCTCTCCCTCTGCATGTGAAGGCAGTGGATGGCAATCTCTTGCACTTAACAGTATGGCTCTCCTTCAAGTCAACTGCTGAGAGAGAAGTGATTTTTCACTGACAGTACCCCCGAGGCTGAGCACCTGAAGCCTGAAGATAGATAGCCACCAAAGGACGTTCATCCTTTGAAATACAATTAGAGGATCGAGACAAGAACTGGGAAAGAAACTGAAGATGAGTGATGGGTGAGCAGACTGCAGGCACAGCGAGAGCTATGAGGCTTTTGGCAGACTCTGGAGTTGAGGTTGTACAAACACTGACTGGTTCTTACGGAGCCTCTGCCTGGGGAAGCCACTACATGGATCCAGGGTTCTCTGGGAAAGCCAAGAGGAGATAGCCATGGAAAGGAAAGCCCTTGCGTTATATGCTTTATGCATTTCTGTGAATGCTTCCCAGCATTTCTACACCACCTGAGGAAGCAGTGCATGGGCTTTCAGTTCTGCTCACTGGAAAACTGTATGAAAGGAGCTCTGAAAACCCTGGGGAGAGGTACTGCAAGTTGTAAAAAGTATTTGTACAATATGGAAAAAATCAAAACTACTTTCTTCCTGATGTCTGCAAAGCGAAAGATGACAAAACACATAAAACCATCTTAGAAATGGACACACTTTTTCTTTAGAACACGAAAGGCCCACATGATTCAAAAATCAACGTATAGAACTTCCATCAGTATTTGTTTTTGCTATAGTATTCTTCACATCTCAACCTTCTACCCTTTATTTGCTACTTGTTTAGCAACTGCTAAGGAGTTTTGTTTTTCAGCTAGTCTCTCAGTAACTACATGATGGTCTGTAACAGCACAGAAGATTCTGACTATTGAGGAAAGGAGACATAAACATATTTTAAAATAATCCACAACTCCATCATTGCTTGCCTCCTGATCTGCACGCTTTCTATCAACTTCATTGAATTTACACTTAGCTGTCTTGCTTTGTCTAGTCATTACCTTGGGTTTATGTGGCAATTAACAAACTCAGGTTTTCTGGGATTTTTGAAAAGAAAAGGATCTATATTTTTGTGAGTTTTGTGATAGAATCCTTATGCATCAGTGAAATCACATTTTTTTCCCCACTTACAGCATAGGGATAATACCATCTTGTTTCCCTAAATACATGGCATTGCAGATACCATGTAGCTTCAGAAACATCAAAATATATGCTAGTAATACACTGAAATTGTTACTCTCCCTTGTACTACACTCCACAGAAATACTTGGTATAATCAATGTTTTACACACCTTGCATATTTTTCCCATATCATAGCTTAGAGAGGAATCATCATTCAAAGCAAAAACTCAGCTTAATCCAGAACACCTAAGAGTTCCAAGTAAAAGACACTGGAAAGCTCCTTACACGGAAAATGAAGAATTATTACAAATATAGTAAAACATTCAAGTGTTCTTAAGAATCTTTTCAAAACACAGCATATTTTATAGTCAGATTAAACTAATAATTACATGAACAGTTTTGAAATTTATATTTACATCAAAGTAATTCATACAATTTTTTAAAATGTCTGCAAGAATAAAATTTTTCAAAAAATGTATAGTTTGACTTACTGGGAAGTACAGAAGAAGTGATCCAAAAAGGATGGTTTCCAACAGCACCAGCCCTGAGGCCCTGATACTCTAGAAGACAAAAAACAATACAAAATTTAGAAAATTCTCTCTGTGTGCCATTTAGAAGCTGGGTTCTTTGCAGAAGGCACCTTCACTTTTGTCAGCATAATGCTTCTACAGCAATGCTTATTAAAGCACGGTATTAAGCTGTCTGTCATATTGGCATGCTCCACATTCTTTAATTCACAGGCCCATTACAATGGTTGTGTTTTACAAAATCCAATTTAAAAAATCACTCTTTCCTATGTGAAATACTATTCAACACAGATTACCTGGATATGTTTTGAAACTGCTGAAATTGCTCTCAAGTGTGAAGAAAGATGGGTCATGGGAATTACAGATATGAATTCAACTGTAGAATGTGTTCTGTACTATTTAAATTTCAAGAAGTTCTTCGAACATTGTGGCTTATTTAATGTTAATGACTTGGCTTCTATAATATGTATGAATAATCTACAATTCTACTGAATAGAGTGTGCTCTTAGATTGAAAGCACCTTTATTTTTCCTGAAATTTTGTACAAAGATGTTGATTCAGATATTAACTTGTTAGAATTGTAAAACATCATGCCATTTGCTCATTGATTCTAATGCATGCTCTCCATCACAGTTTTCTTACATTTTAAAATAAAAAAAAAATATCACAGAATCATAAAATCATTTAGGTTGGAAAAGATCATTAAGATCATCAAGTCCAACATTAACTCAGGACTGTCAAGTCCATGACTAAACCACATCCTGAAGCATCACATCTATGTGTTTTTTAAACATTTCCCAGGATGGCGATTCCACCATGTCCCTGGGCAGCCTGTTCCAAGGTTTGAACACCCCTTCTGTGAAGACATTTTTCCTAATATCTAATCTAAACCTCCCCTGGTGCAACTTGAGGCCACTTCCTCTTGTTCTATTGCTTGTTATCTGGGAGAAGAGACTGACACCCACCTGCCTACAGCCTGCTGTCAGGGAGTTGTAGAGAGTGAGAAGGTCCGTCTGTCCCCCATGTGTGTTCCGTGTCGTCCATCATACCCCCCCACACACTCCCCGAGCTTTTTTCCTAATACAATGTGTGTTCCAATAAGTTCCACAATTTACGTATAGTGCATCTGTGCCTTATCTTAAAGACAAAATGTCATCACTGCTTCCCATTTAACCATCTTCTTCCCCTGAGACCCTGTTCCATACACTGTTCTGGAAGAACACGGTGCTTTCCTGATCCAAGCAATGCTGGCAGACTGGGCAGCCAAAGAGGCTTTTCCAAAAATCTTTTGAAAAATCCCCTTCTTTCACATCACAAAATCTTGTGGGCTGGAATTAATGGTTTATGGTAATCCCTCTAATAGTTCTAGATGGGAGAAACTTACCTTTCAGAAGTAAGACAATTAAAAAAAAAAACCAAAACTGAATGGATGTACAAATTTTTGGTGCCCTGGGGTCCAGTTTCAGCTTGCAAAAGACTGGGAATTTGCTAGATAAAAATGCAGCTTTTCAGTGAATCTATAATCTTACTCTGATTTCCGATTTCATCATTAATTTTTTCAACTGGTCATTTTTACATCTAATGTACTGAACATAGGTTGAAAGACATGGAGAAAATTCTCAGAAAACCTTTTTGATATGAGACAATTATGGAGCTACCTAATTTCTAGCAATGGTGACATTTTGCAGCAAGGCTGTCTAAAGCATGTATATCAGCAGAGATGTCATCAACATCCTACATAATTGTGCACCTCAAAAATTATCAGAAGTTACTTCCAATGGGTATTCACATCAAAGCTTCTGTTTTAAATAAAGAAAAAACAAAATAGCTCCAGGGGCATCTTGGTGCTACTGATGCTATTTCAATCGCAATTAAAGCCTGGAGTGAGGATTATGAATGGTTTTCCACTGGTCTTAAGATGATAGTTGTGACTATTTGGTTCAACCACTGCAAGATTTTTGCAGGAAAATCTTAGGAGCACACCTTTTTTCCTTATTCTTGGCCAGAATTTTTCATGTATTTGAGAACCATTATTATGCCTCCTCTATTCTAGATTTTTCCAATTCTTTCACTTTTCCTTGTGGATCTTAACCTTACACTTTTGTACTAAGAGTTTCACATTAAGGACTGCAAAACTGTTCTGCCACCTCTCTCTAAAATTGCACCCTGAAACTGAGACATATATATTTCTAGTAAAATTTTCATGCTTCCATGAAACTTTTCTTAAAAAAGCAAAGCAAAACAAAACACCGACAAACATCTAAAATAATGTAACCACCTTTCTGAATAGAATGCAATGTCTGCCTTAGCGATTGCTAAAACTTTAATATTGACTCACAAGTGCAGCTTATATTTATACTGGGTTCCTGCAATGGAAGACATTTGTTTCAAGAACTGAAGTTAAAGTGTTTTGGTTTGGGTTTTTTTCTCCATTATGATGTTGGGTAAAGCATAAACACAATCTCAGATGCAAAAAGCTGGGAAACTAGTAACTGAAATGCCAATGTCAGTTTTTTTAGGCTCCAGCGATCACACTGTTCAATGATGTATCAAATTCAGCTGAGTCAGTACTTTATATAATTTACTTCTGTCACTTGGACATATGGGCAGCCTTACCCACTAGTCTGCTAATGTAAAGACAGTCCACCACTTCTGTACTGCATTCCCCCACGTTAACAGCCCTGCCTCACTTCATCTAGAAGGATGCTCCAGAGAGACACTCACAAAGCATATATATCGACAGGGAAAAAAATTGCACAAAGCACATTGATTCTGCATTTGTGAGACACTCATTTGTTATAAGCATCCCTAAGCAATAAACAAAGATGCACAGGGATGATATTATCTTTTATGGCTGCTGTAATAAAATTATTTATGTACCCATATTTCTGTATTCAGATGCATTCAACTTTTTCAAACAGCATTACAAAAACCAATACATATAGATAACTTTTCAAAACTGTTTTCTGCAGACACTTCTGTTCTGATCTAACACCAAAAAGCTGGGAGCAAATGTTTAGATGCCAGTTATGAAGTCATTAAATGGAATACTTCCAGATTGTTTTAATTAAGAAGTGACTAGACTGCCAATTACTTTATAGCTTATACATTTGAAGCTATGGATCATGCACACTGCTTTGACACATACAATAGAAAGTGCAAATATTTTCATAAACCATATATAGCAGTGTGAGTTATTTCACACTTCTAGTGAACGCACAAATTTAGCCTGAGACGTAAGTTCTGTATGTAGCAAATGGGAGAAAAAAAAAAAGAAAAAAGAAAAAAAAAAAGCTCAGAAAGCTTAGAAAAGGTTAAAGTCTGCCTCCGATAACATAGGTTTCACACCTTGTGATGTCCAGCACTGTATCACAAATTTTAAAAAATGCATTATAGAACCATGTCCACAAGATTCCTTTTGTGGCCCTGATTCTGCCATAGCTGGGAGCTCCACATGTTTTGAATCAGTTTTTCTTCACAACACCTTTGAAAGAGAACAGCACTTTACTCATCGGAAAATACTGCAGAGGGCTCTGTCCAACACCATACAAGACAATGGCAGAGGTCAGTGAACTCATGTCTCTCTGAGCAATACTCAAACCACTGAAGAAGGTTGGTTTTTTTTCTTATTTTGTACAATGCATCTGTGCATGACAAATGGCCAAGCCACTTCATATAGGGAAGATATAGGGAAACGGCCTAAAGAAGCTGGTCTTCAAACAGCTCCTCGGGTGAACATCGTTTTCTAAACAATTATTGCACACGCTGATAAGTCTTTTCTTATCAAGCTTTTTTTCTGGGCGGCATGATCATAAGATAACCTGCAGGGGCAAAGAACTTCAGTGTTTCCAGCTCCTCTTCCAAACATGATTTTCTTCTCACCTGTGTTCCAGTAAGAACCATTCTCTGGATTTTCTAAGCATTTCTGTTTCCTGCCCTGAAAGAAGCGTGGCTTACAGAGCAACGTTGGAATTCAAAATGAGTTTGAATCCAGGTTTTGACTGGGATTTTATCTCAGTCTTTGATACCTGGAGTATGAGAGTTTTAACCCAATGTTTACAGATACCACAGCTCTCCTTAATAGGATTCTTCAGCAAATGGAGCACACATTCTGGCAGAGAGGAATGCCATCCACAGCAATGAAGAAAAGCACAAACTTCAAATAAGAAATAGTCCAACCAAAGAATTATTTTTGCATAAGTGTAGAGAAAAGAAAAAAATGGGGTGGAAATGGAAATATCAGAATGCTCCCAAACTACATTTTTGAAATGCCAATGGTTAATTTTCTCTACTGCAAAGAAAGAGATCTTTTAATAACAAAAAGGTAACATGAGAGCTTTTGCGTTAGAAAAAAATACACATTGACTTAAAAAATGTATGAGACTTTTTTTCTTCCAATAACCCTCACTGTAAGCCCAAGAGGTAAGGTCCAGGAAGTAGCATCTTCATCCAGCACTGAAGCTTTAGTATCAGGGAATAGCTAAAGAGGAGAAAACCAAAACTAAGCAGGATGTTTTAAAATTAATTTATTAGACAAGGACACTCTATATCAGATAGACAGTATTTCCGCCAGTGTCTGAGCACCAGTTTTTCCACCAAAAGTTGAATCCTCCACTGTACAGACTTTGCAGACACAGCCTCCTTAAGGCATGGCTGTGGGCAGCTTGACTTTATGGGAATCTGCAACATACACAGGAGTGAATATGCCCACATACCTCAGGAAAAAGGCCTTTGCTCTTTTAAGAAAACAAATGAAAGATGGAAACAAATAACAACCCGAAGCCTCCACCAACTGGTGCCCACCTATACTGACTGCACAATTAAAAATCTCCAATGGAATTCACAGAAATCATGACCGTTTAGGACATAGCCCTGAAATTCCAAACAGTAGGATCTTCTTCCACTTGCATGTAACATTTGCTCAATTTCTCTTCCTCTTCGTCAACAGCTGCTTGTTTTTTTGCATCTGCCTTGCTTGTTGGCATTTATTTTGGGGTTTGCTTATTTATCTGGTTGTTCATCTTATATACAGTTCTGTTTATTGTCACTTCATCTGTGTGCTCATTTCCCTTTTGGGGTTTTACTTCTATGTTTACTTATTTGTGCCAGTAAAACTGTCCTTTCTGGTTTTCCCTGTCTCAATGGTTACACATTGCTGACACCTAAATGCAATTTATTTTGCTTCTAGCTTCATGCTAACTTTCAATTAGCTACCTCTGCCACACATTTTCCATATTCTCTAGGTTTGTTTGCTTGTTAGGTAACTGAGATCTTGGAATAATAATAGTAGTAGTAGTAGTAATAATGATAATATATATTATATAGATAGTAAAGATAAGTCAAAGGAGGAAAGGTAATGCTTGAACTAGGCATTAGCTTCGATCTAGTCTCCGTCCAGAAATAAAAAATAGGAATCAAACCAAAAGGAAGCAAAAAGTAGTACGATATACATATTAGAGGTCAAGACCAGATATGTACTGGTTTCTACCATCTTGTTCATCCTGCGCTAGAATTTTTTTTGGAGAGTAGCTACCGTCCTTCAGTTCTCCAATGAACAATAAAATCCTCTAGGACAACTGTAGCAAATCTGATGCTTTTGTCAAATTGTCAGCCATGGGAAGAATTCAAGTGAACTAAATATGTGTTTCATGGGAAGCCATCAATAGGGCCAGCTAGCAAAATACAAGACAGGTTGAGGTACATGGTAGCAAATGCAAATAATGAAGTAGTGAGGACACAGGACATAAAGGTCCCTAAAAATCTGCATCCTAGAACAGTAAAATGCCTTGCATCTCTATGTAATGTACTTTGAGAGTCATTTATGGAAAAAGTGAGCTTAAGTAAACTAGTACGATGTAGGCAGTGGCACAGGCCACATAGCCGAGCACATACCCTTGTGTTATACAGCCACTACAGACTGGACCAGCACTCCAACTCAAGGAGGAACACGCTAGGAAACATTCACAGCAGCTCCTTCAGCTGTGATACAGCTACTAACAGTTGTGAGATGCTACTGACTGTTTTGCATTTCAGCGACTAAAAGTTTTAAATAAGTGTTGGTGATCTACAGTAAACAAAACTATTCACAAAGTCAAGAAATAATCATGGTTGTTACTGGCTCTGAGTTTAGATATCACCTCCATGTGAGATTCAGGGTTTGATTGCAACTCCGTGTCCACATATAGGGTCAGTCATGATACATCATGTCATGCTACATGTTCAGTCCATAAACAAGTTGAGGAAGAGCTACACTGAAACTGCCTTTGTAGGCTTCCCCTTGGAAGATGAGATGTAATGGTGGGTCATGGTAACCCCACAGCAGGTTCTTTTGCTCACTCAAGCAAGATGCGCTGATGAGAGGAGACAGAGCCTTGGGGCAAGGGGCAGGGAAAGCAAAATCAGGGTGCTGGGGTGCAAGGCAAGGCAACCCTGTGACACAGGAGACCTTGCCAGACCTTCATGTGGTCCAGACACCTAGGCAGTCAAAGCTGTTTTTCTCATTAACTGTGTTTTCAATATTTCACCACGTAAAAATATTCTGAATTAGCACGACAAGGAAGTAGAGGCTGGTTCATTACTTCTGCTCTCCTGTGAGGCAAACATAGCAGTCTCTGCAAAGCAATTCCTTTACAGAAAGCCTCATTCACTGTTTATCCGAGAAATACAGCCATTTTCTAACTTTCTCATGTATCTTTTCTCATTAATAAAAGCAAACCAAACACACTATTACAGGGGGGAAGCCATTCACCACAGGTCTGTGCTGCCCTGTGAAGGGCAGTCCAGCTGAGACAGAAGCACCCCTTTGGCACAGAGTCACTGCCGGGCTCGGCTGAACCAGCAGGACGGGGGCTAACGCCTGCTTTGAAAACTGAACACCTGAACAGAAGGCGGCACAATGAAAGAGGGAGCGTATGCCTGAGTGAAGAACATCAGATTCTTTTTATATAGCTACTGCAAAACACAGAAGACTGTGTGACCACTCATCAGTGCTCGGATAAAAGTAAACACGACTGAGGTGCAGCTGCATTATTACCATGCAGGTGGCTAACATGTAGATCACCCTGATTCCATTACGAGTTTTTGAGGTCTACAGCTTTTCTAGGCAAGGAGCTAGCATGTTAGGAATGTACAGAGAGCAAACACAAAGTTATTAATCTGGAAAGAAAAAAAAGAAGTGAGATGGAATGGGCCGGTAAAAATAGAAATAATGTGGGTCCTAGGGGTCACATCTGCTAACAAACACTCATTTGCAAAGTCTCGTGACACGGAAAATGACCAGTGAAACTTGAGACTTACACAGCTTTTCATAGTAAGATCACCACCCTTTATTCTCTTGAATATATTAGAAAAGGAGGTGTCTGGGTAGGGTGGCAGAGCAAAAATGCCTAGTAATCTACAGAATGGATTTGCAGAAACTGAAAGAAAATGAAGTAACACTGCACAGACAGATAAAACTGTAACTACTGACAAAGGTAAAACATCAAGTAGTTGACCTAAAGCAGTACTATTCACTATAATGAATTAAAATGATGTCAAGGAAAGTTACCAGAAAAATTCTTATAAATAACAGGGTTTTGTTCTAATCCACTTTATCCAAAGGAAATTAAAAAAAGAAAGTTCCAAGTCTTTATATTCTCTAGGATACTCTAATAAAGGGAATATGACCTTTACAAACAACTAATCATCAGCTGAAAGAAGACTGAGATGCCCTTTTCCTTCCACAGTACCTGTTACTATGCATGCTTTGTATCGATAAATACTCTAATATGCCACAATGTGCATAATAAAATCTAACTAATCTCATAGAATCACTCATAGAAACATTTGTTGGAAGGGACTTGTACAGGTCACCTCGTCCCATTCCCTGGCCAAAGCAGGAGTACTGCCAACACTAGATCAGGTCAGCCATCGCTTTGTCTATCCAAGGTCTTGAAAATCTCCAAGAATGGAGCTGGGTAACTGACGTGCTACCCAGCTGACTCTGGTCTGGCACTTCTCTCCTACTAAGAAAGTTTTACCTAATGCCTAGCTTAAGCCTCCGAAGCCATAATTTGTGACTTGTTTTCCCTTTGTCACATCCCCTTCCATCACTTGTTATTACTAAGGAGTGTTTGGAACCATATTCACAACTATCCTTCAAGCAGGCTGCTACTAGATTGCCCCGCAGCTTCCTCTTCACCATCCTGGTGAAGCTTAGCTCCCTCAAGCTCTACCAGTAGGTTATATGCTCTAGTCTCCACTAGTAATCACCCACTGGACTCTCTCATCTCCCCACACTCCTCTTGAACCACTGAGCTCAAAACTGGACCGAGTATTTCAGGAGCAGCCTCACTACCCTCACTACCCCTGAGTAGAGTGGAGTAACAGCTTTCCTTTGTCTGCTGGCCACCCTCCTGCTGCCCAGTATATGTTTTTTTCCTGGACTGTGGTGAGAGCTCACCGTAGGCTTATATTCAGCCTGATTACACTGGAGCCACCTGGTCTTAGCCAGGCTGCTACCCAGGGCATTTGATTAATGAAAAGATCAGGACAAATGAAAGAGACATACAAGATATGAACAGATTGTATCAAGGCAAGGGGTTTTCATAGAGCTTCCTCATCCACCTCATTCCAAGACGGCGTTTCAGCCAGAGTTTTTTATCTGTCTGACTACTGGCTCTATTTTTGATCTGAAGGAGCTAAAATTGCATGTGTCTGGAGCATAAAAATGGAATTTCATTCTCTATTCTTGCTATTACCTTCAGCTACTTCTTAAACAAACTGACCAATACAAGAGGGCAGTTCCTAGATAAAAACTGAAATGGTGACTACAAGAGCTGAGGAACAAGCACATGTGGTATAACTACCAGGTGTCACTGGAGAAGAATAGGTAAAGCCAGATCACTTTCATGTCACACTTTAAAAGCAGGATTTTCTGTGTTACTGTGCTATTTGGTTTGCTCCTGAAGCTTTCTCCATGGCAGGAATGAAATATTCATCAGCTCCACACGTGCTATTGCCAGTCCACCTCTCAACTTAGAGCTTTACCGTATACAGCCTGTGAAACTAATGAGGGGGTGGGGAGTTTATAGGTAGCGCAGGCCAAGTATCCCCCATCTCACCTTCTGTTTCCCCCTACCGATTGTCTTAGCAGAGCACATTTACTTGACCAGGCCTGCAAAAATAACACTGATGGTGAAGGGCTGCTTTATGCCTTGGGATTTGCTCAGTCTTCTGTCTGTCCATACTATCTAGACCACATTAGTAGCCTTCGAGACAAACAGTCATGCCTTATCCCTGGATCTCAGAAAGTGACACCACTTCTATGGCAAATCACATTAGGAAAAGAAGTCATTTGTGCCTCTCAGGCACAGTTAAAGGGTCATAAATAAATGCTTAACAATTTATTTGCATAAGGGAAATTAAAAAAAGGTAGCTGGCCAAGTTGCATCAAGTGTAACAAAACAAAAAGCTGAAATGATGGATAAACAAGCACAGGAGATACAGCATTTCAATTCTCTGTGGTCCTAAGCAATCCAGGAAATACAGCAGCATTAATTAGCATCGAATTTCTGAATATCATCACACAAAGCCTGTGATATAAGTGTCAAAGTATTTTCAGAGAGGAGAAAAAAGAAGAAATTAAGAGCCTAAATGAAGCTAAAGTATTTCTGTATCTGCTACATTGTGTATTACTGAATTAACAGAACTGTAGACTTTTGGTGTCAGTCCAGGAAGACTGCAGATCTCCCCAGGGCCACATGTCACTGTGTATTATATGAGCATGGTACCATGGAAACCTAGCGAGGGGAAAAGGTTGGCATATTTTGATTTTTTTTTCACTTTCATTAAACAGTTCTGTCACTTTTACAATATAAAGAATGACTGAGTGGGGCTGTGATTTAAAGAAAATTTCCTTTTGCAGATGTGGCTTACCGCAACAACACGATCTTTTTTTTTGTTACAAAACAGATAAATGAGGCTTACAAGAAATTATTAGAAAAAAAGCGAAGACAAATTTCATCTTTGATCTCACCTTTGAATACAACACATTCGCACTTACTAAACTGTAAAGGGTATGTACCACTCCGTGCACAACTGGAAAGCACACATGGACACATGACAGAATGATACAGAAGAAAACATATAGGAAGGACAGAAGGGCATAGAACATAGGGAACAGATACAGGTTTGCTCTGCTGTGCTAAGCTGATGTATTTGAAGTAACCAGATAAATTACTGTGCAAAACTGTCTCAAAACAAGTGAAACAAAAAGCTTAGCTAAAGATACATATGATGGCAGTGTGCTCGCTCCCTAGTGCTCCCTGGACTAGCAGCTCAGGTGTGATCCTGGAGCTGCAGGTCTAGCAGATTCATTCAACTCCACACATGAGGACCCAGGAGATGTGATGACAAGTTACTGGATTGTATTCCCAAATCTGCCTTTTTCTTACTTCTCTGAAAACCCTTCCTGCTCAAATTCTTGTTTCCTGGTACAGGTGGTTCTCTACTTCTCTCAAACAACAGAAGGGAGAGATTTCCTCAAGCTGAAAATATTTGGCCTGAAGTAGAGCCGGTTGAAATGTTTTGTTACCAGTTTCTTTTCTTACTGAAATATGCCTTCCTAGCGAACAATTTATTTCAGTGTGACTGTAATTTTGCTTGGATTTCCATGTGCTCTTTTTCTAAAGCCCACTTAACTTCTTCCCTGTCTCTCAACCTGTGTAACTTCTCCCAGCTACAAACACATTGTTATCTTTTTCACAGCGAAGAAGCTGTGTGGAAATACTGAAGTGCTACTTTTCATAAACTTTATTTCACTTGAAGTTTACCTTTAAGGAATAGAATACATTGATAATCTAGAGATATAGAGTATAGAGAAAGAATTATTTTCCTGAGGCTGAGCTACAGCGAGCAATATGTTTGGCTCCTCTGTTAAGAGACAAAAGCCGGATCTGCCCAGCCGGACAGCCGCTGACATTAAGAGCAGAACTGCATTTCATTGTGGTGGTTATCTTAATCCTGTTTGCACCTGGACAAGGACTACTAGGGACTACAAAATGGGCACAAAGGCAACTGGAAGGAGTCCCCTGAAGCCTCAGTTAGATACCCTGGAACAGCACTGTTGTCATTTTTTTATTTTATTGATAATAAACTCAGGGACTGGTTAGGACTGCTACTGAGGAAAAGGGAAATGTCAAATGCCATAACAAGGCTATGCTTTCATTTTATTATTGTTGGTTGATGTACAATATTCAAGCAACTAATTCCCAGCTAACCGCAGGAAACACTCTTAAAGTGAGAAATGGCTGCACCTCTTGAAAATTTCTTTGTGAAATAAGATGAAATTCTGTGTCCTGCTCAACCTCTTACCACACAGAGAAATAGTTTTAATGATAATTGTTCTATTTGAATAACAGCGTCCTAAAAGAGCACGGATTGCAAATACAGTAAATTTCATGTAAAGGCCAATTTTCCAAAGATAGGCCTACAGTTATGTGCTGCCACTTAAGCTATATTGGCAAACTGTCAGAATTTTCTGGCATCTGCAGGCTTTGTGCAGTACTCCTAAACCAAATAAATATAATCCTCATGTTTTTTCATTTTCCTTTAAAAAATACTTACACAAAGGTCAACTTTTCTTTCTATCACTAGTTGTACCTGAGCTCAAACAGAATATAATTATTAAATTTACTTTCTACTTGAAAAAAAATTAGGAAAAGCAAAGGTCAAGCAGCCATCAATCATAAATCAATTTCATTAAAAGTGCACAAGGTGTTAGGGATCCAAGAAATCCCCAAATATTTTATTTTCCAATTCATGTGGTCCTTGATCCTTTCTGTTATACAAGTAATGAAACCTGCTACAGTACATCATGATGAAGGTAAGGTGTTCTGCATTTTGAAACATGGGTCCTGCTGCATGTAAGTTGCACCACACCACCTGCAAGACAGATAGATACCTGAAAAAACAGTATTTGTTGGTGAAGAACCCTGACTGTGAAAATGTTTAATGTCCCAGGGACATCTTTTCTTCTAAGAGTAGGAATTCCATCCTTATAGACACGCTGCTTAGATGAAGATAACTGGTTCTCACCAAATAGTCATGAGTATGCAAATGAAGGAAAATCAGTAATGAAGTAAATAATGTCTAAGTTCAGTTTCAGTCTGGTCCTTACAGTTAATTTTAAAGCTGAGTATGTGAAATGATGATCGTCAAAATTCAGGATCACTTAAAGTGCCTGTTTCACTAGGTTATGTATTAAATTAATGCAGAAATGAAATAAAAGGAAGATGCAAAGGCATTATGGTCTTCAAGAATGAAATGCGCTTTAAAATTGATAGTTGTTTGATCAGCAAGGATTTAATCAGCAAACAGACTATACAAAATATCTGATGGAATACAAAACCAAATTTCATGAGCAGGAGGAAGGGATCAGTTAGCGTGTTCCCCGGTTTACTTTACAAATACCTTCAGAATACCTGAACTGAATTTCAGCTTTCTTATTCAGCATGGCATCACCTATTACAGAAGATAATACCACAGCTCACTAAAACAGTCTGTATAAATTATAGCTCAATCATGTAGAAAGAAATAGTTTATGGTAAATTATAGGATAAAAAAACAACCTGACTGCAAAGCTCAAGGTTCATAGTATCTCAGAGGAAACAAACTAAGAATGATGTAAGAAGAGAAGGATAAGAATAAATCTGATAAAGATAAAAAAAATCTCATTATTCACATGACTGAGAAGGCAAACAAATTATAGATTAAGATCATTATACTAATTTCAAATCAAACAAAACTTCAAAATTATGAAGATTTTAAATCCAACACCAGTTTATTTTATTCACTTTTACTTTACAAGAGCTAAGTGGCTGAACTGCTCAGAACTA